>NC_059192.1:9240717-9893217 GCF_020615455.1 Coregonus clupeaformis
TCGTTATCCACCGCATTTCCCCTTAAAGCCTCTGATCCAATGAATTCGGAGCTGATTCCGACTGGCTCAGTCTTTGAAGCTGTACTCTTCTTGTGTTCTCTGTCGTTATCGTCCTCCTCCACTCTCATTCCACATCTCTTTTGTACGTTGAAATGTTGCTATTGCAGATAACATTGTCTCTCGTATTTAGCACTTAAAGGCATTGAGATTGTTGCTCAGTCAATCACAGAAGTGCCTGTGAATAGTGTAGATTAGAATAAGTTGTTGTGTTATGGGAACAATGAGAAGACATGCGAGGAAAACAGGCCTGTCTCTATACAGCAGTATAGCACATACAGTACAAGACGTGGAACCACGAGGTTGTTGGTTCAAGTATTTGGGGTCATTCCACTGTTAACCCTCTGAACAGGGCTGCTCTGTTAGCAGCTCCGCCTACAGACTTCTCATGGGGGTCCTTTACAATGTGATTTTCAAACTTAGTTTATTAATCGAATATTGAATCTGATCGTTCTTTCTTGTTTCTGTCCTCAGGTGGGCGGGACCATGTACAACACGGGTCGCCACGTCTCACTGCGAATGGACAAGGAGCACCTGGTGAACATCTCCGGTGGACCAATGACGTACAGCCACCGCCTGGAGGAGATCCGGCTGCACTTCGGGAGCGAGGACGGACAGGGCTCTGAACACCTGCTCAACGGACAAGCCTTTTCAGGAGAGGTACTAGGGCAAGGGAACTCACAACCAGAACTAGAACACTCCCGACTCCGGATCACACGTGCCCCCTTTGGCGCCGGGGTTTTAAACCTCGTCCCTTTCTGTCCCTCTCTATCTATCTCCCGATCTGTACCTTCATCTGTCCTATCGTAACAACAATAAAGATACGTAAGGGGATCAGATCTCCAATCTCCCTTAAAAAAAAAAAAACGGAATCAGGAGTAGGATTTGAACCAGAATAAGTAGAATTAGAAAAACGTTGTTGTCATCCAGCATCATTGATAGGATTTAGATGAGATCCAGCAGACAAGATCTTAATAAGCGGTGTGTTTTAAAGAGGCTTCCAATCCGCTCCCGTAGCCTTGATCATTTCACTAACTACTGAGTCACTCACCACACGCTTGGCACGGCGCAGCCATCCATCCCAGCCATAATAACAATAACAAATTTGTGGGTTAACAGAAACATTTCGGGCATGACAGGAAAAGTCATTATATTATAATAATTTATTCTCCCACTGAGGCTGGAGAAAATCCTAATAAAACAAGTGTTGATTGTCCGATGGGGCTCGGGGGGGGTGTGATCTGAGTAGGGGGAGGTTAGCATCGCTCCCCGCTCACTGTTTACCGTATTGTTGTTTCCTCGCCGCGGCGCCAGCGTCTCCACAGCTCCGAGGGATTTGTTTTCATTCCATGCGTTACTACAGAACAGAAGAGAACAGTAGTTGCTGGCGGGTCTTTGTTTGGTCCGTGTTGTGTTTTAGGAGGTGTTTGGAGCGCAGGCGAGAGAGAGGGCTCTGGAGAGATCTGGAGAGGAGCGTTGGATAGTTGGGTGTTGTGATCTGAAAAGGCAATGTTCTCTAACTGAAGTGTAACAAGGGGAGGAAGAGAGTGGATGGCCTACTCAGTAGCAGTGTGGTAGAAAATTAAATGGCGTGTGGTTAAATTAGCTCACTCATCCCCTCTCCTCCCCCCTGTAAGTCTTCTGAATTCATTTTAACAGGATTCGATGTTATCCTGACAATTGACAGTATGCTGTACATGGGTTGAGTTAGCATGACATGTGGTACCACAGCACAGCAGTGGAATGTGTAACATTCTACAAATTAAACCTCAAAGCCAGAGAGAGAGAGAGAGAGAGAGAGAGAGAGAGAGAGAGAGAGAGAGAGAGAGAGAGAGAGAGAGAGAGAGAGAGAGAGAGAGAGAGAGAGAGAGAGAGAGAGAGAGAGAGAGAGAGAGGAAGGTAGCACAGATTCCCACATCTTGTTCCTTCTGACGTGTTGCTCGATTGCCGTCCACAAAAACACCAATTACACCCCCACCCTCCACCTACCCCTAACTCCCCACTCCCCACCCGCCCATCCCTCCTGAAACCAAAGCCATGACTTCAAGCTCCAGCAGCAGGCTTCAAAATGGAAATGGAAATAATGTTATTTTGGCTGGCTGTGCGTGCATCCTTGCAATGAGAACAAAGAGAAAAAATAATCAAACTTAAAAAGCAAAACATCTGAAATACCCTTCCGTGGGAGAGAGGAGGGGTAGAGCTGGATAGAGGGATGAGATATTTGTTGCATTTAAAGGCATTAACTCTCCAAATGTATGCTTTTACAACTCCATCTCGCTTTCTTCCTCTCATTTGTTAAGGCTCTGAGAAAATGGCGTACGTTTGACTGGTGTTGTTTTTTTGGGGTCTACCGTTCTCAGATCCTATCTGTAAAAAATCCCCCCCGACACCTCTGGGCTAATATCATGCATGTGCTGTTCTACTCTGTTTCCCCAGAGTGCCCTCACAGTCACTCCGAAAATGAAACACCTTGGACTTAATACGTGCTATGATATTCCAGGTATTATTCTAAGACAAATCTGGTTTCTCACATTTCGCTATAAGCCCTTTGATTTTCCACCTCACATGCAAGGTGTCGGAGACCTATAATCTGTAGGGTGATATGAAACAGCCTGACACTAAGTCTTGACAGTATAACATTAGCGTATAGGCTAAAGGTGTATGTGAGTGGCTATACACGGAGTGCACAAAACATTAAGAACACCTTCCTAATATTGAGTTGCACCCCCCAGTTGCAGCCCCCCACCAATGTTCCCGCTAAGCTGCCCGTGCGCGCAGCTCCTGCTGGACTACCGCACAGAAGAAATGTCAGCCTGCGCAGAAAAGCAAGAGATTAAACTTCAATCAACTTTCAAGTGTTTTCCCCCTTAGTTAACACTATCAGCGTTTTCCTTTACTGTGGGTATTGTGGTCGAATCAACGCAATATTAGCCACTTTCAATGCAACATACAGAAACAAAACAAACTATGCAAGACTTAGTATGAACAGGTTAATGTCAAGCCCTGCATGTTTTTTTCAAAAGTCTCATGGAATGTAGGCCTTCATTGAACACCACACATTGGCTGCTACTGTAGGCTGAATGATAGAACAGCTATTTCCATGTGAAAATGCTATGGGATGCATTTTCTCCATTGTGTTTGATGGTAGGCCACTCTGATAGGCCTATATTATGATCAAATAGCCACAGTAGCCTACTTGACCACTGTTAAAACTGTGACTAAAAGCGATTACAGCCTCAGTGTTTGCGCTCAGCAGACCTGAAATTTGCTCAGAGCTTAACATTTTTTGAGGGAACATTGCCCCCCACATAACCCGTTCAAAGGTACTTAAGTATTTTGTCTTGCCCATTCACCCTTTGAATGGCACACATACACAATCCATGTCTCAATTCGCTCAAAGGCTTAAAAATCCTTCTTTAATTGATTTGAGTGCTGTTTTTTATATAGTGTTTCATCAGGTTTTCTATCATGTTTCTTTTTTTTTTTTCACCTTTATTTAACCAGGTAAGCCAGTTGAGAACAAGTTCTCATTTACAACTGCGACCTGGCCAAGATAAAGCAAAGCAGTGCGATAAAAACAACAACAACACAGAGTTACATGTGGGATAAAACAAAACGTACAGTCAATAACACAACAGAAAATATATATACAGTGTGTGCAAATGTAGTAAGTTATGGAGGTAAGGCAATAAATAGGCCATAGTGCAAAATAATTACAATTATAATTTAGTATTAACACTGGAATGATAGATGTGCAGAAGATGATGTGCAAATAGAGATACTGGGGTGCAAATGAGCAAAATAAATAACAATATGGGGATGAGGTAGTTTGGTGGGCTAATTTCAGATGGGCTGTGTACAGGTGCAGTGATCGGTAAGCTGCTCTGACAACTGATGTTTAAAGTTAGCGAGGGAGATAAGTGTCTCCAGCTTCAGAGATTTCTGCAGTTCGTTCCAGTCATTGGCAGCAGAGAACTGGAAGGAATGGCAGCCAAAGGAGGTGTTGGCTTTGGGGATGACCAGTGAGATATACCTGCTGGAGTGCATACTACGGGTGGGTGTTGCTATGGTGACCAATGAGCTAAGATAAGGCGGGGAATTGCCTAGCATTGATTTATAGATGACCTGGAGCCAGTGGGTTTGGCAATGAATATGTTGTGAGGGCCAGCCAACAAGAGTGTACAGGTCACAATGGTAAGTAGTATATGGGGCTTTGGTGACAAAACGGATGGCACTGTGATAGACTACATCCAATTTGCTGAGTAGAGTGTCGGAGGCTATTTTGTAAATGACATCGCCGAAGTCAAGGATCGGTAGGATAGTCCGTTTTACGAGGTCATGTTTGGCAGCATGAGTGAAGGAGGCTTTGTTGCGAAATAGGAAGCCAATTCTAGATTTAACTTTGGATTGGAGATGCTTAATGTGAGTCTGGAAGGAGAGTTTACGGTCTAACTGTTCCATAACTGTTCCAGATGTTGAGAATTGTCACTTTCCTTTTTCCTCAATTTGAATCTCAGAGTTGAGAGAGAGAGAAGCACCAGCGTGTGTGAGGGAGAGAGAGAGAGAGAGAGAGAGAGAGAGAGAGAGAGAGAGAGAGAGAGAGAGAGAGAGAGAGAGAGAGAGAGAGAGAGAGAGAGAGAGAGAGAGAGAGAGAAGCAGAGAGAGAGAGAGAGAGAGACAGAGAGAGAGAGAGAGAGAGAGCAGAGAGAGAGAGAGAGAGGGAGGAGAAGCACCAGTGAGAGAGAGAGAGAGAGAGAGAGAGAGAGAGAGAGAGAGAGAGAGAGAGAGAGAGAGAGAGAGAGAGAGAGAGAGAGAGAGAGAAAGAGTGAAATAGAGGAGAAGCACCAGCGAGAGAGACACTAACAGACCCCACAGAGCCCCAGGACAACAACAACAACACAATTAGACCCAACCAAATCATGAGAAAACAAAAAGAGAATTACTTGACACATTGGAAATAATTAACAAAAAAACAGAGCAAACTAGAATGCTATTTGGCCCTAAACAGAGAGTACAAAGTGGCAGAAAACCTGACCATTGTGACTGACCCAAACTTAAGGAAAGCTTTGACTATGTACAGACTCAGTGAGCATAGCCTTGCTATTGAGAAAGGCCGCTGTAGGCAGACCTGGCTCTCAAGAGAAGACAGGCTATGTGCACACTGCCCACAAAATGAGGTGGAAACTGAGCTGCACTTCCTAACCTCCTGCCAAATGTATGACCATATTAGAGACACATATTTCCCTCAGATTACAGAGATCCACAAAGAATTTGAAAACAAACCCAATTTTGATAAACTCCCTTATCTACTGGGAGAAAAACCACAGTGTGCCATCACAGCAGCAATATTTGTGACCTGTTGCCACAAGAAAAGGGCAACCAGTGAAGAACAAACAACCCATATTTATGTTTATTTATTTTCCCATTTGTACATTAACTATTTGCACATTGTTACAACACTGTATACAGTGGGGGAAAAAAGTATTTAGTCAGCCACCAATTGTGCAAGTTCTCCCACTTAAAAAGATGAGAGAGGCCTGTAATTTGCATCATAGGTACACGTCAACTATGACAGACAAATTGAGAAAAAAAAATCCAGAAAATCACATTGTAGGATTTTTAATTAATTTATTTGCAAATTATGGTGGAAAATAAGTATTTGGTCACCTACAAACAAGCAAGATTTCTGGCTCTCACAGACCTGTAACTTTAAGAGGCTCCTCTGTCCTCCACTCGTTACCTGTATTAATGGCACCTGTTTGAACTTGTTATCAGTATAAAAGACACCTGTCCACAACCTCAAACAGTCACACTCCAAACTCCACTATGGCCAAGACCAAAGAGCTGTCAAAGGACACCATAAACAAAATTGTAGACCTGCACCAGGCTGGGAAGACTGAATCTGCAATAGGTAAGCAGCTTGGTTTGAATAAATCAACTGTGGGAGCAATTATTAGGAAATGGAAGACATACAAGACCACTGATAATCTCCCTCGATCTGGGGCTCCACACAAGATCTCACCCCGTGGGGTCAAAATGATCACAAGAACGGTGAGCAAAAATCCCAGAACCACACGGGGGGACCTAGTGAATGACCTTCAGAGAGCTGGGACCAAAGTAACAAAGCCTACCATCAGTAACACACTACGCCGCCAGGGACTCAAATCCTGCAGTGCCAGACGTGTCCCCCCTGCTTAAGCCAGTACATGTCCAGGCCCGTCTGAAGTTTGCTAGAGTGCATTTGGATGATCCAGAAGAGGATTGGGAGAATGTCATATGGTCAGATGAAACCAAAATATAACTTTTTGGTAAAAACTCAACTCGTCGTGTTTGGAGGACAAAGAATGCTGAGTTGCATCCAAAGAACACCATACCTACTGTGAAGCATGGGGGTGGAAACATCATGCTTTGGGGCTGTTTTTCTGCAAAGGGACCAGGACGACTGATCTGTGTAAAGGCAAGAATGAAAGGGGCCATGTATCGTGAGATTTTGAGTGAAAACCTCCTTCCATCAGCAAGGGCATTGAAGATGAAACGTGGCTGGGTCTTTCAGCATGACAATGATCCCAAACACACCGCCCGGGCAACGAAGGAGTAAGAAGCATTTCAAGGTCCTGGAGTGGCCTAGCCAGTCTCCATATCTCAACCCCATAGAAAATCTTCGGAGGGAGTTGAAAGTCCGTGTTGCCCAGCGACAGCCCCAAAACATCACTGCTCTAGAGGAGATCTGCATGGAGGAATGGGCCAAAATACCAGCAACAGTGTGTAAAAACCTTGTGAAGACTTACAGAAAACGTTTGACCTGTGTCATTGCCAACAAAGGGTATATAACAAAGTATTGAGAAACTTTTGTTATTGACCAAATACTTATTTTCCTCCATAATTTGCAAATAAATTCATAAAAAATCCTACAATGTGATTTTCTGGAGAAAAAAAAATCTCATTTTGTCTGTCATAGTTGACATGTACCTATGATGAAAATTACAGGCCTCTCTCATCTTTTTAAGTGGGAGAACTTGCACAATTGGTGACTGACTAAATACTTTTTTCCCCCACTGTATATACATAATATGACATTTGAAATGTCTTTATTCTTTTGGAACTTCTGAGTGTAATGTTTACTGTTAATATTTATTGTTTATTTCTACTTCCCTTGCTTTGGCAATGTTAACATACGTTTCCCATGCCAATAAAGCCCTTAAATTGAAATTGAATTGAAAAATTGAGAGAGATGGAGAGAGAGATGGAGAAAGAGAGAGAGAGAGACAGAGAGAGAGAGAGCGAGGAGCATCAGCAAGAGAGAGAGAAACAAAGTCTTGTTGGTGGTTATGTCGAGTTCCCCCTGCCAGGCCTGACTCTGTGGCAGTGGTCAGGGGCTGATTGCTCTGTGCTGTGCCACACCGTGGTTTTCTGTGTTAGCTTTATTATACTACGGCCCAATTCATCCAGAGCAAGGGGAGGAGGGAGAGTCATTTCCAGAGGAGAAGGAAGAGGGTGGGGGGAGGGGTAGAGGGGAGAGTCAGTTCCAGAGGAGGAAGAGAGTCAGTTCCAGAGGAGGAGGAAGACGGAGGAGGGAGAGTCAATTCCAGCCCAGCGACTTTCACTCTCCCTGTTAGCACTGTCCACCTCTATTCCGCTATCGACTTGCTGTCTTCATATTTCACCAACCCGGGCATAGCCCAGCCATCACACCATAAAGAGCCTGTCAGAGTCCCACTCCAGGGCAACCCTGTCTGGGCACGCAACCCTGACACCTCCCTCTCCCTCTCGCTCTCGCTCTCGCTCTCGCTCTCCCTCTCGCTCTTGCTCTCGCTCTCGCTCTCGCTCTCCCTCTCCCTCTCCCTCTCCCTCTCAGCCCTGACAGAGTCTCTCTGGCCCTCATCATAACAGTCAACATGCAGAACACCTCCAGTCCTGTGGGGTTATAGTGAGAAAGTAATGGCTGGTGACCGGAACATCACAACTTTCTGTTTCTGTGCCATTGTTGTTATATTGCTCTTTCACCTTTGTCTGTTTCTCACCCCTTTTACTCTTTCTCTCTCATTCATTACTACTTTCCCTCTGTCTGTGTGTTTCTCTTGGCAGTCTCTGTTATGTAACTCCTCTACGGGCTCACCTAGGCCTTCGCCTCTCGCCATCTAAGCTTTCTCCTGATGGGGGGAGTTGGGGAGCTTCTGTTTCCCCACCCTCCCTCTCTCTTTCACAACATGCCAACCTAATCCCTTCCCCTTGCCTTGATTACCTTTATAGACGAGCTGTCGCTCAGTGGCTCCCCGTTAGAGTTCTGCATAATTACTATCCTTGTTTATATTGCTGCCTCCCAGGGAAGGGGGAGACAGATGGAGAAAGATGTGGAAAAAATGTCAGCTTCTCAATTTAATCAGATATGATTGATTAATTTGTAGTTAAGATAATATAGATAGTTAAATTGAAATAGATAGGTACTGAACACAAATGTAAAGTGTTGGTCCCATGTTACATGAACTGAAATAAAAGAGCTCAGAAATGTTACACACGCACCAAAAACGTATTTCTCTCACATTTTGTACACTAATTTGTTTATATCCCTGTTAGTGAGCATTTCTCCTCTGTCAAGATAATCCATCACCTGACAGGTGTGGCATATCAAGAAGCTGATTAAACATCATTACACAGGTGCACCTTTTGCTGGGGACAATAAAAAGCCACTCTAAAATGTGCAGTTTTCTCAAACAACACAATGCCACAGATGTCTCAAGTTTTGAGGTAGCGTGCAATTGGCATGCTGACTGCAGGAATGTCCACCAGAGCTGTTGCCAGATAATTTAATGTTAATTTCTCTACAATATGCCGCCTCCAACGTTGTTTTAGAGAATTTGGCAGTACGTCCAACCGGCCTCACAACCGCAGACCACGTGTAACCACAGCAGCCCAGGACCTCCACATCCAGCTTCTTCTATTTCTGTCTGTAATAAAGCCCTTTTGTGGGCAAAAACTGATTCTGATTGGCTGGGCCTGACTTCCCTGTGGGTGGGCCTAATTAATTTATTTCATTTGACTGATTTCCTTATATGAATTGTAACTCTGTAAAATCGTTGAAATTGTTGCATGTTGCGTTTATATTTTTGTTCAGTATAATATGACATCCTGTATCCAAACGTATTGTACTAGCCCATAAGTGGTTTACTCTGTATGGTGTGATGGAAGATGGAAGGAGTCTGAAAATTTGAGAAATTATTAAATTAGAAAAGGGTATTTAGTCAAATTCAATTCAATAGAATTAGAATTCTATAACAGAGGCACATTGTCATCATTGTGTAACTAGAATTCCTCCTGAGTCATACACATACACTATATAAACAAAAGTGTGTGGACAATATCCACCAATATCCAGCAACTTCGTACAAATCAAATCAAATCAAATTGTATTTGTCACATGCACCGAATACAACAGGTGTAGACCTTACAGTGAAATGCTCACGTACAAGCCCTTAACCAACAATGCAGTTTCAAGAAAGAATATCAAAAAAAATTCACACAAAAAAAGACAATATAAAATAATACGAAATAAAAGTAACAAATAATTAAAGAGCAGCAGTAAAAATAACAATAGCGAGGCTATATACAGGGGGTACCGGTACCGAGTCAATGTGCGGGGGCACCGGTTGGTCAAGGTAATTGAGGTAATATGTACATGTAGGTAGAGTTATTAAAGTGACTACGCATAGATAATAAACAAACAGTAGCAGCGATAAAAGTGTGTGTGTGGGGGGGGCAATGCAAATAGTCTGGGTAGCCATTTGATTAGATGTTCAGGAGTCTTATGGCGGGGGTAGAAGCTGTTTAGAAGCCTCTTGGACCGAGACTTGGCGCTCCGGTACCGCTTGCCATGTGGTAGCAGAGAGAACAGTCTATGACTAGGGTAGCTGGAGTCTTTGACAATTTTTAGGGCCTTCCTCTGACACCGCCTGGTATAGAGGTCCTGGATGGCAGGAAGCTTGGCCCCAGTGATGTACTAGGCCATACGCACTACCCTCTGTAGTGCCTTGCGGTCGGAGGCCAAGCAGTTGCCATACCAGGCAGTGATGCAACCAGTCATGATGCTCTCGATGGTACAGCTGTAGAACCTTTTGAGGATCTGAGGACCCATGCAAAATCTTTTCAGTCTCCTTAGGGAGAATAGATTTTGCGTGCCCTCTTCACGACTGTCTTCGTGTGCTTAGACAATGTTAGTTTGTTGGTGATGTGGACACCAAGGAACTTGAAGGTCTCAACCTGCCCCACTACAGCCCCGTCAATGAGAATGGGGGCGTGCTCGGCCCTCTTCTTTTTCCTGTAGTCCACAATCATCTCTTTTGTCTTGATCACATTGAGTGAGAGGTTGTTGTCCTGGCACCACACGACCAGGTCTCTGACCTCCTCCCTATACGCTGTCTCGTCGTTGTCGGTGATCAGGCCTACCAATGTTGTGTCATTCGTAAACTTAATGATGGTGTTGGAGTCGTGTCTGGCCATGCAGTCGTGAGTGAATAGAGAGTACAGGAAGGGACTGAGCACGCACCCCTGAAGGGTGTGGTGTACTCCTCAATGCCATCGGAAGAATCCCGGAACATATTCCAGTTTCTGCTAGCAAAACAGTCCTGTAGCTTGTAAGCAGGAATTAGGAGGATATAATTATGGTCAGATTTGCCAAATGGAGGGCGAGGGAGAGCTTTGTATGCATCTCTGTGCGTAGAGTAAAGGTGGTCTAGTTTTTTTCCCTCTAGTTGCACATTTAATATGCTGGTAGAAATGAGGTAAAACGGATTTAAGTTTCCCTGAATTAAAGTCCCTGGCCACTAGGAGCGCATTTAACATGCATTTAACATCCTGGTAGAAATGAGGTAAAACAGATTTAAGTTTCCCTGAATTAAAGTCCCTGACCACTAGAATTAGCGTTTTCCTGTTTGCTTATGGCCGTAGACAGTTCATTGAGTGTGGTCTTAGTCCCAGCATCGGTTTGTGGTGGTAAATAGACAGCTACGAAGAATATAGATGAAAACTATCTTAGTAGATAGTGTGGTCTACAGCTTATCATGAGATAATCTACCTCAGGCTAGCAAAACCTCGAGACTTCCTTAGATATCGTGCACCAGCTGTTGTTTACAAATATACATAGACCGCCAGCTGTATGTTATTAATGTCTTCATTCAGCCACGACTCGGTGAAACATAAGATATTACAGTTTTTAATATCCCGTTGGTAGGATATACGTGCTTGTAGTTCGTCCACTTTATTATCAAGCGATTGTAAGTTGGCCAATAGTATCGATGGCAAAGGCAAATTAGCCACTCGTCGCCGGCTCCTTACCAGGCACCCCAATCTCCTTCCAGCTAAATCTCCTTTTCTTTCTACTGCGAATGACGGGGATGAGGGCCCTGTCGGGTGTCTGGATCAAATCCCTCTCGTCTGACTCATTAAAGAAAAATTATTCGTCCAGTTCAAGGTGAGTAATCGCTGTTCTGATGTCCAGAAGCTATTTTCGGTCATAAAAGATGGTAGCAGCAACATTATATACAAAATAAGTAACAAACAATGCGAAAAAACACACAAAATAGTATGTTTGGTTAAGAGTCCATAAAACAGAAGCCATTCCCTCCGGCGCCATTGAGTTCAATGCTGTTTCATTGAGTTCAATGCTGTTGTTCCACTCCATTGAAGAGGAGTGGAACAACATTCTACAGGCCACAATCAACAGCCTGAACAGCTCTATGCGAAGAAGATGTGTCATGCTGCATGAGGCTTCTGATCCACACCCCTACCTTTTTTTGCTATATATACAAAAGTATGTCGACACCCCTTGAAATTAGTGGATTCGGCTATTTCAGTTGCACCCGTTGCTGACAGGTGTATAAAATCAAGCACACAACCATGCAATCTCCATAGACAAATGGCCTTACTGAATAGCTCAGTGACTTTCAACGTGGCACCGTCATAGGACGCCACCTTTCCAACAAGTCAGTTCGTAAAATTTATGTTGTACATTTCTGCTGTTATTGTGAAGTGGAAACATCTAGGAGCAACAACGGCTCAGCCGCAAAGTGGTAGGCAAGACAAGCTCACAGAAAGGGACCGCCGAGTGCTGAAGCACGTAGCGTGTAAAAATCACTACCGAGTTCCAAACTGCCTCTGGAAGCCACGTCAGCACAATAACTGTTTGTCTGGAGCTTCATGAAATGGGTTTCCATGGCTGAGCAGCCGCACATGAGCCTAAGATCACTATGCACAATGCCAAGCATCGGCTGGAGTGGTGTAAAGCTTGCCGCCATCGGACTCTGGAGCAGTGGAAACGAGTTATCGGGAGTGATGAATCACACTTCACCATCTGGCAGTCCGACGGACTGGGAATCTGGATTTGGCGGATTCCAGGAGAACGCTACCTGCCTAAATGCAGGGTGCCAAATGTAAAGTTTGGTGGAGGAGGAATAATAATGTTCTGGGGCTGTTTTTCATGGTTCGGGCTAGGCCCCTTAGTTCCAGTGAAGGAAAATCTTAACGCTACAGCATACAATGACATTCTAGAGAATTCTGTGCTTCCAACTTTATGGCAACAGTTTGGGGAAGGCCCTTTCCTTTTTCAGCATGCACCAAGCGAGGTCCATACAGAAATAGTTTGTCGAGATCGGTGTGGAAGAACTTGACTGGCCTGCACAGAGCCCTGACCTCAACCCCATCAAACACCTTCGGGATGAATTGGAACGCCGACTGCGAGTCTGGCCTAATCACCCAACATCAGTGCCCGACCTCACTAATGCTCTTGTTGCTGAATGTAACCAGGTCACTGCAGCAATGTTCCAACATCTAGTGGAAAGCCTTCCCAGAATAGTGGAGGCTGTTATAGCAGCAAAGGGGGGACCAACTCTATATTAATGTCCATGATTTTGGAATCACTCTAAACCCTTTAAAGGTTAGAAACAACTAGAGACTCAGACAACAACACAGACTCAAGGTCCAGCAACAATATCACTAACTCAAGAAAGACTGAGGAGAGGTCAGGGAGAATGTATGGGGTAGAATACACTTTGTTTCTCTGCAAATGTACAGCATATTTACCACATCTTTCTGCAAAGTTCAAGTGAAGTAGAAAACATGTGAAGTAACAGTAGGGGATGGTGGGGTAATTTTAGCCAGGGTTAGTTGAGCAACCCCTTGTTTCTAGGAAACCATACACAAATTGAATCATGTGACCAAATATTTAGGAAGAGTTCATAATTTAATGGAGTCTGTGAAGGAAGAAACCACATGGAAAAAGCCCAAGTTAGGTCCAAAAAATTGATTTTCACCAAGTCAAATTAATTTATTGTGTTATTGGTGTCATGGTGCTTGTATCTAAACCAAAGGAGATACTTTTAAGATTGTTTTATACATCAGTTGGGGTCTCTATAAGCTGCAATTGAGGTCCTAAACCTAGCATGAAAGTGCATCCTTGTAGCTGTGTGGGCTAATATAGTCAAAATGTTTGCCTTGGGGTAAGTTGAGCCAATGGCCACCATGCCCCATACAAATTATGATTACATTTCAACAGGTGTAGACTAACAGTGAAATGCTTACTTACGGGTCCTTTTCCAACAATGCAGAGTTAAAGATAAAAAAAAAAATACATGTAAATAGTGACGTTGAGCCAATGGCCGCCATACAAATGATGATTACATTGTGTATTTTTATGCATATTATGCATAGTATTTTATGTTTCATGCATATGAACTATAGATAGTGCATTTTTATTGATACGGAGCGGACATCATCATGACCCGTGTATATAGCCCCCCTTGAGGTTCCTGAGAGAGCAGACAAGGAAGTGAGAGAAGGGAAGTAGTCTATTGGAGCAGCAGCAAGGGATGAACAAAAAGTCTGAGCTTGGTAAACATATCAAGAATTTTGCGGACCAGTTTCATGGGCTTAATAACCTCAAATGCAGAAAACTTGCCTATGAATTGGCACATCGAAACAAAATCCCTGTCCCAGACAACTGCTCAAGAAAAATAAGGGTAAGTGATATTGAACAGAGAGATTTACAGTGCCTTCAGAAAGTATTCATACCCCTTTACTTGTTCCACATTTTGTTGTGTTACAGACTGAATTCAAAATGGATTAAATTGATTGTTTTCTCTCACCCATCTACACACAATACCCCATAATGACAAAGTGAAAACATGTTTTTAGAAATTCTTGCAATTTTATTGAAAAT
Source organism: Coregonus clupeaformis (assembly GCF_020615455.1). Lineage (NCBI taxonomy): Eukaryota > Metazoa > Chordata > Actinopteri > Salmoniformes > Salmonidae > Coregonus > Coregonus clupeaformis. Next base: position 9,254,981 of record NC_059192.1, read on the forward strand.
AAAATACAGAAATATCTCCTTTACATAAGTAATGGCACCCCTGAGTTAGAATAACCTTTAGCAGCGGTTACAGCTGTGAGTCTTTGTGGGTAAGTCTCTAATGGCTTTGCACACCTGTATTGTACAATATTTGCATATTATGCTTAGCTCTATTCTGTTGATTTTTTACCATAAAGAAAATCCTTAGCCCTTGCCGATAATAAGCATTCCCATAACATGATGCAGCCATCACCATGCTTGAAAATATATAGAGTGGTACTCAGTGATGTGTTGTGTTGGATTTGCCCCAAACATAACACTTTGTATTCAGAACAAAAAGTTAATTGCTTTGCCACCTTTTTTGCAGTATTATTTTAGTGCCTTGTTGCAAACAGGATGCATTTTTTGGAATATGTTTTATTCTGTACATGCTTCCTTCTGTTCCCTCTGTCAATTAGGTTAGTACTGTGGAGTAACTACAATGTTGTTGATCCATCCTAATTTTTCTCCTATCACAGCCATTAAACTCTGTAACTGTTTTAAAGTCACCATTGGCCTCATGGTGAAATCCCTGAGCGGTTTCCTTCCTCTCTGGCAACTGAGTACAAAGATACAGGAAGGACTCCTGTATCTTTGTAGTGACTGGGTGTAACGCCATCCAAAGTGTAATTAATAACTTCACCATGCTCAAAGGGATATTCAATGTATGCACTCAATAACTGTAAGTCGCTCTGGATGAGAGCGTCTGCTAAATGACTAAAATGTAATGTAATTATTGCACACAGAGTGAGTCCATGTGACTTGTTAAGCACATTTTTACTCTTGAACTTATTTAGGCTTTCCATAACAAAGGGGTTGAATATTTATTGACTCAATGCATTTCAGCTTTTCATAATTTTTTTGTAAAAAATTATTAAAAACATAATTCCAATTTGTCATTATGGGTATTGTGTGTAGGCCAGTGAAACAAAATAACAATTTAATCAATTTCAAATTCAGGCTGTAAGACAACAAAATGTGGAAAAAGTCAAGGGGTGTGAATACTTTCTGAAGGCACTATATTGTAGGCATTCGTTTAAGAAATACAATAAACCACACCCCATTCAATGAATTAAACTTTGACCTACCAGCACCATCACCCACTTTCACAGGACACCACCAACCACTTACCCCAAGGCAGCTCAACTTACCCTCTAGATGCAAGATGTGCCAAGAGACCACTTTTTTTGGACAAGCTATGTTTTCAAAACTGTTATATTTACATGAATACACAAAATACACAAATCCTGAAATATATGTAGATATCTTTGTTAGAAATAATACTAAGTTTCCCGTGATGTAGTGACGCTAAATATAAAAACTGGCTCAACCTACCCCACTCTCCCCTATTATGTGGAAACTTTTTCCACAGTTCCTGTCGGTTTCAAAGAAAACATAAGTGTGTCTGCTTGGTGAAAGAAAATGTGAGCATCTCTTTGAATTGTTGATGTTGTCGCAAGGTCACAAGTTGAGCTACCTGTGCATAGACACAGCCCACATAAACACATCATTAGGAACCTTTACTGACACCTTCATCAATACGACTTCAAAAGGCTTTAACAGTGGAAGCCAACCAACCCTAGTCTCTGGAGAGTTTGTAGGTGTGAAGGCGTTTGTTTAAAGGTGCAAAAACGTGATTTCCTTGTTTTTTTTAATTATATTTTAACACTATGAGGTCGAAGTAACACTCTGTAAGAGCTTTAAAAAATAAAATAAACGCCTTGAATTTCAGACCGTTTAGGTGGGATGAAATCACAATCTGATCAGAACATTCTGACCAATGACCAGTTACCTTTTATTTGCCTATGTATCCTCCTACTTTGAAGAGGTAAGCAGGGTAGACTCGAGTCTAGCTGATGCTATCTGCCAATCAGGGCTGTGTATGTAAATATATTTAAATTAGTATCAACACACCCACACGATCAGACAGAGAATTTCTATGGAAAAAGGCTAAGGTAAAAAAATAAAAAAATAAAAAAATAAAAAAAGATATTTTCATGAAATAAACACACACAGTTGGACACATATCGACGGACGCCAGTAAGACTAGCTGTCGCCATTGGCATCAGCTAATGAGGACCCCGTGTAGCTCAGTTGGTAGAGCATGGCACTTGCAACACCAGGGTTGTGGGTTCAATTCCCACAGGGGGCCAGTACAAAAATGAATGCACTCACTAACTGTAAGTCGCGCTGGGTAAGAGCATCTGCTAAATGACGTAAATGTAAATCAAACAGTGATAAAAAAAAATCTAAGGACTACATGGCTTTAAGACATACCTGACTCAGCACAATGTATTATGTGGAAAAAGGTGTGTTAGTGTGGGGCTTGACCAGAAGCTCCTCAAGACCAGACATTGCTACAGTCTATTTGTGCGAGGTCATTTTGTTGTATTCCTGACATTTGTTTTTTCATCTCCAGGTTCAACTTATACACTACAACCACGAGCTGTATACCAACTACACAGAGGCAGCCAAGAGCCCCAACGGACTGGTCATAGTGTCTATATTTATGAAGGTGCGTGTGACACTCTCACAACTCCAACCTTTGACCTCACAATGGGCATCAATGTGTCAATCGTGCTTGAATTTGTACATAAAGTCTTTGTATGAACGTTTGAAAAAATAAATAAATAGAGAATATCATGTAGCAAAGATAATTGTTTTCAAAGAAATTAAGGAGTGTGTTATAATCGAAGTTGTGAGTCGGCACCCGTAGATTTACTTGCAGGCTAATTAACTTGGCATAGAGTCACAGTGCATCATCCCACCAACAGCTCCAAGTACCAGAATGATAGTGTGATTATCCCTGTATTTGTTAGCTAGCTAGTGCTACGTTACTACTTGCTAATCCTTTGTGACGGCATCCAAATGGTCAGTTAAGAAGATCGCCCTGCTCTCAACCCCAAAATAAATAAATTACATAAATAGGGCCTCCAGAACAATTAGTCAGCCACTTATCCTGGGAGCTTAACGTTGTGTTCCCTGTGTGTGTCAGCTGGAGTGTGAGGTTGTGAAATAGCTTCGTTACTCTCTCTCGCTAGCTTTGTTACAGTGGGGGAAAAAAGTATTTAGTCAGCCACCAATTGTGCAAGTTCTCCCACTTAAAAAGATGAGAGAGGCCTGTAATTTTCATCATAGGTACACATCAACTGTGACAGACAAATTGAGATTTTTTTTCTCCAGAAAATCACATTGTAAGATTTTTAATGAATTTATTTGCAAATTATGGTGGAAAATAAGTATTTGGTCACCTACAAACAAGCAAGATTTCTGGCTCTCACAGACCTGTAACTTCTTCTTTAAGAGGCTCCTCTGTCCTCCACTCGTTACCTGTATTAATGGCACCTGTTTGAACTTGTTATCAGTATAAAAGACACCTGTCCACAACCTCAAACAGTCACACTCCAAACTCCACTATGGCCAAGACCAAAGAGCTGTCAAAGGACACCAGAAACAAAATTGTAGACCTGCACCAGGCTGGGAAGACTGAATCTGCAATAGGTAAGCAGCTTGGTTTAAATAAATACTCTGTGGGAGAAATTATTAGGAAATGGAAGACATACAAGACCACTGATAATCTCCCTCGATCTGGGGCTCCATGCAAGATCTCACCCCGTGGGGTCAAAATTATCACAAGAACGGTGAGCAAAAATCCCAGAACCACACGGGGGGACCTAGTGAATTACCTGCAGAGAGCTGGGACCAAAGTAACAAAGTCTACCATCAGTAACACACTACGCCGCCAGGGACTCAAATCCTGCAGTGCCAGACGTGTCCCCCTACTTAAGCCAGTACATGTCCAGGCCCGTCTGAAGTTTGCTAGAGTGCATTTGGATGATCCAGAAGAGGATTGGGAGAATGTCATATGGTCAGATGAAACCAAAATATAACTTTTTGGTGAAAACTCAACTCGTCGTGTTTGGAGGACAAAGAATGCTGAGTTGCATCCAAAGAACACCATACCTACTGTGAAGCATGGGGGTGGAAACATCATGCTTTGGGGCTGTTTTTCTGCAAAGGGACCAGGACGACTGATCCGTGTAAAGGAAAGAATGAATGGGGCCATGTATCATGAGATTTTTAGTGAAGACCTCCTTCCATCAGCAAGGGCATTGAAGATGAAACGTGGCTGGGTCTTTCAGCATGACAATGATCCCAAACACACCGCCCGGGCAACAAAGGAGTGGCTTCGTAAGAAGAATTTCAAGGTCCTGGAGTGGCCTAGCCAGTCTCCAGATCTCAACCCAATAGAAAATCTTTGGAGGGAGTTGAAAGTCCGTGTTGCCCAGCGACAGCCCCAAAACATCACTGCTCTAGAGGAGATCTGCATGGAGGAATGGGCCAAAATACCAGCAACAGTGTGTGAAAACCTTGTGAAGACTTACAGAAAACGTTTGACCTGTGTCATTGCCAACAAAGGGTATATAACAAAGTATTGAGAAACTTTTGTTATTGACCAAATACTTATTTTCCACCATAATTTGCAAATAAATTCATTAAAAATCCTTCAATGTGATTTTCTGGATTTTTTTTCTCATTTTGTCTGTCATAGTTGACGTGTACCTATGATGAAAATTACAGGCCTCTATCATCTTTTTAAGTGGGAGAACTTGCACAATTGGTGGCTGACTAAATACTTTTTCCCCCCACTGTATGTGGGCTTCTTGGGCTCGGCTCAAGGCTGTGGAATATCTTGTACTCTTTGTGCTACAGAAGTACTGTATAGTTCAGATGCAAGGCTATCAGCTAGCTACAGTAATTAGCTCCCTCATGTCGATGGCTCTGTCTGTCAGTCACACAGGAGGACATGGTGACCCAGGTCAAGCCTATTCCTCTCTGGTAGCCACTTACAGAGATGGGATAAAAGAGCTACAATCTCCTGAAGAAAATATGTGTTTGCTTTTGCTGTCGGAAATTTATTTTAGTGGTCATAGTAGTGGTAGAAGTTATAAAGTTATAATGTTGAGCACTCACCAAAATGTAATTAACTTTTTCATTGTATACCCCCCACACACACTCCCACCACTGTAACAGACAGAGAGGCAGGCCATTGAAAGGGATATGATAAAGGATCATCCGTCGTCCTCCGTCCTCCCACTCATCATGAAATCAATCAACACTTCACTCTCATCCTCTCTAGTCCCTCAGCCTGGCCCTCACTGGTAATGACTCCAAACTCCAGCCATCTTGAAGTAGCTTGTTTAACTAAGGCTCTCAGATGAGTCCCGTCTCATTGTTAAAGCCGCTGAAGAGATGGGAAGTGAGGTAATTAGTTGTGTCCTTCACTATCTCAGGAACCCATTTCTCGGGAATTGTGACTCATGTTTCCAGGGGACCATTAACACCTGCACACCCACCATGTTACCCTTTCAGTGACTCAGACTGCCAGTAAGTAAGGGCTTCCTTCGGGTGTCAGTGTCCTGAGCCGCTATTAGAAATGGCAATGGGGGGATGTAACTGTGTGCGGTCACATGTGGAAGCACACAAACAATGGAGGATGACATAGTGAGACTGTTGAGATGGAATTTGAGTCATCTTCAGCGTGGGCCATATCTACTAGACAAACATTGTGACAGTGACAGTGTCACCTAATGCTGTTGAACTGTTCCTCTCAGTAGCTACTTTTACTTCACAGGTTGGAGAGAACTCCCTAATTACATCTTGCAGAATAACATGTCTGCATCCCCCTAGGTGCTTTCTCCATTAAAAGTGTTCAAAACATCTTAGAGAGACAGAAAAGAGAGAGAGAGAGAGAGAGAGAGAGAGAGAGAGAGAGAGAGAGAGAGAGAGAGAGAGAGAGAGAGAGAGAGAGAGAGAGAGAGAGAGAGAGAGAGAGAGAGAGAGAGAGAGAGAGAGAAAGAGCATAGTGACAAGGGACATCCATTTCTTTTTAATCACTTTGCCCCCAAGACATCTTGACAATTAGAGTTGTGAGGAGGAGAACAGGATAGGATGCTGAGGCTGAGGACTATGGGGCTTTAAGGGAGAGTGCGGAGCATCTTTAACTGATTAGTGTCTAGACTCCGGAATCTTTAGACACAAGATAGGGCACTACAGGAACTGCTAACTGCTAAAAGCAGTTCAGGCTCTTTAAAGTGTCTCTCTCTGGCATTCAGGCCTCCTTAGGGTCGAACCCTTACTTGAGATGAACTTGTGCAACTTGCATTATGCGTGTAAATCATGCATTGAAATCAATGGGAGATTTGTTGGATGCTTGCCTCAAGTTAAGATATGTCCCTAAAGCGAATGCACTTGAATTGTTGATGTCATATTGTTAGTGTGTTTTGGTTCATTTTGAAATGCACTGTCAAGATTGTGGAATATGTAAGTAATTTGCGATGTGTGTGACTGGCTTTGATGTGACTGTCTGTGGGTGATTCTTTCTCTTCTCTTGTATTCCAGATTGCGGAGACTTCAAATGCATTCCTGAATCGAATGTTGAACAGAGACACCATCACAAGAATAACATATAAAAGTACGTAGAAATGCAAATGTAAACTCTAACGAGAAACACAGTGGAACAAGTCAAAGAGTCGCTGGAGAGTCTGCAGTAGTTGGTTCCTTCTTCCGGAGGGTTAGTAGGCAGAGACAGCTAGGGCTGCTAGATGGCCATATTAGAAAGGCACATGGCTGCTCAGAGAAGAGATATAATTGGATTAATTGGGTAGAGAAGAGGCTGAGTAAACACAGTGACCCCCAGTGCATTGGAAGGTCTCAGAGGCATCAACGAGCTGTCATAACCACACACACACACACACACACACACACACACACACACACACACACACACACACACACACACACACACACACACACACATACACACAGCATCCAAATGGAATGATTAATTCCACAGATGTGTGGTGGCGGAGTGGGTTTAGTGTTCAAATCAAATCAAATCAAATTTTATTGGTCACATGCGCCGAATACAACAGGTGCAGACATTACAGTGAAATGCTTACTTACAGCCCTTAACCAACAGTGCATTTATTTTTTACAAAAAAAGTAAAAATAAAACAACAACAAAAAAAGTGTTCAGAGAAAAAAGAGCAGAAGTAAAATAAAGTGACAGTAGGGAGGCTATATATACAGGGGGGTACCGTTGCAGAGTCAATGTGCGGGGGCACCCGGCTAGTTGAGGTAGTTGAGGTAATATGTACATGTGGGTAGAGTTAAAGTGACTATGCATAAATAATTAACAGAGTAGCAGCAGCGTAAAAAGGATGGGGTGGGGGGCAGTGCAAATAGTCCGGGTAGCCATGATTAGCTGTTCAGGAGTCTTATGGCTTGGGGGTAGAAGCTGTTGGGAAGTCTTTTGGACCTAGACTTGGCACTCCGGTACCGCTTGCCGTGCGGTAGCAGAGAGAACAGTCTATGACTAGGGTGGCTGGAGTCTTTGAGTGTGTTAGCGTAGTGTGGAGAGATAATAGATGGGGGGAGAGAGAGAGAGAGAGAGAGAGAGAGAGAGAGAGAGAGAGAGAGAGAGAGAGAGAGAGAGAGAGAGAGAGAGAGAGAGAGAGAGAGAGAGAAATGGACAGAGAGCGAGAGAGAGAGAGAGAGAGAGAGAGAGAGAGAGAGACAATGATGGAGAGAGGGATAGATAGACAGAGTTGCAAGATAGGGACAGAGAGAGAGAGAGAGAGAGATTGACAGCGAGAGAGGGAAATGGACATAGCGAGAGAGAGAGAGAGAGAGAGAGAGAGAGAGAGAGAGAGAGAGGATGATGAGAGAGGGATAGATCGACAGAGTTGCAAGATAGGGACAGAGAGAAAGAGAGAGCGAGAGAGGGGAGCATCAGCAAGAGAGAGAGAAACAAAGTCTTGTTGGTGGTTATGTCGAGTTCCCCCTGCCAGGCCTGACTCTCCTGTCCTCCCCAGCTCTGTGGCAGTGGCCAGGGGCTGATTGCTCTGTGCTGTGCCACACCGTGGTTGTCTGTGTTAGCTTTATTAGACTACGGCCCAATTCATCCAGAGCAAGGGGAGGAGGGAGAGTCATTTCCAGAGGAGGAGGAAGAGGGTGGGGGGAGGGGTAGAGGGGAGAGTCACTTCCAGAGGAGGAAGAGAGTCAGTTCCAGAGGAGGAGGAAGACGGAGGAGGGAGAGTCAATTCCAGCCCAGCGACTTTCACTCTCCCTGTTAGCACTGTCCACCTCTATTCCGCTATCGACTTGCTGTCTTCATATTTCACCAACCCGGGCATAGCCCAGCCATCACACCATAAAGAGCCTGTCAGAGTCCCACTCCAGGGCAACCCTGACACCTCTCTCTCTCTCTCGCTCTCTCTCTCTTGCTCTCGCTCTATCTCTCGCTCTCTCTCTTGCTCTCGCTCTCTCGCTCTCTCTCTCTCCCCCCCAGCGAGAGAGGGAAATGGACAGAGAGAGAGAGAGATTGACAGAGAGAGAGAGAGAGAGAGAGAGAGAGAGAGAGAGAGAGAGAGAGAGAGAGAGAGAGAGAGAGAGAGAGAGAGAGAGAGAGAGAGAGAGAGAGCGAGAGAGAGAGAGAGAGCGAGAGAGAGAGAGAGAGATGGACAGCAAGAGAGGGAAATGGACAGAGAGAGAGAGAGCGCGAGAGAGAGAGAGAGAGAGAGAGAGAGAGAGAGAGAGAGAGAGAGAGAGAGAGAGAGAGAGAGAGAGAGAGAGAGAGAGAGAGAGAGATAATGATGGAGAGAGGGATAGATAGACAGTTGCAAGATAGGACAAAAAACCCGTTGTTTTCTTTAAGTTGGGTTGTTGATTCTGGGGTTTTGAGCTATGATCCACCGGGTCAGATCAGAAGACTGGAGGTGTGGTTTAGTAGGGACATGGCTTTCAGATAGTTATTTCTGGCCACCCGTGATAGTAAATGTAATTCCGGTTAATCTATTCTGTTGTATTGTCAACACATGTTAAGGTTGGGAACTGACACTTTTGTAGCTTTAATAAGGCTTACACAAGCGTATGAGTACCTTTTAAGTGCCTATGCAAATCCCACTGTTGGGATAGTTAACACGTTGTTATAATATTTAAATAATGTTATACATTTTATAATAAAATATGTAGTGTGCAAAAATCTTGAAAGAAAATTGAGATTTGCAGTGAAAAATGTAACATGAATGACATATACGTTCATGGGTTGCCAAAAATAGCTGTCTGGAAGCCACGCCCCCAATAGGCCACGTCTTTGGATTACCCAAAGAACCATCAATTGGGTTTTTATTCACTTTCATGCTGGGTTGACCCAGCAGATGGGTCTTTTTTTATGTAATCCCTAAATTATGTTCAGGCGGTGTGGCCTATTTGGGGGCGTGGCTTTATGAAAATACCCAAAATTACAACCAACTAATTGTAGCATTACCGGCAAAATGTAAGAAGCAAGTGGAAGGGGGAGAAAGTAAGGAACCTGTCTGTTGGCCCTGCATTAAAGACCAAAATTGGTTAAAAGCTTCATTTCAGGACCAATAAATTGATAGCTGTGCCATATAGTTGGGAAAAGATTTTCGATATACCGATTCCATGGCACATGGTTTATGAACTGATACACAAAATGACACCAGATTCAAAACTTAGAGTTTTTCCAATTTAAATTATTAAACACAATTCTTGCAACCAATAGAATGTTATATATGGGGGATACAACCATCCCAGCTCTGCAGATTTTGCTGCGAAAAGACAGAATCATTAGATCATTTGTTTTGGTACTGTCCATATGTAGCTTGTTTTTGGTCGCAGGTTCAGGAATGGCTGAAGAATTGCAACATTTACCTGGAGCTAACTCTGCAAATAGCACTGCTGGGTGATTTGAAAAGTCCTAGTCAATCAATCAATAATATAATACTACTCTTAGCAAAAATGTTTATCTTTAATTTACAATCTTTAGAAACTATGAGAATAGAAAGGTTCAGAACTTTTGTGAAACAGCACAGTTGAAAAATATATGGCAAATAAAAACCAAAACTGAATGGTGTTCAGAGATAGATGGGAGAGGTTGAGTGGAGCTGAAGGGTGGGACTAAAAATAACAAGATAACTAATGTAAAATATACTGTGTCCGTAAAATGTATGTAGGATGCATAAGCTGGAAGTAGAAGCCTAAGTGTTGTTGTCCATTAGTTCACTCCAATTAGGGAATGGATGGTAGGGTTAGGGGAAAATAATAAAGGAAAATATATTTCAAAAAATATATATGAGGGATTGGAAATGATGCAGACAATTACATTGATGGAAACCACAGTCTATATGCAATATTAAACCTGATCTACCCCCTAAAAAAAAAAAAAAATAATAATAATAATAGTAATAAAATAAATGAAAAATAAAAAGGGGGTATGTCATGCAATCTGCTATACCAACAGCCTGTCAAGCAGTCGGAGGGATGCTATACCAACAGCCTGTCAAGCAGTCGGAGGATTACTATACCAACAGCCTGTCAAGCAGTCGGAGGATTACTATACCAACAGCCTGTCAAGCAGTCGGAGGATTACTATACCAACAGCCTGTCAAGCAGTCGGAGGGATGCTATACCAACAGCCTGTCAAGCAGTCGGAGGATTACTATACCAACAGCCTGTCAAGCAGTCGGAGGATTACTATACCAACAGCCTGTCAAGCAGTCGGAGGATTACTATACCAACAGCCTGTCAAGCAGTCGGAGGGATGCTATACCAACAGCCTGTCAAGCAGTCGGAGGGATGCTATACCAAAAGCTTGTCAAGCAGTCGGAGGGATGCTATACCAAAAGCTTGTCAAGGAGTCGGAGGGATACCAGCTCAGTGTAAAATTAGAAATATGCAAAACATCTACACGTAAATGATGAGCACACCAGTTGTGGATGTAGTACGTTTTGAGACTGTAAGACAAATATATCATGTAAATTCTAAACTAAATATTAGCTTGAGAGGACATTAATTGTGATTGATACAAGCTTACAATGCAGTGTTCTACAATCCTGGAACTAGGGACCCACGGGGGGTGCAGGGTTTTGTTCCAGCCTAGCACAAATTAATCTATTTCAACTAGTAAGTGCTTGTGTTGGACCTGAGCTAGGACACAAGCATGCACACTCTGTAGATCTCCAGGACCAGGACTGAAGAACTCTGTAATGCTCCAGGACCAGGACTGAAGAACTCTGTAACTCTCCAGGACCAGGACTGAATAACTCTGTAACTCTCCAGGACCAGGACTGAAGAACTCTGTAACGCTCCAGGACCAGGACTGAATAACTCTGTAACTCTCCAGGACCAGGACTGAAGAACTCTGTAACTCTCCAGGACCAGGACTGAAGAACTCTGTAACTCTCCAGGACCAGGACTGAAGAACTCTGTAACTCTCCAGGTCCAAGACTGAAGAACTCTGTAACTCTCCAGGACCAGGACTGAAGAACTCTGCTATATAACATATTAAGATGTAATATTGAAACCTGTCTATCTTGTCTGTCTTCTCCAGATGATGCATATTTACTGATGGGCCTGAACATCGAGGAGATTTACCCAGAAACCTCTAGTTTTATCACATATGACGGGTCGATGACCATCCCGCCTTGCTTTGAGACGGCCACGTGGATCCTGATGAATAAGCCAGTGTACATCACACAGATGCAGGTCTGTCTCAACAGTAGCTTCTTACTGCTTAGTTACATAAGACTGTCAAACAGCAATTATGTTCCTCCACATGGCTTGTTCTCCCAGTCTTACTGAAATAATGTGCCTTTTCTTCACTTCCGATCCTCTCTCATCTCTGCTTTCCTCTCCTCTCGTTCCTTCTTTTACATACTCTACATTTCCATCCTCTTTACCCCTCTCTTTTTGTTCATGAACACCCGTTCCCCCTCCTCTCCTCTTCTTTCCTCTCCAGATGCACTCCTTACGGCTGTTGAGTCAGAACCAGCCGTCTCAGATCTTCCTGAGTATGAGTGACAATGTTCGCCCTGTCCAACCTCTGAACAACCGCTGCATCCGGACCAACATCAACTTCAGCATGCAGGGCAAAGACTGTCCCAACAACAGGGCCCAGAAGCTTCAGTACCGAGGTAAACACAGCTCCAATCCACCCACCACCACCATTTTGTTAGCGATTTATTTAAACCAGGTCTGACTAGCAGACATTTACAAAATGGTGGTGAAGGAGTCATGGACATTTACCTTGGTTGTTTTCTATATGTCTGCTTGTGCCCCTCATAAAGCTATTAACTACCTAAAACATAGTCTTATCAGCTTTGTAAGTAAAGCATTAACGTTTATAGATTTGAAAGAGTCATTGTATATTATGTATATTATAGCAATATTTCCAACAAGTGTTGAAGCGTCTGAGTGTGTGGGCCAAACTATTTCATAACTACAAAGCCAACTCAGCATCTCAGTGTGATTCAGGGACTCTGCATGCAGTCTGTTTACCATCTCCTCTCCTCTGTTTCAGCCAATATATCTGGGCAACTGCTGCACAAAATGTGAATTTTACCCCTGAAGCATATATACAGTGAGGGCAAGAGGTAACCCCTATTATTCATTGTATTCTTCTTTCAGGATCTACTGTACTGTAGCAAGACTGTTCTGTTCTCTTATCCTCTCGCTCTCCGATGAAATTCTTATTCTGTGCAGCAGTTGTTGAGAGATTGAAACACACACACAGACACACACAAGAATGAGAAGAATGTGTGCGCCCACACATTATCAGGCTTACAGCCACACACACACATATATTTACGCACACACTTTTACCCACACACCCCTACAGTATCTTTTACTCTGCCTTTCCAACCCGCCCCCAGAGAGTAAACAGAAACAGCACAATAGCAGCAGGGTTGTCTCTTGTCTTTAATTACACTAGTTGTACTTGTTCATCTAAGGTTAAACCTTGAAGGCAGAGGAAAGTCAGCCCCCTCATAGCTAGGTGTCAGTGGGCTAATTGAATGGGAAATGTATATTGGGACACTAACAGAATGCTAACTAACAGACACTGTAGAAATACTGTTATTTAGCATACATTGCTAATATTAACATGCACACCACAGCACCGTATCGCTATGTTCAGTGCATTCTGGTCTCAATCCTAACAATATATTGTCGTGTTAATATGAATGTTATAGATGCTGCTGGATAGAAAGGGCTCCATGCTAGACATACATGTGTAGATAAAGTAGTGTTCTTCTCACCCTGTCCCTCTCCTCTCTTCCAGTGAATGAGTGGCTGCTAAAGTAGTCTCTCTCTTGGATGAGCACAGGAACAAGACACAAAGACAGAGAGAGAGGGGGGGAGAGAGAGATAGAGAGAGAGAGAGAGAGAGAGAGAGAGAGAGAGAGAGAGAGAGAGAGAGAGAGAGAGAGAGAGAGAGAGAGAGAGAGAGAGAGAGAGAGAGAGAGAGAGAGAGAGAGAGAGAGAGAGAGAGAGAGAGAGAGAGAGAGAGGGAAGGAAGGAAGAAAACAACTGGAAACCACACCTGCATCTCATCTAAGATTATTTAATGTGAAAAGAGAAAACAAGAAATTGAACATTACCAAGTAAAAGACTCTGCGTTGCTTTGCAAAGGGACTACTACTTTTCATACGTACATCGAGAACTATTTGAATTCCAACACATGCTAACTAACACGTCCATTACAAATATACCTATTATGAAACCTGTTTTGATACTGATACTTTTTGGGGGAGATAACAAAATGTTTAAAACGCTGAAGCATTTATTTCGTACAGCCTCTTCTTCACACGGACTGAGTAGGACTGATTGGGACTTTGTACATAGACACCTTGCTACCAATGGGATCTTAAGGACTTATCAAGACAATGCCCCTAGTGGTTGAGACAGAGAAGGTCTGCAAGGCTCATAGCTGCATCGTCATCACCGTCACCTACAAGGCATGCCGACTGCAACAACCCAAGAGAGCTAGACCTTACATCCTTGCCTTGTAACAGTAGGTCATTACGAAAGGAACAACGGAAAGGATATTCTGTCTAAGTGATGAACCGATGAGTGTCTTGGCCTTTGTTGTATATAGTATACTTATCAGTACTGCTGAAAAACTGAATATGTAAAGAAAAATACAAATAAACATTTTAAAAGATATATTAAGAGAATAAAAAAAAATATGAGTATTTTAAAGGCCCAGTGCAGTCAAAAATGTGATTTTCCTGTGTTTTATATTTCCACACTATGAGGTTGGAATAATACTGTGAAATTGTGAAAAATATGATAATGCCCTTTTAGTGTAAGTGCTTTTTGAAAAGACCACCTGAGATTTCAGCCTGTTTTGGTGGGATGTAGTTTTGGCCTTCCATGGTGACATCACCATGCAGTAAATTAGTTAATAGACCAAAATAGTTCCAAATCTCTCTGCCAATAACAGCTAATTCTCAGTTTTTCCCCTCCCCACTCAGACCACTCCCAGACAGTCCTAGCAAAATACTTGCTAGAGAAATTGCCCTTTGCTAAGAAGCAATTTCTGTTTCTTTTTGGCCATTTTAATTGAAAACAATCACAGTAAGGTACTTAATTGTAACCCAGAAATGATTTGATATTGAGATTAACATCGGCTGCAATGGACCTTCAAACGTTTGGTGCACTTTGAATTGCAGAAGCAGTTCTGAGCTGAAGCCTGTTTTATTGCTTACAATGGTCATACACTGTATTTGAGTAATGTTATAAGCCCAATAAATGTGTCTGGAAAGTTCACTTTGGAAAATATGCTTCACTTTACACTGTTGTTTCTATGTATTGGGTTTTGTGCCAAGTTATTGAATGAATTAACGAGGTGAGTTATGCACGTTGGTGAGTGAGAAATCCATTCTCAACTACAGCAAGCCGCTATATGTCCTCCAGTGGAGGCTCCTCAGAGGAGGAAGGGGAGGACCATCCTCCTCAATGAATTTTTTATTTATTTTTTATAGTGAAACATTAAAAATGTTATCCTTTTTAGATAAAACTATACTAACTATATTCACGTCAACAAATAAATGATTAAAACACACTGTTTTGCAATGAAGGTCTACAGTAGCCTCAACAGCACCCTCTAGGTTAGCACCATGGTGTAGCCGGAGGACACCTAGCTTCCATCCTCCTCTGGGTAAATTGTCTTCAATACAAACATAGGAGGCTCATGGTTCTCACCCCCATCCATTGACTTACACAGTAATTATGACAATTTCCTGAGGACATCCTCCAACCTATCAGAGCTCTTGCAGCATGAACTGAGATGTTGTCCACCCAATCAAAGGATCAGATAATTAATCTAGTACTGAAATACAGTGGGGAAAAAAAGTATTTAGTCAGCCACCAATTGTGCAAGTTCTCCCACTTAAAAAGATGAGAGAGGCCTGTAATTTTCATCATAGGTACACGTCAACTATGACAGACAAATTGAGGAAAAAAATCCAGAAAATCACATTGTAGGATTTTTAATGAATTTATTTGCAAATTATGGTGGAAAATAAGTATTTGGTCACCTACAAACAAGCAAGATTTCTGGCTCTCACAGACCTGTATCTTCTTCTTTAAGAGGCTCCTCTGTCCTCCACTCGTTACCTGTATTAATGGCACCTGTTTGAACTTGTTATCAGTATAAAAGACACCTGTCCACAAACTCAAACAGTCACACTCCAAACTCCACTATGGCCAAGACCAAAGAGCTGTCAAAGGACACCATAAACAAAATTGTAGACCTGCACCAGGCTGGGAAGACTGAATCTGCAATAGGTAAGCAGCTTGGTTTGAAGAAATCAACTGTGGGAGCAATTATTAGGAAATGGAAGACATACAAGACCACTGATAATCTCCCTCGATCTGGGGCTCCACGGAAGATCTCACCCCGTGGGGTCAAAATGATCACAAGAACGGTGAGCAAAAATCCCAGAACCACACGGGGGGACCTAGTGAATGACCTGCAGAGAGCTGGGACCAAAGTAACAAAGCCTACCATCAGTAACACACTACGCCGCCAGGGACTCAAATCCTGCAGTGCCAGACGTGTCCCCCTGCTTAAGCCAGTACATGTCCAGGCCCGTCTGAAGTTTGCTAGAGTGCATTTGAATGATCCAGAAGAGGATTGGGAGAATGTCATATGGTCAGATGAAACCAAAATATAACTTTTTGGTAAAAACTCAACTCGTCGTGTTTGGAGGACAAAGAATGCTGAGTTGCATCCAAAGAACACCATACCTACTGTGAAGCATGGGGGTGGAAACATCATGCTTTGGGGCTGTTTTTCTGCAAAGGGACCAGGACGACTGATCCGTGTAAAGGAAAGAATGAATGGGGCCATGAATCGTGAGATTTTGAGTGAAAACCTCCTTCAGCAAGGGCATTGAAGATGAAACGTGGCTGGGTCTTTCAGCATGACAATGATCCCAAACACACCGCCCGGGCAACGAAGGAGTGGCTTCGTAAGAAGCATTTCAAGGTCCTGGAGTGGCCTAGCCAGTCTCCAGATCTCAACCCCATAGAAAATCTTTGGAGGGAGTTGAAAGTCCGTGTTGCCCAGCGACAGCCCCAAAACATCACTGCTCTAGAGGAGATCTGCATGGAGGAATGGGCCAAAATACCAGCAACAGTGTGTGAAAACCTTGTGAAGACTTACAGAAAACATTTGACCTGTGTCATTGCCAACAAAGGGTATATAACAAAGTATTGAGAAACTTTTGTTATTGACCAAATACTTATTTTCCACCATAATTTGAAAATAAATTCATAAAAAGTCCTACAATGTGATTTTCTGGAATTTTTTTCCTAATTTTGTCTGTCATAGTTGACGTGTACCTATGATGAAAATTACAGGCCTCTCTCATCTTTTTAAGTGGGAGAACTTGCACAATTGGTGGCTGACTAAATACTTTTTTTCCCCACTGTACAATGTGGTGAGTAGTTGACTCAAAGACAGAGAAAGACAATAGTTGAACAGCTTTGATAAAAAAATAAAAATGGATCAAGAGAGAGAGAGCTAGCTATATATTTCTCATTTTTTTTAATTACTTTCAATTATATTTACTTAGGTAGCAAATGCAGTTAGCTAGTTTAGCCTACTCATGTTAGCTAGCTGGCTGTGACTATCCAACATCGGAACTCTTCCAAGTCATGGTAAGCTTTTGGTATTCTAATTTATTGCCACCGGGCAGTGTAACTGCTAATTGCTTATAGACTGTACTGCATGATTGTAGCGGGTTTACTAGCTAACATGTTAGTTCTATTAGCTACAGTATGTTGACTATGACATTACTTTAGCTAATATGGTGACAACGATGTAGGCTGTGCGTAGCTGTCATGATATGAATGTTTGGCTTGGAAAGGTTTTTTTGCCTGGTCACAGACAGCTGATGTGTTGTGCATTGAAGTCCACAAGCAAAGGGAAGAGGTGAGAGGAGGAAAATGCGTAGATGCGAGAAGGAATACAACGAGCTGTTTGTATCTTGTTATGAAAGTGAACTGTGTTTGCGTGTGATCAGGGATGTATTCATTCCGCCGAGTCTGTTGAAAAACATTTCTTAAACGGAAGAAAGCGGAATGAAACGGGTATAAACATACCTGAATTTTTCCAATAGAAACTCTCGTTTGCAACTGTTGAGCTACTGATTACACCCTCGATCAGCTAGATATAGGCAAGAGTTTGCAAGGCAGTATTGAATATGTCACAGTCTGTCCATGTCTTTCTGTCACCTCAAATCTTTCTCTCGACCTGTGTACACCTACGTTTTAAACTTTCATTCATAGACTAGGTTGTAGCAACCTCATGATGGTTATAATGTCATGTAGCTAGTAGGCAAAACCTATCAATGTTACATTGAACTGGGTGAATGGCATGTCATCCACTATGCTGTAATAGAAATAAGGCCATGTTCATAAAAAAAAAGAAATAATCATCCTCCCTCATCTTAAACGGCACCGACCGCCACGTGATGTTAGTATCACCTCCTTGATGTCTCACACATGGTAGAAGGTACCAGACACCTAACAATCAAGCTACTATATAGGAAATGATATGTAAAATAGATTGACCATGCCTGAGAAAGGGTGATGCTGAAAGGTTTTATTCAAAGAGGCATGGAAGCATTGAGGGATAATCGGGACGCAAGAATTCCAACAATTCTTTCAATATTCCATATAATAGGCGAACCATTAAAAATGTGTTGAGTGTTGAGACTAATTTTACCCGTACCTTCAACACTATCCTGTCTGTGTTCTTAGATAACAGTCGGTTGTGAGTTAGTGAGGGGATTGAACCGTTTGTTTGTGGATAAACCTTTAGTGGGCGCCTCAATGGTTGGTAGCTTAAGGCTAGTAATGTGCAGAAAACATGAGCGAAAATGCAGTTGTAGAATCAACCTGACAATAACTTTAACAATTGAAAATGGCAACCAAAGATAATGTAATTGCCATTAGATCACTTTTTATCATATTGTCTTCAAGTATTCAACCGGTCCTCAATCAACGCATAGGAGTTTGCGTGCGATAGTAGAAAAGAAAATCAGAGTATGTTGGCCAAATAACTGCTGGACTCCTCTATCATCTTAGGCTACTCCACTTGGTAGCACTCTCATACAGACAAAGGTGCAGCCACTGTCACACTTGATGTCGTCGAAGCCCTCAGCCCCTGTAGAGGACAATGTCCCAGTTAGTCTCAGTTGAAGACAACACAAGAATAACGACAGCACTCAATGAGACAGATGGGAAAATTACAAATATCACATGATTTGTTACCGTGACGTTTGACAGGGTTTATACACTGCTTATTAGGCATGTAATGGTTCCCTTAATATTATTATGTATTTAACACAGGGTCCCTTCGGGCTAGGATTCAAACCAAACTGCATTGTAGCGTGCTTGACATTTTAAGGTAATTTCCAATTGAGCAGACATCTGCAGTGTTTACCTTGAATGTGATCTCCCTGAATGACGGGAATATTGCCTTTAAAAGGCACATTGTCGATACGGATTGGGATCTCGGCCTAAGTGTCACACATCCAAGAACAATTTTACTGACCTGAATAAGAGTTCAGTGCCACACAGTCTTCTTCTCCCCACTGCTGAGCTTTGGCACTTTCGGACCAGAACCAGTTGACGGATGACCCATCAGTCCACACATAATTCCCTTCCTGTCAGGGAGAACATTTCAAGGTTATCAACATCTTCTTGAAGGGCAGTAGTAACTTATCGAATGTCCAAATTAAAGAGATATGAAATAAGACCTGATTAAGTGCCACTTGAGTGTTAAGGATTTTTGTACCTTCTCAAGATCATTCAGTCCTACCCAGGCATAAGCAGAGGTACTCTGGGTCTGCTTCACCATGGAAAGGAGAAGCTGGTATTCTTCAACGCTGTGCACAGCAGCTAGGGTACCCCGATCTCTCTTACAGTAATCCTTTAGGAAGAAACATCCATGTTTTCATTGATTTCTTTTACAAGCCTTGTCTATGTAGACATTTGATCAGTAGTGGTACACTGTAATGGAAAACTGTAATTTGTATGGTAATTTTGGGTATTATCAACAGTGAAATGTCTCAGCCTCTATCTTTTTCCACTAATTGTTCTTTTTATTTGTGTTTTTTTCCTCCCCAATTTCGTGATATCCAATTGTTAGTTACAGTCTTGTCCCGCTGGGCCAATTGTGCGCTGCCTCATGGGTCTCTCGGTCGCGGCCAGCTGCGACACAGCCCGGGATCAAACCCGGATCTGTAGCGATGCCTCTAGCACTGATCAGTGCCTTAGACCGCTGCGCCACTCGGGAGGCCCCACTAATTGGTATTTTGAACCAATCACATCGGATCTATTCACATCAGATCTTTTTTAGCACTGATCTGATTGGTCAAAAGACAAATTAGTGAAGAAATATCAGAATCGGGCTGCCTGTGTAGACGCAGCCTGAGTAGAAACACAACACTTCGAATAACAGAAAAAGTGGCTATGGATGAAATAGATCATAATAACTTTTCAAATCATGAAAACAATTCAAAATATATGTTTTTGTAACATCAAATTTGACTATAAATGTGTTAAGATTTTAAAATATATGCTCATTTTGGGGCATTTAACCATTTACTTGTGTTACTGTCACGCCCTGACATTGAGATCTCTAGTTGGGTTGGTCAGGGTGTGAAATCTAATTTATATATTTCTATGTTGGCCGGGTGTGGTTCCCAATCAGAGGCAGCTGTCGGTCGTTGTCTCTGATTGGGGATCATACTTAGGCAGCCATGTTGCCTACCTTAGTTGTAGGATCTTGTTTCTGTTTGGCTTGTTTGATGGTTAGCGTCTTGAACGTCACGGTCTGTTGGATTTTGCTATTTTGTCGGTGTTTATTAAAATAAACAACTATGTACGCATACCACGCTGCACCTTGGTCCGATCCTTTACACAACGGACGTGACAGTTACAAAAGGTTAATAAAATAAAAATGTGTTACTGCAATCATTACCAATTTGGGGTAAAAAATTACCACCGTTGGCGCATTTAATTGAAAAATACGTTGCCGCTTTTAGGGTTAAAATGCTTTCATGTGTAAACAATTTACCTAGCAGCCAACCTGCTTGCACCAATCCCTGGTAATTACAGTAAAATACTGTTAAATACTAACCAATCCCCCTCAATGAATTTAATTAATCCGTTCATTCATTCCGATTACGGTAACATTTTATCGCTGAATAGGTTCTGTATTTTGGATGTTTTCACTGTATTTCTAACGCTTTCAAACAATATGATTCATCACGATTAAAACATTATTGCACTAAAATTATAAAAAGTTAACATGAGTTAACTTATTTACTTTGACAGCCCTTGTATTTATATTGCAGTAGGTCAAGTTCACGGCAACCCCTTTACAGTGTAATAAAAAAAAAAGGTAATTATATAATTGGAAATGTAAGTTATTTAAAATTCTCTTTTACACCATCACTGTAACTGGAAGTGTTGATTAGATTCAAATTGGACACTTACCAGTGCTTGCTGCCATCCCATTTGTTTGCGTACGAATCGGTAGCAATGGGGTATTGTGCTGTCAGGTCCAGTATACCCACTTGGACAGGTATCTGGAGAGAAAACGATGTATTTTAAATGCCTAACTATCACTAATTGGTTAGAACAGTAAATAGAAGAAAACTCAAAATAGACTGGATTCCAAATGGGATTGGTTGTCACTTACAGTGAGGATTGTGGGGGAGGGCTCCAGTTCCCAGAAGAGTGAGGAGGACACAGGCAAGAACAGACACAGTTATGACTCCCATGATGATGGATAGAGAATCGTGGTGGACCTTTGGGCCTTCTTCTGCAGTTCTTCCTAGATACAGAATTATATCAAAAAGTGTATTACTCAGGAAAAACCACAGCATTACAGATTAATGTAGGAGATAGGTAGATAGATGGATAGATATGCTGAATGTCAGAACAAAAGACGTGCATGTTTAATAGTTATTTAAATTCTACAATGTTTTTGGCAACAACAAATACAACAATTTTGGCCAGGATTTAATCTGATCTCGCTTTGGTCGGCAATGCACGTTTTAAAGGCAATATTTCCGTGTTCGCAGAGACCACATTCACAGTAAACGCTGCTTATGTCGGCTCAAATCGGAAATTAGCTTTAAATGGTGCATTGTCCAAATCTGCGATTAAATTAATGGCCGGGATTCAATCCAGACTTCTTGTGGCATAGCCCTGTTGATATTATAAAATCATAAAGACCCTCACCAAATTCAGAAGAGAGAAACTGAAGCGTCTTCCTTGAAGTGTTTCTTCAACCAGAAAGTGCAGGTGTCTTTTCACTCAAAATGTCAGGCCTTATAAAGAGACATTTGGGGGAAGTACTACTAGAGATATCATCTGCAAGTCACATTACCATTGCAGCAAGTAGTGATTGTGATCCATAATGTCCTTGGCCCCGTACATGTCTTTTTTTTTTTTTTTTTTTTTGCGGATGTACAGTGGGGAAAAAAAGTATTTAGTCAGCCACCAATTGTGCAAGTTCTCCCACTTAAAAAGATGAGAGAGGCCTGTAATTTTCATCATAGGTACACGTCAACTATGACAGACAAATTGAGGGAAAAAAATCCAGAAAATCACATTGTAGGATTTTTAATGAATTTATTTGCAAATTATGGTGGAAAATAAGTATTTGGTCACCTACAAACAAGCAAGATTTCTGGCTCTCACAGACCTGTAACTTCTTCTTTAAGAGGCTCCTCTGTCCTCCACTCGTTACCTGTATTAATGGCACCTGTTTGAACTTGTTATCAGTATAAAAGACACCTGTCCACAACCTCAAACAGTCACACTCCAAACTCCACTATAGCCAAGATCAAAGAGCTGTCAAAGGACACCAGAAACAAAATTGTAGACCTGCACCAGGCTGGGAAGACTGAATCTGCAATAGGTAAGCAGCTTGGTTTGAAGAAATCAACTGTGGGAGCAATTATTAGGAAATGGAAGACATACAAGACCACTGATAATCTCCCCTCGATCTGGGGCTCCACGCAAGATCTCACCCCGTGGGGTCAAAATGATCACAAGAACGGTGAGCAAAAATCCCAGAACCACACGGGGGGGACCTAGTGAATGACCTGCAGAGAGCTGGGACCAAAGTAACAAAGCCTACCATCAGTAACACACTACGCCGCCAGGGACTCAAATCCTGCAGTGCCAGACATGTCCCCCTGCTTAAGCCAGTACATGTCCAGGCCCGTCTGAAGTTTGCTAGAGTGCATTTGGATGATCAAGGAGAGGATTGGGAGAATGTCATATGGTCAGATGAAACCAAAATATAACTTTTTGGTAAAAACTCAACTCGTCGTGTTTGGAGGACAAAGAATGCTGAGTTGCATCCAAAGAACACCATACCTACTGTGAAGCATGGGGGTGGAAACATCATGCTTTGGGGCTGTTTTTCTGCAAAGGGACCAGGACGACTGATCCGTGTAAAGGAAAGAATGAATGGGGCCATGTATCGTGAGATTTTGAGTGAAAACCTCCTTCCATCAGCAAGGGCATTGAAGATGAAACGTTGCTGGGTCTTTCAGCATGACAATGATCCCAAACACACCGCCCGGGCAACGAAGGAGTGGCTTCGTAAGAAGCATTTCAAGGTCCTGGAGTGGCCTATCCAGTCTCCAGATCTCAACCCCATAGAACATCTTTGGAGGGAGTTGAAAGTCTGTGTTGCCCAGCGACAGCCCCAAAACATCACTGCTCTAGAGGAGATCTGCATGGAGGAATGGGCCAAAATACCAGCAACAGTGTGTGAAAACCTTGTGAAGACTTACAGAAAACGTTTGACCTGTGTCATTGCCAACAAAGGGTATATAACAAAGTATTGAGAAACTTTTGTTATTGACCAAATACTTATTTTCCACCATAATTTGCAAATAAATTCATAAAAAATCCTACAATATGATTTTCTGGATTTTTTTTCCTCATTTTGTCTGTCATAGTTGACGTGTACCTATGATGAAAATTACAGGCGTCTCTCATCTTTTTAAGTGGGAGAACTTGCACAATTGGTGGCTGACTAAATACTTTTTTTCCCCACTGTAGGCTTCCATGTAGGCATATGCATTGCCATACAAATGCATATCCTGTTTATGATGGTTGTAAGACGTACATACACACTAAGAAGTACATACACACTGTCCCCACATGAAAGTTAATGTTTAATATTACAGATTTATTAATTTTTTGACCTGAATGTCCACAAGCTGATTGCCCGGTTCATCCTTCCCAGAATGCTATTCAAAGGTACAGTAGACCACATCAGCAGATAATAACCGCTTGAATGATAATGGCAAAATGTAGATTTCCTCCTAAATAGACATACTCCAAAAGTAATGATATTTCATGAGAGGGCCATAAGCAATAACTAACCATGCTTATACTGCCAGAAAGATTAAAATCTCACCTTTATTGTAAAAATAGTTCGAAATTGCTGAGGTGTACTCAATTTTCAGTATGTATTTCCTATTCTACAGAAGTCTATGAATAAGGCTTGAAATGACTGATATGCTTTCTAGATATAGAAACAATCAATTTATAAAAACGACTAACTAGAAGATGTCACTTTCCTTATAACTGTAAAATACATATTTGTATGTTTAGTGTTGAGAAAATGTTAATTTTTTCCAAAGGTCTCGATCAAAACTTCTTCCCCCACCCCTGTGAACCTCTGACAGAACTCCACTTTCATCTCATGTTGTCCGTCTGTGACAAACAGAAAGTATTTTTTGTATCAAAATGATGTCAGATTTCGCACTGGGAAATTGGATGGCGGAGAACTAGGGCTATCGCCGAGTGCGAGCCATTATGATGTACGTTGTCCACACGTCGATTTATAAGAGAACATGTCGGTCAGAACAGGTACCGGAACCACGCACCGCCCCACTTTCAGAGAGTTTACATTCAAGAGGTTAACTGCATACATTGAGACACTGGCCAATGGGACATGGATCGGTCTATAGATCTCCTGCCACAAGTTATCGCTGCGTCCTCCAATTCACTGTAAGGTCTGCACCTGTTGTATTCGGCGCTTGTGACAAATACAATTTGATTTTTGATTTGATTTGAATTCTGAGATACACCAGACCAGTCACAAAAAAAAAAGAACAAAAAAGATGATAACTATTCTGTTGCGGGGCGATTACATGTGATATTGAATGTTCAGAAAGTAGATAACTAAAAATGCGCAGGCGGGTTGGCATGTGCAGGCGGGTTGGCTACATATGCAGTTGTGATAGCACAAACACATATGTAGCTAACCGCGTAGCTTAGCAACCCATTTTTATTCGGTTCAAATAAGGTATTATTCTAAAGTGTAGCAACCCTGTGATGTTGACATAGAATGATACAGAATTATTTAGAAACCACAACCTATTGGTATTTAGCAAGTTGTAGTGACTATGGCCATCATCAACATATTGCGCAACTAGTGTTGTAAGATATCTCTTTGTAATAGTGGGTTAGAAGACTTCCTCTTTACATGGTGAAGTCTCATGCTAACACGTAAACCAGGTGGCTGTGTACATTTTAGTAATTTAGCAGACAACTTACAGGAGCAATTAGGATTAAGTGCCTTGCTCAACGGCACATCAACGCATTTTTCACCTAGTCAGCTCTGGGATTTGAATCAGCAACCTTTCACATCTTAAAGTTCTCAAACGAAATGCCAGTAAGCCTCCAAGTCAGGAGAGATAAGCATGTCGGTCACAACCACTGGAGTGATGTGCAAGGATATAGTTACTGGCAGCATTCATGAGGAATGTGGGTCTGTTGGGCTGCCAACCCACCAGAGGGGGGTTCATTGAGTTGTCAGACATGAGGTCTAGTCACCCTTACTAATGTAAAAAGGTCCTGAACAATTCTGATTCCCACTTAAAATAGCATTTTGAGTGACTAAAACATCTGATAAAAATGCTTAATTTTAGAAAAAGTACTTTTGCTCATATCAAACTACCAGGAAGTCTGAAAAGCTAGACCAAATGGAATTGTCAGCAATGTTCATATATCATGACTATAAATGATCAAGAAGTTTGTAAGAATCTTCTGTTTGGCATGTGTCTTGATGTAATAACATGAAAACGGAATCTGAGTTTTGGGCAACCCCTCCCCGGCTTTTGTTTCATGCTGGCTAAAGGCCTAGCCAGCCAGTTGCTATCTAACACCAGACAGATAAAAGCAAAAACCTTTAAGTACACTGAACAAAAATATAAAACGCAACAATTTCTAAGATTTTACTGAGTTACAGTTCATATGAGGGAATCAGTCAATTGAAATAAAGTAATCTATGGATTTCACATGACTGGGAATACAGATATGCATCGGTTGGTCACAGACACCTTTAAAAAAAGAATTAGGGGCGGGGTTCAGAAGACCAGTCAGTATCTGGTGTGACCACCATTTGCCTCATGCAGCGCGACACGTCTCCTTCGCATGGAGTTGATCAGGCTGTTGATTGTGGCCTGTGGAATGTTGTCCCACTCCTCTTCAATGGCTGTGCGAAGTTGCTGGATATTGGCGGGAACTGGAGCACACTGTTGTACCCGTCGATCCAGAGCATCCCAAACATGCTCAATGAGTGATATGTCTGGTGAGTATGCAGGCCATGGAAGAACTAGGACATTTTCAGCTTCCAGGAATTATGTACAGATCCTTGCGACATGGGGCCATGTATCATCATGCTGAAACAAGAGGTGATGGCAGCAATTGAATAGCACGACAATGTGCCTCATGATCTCGTCACGGTATCTCTGTGCATTCAAATTGCCATGAATAAAATGCAATTGTGTTTGTTGTCCATAGTTTATGCCTGCAAATACCATAACCCCACCACCACCATCATTGGGGCACTGTTCACAACATTGACCTCAGTAAACCACTCGCCCACACGATGCCATACACGCTGTCTGCCAATCTGCCTGGTTCAGTTGAAACCGTGATTCATCCATGAAGAGCACACTTCTCCAGCATGCCAGTGGCCATCGAAGGTGAGCATTTGCCCACTGAAGTCGGTTACGACGCCGAACTGCAGTCAGTTCAAGACCCTGGTGAGGACGACGAGCACGCAGAGGAGCTTCCCTGAGACGATATCTGACAGTTTGTGCAGAAATGCTTCGGTTGTGCAAAGCCAAAGTTTCATCAGCTGTTCGGGTGGCTGGTCTCAGACGATCCCGCAGGTGAAGAAGCCAGATGTGGAGATCCTGGGCTGGCTTTGTTACACATGGTGTGCGGTTGAGGCCGGTTAGACGTACTGCCAAATTCATGCCTTTGTAATGTGGTTTATCCACAAAAAAGATAGGTGGCGTAGTAGAGCTACAGGATTTTTGTATACATGCGGGGAGGTCCTCAGTACTAATCTAAAATAAACAGATTCTTTACATCAAGGAGTGGAGCATGGGAATAACCAGTCAGATATCAGACAGAAATATAGGCTTTATTCACAATTACTGAAGCAACGTAATAGGATTGTTGTCGGACAGAAACTTCTATGGCTTTGTGTTCAATACTCTGTCAACAAAGGTTACAGCTCGTTATCATAGATCAACTTAATCACAGACAAGTATTCAATGTATTTGATGCAGGCAGTTTCGGTAAATAGAATGGTTTCTGCCTCGACATCCATAAGCAACAGATACCTAGGGAGGCGTGCCATGGAAGAAGAGGAACGAGGACCAGAGGCTACAGGCTCATTTGCCTTGAACACACTCACGATTCATTCTCATCATCAATTTGGTCTAGGCCACAGTTGCTGCACCCGTCCTCCCAAGGCATGCCAGCCCTGCGCATAGTAAGGTGATCCCCTGGATGAGCGACAACAAAGCTTTTAAACCAAAAGCCAACCCCTTAATTGTTAGGCCTACTGCTGCTAGGTAGCTCTCTCTCTGCTCTCTCCCTCCCCTCTGTCTGTCCTTGATTGCAGGAGTGAAGTCTGGTGTGCGGGAGTCAGGGTTCCAGCTGCAGCTCATTCACCATAATCACCTCAGCCTTTAAGACCCGGTCAAACTTACCACTCATCGTCAGATCATAGTCAAGACGACCATGTTAGTCTCGCTGCCGACTCAACCTGTTTATTTTTGCTCTTTGTGTTTTGGCCTGTTCTATTTACTTTTTCTCCTGTGCCACAGATATTTGGAACCTGACTCCTGCCTCCGCTTCACTCCTGCCACCACCATCCTGCTCTCCACTACCGGACCTCTCTTTTGGACTCACCACGGACACTAGGACATTACGGTACCACACCTGCCCTGACCTGGATCTGTTACCCTCCCTGTGACCTGGACTTGCTCTTCCCCTATTATTGGAAACCTGGACTATTGAACATTTTAAATAAACCTGTTAAACCTTCTCTGGCTTGGTGTACTTGTCTGCATTTGGGTTCTAATACTGGTAAATCATAACAGTATGATCTGACCCTTATGAACCCAGCAGACAGTAGCTTGGATACCACCCCAGAGTGCACTCAAATTTGGAATGCCATAGCCAATCAGGGCATTTTACTTGGCCAACATGATACCCTGTTTAAGACGATTGCTGAGGACAGTCAGGTGCTGCTTAATCAGGTTCAATTACTCACCAATCAAGTGTCTGCCCTTACTACCCCTTCAGCCCAGATCAGAGAGCCTTTTGTTCCTGCTCCAGAGCGCTATGACGGGAACATGGGAACCTGTGGCGATTTTTTGACTCAATGCTCGTTAGTGTTTGAACAACAGCCCCTCACCTACGCCTCAGAAAGAGCCCGTATTGCCTACCTTATCAACTCTACTAGCGGTTCCGCTCGTGCCTGGGGATCCGCGGTCTGGGAGAGTCAGTCGGACATTTGCAACGCTTACGTTGCCTTCACCACTGAGATGAGGAAGGTTTTTGACCACCCCGTACGAGGCAAGGAGGCTGCGAAACGGTTGTTTTCTCTTCGGCAGGGGGCTCGCAGTGTGGCGGAGATGGCAGTGGAGTTTCGGACTTTAGCAGCAGTGAGTGGTTGGAATGACGAGGCATTACAAGGAGTGTTCATCAATGCTTTGTCTGAAACTTTAAAAGATGAATTGGTGTCATATGATGAATCGCCTACGCTGGATAATCTTATTTCACTCACCATCAGGTTGGATAATCGGATTCGGGAGCGCCGCCGGGAGAGGAGTGTTAGTTCCAAGCAACCTGTCTGTCATCAACAAACTCCTCCCCGCATCTTCCCTACGGAGAAAGCCGTGTCTTCCCGAGTCGATACGAGGAGCACTGAACCCGAAGCCATGGAGGTGGGTCGTGCACGGTTGTCCTCAGAGGAGCGTGCACGTCGCATTCAGGCTCGGGTCTGCCTGTATTGTGGAGAAGCTGGTCATTTCGTTCCTTCCTGCCCAGTTCGTCCGGGAAAAGGGCCGGCTCATCATTAATGGGAGAAGTTTTGGTGAGCCGAGCAGCGGATTCTTCCTCTTCTCCCCGCATTCTGCTCCAGGCATCCCTCCAGTGGCAGTTCCAGAATCTCTCTGTTAGTGCGCTGATTGACTCTGGTGCAGACGAAAGCTTTTTGGATAGAGAGTGGGCTCAACAAATGGATTTGGAGACTGTTCCTATGGACTGTCCGCTGCAGGCTAAGGGTCTGAATGGACAATTGTTGACCCATATTACCCATCAGACTGTTCCTGTTTGTCTTAGAGTGTCGGGAAATCATCAGGAGAACATTCAATTCCATATTATCGACTGCCCACAGACCCCTCTGGTCCTTGGTATCCCCTGGCTCATAAGACACAATCCACACATTGATTGGGTGACAGGTAGAATTGTTTCATGGAGCACATTTTGTCATGTGAATTGTTTGTGTTCTGCTCTGACTCCTGCCAGTACTGTGCCTCGACCTCCACTGGAGTCCATGGATCTTTCTAATGTTCCTGACGTGTATCATGACCTGGCATCCGTTTTCTGCAAACACAGAGCTACTTCTCTTCCTCCTCACCGGCCTTACGACTGTGCCATTGACCTCCAGCCAGGAGCCCCGCTCCCCAGCAGTCGCCTGTACAATCTCTCCCGGCCGGAGACGGAGGCTATGGAGAACTACATTCGGGACTCCTTGGCGGCAGGTATTATGCGTCCTTCCTCGTCACCTGTAGGAGCGGGATTCTTTTTGTTGCTAAGAAGGATAAGACCCTCAGACCCTGTATTGATTACCGTGGACTTAACAACATCACCATTAAGAACAAGTATTCTCTGCCTTTGATTAATTCTGCTTTTCCCCTCCTTCATGGTGCTACCATCTTTACGAAACTGGATCTACGAAATGCGTATCACCTGGTGCGCATTCGTAAAGGTGATGAATGGAAGACTGCCTTCAACACACCCTTGGGACATTTTGAGTATCTGGTTATGCCTTTTGGGTTGTCTAATGCCCCTGCTGTTTTTCAGGCACTAGTCAATGATGTCCTTCGGGACATGTTGAATCGGTTTGTTTTTGTCTATCTGGATGATATCTTGATTTTCTCAGAGTCCTCCCAGGAACATGAACTGCATGTGCGCCAGGTGTTGCAAAGGTTGTTGGAGAACAAACTGTTTGTGAAGATGGAGAAATGTGAATTTCATGTGTCTGAGACCTCTTTTTTGGGTTACATCATCGCTCAGGGGGAGTTGCGGATGGACCCAGCTAAGATCTCTGCTGTCACGGACTGGCCAGCCCCCTCTACCCGCAAACAACTTCAACGATTTCTGGGGTTTGCGAACTTCTATAGGAGGTTCATCAAGGACTACAGCCGCATTGCGGCGCCACTCACCGCTCTCACCTCCATCTCACGACCGTTCGCTTGGAATGAAGGGGCCGAATCAGTGTTCGAAGAACTGAAACATCGCTTCGCCTCGGCTCCCATTCTGATGCAGCCGGACCCCGACCGCCAGTTTGTCGTGGAGGTGGATGCATCCGACACTGGGGTGGTGCGGTGTTGTCACAGCGTTCTCCTGAAGATAACAAACTGCATCCCTGTGCTTTTCTCTCAAGGAAACTTTCTCAGGCAGAGAGGAATTATGATGTTGGCAATCGTGAACTGCTCGCCGTTAAGCTGGCTCTCGAGGAGTGGCGACATTGGTTGGAGGGGGCGGAACAACCCTTCATCGTTTGGACGGATCATAAGAATCTGGCTTACCTCCAGTCAGCGAAGCAGCTCAACCCCCGTCAAGCCAGGTGGGCACTATTTTTTGGGAGATTCAATTTTTCTCTGTCTTACCGTCCTGGGTCACGCAACGTCAAGCCTGACGCCCTGTCTCGTGTTCATTCGGCTGTTGATACTGGTAGTAACCCTGAACCCATTTTGCCTCCTACCTGCAGTATTGCGGTCGTCACATGTGACATCGAGGGGATTGTTAGACAGGCTCAACATCATCAAGCTGACCCTGGGAGGGGTCCTCCTAACCGGATGTTTGTCCCTGAGTCTGCTCGCTCCCAGGTACTTCAGTGGGCTCACTCGTCTCCCCCTTACCTGTCACCCTGGAGTTTCGCGGACCCTTGACTTTGTGCGACGGAAGTTCTGGTGGGCCACGATGGAGGCGGACACTCGAGCCTTCATTGCTGCTTGTACGGTATGTGCACGAAGTAAGAACTCCACCCAGGCCAGCGCTGGTCATCTACGACCTCTACCTATACCCAGCCGGCCCTGGTCGCATATCGCTATGGATTTTGTCACTGGACTTCCCCCTCGTCTGGAAAGACTGTAATTCTTACGGTGATTGATCGTTTTTCTAAGTTCGCTCATTTTTTGGCCCTACCTAAACTGCCCACTGCCAGAGAGACGGCTGATATTTTGGTTGAACATGTGTTCCGCTCTCATGGTCTACCCACGGATATTGTCTCTGACAGGGGTCCCCAGTTTGTCTCCCAGGTGTGGAAAGCTTTCTGTAAAGCTTTGGGCATTACATCCAGCCTGTCCTCTGGATATCACCCCCCAGACCAACGGGCAAGCCGAGAGAGCGAACCAGGAGATGGAGACCGCTCTTCGCTGTGTCACAGGGTCTAACCCTGGGTCATGGAGCTCCATGCTCCCCTGGGTGGAATATGCTCATAACACCTTGACTAACGCTTCCTCTGGTTTGTCTCCTTTTCTGTGTGCTCTGGGTTATCAACCTCCCCTGTTCCCTTCTCAAGAGAGGGAACTGGCGGTACCCTCGGTGCAGTCCCACATGCGCCGCTGCTTCAAGGTCTGGAGGAAGGCCAGGGTAGCTCTGTCCCGAGCTTCGGCGTACATGCAGAGGCAAGCCAACCGTCACCGGTCCCAGGCTCCCGGTTACTCTCCTGGTCAAGAGGTATGGCTGAAGTCACGGGACCTTCCATTGAAGGTGGAGTCTAAGAAGATGGCGCCTCGTTTTATAGGACCGTTCAAGATACTGTCTATTGTTAACCCCTGCGCGGTTAAGCTACAGCTTCCTGCCTCCCTACGGGTTCATTCCACCTTTCATGTTTCCCAGATTAAGCCTGTGTCGGTTAGCCCTCTGTGCCCGCCCTCTCGTTCCCCTCCTCCGCCCAGGATCGTGGGTGGGGTCCGGTCTACACTGTCCGGCGACTTCTGGATGTTCGCCGCCGGGGTCGTGGTTTCCAGTACCTGGTGGATTGGGAGGGTTATGGTCCTGAGGAACGTTCCTGGGTGCCCAGGAGCTTCATTGTGGATCCTGCTCTGGTCCGAGAGTTTCATAGGTTACATCCCGATAAACCCCGTCGGCCGCCAGGTGGCGTCCGTAGAGGGGGGGTACTGTTAGGCCTACTGCTGCTAGGTAGCTCTCTCTCTGCTCTCTCCCTCCCCTCTGTCTGTCCTTGATTGCAGGAGTGAAGTCTGGTGTGCGGGAGTCAGGGTTCCAGCTGCAGCTCATTCACCATAATCACCTCAGCCTTTAAGACCCGGTCAAACTTACCACTCATCGTCAGATCATAGTCAAGACGACCATGTTAGTCTCGCTGCCGACTCAACCTGTTTATTTTTGCTCTTTGTGTTTTGGCCTGTTCTATTTACTTTTTCTCCTGTGCCACAGATATTTGGAACCTGACTCCTGCCTCCGCTTCACTCCTGCCACCACCATCCTGCTCTCCACTACCGGACCTCTCTTTTGGACTCACCACGGACACTAGGACATTACGGTACCACACCTGCCCTGACCTGGATCTGTTACCCTCCCTGTGACCTGGACTTGCTCTTCCCCTATTATTGGAAACCTGGACTATTGAACATTTTAAATAAACCTGTTAAACCTTCTCTGGCTTGGTGTACTTGTCTGCATTTGGGTTCTAATACTGGTAAATCATAACATTAATTGGCAATGACAGACACCTGGTGCTGACAGAGGCTGCGTTCAACACAAACAGTTTCACCCTGTTACACCTTCTGCGACGTTGGTTACAAGGCTGTACTTATTTAAATTAGGTAAGAGAATAAGATGTTACCATTGGTGTATTAAAATTAGAGATTTTGTGATGTCACAAAAAAAAACTTAACTTAACCTACCTCCTGAATCCAACTGTTTGTGATGGGGAAGGGGACCAGTAACTTTATAATACAACTTCATCAATGTAGAAGCAACAGTCATTTTTCATATTTTGGTCATTTTGGTTTCATACTTTGATTTCACCTGGTCAAGGTATTTGAGATCTGAGGGGGAAGGAAGCTTTCATGAATGTTGGGATAAAAAGAAGGGAGATCGCATGTACACACACACACACACACACACAAACACAAACACATGCAAGTACAAGCACACATTCACTGTGTGTGTGTGTGTGTGTGTGTGTGTGTGTGTGTGCGCGCGCGAGCGTGTGTGCGTATGTGTGATGCACCCAGCTCCAAGGCATACAGTTCCATTGATCCATCTCTTTTATTGAATTGTCTCCCAATCAATCCAGGATGCCTCTTGATACAGCTGAGCTAATCGTCCTGATGTGGAGAGAAATACCAACAGTACTGTCTGTGTGTTTCATCTCCACACTTTTACAGATCTGTAATCAAAAGATAGTGTTGGGGGAGAAAGAGACAGAGAGAGAGTATGAAATAAACAGAGAGAGAGAGACAGAGCGAGAGAGAGAGAGAGAGAGAGACAGGGAGAGAGAGACAGAGAGAGAGAGAGACAGGGAGAGAGAGAGAGAGAGAGAGGGAGAGAGAGACAGGGAGACAGAGAGGGAGAGACAGGGAGAGAGAGACAGAGAGAGAGATAGACAGGGAGAGAGAGAGAGAGAGAGAGAGAGAGAGAGAGAGAGAGAGCGAGAGAGAGAGAGAGAGAGAGAGAGAGGGGGAGAGAGAGAGAGAGGGAGAGGGAGAGGGAGAGAGAGACAGGGAGACAGACAGAGAGAGAGAGACAGGGAGAGAGAGACAGAGAGGAGAGAGAGAGAGAGAGAGAGAGAGAGAGAGAGAGAGAGAGAGAGAGACAGACAGAGAGAGAGAGAGACAGAGCGAGAGAGAGAGAGAGACAGGGAGAGACAGAGAGACAGACAGAGAGAGAGAGACAGGGAGACAGAGAGAGAGAGACAGGGAGAGAGAGAGAGAGAGAGAGAGAGGGAGAGAGAGAGAGACAGGGAGAGAGAGAGAAAGAGAGAGAGAGAGACAGAGAGAGAGAGAGACAGAGCGAGAGAGAGAGAGACAGGGAGAGAGAGACAGAGAGAGAGAGAGACAGGGAGAGAGAGAGAGAGAGAGAGAGAGAGAGAGAGAGAGAGAGAGAGAGAGAGAGAGAGAGAGAGAGAGAGAGAGAGGGAGAGAGAGAGAGAGAGACAGGGAGAGAGAGAGAGAGAGAGAGACAGGGAGAGAGACAGGGAGCAAAATAGAAGGATTGGAGAACGAAAGAGAGCAAGAGAGAGCTGTTGAGTTCGTGGCGTTAGCACTCAAGGTTATAGCAGCCATTATTCTACCTGATCTAGGAGAGGGCCTGGATTGAGCCACACACACACACTCGACAGAGGCAATATATCTCAGAGGACTGCAGCGCTATCTGGCCCTAGAGCATTATGGGGAGTAAAAAAAAAAGCCTCCGTCAGGTGTTCAGGGGCCATTTAATGATATAATATTAGATTAGTAAAACTGGAATAAGGCTCAGCCATGTAGGGAGTTATCACACACACTCCAAATGGGGGCACCCCCCCCACACACACACACACACACACACACAACAGCTATCACATCTGTAACCGTATAGAAATTCACAGATATAAAATGTCTCACCTCAGACACACATCGTCACCCCCTCATCTCAGCGATAAAACCCTGTTATACAGTATGATGTGGTTTTAACACACCTCAGTGAGATGAGATGGAGGTTGTCTGGAAGAGATAAAAAAACGAACACAAGGCCGCCCTAGAGACGCACTGGAGTACTTAAAGGAAGGAGCGTAGGACTGAACTGCAGGCCATATAACACCTCTCTCTCTCTCTCTCTCTCTCTCTCTCTCTCTCTCTCTCTCTCTCTCTCTCTCTGTCCTACTTCTCCTCTCTCTCGCGCGCTCTCATGTATTTTCTCTTTTCCTCCTTCTGTTCTCTCTCTTTTTCACTTTTATTTTTCTCTAGCCACCCATCTATCCTCTCCAAGGTTCCACACCATTCAAATAGTCCAATCCAATGTTACAGACAGACAGTGCTAGTCGCAGCCAGAAGCAGTAACAATCAATAGTAGTAGTTGCTGTATAGCTCCAGGCTTTTTTCTTTATGAAACTGAAATTCAAAGACATTACATTGAAGCACCGCTGAGCCCTTGATGTCAACCTTTTGTAAACATCACGGGTCTCAGCATAAGCCGCAGAGTCTCTGAATGATGGGGGACGCAGCAAGCCAGACACAGCTGTAATTAGTCTTAAACCCTGCTAAGATGGATGCAGAGAGAGTGAGAGGAACAGGGTCAGCAGTGGGGAAATACTAATCCAGTCCAATACCTAAAGACGTTGATGATGCTAATATCTACAGTGTCACTGGAAACTTTACTGGCAGGGAATAGTTTGTAAGTACTGTACATGTAATGAGTGTGTAAGCGCATGTGCGTCCATTTTTATTTACACGTGTCTATTTAATATCTCTACAATTCTCTATGTCCTTCCCAGTCCATCCTAGTTCATCCCAGTCCATCACAGTGCATCCCAGTCCATCACAGTGCATCCCAGTCCATCACAGCGCATCCCAGTCCATCCCAGTGCATCCCAGTCCATCAAAGTGCATCCCAGTCCATCACAGTGCATCCCAGTCCATCCCAGTTCATCACAGTGCATCCCAGTCCATCCCAGTTCATCACAGTGCATCCCAGTGCATGCATGATGATAACTTCCTTAGTTATCTTATTTTTCCATGAATCCAATTGAGGGGAGGAAAGTGCTTTGTGTCTCCACACCACCCCGATTATGCATGGGGCTCTGTAGAAGGATAGGATAGGGGATTCCTGGGAGTTCCTATAAATATTAACGAGCTGCTGGGAGGGAGGGGAGGGAGGGAACAGAGGAACAGAACACAGGCCAGATGTGCTGATGCTCTCATCTGACGGATATCTCAGCCAGGGATTCACCCTCGTCTCAGAAAGGGATTCACCCTTCTCTCTTCTCTCCGCTTCCTTGTTCTCCCTCCTTTCTTCTCTTCTCTCCTCTCATATTCTCTTCTCTTCTCCCCCTCCATCTCCCACCTCTGCTTCTCTCCTCACCTCCTCTGTTGTAGATGAAGGTGAATTAAACACTAGTCGTTAACCAGGCCTTATTAGCACACAATCTAAAACAACTGTTAGGACTAAACCTTGACAGGAAGGGATGAAAACAATGTTCATCATTAGTGAGGAGGCTCAAGCTACATTATGGGTCCCAGAGCTTGGCCACCATAGTAACCTCCTGATACTAGTTAGCTTGGCCACTACAGTAACCTCCTGATGCTAGTTAGCTTGACCACTACAGTAACCTCCTGATGCTAGTTAGCTTGGCCACTACAGTAACCTCCTGATGCTAGTTAGCTTGGCCACTACAGTAACCTCCTGATGCTAGTTAGCTTGGCCACTATAGTAACTTCCTGATGCTAGTTAGCTTGGCCACTATAGTAACTTCCTGATGCTAGTTAGCTTGGTCACTACAGTAAACTCTTGATGCTAGTTAGCTTGGCCACTATAGTAACTTCCTGATGCTAGTTAGCTTGTCCACCATAGTAACCTCCTGATGCTAGTTAGCTTGGCCACTACAGTAACCTCCTGATGCTAGTTAGCTTGTCCACCATAGTAACCTCCTGATGCTAGTTAGCTTGTCCACTACAGTAACCTCCTGATGCTAGTTAGCTTGGCCACTATAGTAACTTTCTGATGCTAGTTAGTATGGCCACTATAGTAACTTCCTGATGCTAGTTAGCTTGGCCACTACAGTAACCTCCTGATGCTAGTTAGCTTGGTCACTACAGTGACTTCCTGATGCTAGTTAGCTTGGTCACTACAGTAAACTCTTGATGCTAGTTAGCTTGTCCACCATAGTAACCTCCTGATGCTAGTTAGCTTGGACACTACAGTAACCTCCTGATGCTAGTTAGCTTGTCCACCATAGTAACCTCCTGATGCTAGTTAGCTTGTCCACTACAGTAACCTCCTGATGCTAGTTAGCTTGACCACTACAGTAACTTCCTGATGCTAGTTAGCTTGGCCACTACAGTAACCTCGTGATGCTAGTTAGCTTGGCCACTACAGTAACCTCCTGATGCTAGTTAGCTTGTCCACCATAATGACTTCCTAATGCTTGTTAGCTTGGACACTACAGTAACCTCCTGATGCTAGTTTGCTTGGCCACTATAGTAACTTTCTGATGCTAGTTAGTATGGCCACTATAGTAACTTCCTGATGCTAGTTAGCTTGTCCACTACAGTAACCTCCTGATGCTAGTTAGCTTGGCCACTACAGTAACTTCCTGATGCTAGTTAGCTTGGCCACTACAGTAACCTCATGATGCTAGTTAGCTTGGCCACTACAGTAACCTCCTGATGCTAGTTAGCTTGTCCACCATAATGACTTCCTGATGCTTGTTAGCTTGGACACTACAGTAACCTCCTGATGCTAGTTAGCTTGGCCACTATAGTAACTTTCTGATGCTAGTTAGTATGGCCACTATAGTAACTTCCTGATGCTAGTTAGCTTGGCCACTACAGTAACCTCCTGATGCTAGTTAGCTTGGCCACTACAGTAACCTTCTGATGCTAGTTAGCTTGTCCACTACAGTAACTTCCTGATGCTAGTTAGCTTGGCCACTACAGTAACCTCCTGATGCTAGTTAGCTTGGCCACTACAGTAACTTCCTGATGCTAGTTAGCTTGTCCACCATAGTAACCTCCTGATGCTAGTTAGCTTGTCCACCATAGTAACCTCCTGATGCTAGTTAGCTTGTCCACCATAGTAACCTCCTGATGCTAGTTAGCTTGGCCACTACAGTAACCTCCTGATGCTAGTTAGCTTGTCCACCATAGTAACCTCCTGATGCTAGTTAGCTTGGCCACTATAGTAACCTCCTGATGCTAGTTAGCTTGGCCACTATAGTAACTTCCTGATGCTAGTTAGCTTGGCCACTACAGTAACCTCCTGATGCTAGTTAGCTTGGCCACTATAGTAACTTTCTGATGCTAGTTAGTATGGCCACTATGGTAACTTCCTGATGCTAGTTAGCTTGTCCACCATAATGACTTCCTGATACTAGTTAGCTTGGCCACTATAGTAACTTCCTGATGCTAGTTAGCTTGGTCACTACAGTAAACTCTTGATGCTAGTTAGCTTGTCCACCATAGTAACCCCCTGATACTAGCTAGCTTGGCCACTACAGTAACCTCCTGATACAAGTTAGCTTGGCCACTACAGTAACTTCCTGATTAACTTGTTATATTCCATACATTATACATTTCTGGAAGTGGTTGTCAGAAGCAGCAGTTCTGTCAAGACTAACCTCAGAACCTGGTGAGCGAGGCTGCAGCAAGGCAGCAGCGTTTCAAGGAGGAAGGAGGAGGTGGTGGAGACTTTTCAGCTCAGCCTGGTGTGCTTTTCTGCCCATGTTCTTGTGACTCCAGAAAGTGTTGGGTCAAGTGGATGTTATGGAGGGTCAGTCTGGTCCAGTCTGGACTCATCATAGTTATGTTACTGTGTTAAAACAGAAATTCAATCTGAAATAATGTGTGCAGGCATCACTTGTCAATGGATGGCTATTGCAACAGTGCGTTATGTTCTGTAATATTAACACTTGACGTCTTCCCCTCTCTCTCTCTCATTTGCCCCTACCTCACCATCTCTTCCTCCTCTCTCCCTACCTCTCCCTCTCTCATGCCATTATACCAGTGGTGACAGGCTATCTTGACACTGAGAAGAGACAGGGCACTATTTCATGAAAGCATCTATCACTCAGCGTTAAAGTTGTAAATTCCATTCACCCCTGGGTCTTGCAAAATCACCACTAAAAGTTGTGGTTGACATTATCAAATTACCATCTCTTGTTTAGTTGAGAAACAGACCAAATATTGACCAATTACCTACTTTTGCCGGTAACACTATTTGGATAGTCCATTATACCCTGATGAAGACAGCTTATCTGTCGAAATGTTGGTTATTAAATGATTGCATCTGAGCTCCTAGAGTGTGAGGAGGCTCTCCTTTTCTTTTTCAAGTGTTCTACTCCGCTAGCCGGCACCTCTCCTAAACAGATGTTCTACTCCACTAGCCAGCACCTCTCCTAAACAAGTGTTCTACTCCGCTAGCCGGCACCTCTCCTAAACAAGTGTTCTACTCCGCTAGCCAGCACCTCCCCTAAACAGGTGTTCTACTCCGCTAGCCAGCACCTCTCCTAAACAAGTGTTCTACTCCGCTAGCCAGCACCTCCCCTAAACAGGTGTTCTACTCCGCTAGCCAGCACCTCTCCTAAACAAGTGTTCTACTCCGTTAGCTAGCACCTCTCCTAAACAAGTGTTCTACTCTGCTAGCCGGCACCTCTCCTAACCAAGTGTTCTACTCTGCTAGCTTACACCTCTCCTAAACAGGTGTTCTACTCCGCTAGCCGGCATCTCTCCTAAACAGGTGTTCTACTCCGCTAGCCAGCACCTCTCCTAAACAAGTGTTCTACTCCGTTAGCTAGCACCTCTCCTAAACAAGTGTTCTACTCTGCTAGCCGGCACCTCTCCTAACCAAGTGTTCTACTCTGCTAGCTTACACCTCTCCTAAACAGGTGTTCTACTCCGCTAGCCGGCACCTCTCCTAAACAAGTGTTCTACAATGCTAGCCAGCACCTCTCCTAAACAAGTGTTCAACTGTACAGGAATGTCTTCAACGCCTCTGATGCTCATCTTCAGCCGGTTTAGAGTTTTCTTTTTTAGATTCACACCTTTCTAGGCCGAATTATCCCTGCTATGCATCAAGACACCATCTCTATTTACCTCATATACATAACAGTTTAGTTGAGTTCATTTCTAATCCATGAAATCCATCTAAGCATTAATTTAATGACAAATTATTATGTTTTACCAATTATTCTTAATACCAATTTCTAATATACTCCCCTTATCACCCTATCAACTACACCGCAGATTCACTGGATTGGGAAGTTAGACCTCAATTTCTGTTAGGGAAACCCTCCACAGACAGAGAAATTAAAGGTGTGAAAGTTAGGTGATTCTTGAACTTCTCGAAGATCTTGAAGTTCTTGGATGTTCTTAGAGGTCTGTCCCTCCGCCGAGGGAATCAGCCAGAGCACGTAGCTCATCAGTAACATTCCCATTGCTATCATCTCCCATCTCTTGATTCTGGCCAGCTCCATCATCCTCAGCTCCCTCATCTCTAGGTCGTCGGTTTCCTCGTATACTCTGTTGCAGTGGTTTAGATGATACCAAGTCGATCTCCCCTCTATCCGTACATCCGTTGGTGTAGCCTGGGTGATGATGTATGGTCCCTTTAGCTCTGAACCTTCTTCCGTCACTAGGATCTCGGATCATGCAGAGTCCTACATCGTTCTGTGGAGTGTGTCCTTCTGGAAGCGTACCAATAGGGAAGCTGAGAGTCACTGTTGCAAAGACACACAGACACAGACAGACACAAAAGAAAACAATGCTCCGCAGTGACGGTGCCATCTTCCTCCTGTGGGTTTGGAACACTCCTACAGTGGGACACATTGATGCAGGTATCTCTCTCTGCTACTTTCCCCTCCATTGAAGTAGCCAGCAACACCTAGTACTGACCCTCCCGACCTAGGGTTTGTCCATCACTTACTTCTGTAATCCTTTACCGTCAGTCTCCAGGGCGCAGACAAGGCTCATATTCTCCTGCTAGGTTGGGCAGAGAAGCCTTCACTCGTGGGAAGAAAGTCTTAAAAACATTGTTAGGTGAGACACAGTATGCTACCATGTCTTCTCATCAGTCAGGAGAAGCCTTGAGATTAGGAAGTGCTCAATCTTGCAGCTTGTTATAGGTCACTAGTTTCAGAGACAGGCCTCCTCTACACCCTGCCTCCTACCACAAATACACTTGCACATAAAACATTTAATCTAACCCATAACACATTAATTACTACTGCTCATATTATTAATACAATTAGCCTATTTACCAAAAAGCCCCATGCGACCAGTACTTCCCCCCTTTGGACATGATTAGCGTTAAAAAAACAAAAAAACAATATTGCCTGTTAAACCAAAATAATAAATGAAATTAAAATGACAACCTTTGATAATACTATAACTTAATTGTGTCCCATAAGGTACTTCAAGGATATTATAATTGACTAGCGACAGGTGTCCCTCATTCAGGACTAGCTCTCTCACTCTGTCCATGTCATGGTCCGAATCATATATAGGACTATTGCCAAATTATAAACTTCTTCATAATTATCAGTATTATAAATGACCCTCAACTCGGAATAATAAATTACCTTAAATTCCTCATCCTATGTCTCAGTTTTCCAGTGTGGGTGATCAAATCACACTAGAAAGTCAGGACAGAGTTCAGAGGTCATTCAAACCCTTCAAATAAGTGTTTCATTCTATAGTAGACTAATCATTAACAACAGTCAAAACATTTAATAACTTTTGTATCCCAAGTGTACAGTAAGTCCTCATTGCATTTCTTCTCAAAATAAATCACGTGTTAACCCAAAACTCATTCAGAAAACAAACCTTCAGCAAGATCTGTGTGTGCCCCTTTAAGACTTATTATCTCTAACCCGTGAAAAACCCCTAAAATAAAAATTAAAAGCCTATATAAACATCATACTAGGTGGGTTGTGTGTGGTTATTTGAAAAAAAGTAAAACAACAAACAGAAATGGCCAGGCCTTCTTTAATTTGGTAGCTCCCTCTTATAACCTAATCCGTATATCTTCATACTTATCAAACTGCCGAATGTAACTAACATCTCTTCCCAAGAACACATACACGGGAACATCTGTAAAAGATAATGAAAGCCCCCTTTTGTCCTGGAAAAAAAAAGTTTACAAATTGTTAACATTTACTCATTTACTCATTTACTCAACAAGCATGGCAACGATAATTCCACTGTCTTCCCTTAACTCATTAATCATTTGTTTGAAATTAATTCCTCGTGACTACTCCAAAAGAAGATGACATAAACCCTCTCAAAAGATGAAAACCACTCAAGGTTCTCTGAGTTTGCAATGAGTAGTTTTAATTGATTACCCTTTAGACTTCATTCTCTGTAATTCTCACAATGATTATTCAACCCCAAAATCGGCTCCATTTGATCCCATATCAAATTATCATGGTATCGTTACTGGATCACTGTCCAACGACATAGGTAATATCTGTTTCCCCTTAGATTGTTCCTGTCACCCCTCTAAATGTAATATTTTAGTAATCCACAAATATAATCAATTACTACGCATAAAGAATCAGTGATATTTGATCCCAGGCGTCTATTAAAAAGTTGTTTGAGATGTGATCTCCTATGTCTTCCTTAACATACATACTGTAGGGTACTTCCACCAATCCCATAAGAAATAATCCTACTCAAAAGACATCAGATAATACCACGTTTCATTAAGTTGACTACACCTTCTAATATAAATATATAACCCTTTCTGGTAATGTAATCATCGCAAACTGTTGCATTGATTTATTAAAAATATAAACCTATTGTTGAATAAAACCCGAACCTACAAAAAATGGGTACTTCCCCATCAGCGTAATAATCAAAACTACCGCCCATCCACTGTTCAAGGTACCAGAAACAGATTATCGTTTTAGAATTGATTAACTGTCTGCATAACTCACTGGTGTTACCCAAACTATAGAA
Organism: Coregonus clupeaformis; assembly: GCF_020615455.1. Lineage (NCBI taxonomy): Eukaryota > Metazoa > Chordata > Actinopteri > Salmoniformes > Salmonidae > Coregonus > Coregonus clupeaformis. The sequence continues at coordinate 9,297,628 of NC_059192.1, forward strand.
TTGAATAATTATAATTAATAATTGTCAAAGAACGTTTCCTATTCAACTATTCAGATCTCTGCTTCACATTACCCCCTGCGTCCTTTACATCCCGATATAGCCCAGCGAGCACCACTCTCTTTCACCCGCTGACCAAATCATGGCATTAGTCAATTCTATCCACAAACCACTACATAATAATAATAACATATTTGTATTCACATTACTAGAAAGCATTATTTTAATACCAGTCTACTCAAACAATCCAATTCGACATGTCTCATTTCCCAATTAACCTACTATCCTTTTAACCCAGAAAACCCTCTACAATTTCTATTATCCTCTACCTCTGTCTTTCCATCTAACGTTACTTTAGCAGATGACAAATTATTGTTAAGTTATAGTCAAAACAAACAAAACATCTATTCACAGGGAGGCCACTTTAATTACTATGTTATCCTAGGCCGCCATGGGTTGGTAGGACAATCCCTTTCGTATAATCTAATCAATGCAACTAGTGATCCGGGTCAACAGCATCAATGTAACAGTTTTGCTTCCGTCCCTACCTGGGCTTGAACCAGGGACCCTCTACACACATTGACAACAGTCACCCTCGAAGCACCGTTACCCATCGCACCACAAAAGCTGCATTCCTTGCAGAGCAAGGTAAACAACTACTTCAAGGTCTCGGAGCGAGTTACGTCACCAATTGAAACGCTACTAGTTCGCACCGCTAACTAGCTAGCCATTTCACACCGGTTACACTCACCCCCCTTTGACTTCCTCCTTTTCCTCAGCAACCAGTGATCGCACTACACCAAACGTAACCCATTATGTCCCTTACAGCTCGCTCGAGTTCAGCGAGCCCCAGTTGCTAACACCCGCAGACCAACACCTGGAAACTCTCCTATTCTTACTTGCAGACAAAAAAATAAAACCCATTCTCAAACAGCGTTCTGCATTTACCTCTATCGTAGGGTTAAAAAACTAACTTGACAACTTTCACAATCCTAGATTGCTGTTGCAGCTTCATGTTTTGGTTCAGTGTCTCTGTTACGATATTGGGTCAGCAATATTTCTGTAGTGATCTCAGCTAAAAGTTTATATATTCCTCAGTTAATGGTATCTTTCATACTCTGCTTCTTTCCAACACTGCTTTTTTTTTATCCCTGGTGTTTTTAATACTCTTTTTATTCTCTTTGTCCCCTTGCTTCACTTCCCATTAAGAAAACACACTCTCTTCCCTGTGCTTCAGCACTATACTATTATTTTCCCCTGTTATCAACTAAGATCATAGCCACAACTCTTATGAAAGCACCAATCCGCCATTATTAGAAGTCAGCAGATCTAGGTAACTGTCCTTTCTGAGTAGGCTACAGTAAACAAACCAAACATTTGCTGTAGTTGACAAGCATATATTCAATTTGTATCCATAGTATTAATATTCAATTTAGTTATTTAAATTACGACTCCATTCACAGTAGTTTAAGCTAGCAAACTATTTAGGCAACTCAAAAAATGACTACCTCGAAATCGCCTCGCTATTCTGATGGCATAAGTGAGTCTTTCAATGTGAACCAAGCCCGCTGCTAAATCGTCCATTCTAAATCACCAAACCAAATACTGGCTGCAGTATTAGCAAAACATACCAACAGTTGCATTACACTCTGAAACCCAGATTTCACTCTATACCATTGGCCCAATGCTATTGAAATGACAAAGAAATTCCGCAAATAGCCCAATTACAATGTTTGGTCATCTTACTCCCGAGTGGCGCAGTGGTCTAAGGCACTGCACCGCAGTGGTAGCTGTGCCACTAGAGATCCTGGTTCGAATCCAGGCTCTGTCGTAGCCGGCCGCGACCGGGAGACCCATGGGGCGGCGCACAATTGGCCCAGCGTCGGGTAGGGGAGGGAATGGCTGGCAGGGATGTAGCCCAGTTGGTAGAGCATGGCGTTTGCAATGCCAGGGTTGTGGGTTCGATTCCCATGGGGGGCCAGTATGAAAAATATAAAAATAATGTATGCACTAACTGTAAGTCGCTCTGGATAAGAGCGTCTGCTAAATGACTAAAATGTAAATGTAAACAACTGATCCATAATGAAATTCCTTCACTTCATCACCTTAGCTCCGCAATGATAATTAGTTTAATGGTATATGGTTCCAAATAGAAAAACCCTAATGTACTTAACATCCATTCGCGCATTGTCTGATTTTCACTACTTATAAAAGAGACTTGTTTTAAATTAGGATTTGTCTGTAATAATTTCGTCATTTCCTTTTCGCTTTCTTCGAGGTAAATGAAGCTCTGATGTATTCTTAATGGTGACTGTCTTTCCAGATACCGGTCTACTAAGTTGGCTATCCATTGCTTTTATTAGTTCATGCAATATTAGTAATCAAATACTTGAATCAAATCCCCAACTTGATCTTTATTAAAATTTTGTTTGCCTATTTTGTCATTGGTGCCATGATTCAACATACTTAATTGTATCTGCTCTGATTATTTATGCAGTATGAGTTATTGTTCTCTCTCTCTCTTGACCATTTTGAGTAATTCACAAATAACTAATTATCTCATAGGGCTTTTACAAAGGACTCTAACCTTTAACAAATATTGTTGAGGACTTGAACGTCTTCCCAAATCTTGTTGAGGACTCTAACCTTTACAAAACTTACACTTTATGATGATTCTTACACACCAAAGGACTCAAACCTCACAAACTTTAAGATGATTCAACACCAAAGGACTCAAACCTCACTTTACCACACTTTATGATGATTCAACACCAAAGGACTCAAACCTCACTTTACCACACTTTATGATGATTCAACACCAAAGGACTCAAACCTCACTTTATCACACTTTATGATGATTCAACATCAAAGGACTCAAACCTCACAACTCTCTATCTTTATAATCTTGTCTTGTTGAGGACTTGAACCTCTTAACAACTTTATAATGATTTTTCACATTAAAGGACTCAAACCTCACTACTCTCTATCTTTATAATGTCATACACAATAAAAGACCCTACGCCCAATCTTGTTAAACCCCCTCTCCTTCTCCTCTGTTGTTTTCTACTCATTCCTCTAAACAAACCCTTTTTAGAATCATAGCACCATGTCATTGTCTAATTTGATATTTTTACGTACTTGAATACCACTCATCTATTCCCCTCAAAAAAATATTGAATTTTAAACGTTCATTACAGCTCAACTTTACCACAGATAAGCAGAATTTGACATAATCAAAAAAAATGAAAGTCTGCTTACCTGTTAGTTGGGCTGTAAACTGCATCCTGTTCATGATGCCAATCTGTTATGATGAGTTTCTCTGGCATCAAGTAATTCAGTATGCAAAAAGATACTTAAACACTTACATGGAGAGTTGATTCAAAGTATTTAATATTGCGGTACCGGGTTCACATAGCAAACGGCACATGGGTGGCCCATTGCTATCTGAACTCACTGAACAAAGGAAATCTCTTAGCTTATATACTTGTTTGCAAGCTAATTATATCCAACAGTTTCCAACCATTATTGAGTGTCACTCCTCACCAGAATAGGATCACCCTATATGGTATTGTGTTGCACCCTAGTCAGGATATTCCATCACGTACTCCTTCTAAGATTAGCACCAGTGGCCCCCCAGCTATCTTGGCCCGCATACCTTCTGGCACCCACCAGTGACAGAAATAAATACATGGAATGTCCTCATCCTCCAAATCCTTATGCAGCTCACAATATTTCAAAAATTAACTAATCCTGTATAAAAGACGTAATATCACCCTAGCTCTAACCCTAACCCTTAACCATAAACGTAACCCTTACCCTAACCACTGGGCACGACATCAGTTCAACATCTAGTTTTGATTTACATTTGGTTGAGTTGTCAGCTAACATGAATTCAACAAAAATAAAATTTGGTTAAAAGTTGGATGAAAAAAAAACTACGTACCCTAATGATGACTTTTTGCAAATCCAATCAGTTTTCCACATTTATTCAATGTCATTACATAGATTTTTTGGTTTGAAATGACGTGGAAACAACATTGATTCAATCAGTTTTTGTCCAGTGGGTAACCCTTATTTCTAAACCTAACCGTAACCTTAGCAAGTTGCTTATCAACAGTGTAGAGCATTTACAGATGGAAAATCCGGACTATCCAAATAAAGTGACACCATTTTGGCTTGTGGTGTCGAGACAACGATGCTGATATGCTGTGATGACAAGAAATCCGCTGACACTGTCCTTGATTATAATGGTTTATTACATCAAAGATTACAGTATCAATTTACAGACTCCTGCAGAAGTCCGGAGAACAACTGACCCAATCTCTAATATGTTATTCTCGCCGTCCTTTGTTCAAAACATGGTATTTATGTCCTATGTAACATAAGATGGGTGGTTTTTGATAGACCAATCCCTGGCCTCCACATATCTCCAAATGTCCTCTATTCCAAGAAGCCTATGTAGTAATGCTTCCCAGATGTTTCAGCAAAGCAGAGAAAAGTTCATATATCACACCATTTGCAAACGTCAGCAAAATCCTAGACTTTCAGATACTACAGGCTCAATATTCAATGACCAAGCAAAGGTTCTTCCTCTTAAACAAAAAAATGTCAAACTTAAAAGCTGAGGGCTTGAGGGGTTATTTTACACACACCAGGGGCCTCATTTATCAAAGGTGTGTAGGCACAGGAAGAATACTCTAAAACATGTGTTTCGCAAGTTGTTATTTATCAAATTTGAACTCGCCCGGAGAGTACGTTTCTCCACTCATGGCTCAGACCGTTCATTCGCACAACTTCTAGTGGTTGAAGAACTGTATTGCAAGCAAATATCGTTATTTGGGGGAATTTCTTTTCAAGAAATTGAGATGTTTGTTGACACACAATTAATTCATAATAATGGTAACAAAAACATGAAAACCGCTGAAGCATCTTTCCCAGGAAAGAAGAGACTAAAAAGAAGTGTACACACCAAAAACAAATAGTGCCAAATAAGGGTTAGTTGGCTTTTAACCATAGCGAATCCCTTGTGTGCTATATATAACTTTTTGAAAGTTCTATAAAGAACCATGCTCATAAGGTTCTAAATGGAACCTGTATGGTGCTATAAAGAATCATTAGGTGCTGGTTACAACCCTTTTTGGGGCTATATAGAACCCTTTATGCTTTTTAATGGAGAATGGTTATATAAAGAACCTTTCCAATCTAAAAGGTTCCTTGTATTTAGATCCTTCTGAAGAACCATACAGGGTTTTTTACTCTGGTTATCCATATTATATTGTTAAAATTCCATAGGTGTTATTGTGTTAATTGACAGTTGAATCGGGTGTGCTACACTGTAAAAACTTGTTTTTACAGTAACTTACTGGCAGCCAGTTACCTGTAAGTTACTGTAAAAAAAAAAAAAGTATCTTACTGTAATTTCCAAAGAAACTTTGGTTTAACAGTACATTACTGTAAAGACAGCATTTAATTTACCCTTTTTTGCAGCAACTCTTGCATGTACTATTCCCACACAATGGACTCTACCCACACACATGGGTAAAATCACTGGGGAAGCCAAACCAGAGAGAAAATACCATATTACAACCTTTGTTTGCTCTTTAACCTATTACTTCATATGCCTTGCTAACGTGATATATAGGCCTAAGGTCGAGACAATAAGAAGACACAGTGGCAGAATAAATTCAACCACACATTTATTTCATCACAAAACCAGAGACCAATCTCTCCGGTCAAGTCCACAAAGCATATTGCATGTAACAAACAGTGAATGTTTCCGACATTTTCAGACTAAAAAACAAATATTGATTTAGAACCACGGAGAGTTACCGCAAGTTGCAAAGAAAACAGGAGCTGGCTCCACTATTCCAGCACCATTACAACATCATCAAATAACCTATGCTTAGTCTTATACAGTGACAACTAAAAGATACCAAAACAATTTAGTCCAATCAACGTAAGCAAAAATATGTGGCTGTCCATGGATCTAATTTCTCTGTGTGTGTATGTGTGTGTGTGTATGTGTGCGTTTGTGCAAGTAGAAAATACATGTTGACTCACCCTACTTCTAGAGAAACGCCAACACCATCCTCCTTTCTTTCATGTTGACGAAACGGTGAATGACGTTGTCATACAGTACAGACTTTAATTTTTTTGTGGACCTAGGCTACATGGCTAAAATGCTTGCTCGCTAGCCTAAATTCCTTTCATGAGAAATGTTAGCTAGTTAACATTAGCCTACTACATCTAGCTACATATTGGACTGCCTTCCATCCTCTCAGGCCAGGGGCACAATGTATGAATTTATGGTTGGATGAGAATCGCCGTTATAATCATTGGCCAGTACGGAGAATTAGGTAAAACCACAAGTTCAAATCTCTATCTCCATCCCATGGCTAATTTAGGAAAGGGCCAATTTTAGCTATCTAGCCACCGGAGGACAACAACACAACTAGATGCAACAATTCAAGTTGTTTCTGTCAATGACGTTTTGCTCTCGATGTGATGTAATTAGAGTGAAGCCAAATCCAAACTGGCTTCAGACAGCATCAGATAGATGGCCTAGACATAAAGAGACAGATGGGCGCCATTTCGCTTGCTCAGATGCTTTCACCGGTGAGATACATTCAGCCTCTTGCGAACTGAAGGAAAAGGATAAAACACAGAAAGATGAAAGATACATTATATTATGTTTTTCTTTTTTTTTCCCTTGGTAATTTTTTTGGGGGAAGCCTGGCTTCCCTTGGCGTCCATGAACACACACCACTGGTTGCTGCCACCATGGGGCATTGGTCAGAATGCAATGAGGAGATAGTACCATTATCACATTTATTTTACACACAGCAAAGGCAAACGGGCAGGGGTTAGAAAGGATGTGTTAGGAATTGTGGCTGGTAAGGCCTTGGAGAAGGATGTGCTTTAGGATGTGGTGGTCTGGAAGGGAGAAACAAAAGGAGACATTAGGAGCACATCAACGTGAAGGTGCAGACATGACAAAGTAGTGCCAGGTGACTATTACAGGGAATGGGCTTCACATACAAACGGAGGAGGACTAAACATAACAAAGGGGCATTATCAAACTGAGGACTTGGACATACTTAAGCAATAAGGCCCAAGGAGGTGTGGTATTTGGCCAATATACCAAGGCTAAGGGCTGTTCTTAAAGAAACGACGCAACGTGGAGTGCCTGGACACAGCTCTTAGCCGTGGTATATTGGCCATATACCACAAACCCCCGAGGTGCCTTATTGCTATTATAAACTGGTTACCAACGTAATTAGAGCAGTAAAAATAAATGTTTTGTCATACCCGTGGTATACGACTCTCAGCCAATCAGCATTCAGGGCTCGAACCCCCCAGTTTATAAAAAGAGATATAACATAGAGATAAGTTACGGCAAATAGTATTTACTTACATCTCCAACAACATAACAAATAGGCATTTACTTGGTCATATCACACACAAAGGAAGGAAGGAAGGAAGGAAAGACAGAAGGAAGGAAGGAAGGAAGGAAGGAAGGAAGGAAGGAAGGAAGGAAGGAAGGAAGGAAGGAAGGAAGGAAGGAAGGAAGGAAGGAAGGAAGAAAGAAAGAAAGAAAGAAAGAAAGAAAGAAAGAGAAAGAAAGAAGAAAGAAAGAAAGAAAGAAAGAAGAAAGAAAGAAAGAAAGAAAGAAAGAAAGAAAGAAAGAAAGAAAGAAAGAAAGAAAGAAAGAAAGAAAGAAAGAAAGAAAGAAAGAAAGAAAGAAAGAAAGAAAGAAAGAAAGAAAGAAAGAAAGAAAGAAAGAAAGAAAGAAGGAAGGAAGGAAGGAATTTCCCTCATTAAAATGCAAATCAATTTATAAAATTTTTGACATGCTTTTTTCTGGATTTTTCTGTTGTTATTCTGTCTCTCACTGTTCAAATAAACCTACCATTCAAATTATAGACTGATCATTTCTTTGTCAGTGGGCAAACGTACAAAATCAGCAGGGGATCAAATACTTTTTTCCATCACTGTACACTTAGGTTGGAGTCATTAAAACTTGTTTTTCAACCACTCCACAAATTTCTTGTTAACAAACTATAGTTTTGGCAAGTTGGTTAGGGCATCTACTTTGTGCATGACACAAGTAATTTTTCCAACAATTGTTTACAGACAGAGTCTTTCACTTATAGTTCACTGTATCACAATTCCAGTGGGTCAGAAGTTAATGACTCTGGAAAATTCCAGAAAATGATGTCATGGCTTTAGAAGCTTCTGATAGGCTAATTGACATCATTTGAGTCAATTGGAGATGTACCTGTGGATCTATTTCAAGGCCTACCTTCAAACTCAGTGCCTCTTTGCTTGACATCATGGGAAAATCAAAAGAAATCAGCCAAGACCTCAGAAAACAATTTATAGACCTCCACAAGTCTGGTTCATCCTTGGGAGCAATTTCCAAATGCCTGAAGGTACCACGTTCATCTGTACAAACAATAGCACGCAAGTATAAACACCATGGGACCACGCACCCGTCATACCGCTCAGGAAGGAGACGCGTTCTGTCTCCTAGAGATGAACGTACTTTGGTGCGAAAAGTGCAAATCAATCCCAGAACAACAGCAAAGGACCTTGTGAAGATGCTGGAGGAAACAGGTACAAAAGTATCTATATCCACAGAAAACGAGTCCTATATCGACATAACCTGAAAGGCCGCTCAGCAAGGAAGAAGCCACTGCTCCAAAACCGTCATAAAAAAGCCAGACTACGGTTTGCAACTGCACATGGGGACAAAGATCATGGTCTGGTCTGATGAAACAAATATAGAACTGTTTGGCCATAATGACCATCGTTATGTTTGGAGGAAAAAAGGGGTTGCTTGCAAGCCGAAGAACACCATCCCAACCGTGAAGCACAGGGGTGGCAGCATCATGATGTGGGGGTGCTTTGCTGCAGGAGGGACTGGTGCACTTCACAAAATAGATGGCATCATGAGGAAGGAAATGTATGTGGATATATTGAAGCAACATCTCAAGACATCAGTCAGGAAGTTAAAGCTTGGTCACAAATGGTTCTTCCAAATGGACAATGACCCCAAGCATACTTCCAAAGTTGTGGCAAAATGGCTTAAGGACAACAAAGTCAAGGATTTGGAGTGGCCATCACAAATCCCTGACCTCAAGCCTATAGAAAATTTGTGGGCAGAACTGAAAAAGCGTGTGCGAGCAAGGAGGCCTACAAACCTGACTCAGTTACACCAGCTCTGTCAGGAGGAATTGGCCAAAATTCACCCAACTTATTGTGGGAAGCTTGTGGAAGGTTACCTGAAACGTTTGACCCAAGTTAAACAATTTAAAGGCAATGCTACCAAATACTAATTGAGTGTATGTAAACTACTGACCCACTGGGAATGTGATGAAAGAAATAAAAGCTGAGATAAATAATTATCTCTACTATTATTCTGACATTTCACATTCTTAAAATAAAGTGGTGATCCTAACTGACCTAAGACAGGGAATTTTTACTAGGATTAAATGTCAGGAATTGTGAAAAACTGAATTTAAATGGATTTGGCTAAGGTGTATGTAAACTTCCGATTTCAACTGTACATAGCTACCTCAATTACCTCGTACCTCTGCACATCGACACGCTACTGGTACTTCCTGTGTATAGCCATGATATTTTTACTCATTATTGTTATTTGTTATTCACTGTGTATTTATTTATATTTTAATTAACATCTTTATCTTTAACTCTGCATTGTTGGAAAAGGACCCGTAAGTTAGCATTTCACTGTTAGTCTACACCTGTTGTTTACAAAGCATGTGACAAATAACATTTGATTTGATTTATGATTTTTTTCATGCAGTCTTTTTTGCTCATCTTTATCAAGGGATGCAATAATTTTGGACCCCACTGGATATGAATCTTCTAAGAATAGGCTTAAGTTTGAGTTGGTCTTTTCACTCGAAAACTACACATCCACCAGTTAAAGGGATATGAAAGTCTGTAGCACACTTTAAATATATCTTACCAGATGGATAATATGCACTAATAGCAAAACTATTTTCCATCTATATGAATATCAATTAATGTGATTTTTGATAACACTTTATTTGTATAGTCCCCCATTAAATGATCTACAGACTATCTACACACACAAAACAAATGAGTGTTCTTTAGGGTTTCTTTGGGAAGGCTGATGGTTCTAAGTGGAACCATAATGACTCAAATAACCCGTTGAGCTCTTCAATGGATCTTTACAGTTCACAAAAGGGTTCTTTGCTCTTTTATTGAACATTTAAATGTGGCTCATTAGAAGATTTTGGGGTGTCAAATCAAATCAAATCAAATCAAATTTTATTGGTCACATGCGCCGAATACAACAGGTGCAGACATTACAGTGAAATGCTTACTTACAGCCCTTAACCAACAGTGCATTTATTTTAAACAAAAAAAAAGTAAGAATAAAACAACAACAAAAAAAGTGTTGAGAAAAAAAGAGCAGAAGTAAAATAAAGTGACAGTAGGGAGGCTATATATACAGTAAAATAAAGTGACAGTAGGGAGGCTATATATACAGGGGGGTACCGTTGCAGAGTCAATGTGCGGGGGCACCGGCTAGTTGAGGTAGTTGAGGTAATATGTACATGTGGGTAGAGTTAAAGTGACTATGCATAAATACTTAACAGAGTAGCAGCAGCGTAAAAAGGATGGGGTGGGGGCAGTGCAAATAGTCCGGGTAGCCATGATTAGCTGTTCAGGAGTCTTATGGCTTGGGGGTAGAAGCTGTTGAGAAGTCTTTTGGACCTAGACTTGGCACTCCGGTACCGCTTGCCATGCGGTAGCAGAGAGAACAGTCTATGACTAGGATGGCTGGAGTCTTTGACAATTTTGAGGGCCTTCCTCGGACACCGCCTGGTATAGAGGTCCTGGATGGCAGGGAGCTTTGCCCCAGTGATGTACTGGGCCGTACGCACTACCCTCTGTAGTGCCTTGCGGTCAGAGGCCAAGCAGTTGCCATACCAGGCGGTGATGCAACCAGTCAGGATGCTCTCGATGGTGCAGCTGTAGAATTTTTTGAGGATCTGAGGACCCATTCCAAATCTTTTTAGGCTCCTGAGGGGGAATAGGCTTTGTCGTGCCCTCTTCACGACTGTCTTGGTGTGTTTGGACCATGATAGTTCGTTGGTGATGTGGACACCAAGGAACTTGAAGCTCTCAACCTGTTCCACTACAGCCCCGTCGATGAGAATGGGGCGTGCTCAGTCCTCTTTTTTTTCCTGTAGTCCACAATCATCTCCTTTGTCTTGGTCACGTTGAGGGAGAGGTTGTTGTCCTGGCACCACACGGCCAGATCTCTGACCTCCTCCCCTATAGGCTGTCTCATCGTTGTCGGTGATCAGGCCTACCACTGTTGTGTCGTCGGCAAACTTAATGATGGTGTTGGAGTCGTGCCTGGCCATGCAGTCATGGGTGAACAGAGAGTACAGGAGGGGGACTGAGCACGCACCCCTGAGGGGCCCCCGTGTTGAGGATCAGTGTGGCAGATGTGTTGTTACCTACCCTTACCACCTGGGGCGGCCCGTCAGGAAGTCCAGGATCCAGTTGCAGAGGGAGGTGTTTAGTCCCAGGATCCTTAGCTTAGTGATGAGCTTAGAGGGCACTATGGTGTTGAATGCTGAGCTGTAGTCAATGAATAGCATTCTCACGTAGGTGTTCCTCTTGTCCAGGTGGGAAAGGGCAGTGTGGAGTGCGATAGAGATTGCGTCATCTGTGGATCTGTTGGGGCGGTATGCAAATTGGAGTGGGTCTAGGGTTTCTGGGATTATGCTGTTGATGTGAGCCATTACCAGTCTTTCAAAGCACTTCATGGCTACAGACGTCAGTGCTACGGGTCGGTAGTCATTTAGGCAGGTTATCTTAGAGTTCTTGGGCACGGGGACTATGGTGGTCTGCTTGAAACATGTTGGTATTACAGACTCAGTCAGGGACATGTTGAAAATGTCAGTGAAGACACTTGCCAGTTGGTCAGCACATGCTCGGAGTACACGTCCTGGTAATCCGTCTGGCCCTGCGGCCTTGTGAATGTTGACCTGCTTAAAAGTCTTACTCACATCGGCTACGGAGAGCGTGATCACATAGTCGTCCGGAACAGCTGGTGCTCTCATGCATGCTTCAGTGTTGCTTGCCTCGAGCGAGCATAGAAGTGGTTTAGCTCGTCTGGTAGGCTTGTGTCACTGGGCAGCTCGCGGCTGTGCTTCCCTTTGTAGTCTGTAATAGTTTTCAAGCCCTGCCACATCCGACGAGCGTCAGAGCCAGTGTAGTATGATTCAATCTTAGACCTGTATTGACTCTTTGCCTGTTTGATGGTTCGTCGGAGGTCATAGCGGGATTTCTTATAAGCGTCCGGGTTAGAGTCCCGTTCCTTGAAAGCGGTAGCTCTACCCTTTAGCTCAGTGCGGATGTTTCCTGTAATCCATGGCTTCTGGTTGGGGTATGTACGTACGGTCACTGTGGGGACGACATCATCGATGCACTTATTGATGAAGCCAGTGACTGATGTGGTGTACTCCTCAATGCTGTCTGAAGAATCCCGGAACATGTTCCAGTCTGTGCTAGCAAAACAGTCCTGTAGCTTAGCATCTGCGTCATCTGACCACTTTTTTATTAACCGAATCACTGGTGCTTCCTGCTTCAGTTTTTGCTTATAAGCAGGAATCAGGAGGATAGAGTTATGGTCAGATTTGCCAAATGGAGGGCGAGGGAGAGCTTTGTATGCGTCTCTGTGTGTGGAGTAAAGGTGGTCTAGAGTTTTTTTTCCCTCTGGTTGCACATTTAACATGCTGGTAGAAATTAGGTAGAACGGATTTAAGTTTCCCTGCATTAAAGTCCCCGGCTACTAGGAGCGCTGCATCTGGATGAGCGTTTTCCTGTTGATTAATGGCCTTGTACAACTCATTCAGTGCAATCTTAATGCCAGCATTGGTTTGTGGTGGTAAATAGACAGCTATGAAAAATATAGATGAAAACTCTCTTGGTAAATAGTGTGGTCTACAGCTTATCATAAGATACTCTACCTCAGGCGAGCAAAACCTCGAGACTTCCTTAGTATTTGATTTTGTGCACCAGCTGTTGTTTACAAATATACAGAGACCGCCACCCCTTGTCTTACCAGAGTCAGACGTTCTGTCCTGCCGATGTAGCGTATAGCCTGCTAGCTGAATGTTATCATTGTTGTCGTTCAGCCACGACTCCGTGAAACATAAGATATTACAGTTTTTAATGTCCCGTTGGTAGGATAACCGTAATCTTAAATCGTCAATTTTATTCTCAAAAGATTGAACGTTGGCTAATAGGATTGATGGGAGAGGCAGTTTACTCGCTCGCCGTCGGATCCTTACAAGGCACCCGGATCTGCGTCCGCGATATCTCCGTCTCTTCCTCACGCGAATGACGGGGATCTGGGCCTTGTCGGGTGTCTGTAGGATATCCTTCGCGAACGCCTCGTTGAAGAAAAAATCTTCGTCCAATGCGAGGTGAGTAATCGCTGTCCTGATATCCAGAAGCTCTCTTTGGTTATAAGAGACGATGGCAGAAACATTATGTACAAAATAAATTACAAATAACGTGGAAAAACACACATAATAGTACAATTGGTTAGAGGGCTGTAAAACGGCAGCCATCTTCTCCGGCGCTGTAATGTGGTTTGTGCACAACTATTTCTGTGCAACTGTGAGTGAGGGTGTCATTCCAATTTATCTAGTGTGTTGTAATATGCCATTACAAAAGATAAACTATGACTATGGCCAGTGATGTTGGCTTGTGAAAGACTTATGTATGGCCTTGTGTCAATTGAGAATGGTGGACTAAATCAGTCAGTATTTCTCTCCTCAGGGACCCCCAGCTGTTCCAGAGGTAGCTCACTTGATTCAACTTGTTAATTAACACAATAATAACACCTATGGAAGTTTAACAATATAATATAGCTGACCAGAATAAAAATCCTGTATGGTTCTTCAAAAGGATCAACAAAGAACCTTTCAGATTGAGACAGGTTCTTTATAGAACCATTCTCCATAAAAGTTTTATAAAGAACCAGAACATAGTGTTCTATATAGCCCCAAAAAGGGTTGATAATGATAGCAGAACTCTTTTTTGGTGCTATATAGAAACAAATTATATAGAACCTTAGGAAAGGGTTCTTTACAGCACCATACAGGTTCAATTTAGAACCTTATGACCATGGTTCTTTATAGAACCTTCAAAAAAGGGTTCTATATAGCACCAAAAAGGGTTCTGATATGGTTACAAGCCAAAGAACCCTATCTGCTACTATTTAGAACCATAATTTTTTTTGTGTTTACAGACTATCAGTAACATTTCAATTAACTGTCTACTAACCCTAACCCTTGCTCTAACCCTAACCTTAACCCTTATCCTAACCCTACACTTAACCCTTACCCCTACCCTAACCCTTATTCATTTGACATTTTAGTCATTTTAGCAGACGCTCTTATCCAGAGCGACTTACAGTTAGTGAGTGCATACATTTTTCATACTTACATTATTTTAAACCTTAGCAAGCAGTTGCTTATCAACAGATAGTTTTTGATCATGTGACCATCTGTAGAGCATCTACAGATGGAAACTCTGGACTATCCAAATACAGTGTGACCTGATTTTCTATGCAAACCCATGAAAAATGGGGGAGACATCAAACATTAGATGGAGTTTAACACAGAATGAAGAGGGTGGCTATCGTATGAAGCAGACGTTGTTTTCAAGATTGAAAAAAGTAAACTTAAGTAGAGTAGAACATGGAACATTGACCTTGACCTTGACCTTGAGGAAAGTGAATGTTTCTACCTCATCAGCTCTTAGATGAGAAGCAAAACCAATGCAGCTCTTGCTCACCTCCACATCAGATCAATTGTGAGGAAATTACCCCCTAAGAGCTGACCCATGGTCAGATTTGCTCTTTGCCTAACCTTATTCAGGTCAGGAATAGGCTAAGGTAAACTGATCCAAGTCCTGTGCTTTGATTAAGGGGCAACCCTTGTATGGAGCTGGTAGCAGTCTCCCACTATCCTGTACAGCAGGTGCTGTACTCTATGACCAGGCATTGTGTTTACCTGGTGCTGAGACGGTTAGTCTCACTTCCTCACTGATCTTTCAAAGAAAGAAAATAAAGATTTGCTCACACTGCTTGCTTGCTTGCTTGCAGTCTAGCAACCTTCAAAGCTTATCTGAAGGTTAACACCTAGGGCTCTATTCAATCAGATCCGCTTTAGGTGTCATCCGCATAGCGGTTGTTTTTACGGTGTCGGAGGTGGAACTGCGTCAAAGCTGTCTAATCCACAAGTGGCTCCGGATTCTGATGATTTGTTGCCACAGATGATTTGATCACGTTTCTACAGGTGGATCCATCTAGTGGTCGCGTCGGGGACAACAGTTGTTGACAACTGTAGTGTTGTAGCTACTGTAAGCCTAACCCTAACCCTTTTCCTAACCTTAACCTCATTCACCCTAACCTGCCACGTTAGTTATCCTAACCTGCAACGCATATTCACCTAACCTGCCACGTTAATTATACTAACCTGCAACGCAGATTCACCTAACCTGCCACGTTAATTATCCTAACCTGCAACGCAAATTCACCTAACCTGCCACGTTAATTATCCTAACCTGCAACGCAAATTCACCTAACCTGCCACGTTAATTATCCTAACCTGCAACGCAGATTCACCTAACCTGCCACGTTAATTATCCTAACCTGCAACGCAGATTCACCTAACCTGCCACGTTAATTATCCTAACCTGCAACGCAGATTCACCTAACCTGCCACGTTAATTATCCTAACCTGCAACGCAAATTCACCTAACCTGCCATGTTAATTATCCTAACCTGCCACGTTAATTATCCTAACCGGTCATGTTAATTATCCTAACCTGCTATGCAAACAAACCATCTGTGGGGACAAATCATCAGTATCACCACACAAGTTAACGCTTGATCTGATTGAATCTAGGCCCTATAGACTATTCCACATTGATAGCCTGCAATGCCTGTCATACAGGTCTCCCTTGGAATATCTTTCTCAACGTCCTGGTTAAATGAATCTTATGGAAATATAAATAAAAGGACATCTCTGTTCTAAGAGCTTGACAACTAAGTATTATAAGGGGACTCACCTATACCTCATCCACCAGCATTGTGTTACACTCACTTTAGGGCTAGATTCCATCAGATTGACACTTATTTTAGGGCTAGATTCCATCAGATTGACACTTATTTTAGGGCTAGATTCCATCAGATTGACACTTATTTTAGGGCTAGATTCCATCAGATTTACACTTATTTTAGGGCTAGATTCAATCAGATTGACACTTATTTTAGGGCTAGATTCCATCAGATTGACACTTATTTTAGGGCTAGATTCCATCAGATTGACACTTATTTTAGGGCTAGATTCCATCAGATTGACACTTATTTTAGGGCTAGATTCCATCAGATTGACACTTATTTTAGGGCTAGATTCCATCAGATTGACACTTATATTAGGGCTAGATTCCATCAGATTGACACTTATTTTAGAGCTAGATTCCATCAGATTGACACAAATTATAGGGCTAGATTCAATCAGATTGACACAAATTATAGGGCTAGATTCAATCAGATTGACACAAATTATAGGGCTAGATTCAATCAGATTGACACAAATTATAGGGCTAGATTCTGTCACGAACAGAAGAGGACCCAAGAGCGCAAGTTCAAATTCAGAGTTCTTTATTCAAGGTTACAGGCGGGAAGAGGAGTCCCAGGGGTGTCAGGGGTCTTTCAGGGTCCTCCTGTGGGTACCTGTGCTCCGGGGGTCACCAAATGTCCGGGGGTGTCCAGTCCAAGTGCTTAGTGTGTGTGTTCCCCAGTGATGGAGCGGCGTATCGGGCTGAGGGTGGTGAAACGTCTGGGCACGCTCATCTGGTGGTCGGAGACCTGGGGGAACACACACACACAACAGCAATATGAATGGCAGGCAGAAGTACAGATCAGGGCTGGGCAAATATCGTGGTGAGAGACAGAAGGCAGAAACGAGTTACCGGAGGGGCTGAAGATCGGAGAGTAGTCGAGGTCCAGAAGGCAGGTTGGGATAGACGGGGCAGTAGAACAAGGAGGCAGTCAAGAAGGATCGGTATCACAAACAGGAGTCAGAGCGCAGACAGGCAGGTTACTGGTCCGGGTTTGAAGGCGATCTGACAGGGCTTGGCTGAAAAACAGGGCTTGATATACTGGGAGAGGTAGTGGGGAAATGCAGTTCAGCTGGCAGAGTAATTAGAACAGAGTGAGGCAAGGTGAGGATGGTGAGTGGGAAATGCAGTGCAGCTGGCCAGGTAACAAGAGCAGAGCAGGGCAGGTGGAGCTAGTTAGGCTGAGTAGAGAGAGGGAGGTGAGCAGAGTGGAAGATAATTGAATGCAATTAATGTTGCTACCAGGGAGAGAGAGTGCTCATGACAGGACCCCCCTCCAAGGGACGGCCCCAGAAGTCCCAAGAACAACATCATGCCGGGAGGGTGGAGGGGAGCAGGCGGCGGGTCAGAACTCCTCCGAGCGGTCCGAGTGAATCTCCTCATCCTCAGAAGGAGCTGGAGGGTCACGGTCGGGAGACAGGACAGGCACTGAGACAGGAGCAGGGCGGGCCGGACGGCTAGGAACCCCTCTTGGACGGCCCCTACGGATTGCAGGCTGATCAGGATGTAGTCGGTGGAAGTCAGTGATAAGGGTCCGGTCCACTATCCTCCTGGCCGGGATCCAGGTCCTCTCCTCTGGACCATATCCCTCCCAATCAACGAGGTACTGGAGACCCCTACCCCTTCGCCTAGAGCGGAGCAGCCGCCGGACGGTGAAGACAGGACCGCCATCTACGAGGCGCGGAGGAGGTGGCGCCGGAGCTGCAGGGACCAGGGGACTTTCATGGACCGGCTTGACCTTGGAGACGTGGAAGGTGGGGTGGACCCGCATGGAAGCGGGCAACTGAAGTCGGACCGCCGTTGGACTGATGACTTTCTGCACAGGAAAAGGACCAATGAAGCGAGGGGCCAGCTTTCGTGATACAACCCGCAGCGGCAGATCCCGGGCAGACAGCCAGACCTTCTGACCAACCCGGTAAGTAGGTGCTGGGGTCCTCCGTCGGTTGGCACCCGACGGCGTAGCTGGTTCCAGACTTCAGGAGCACAGTGCGAGCCTGGGCCCAGAGTGCGGCGGCAGCGGCGGGCATACGCAAGAGCAGACGGACAGGTGGCATCCGCCTCCTGGCTGGCAAACAGTGGAGGTTGATACCCGTAGACACACTGAAAGGGGGAGAGCCCGGTGGAGGAACTGGTGAGTGAATTATGGGCATATTCCACCCAGAGCAGGTGTTGAGCCCAGGCCCGGGGATTTTGGGAAGCCACACACCTCAGTGCCTTCTCCAGCTCCTGGTTCATGCGTTCAGTCTGGCCGTTTGACTGCGGGTGGAATCCAGACGATAGGCTGGCGGTGGCCCCAAGGAGATGACAGAACTCCTTCCAAAAGGTTGCTGAGAATTGCGGGCCCCGGTCTGACACTATATCCTGGGGTAGGCCATGGATACGAAACACATGTTCCAGGACCACCTGGGAGGTCTCTTTAGCAGAGGGTAGTTTGGGAAGGGGCACGAAGTGGGTCATCTTACTAAAGCGGTCAACAATGTTAAGGATGACTGTGTGTCCGTCAGAGGGCGGAAGGCCCGTAACAAAGTCCAGTGAAACGTGGGACCAGGGCCTCTTGGGTATGAGTAGGGGTTGCAGCAACCCAGCAGGAGGCTGGTTGGGAGTCTTGTTTCGGTTACAAGTGGGACAAGCTCGGATGAATTCTCGGACATCCCGTCTCATCCCCCGCCACCAGAACCGCTGGCGGACCAGATGAAGGGTGCGAGTGATGCCGGGATGACAGGCCAGACGGGATTCGTGCCCCCACTGAATCACAGGTGACCTGAGATTTGCTGGAACAAACAGACGGTTGGGGGCGCTGGTGCTTGGACCTGGCTGGTCCCGAAGAGCCTCCATGACCTGCTTCTCGATCTCCCAGGTGAGGGCCGCTACGACCAAGTGGCTGGGAAGAATGGGAGCTGTCATGGCGGTGGTCTCGTCCTTCTGAAACATCCGGGAAAGAGCATCAGGTTTGATGTTGCGAGATCCCGGGCGGTAGGAGAGCGTGAAATTGAAGCGCGTAAAGAACAGAGACCACCGCTGTTGACGGGAGTTCAGCCTCCTGGCTGTTTGGATATACTCCAGGTTCTTGTGGTCTGTCCACACTACGAATGGTTCCTTTGACCCCTCTAACCAGTGCCGCCATTCTTCAAGGGCGAGCTTGACAGCCAACAGCTCGCGGTTCCCAATGTCGTAGTTGCATTCGGCAGGGGTTAGCCGACGGGAGTAGAAGGCACAGGGGTGCATCTTGCCATCCTCAGCTGCTCTTTGAGAAAGCACTGCACCCACTCCCACGTCCGAAGCATCTACCTCCACCACAAACTGCCTTGCTGCATCTGGCATCTGGAGGATGGGAGCAGAAGTGAAACATGTCTTGAGGATATTGAAGGCCTTATCAGCAGCTGATGTCCATTGGTACGGTTGTTTAGTGCTGGTTAGCGCCGTGAGGGGTGCAGCCACTGTGCTATAGTTTCTGATGAATCTCCTATAAAAGTTGGCAAAGCCCAGGAACTGTTGCAACTTCTTCCGAGACTCAGGAACTGGCCAGGAAGTGACAGCCGACACCTTCGTGAGATCCATCTGAATGCTGCCCTCGGTCACCACATACCCCAGGAATGAAACGGTCTTGGCATGGAACTCGCACTTCTCTGCCTTCACGAAAAGAGAGTTCTCCAGCAGGCGGCGCAGGACCAACCGGACGTGGTGCGTGTGTTCTGACAGAGTCTTTGAGAATATTAAAATATCGTCAAGGTACACAAATACGAACGTATTTAGCATGTCCCTGAGGATATCATTCACTAGGGCTTGAAAAACTGCTGGGGCATTGGTGAGGCCGAAGGGCATGACGAGATATTCATAGTGGCCGGTTGGTGTGTTGAACGCTGTCTTCCATTCGTCTCCCTCCCTCATCCGCACCAGATGGTAGGCATTGCGAAGGTCCAGCTTAGTGAATACAGTGGCTCCCTGCAGCAGTTCGAAGGCAGACGAAAGTAAGGGCAGTGGGTAGCGATTCTTAACCGTGATGTCGTTCAGACCCCGGTAATCTATGCATGGACGAAGAGAACCGTCCTTCTTGCCGACAAAGAAGAATCCCGGCTCCTGCGGGGGAAGACGACGGTCTAATTATCCCGGAGGCAAGAGAGTCATTAATGTAGTCCTCCATGGCCTTTCTTTCCGGGGCTGACAGTGAATACAGACGACCCTTGGGAGGTGCTGTGCCAGGCAGGAGATCAATCGCGCAGTCATAGGGTCTGTGTGGGGGTAGAGATGTCGCCTTGGATTTGTTGAACACCTCTTTCAGGCTGTGGTAACAGGCCGGAACATTGGATATGTCGGAGGTAGCGCTAGATCCTTCCCGGTGAACGGGCAGGGTGGCCCCCCTTAAACAGGTCTGGTGACAACTCCTTCCCCACTCACGGACTGTTCCTGTCTCCCAGTCGATGTGGGGGTTGTGCTGACGGAGCCACGGGTATCCAAGAATGAGTGGTTGGCCAGGTGAGTGTAGGAGGTGAAACTGGATGGACTCCTGGTGGTTTCCTGACAGCAGGATTGTCACAGGGGCGGAGATATGAGTGACAGTGCCAAGATGATGCCCATCCAGGGCTCGTGCAGGAATGGGTTGTGTCAGTTGATGATGGTTCACGCCCAGTTGCTGTGCAAGCTCAGGGTCCATGATGTTTGCTTCGGCTCCGGAATCCACAAGGGCGGCCAATGTATGAGTCTTGTCAGAAAGCTGAAGGCGGAGATGAAGCAGGGTCTTTCGGATGGAGGGAGACTGAAGGCTTGTTGAGCTCACCCGGATCTCCCCTACACCTGGTGAGCTGCGGCTTTTGCCGGACAAGTAGCGACACGGTGATTCTCGCCACCACAGTAGAGGCAAAGGTTGGAGCTTAGACGGCGCCGACGCTCCTCGGGAGTCAGAGAGGCACGGCCAATCTCCATGGGCTCAGGCTGATTGAGTTGGCTATGGGACTTGACAGGCAGGGGCTGGACAGAAGCGGTATCGACCGAGTACGGATGGCAGGTTGACTGAGACGGCCCTTCTCCCTCCTCCGGGGTCTGTATACGGCGGTCAATGCGAACGGCAAGGTCAATGGCGGCATCAAGCGTTGAGGGCGGGTCATGGGAAACAAGCTCGTCCTTGATATAGTCCGCCAGGCTATGGAGGAAGGCTTGCACCAGTGCCTCTGGGTTAAACGAGCTTTGACTGGCCAGGGTACGAAAGTCAATGGAGAAGTCTGCCACTGTCCGATTGCCCTGACGGATGGTGAGCAGAGCTTGTGACGCTTCGGCTGTGGGCGAGCCTAGGTCAAAGACCTTTAACATCTCCTCCTCAAAGGCACTGAAGGAGGCACAGGCTGGGGTTTGCCGGTCGAATTCGCCGTTCCCCACAACCGAGCTCGACCGGTGAGATGTGTGATGACATACCCCACCTTGGCTCCCTCTGTTGAGAAAGTCCTGGGCTGTAGTGCAAACTGGATTCGGCAGCTGCTCAAGAATGGTCTTACTTGCTTCTGGTTGCCATCAAAAGCGTTCCGGGTTCCCAATCCTTGGTTCAGGAGCGTGGGGATCTGGTGGCAGCACTGCCG
Organism: Coregonus clupeaformis; assembly: GCF_020615455.1. Lineage (NCBI taxonomy): Eukaryota > Metazoa > Chordata > Actinopteri > Salmoniformes > Salmonidae > Coregonus > Coregonus clupeaformis. The sequence continues at coordinate 9,319,401 of NC_059192.1, forward strand.
GGCCTGCAGCATTGGGACCTCCAGCGGAGGGATGAAGGAGTATCGGTGGTACAGGAACAAAAGGACCAGGGGGGTGCAGGTGGAGTAGCCGGGCTTGAGAGTAGTTGCAGGGCTTGGGCTAGCTGTTGTTGCTGCAGTTGGAACTGTTGTTGCTGCTGGTTGAATAGCTGGAGAAGGGAAGCGATGTCGCCAGCCATCCGATTTATGTCTCCCTCAGAGCGTTCCAGTCGCTGTAGGGCAGTCCTCTCTGGCTCTTCCTCCATCGTGGTCAGGGAGTGCGCTGGGTCCATGATGGTCAGATCGTTCTGTCACGAACAGAAGAGGACCCAAGAGCGCAAGTTCAAATTCAGAGTTCTTTATTCAAGGTTACAGGCGGGAAGAGGAGTCCCAGGGGTGTCAGGGGTCTTTCAGGGTCCTCCTGTGGGTACCTGTGCTCCGGGGGTCACCAAATGTCCGGGGGTGTCCAGTCCAAGTGCTTAGTGTGTGTGTTCCCCAGTGATGGAGCGGCGTATCGGGCTGAGGGTGGTGAAACGTCTGGGCACGCTCATCTGGTGGTCGGAGACCTGGGGAACACACACACACAACAGCAATATGAATGGCAGGCAGAAGTACAGATCAGGGCTGGGCAAATATCGTGGTGAGAGACAGAAGGCAGAAACGAGTTACCGGAGGGGCTGAAGATCGGAGAGTAGTCGAGGTCCAGAAGGCAGGTTGGGATAGACGGGGCAGTAGAACAAGGAGGCAGTCAAGAAGGATCGGTATCACAAACAGGAGTCAGAGCGCAGACAGGCAGGTTACTGGTCCGGGTTTGAAGGCGATCTGACAGGGCTTGGCTGAAAAACAGGGCTTGATATACTGGGAGAGGTAGTGGGGAAATGCAGTTCAGCTGGCAGAGTAATTAGAACAGAGTGAGGCAAGGTGAGGATGGTGAGTGGGAAATGCAGTGCAGCTGGCCAGGTAACAAGAGCAGAGCAGGGCAGGTGGAGCTAGTTAGGCTGAGTAGAGAGAGGGAGGTGAGCAGAGTGGAAGATAATTGAATGCAATTAATGTTGCTACCAGGGAGAGAGAGTGCTCATGACAAGATTCAATCAGATTGACACTCATTTTAGGGCTAGATTCCATCAGATTGACATCCGCATAGCGTTGTTTTGGCTGTGTCACTCATCTTAATGTCCAATCAGAACTAACAGGCCATGTTTGAAAATAGAACAGCTTTTTACAATAAATCTACTGACTGGTAACCACTCTCTGAACATGATATTAAATTAGTAGACTCTGACTTTAATTGTTTAGACCCAACTCAACCTCCATGCCTGATACAAGTGGGTTGAGTTGGTTTGGAGCAAAAAAAGATGAGAGGACTAGCAAACAGAGAGGATATAGGGTGAAAATAGGATTTCTGAGTCCGCCAACAACATGTCACAGTCACTTGAAGATTCTATTTCTGCCAGCATGTTCTTGTCACAGGAAGCTGTGACAGTACCAGTGAGGCAGTGGCACGTGTTTTTTTATTCCACACCTTCTCCAGGAAACAGGAAACAGACATGCAGTCAGACTATTTTCTGCTCAGACTGTCAACATGTCTGCATCCAGATCTTTGCGTAGCCTGGTTACCACCCATACCAAACAGAACATGTATAAACGCTCAAGCATTGTCTTATTCAATACAATATTTAACCATTAGAAAGCAGGTGAGATGTCTGCACATGCGCTGACTCACACACACACACACACCACAGGAGGTTGGTGGCACCTTAATTAGGGAGGACAGGCTTGTGGTATTGGCTGGAGCGGAATCAGTGGAATGGTATCATATATATCAAACACATGGCTTCCATGGTTTCCATGTGTTTGATGCCATTCCATTTACTCCGTTCCAGACATTATTATGAGCCGTCCTCCCTTCAGCAGCCTCCACTGTTAAATACCAAGCAGAATAAGTAAGATTGATTAATGTACCTCATTGCTGAGGCAGCTAGCACATCAGCATTTCACTGCACCTTTTATACCTGCTGTAAACTGTGTACGAATACAATTTGATTTGATTTTCATTTGAAGATGTTAGGGAGAGAGAAAGAGACTGTAAAGGAAAAGCCTTTGTATCCTTTCTCACATGTACTTGGAGAAATGTTCACGTGTTTAAAATGGGTCCCAATGTTGCTGCAAACCACATTTCAATGAAGGGACATCTAAAAAAAAATGTATCAAGGACATTAAAACAGCATCTTCTTTAAACTGAAAATAAACAATCCCCCAACAGCCAATGCTGTAGTGGCTCTCTCTCTCTCTCTCTCTCTCTCTCTCTCTCTCTCTCTCTCTCTCTCTCTCTCTCTCTCTCTCTCTCTCTCTCTCTCTCTCTCTCTCTCTCTCTCTCTCTCTCTCTCTCTCTCTCTCTCTCTCTCTCTCTCTCTCTCTCTCTCTCTCTCTCTCTCTCTCTCTCTCTCTCTCTCTCTCTCTCTCTCTCTCTATGTAGAGTGATGTTTACATGTCTTGGGAAAGCTAATTAAAAGCTAGCCGGTGGCTACGTTGGCCACAATGAAGCACATAACACATGCATCACATGCCAAGCTCATAGAACATAATACCCACCTGTGTAAGGCATGATCAGGAGATGTTTCTGACCCAGGGTCTGTACTGTATGTCCCGGCTCTTCAAGGCTTCTATGACGTCAAGAGGAGAGTTTGTGTTTTTCCCACTATAGGCAGAATAATACACACTGATAGACCTACAATATATAAATACAAAAGTATGTGGACACCCCTTCAAATTAGTGGATTCGGCTATTTCAGCCAAACCCGTTGCTGACAGGTGTATAAAATCGAGCACAGCCATGCAATCTCCATAGACAAACATTGGCAGTATAATGGTCTGTACTGAAGAGCTCAGAGACTTTCAACGTGGCACCGTCATAGGATGCCACCTTTTCAACAAGTCAGTTCACCAAATTTCTGCCCTGTTAGAGCTGCCCCAGTCAACTGTAAGTGCTGTTATTGTGAAGTGGAAATGTCTAGGAGCAACAACGGCTCAGCCCGAAGTGGTAGGCCACACAAGCTCACAGAACGGGATCGCCGAGTGCTGAAGCGTGTGAAAATCGTCTGTCCTAGGTTGCAACACTCACTACCGAGTTCCAAACTGCATCTGGAAGCAACGTCAGCGCAAGAACTGTTCGTCGGGAGAATGGGTTTCCATGGCCAAGCAGCCGCACACAAACCTAAGATTGTGTGGATTAATGGTCTAGGCCTGATTTTCATGGTTCGGGCTAGGTCCCTTAGTTCCAGTGAAGGGAAATCTTAACACTACAGCATACAATGACATTCTAGATGATTCTGTGCTTCCATCTTTGTGGCAACAGTTTGTGGAAGGCCCTTTACTGTTTCAGCATGACAATGCCCCAGTGCACAAAGCGAGGTCCATACAGAAATGGTTTGTCGAGATCAGTGTGGAAGAACTTGACTGGGTTGCACAGAGCCCTGACCTCAACCCCTTCGAACACCATTGGGATGAATTGGAGCTGTTACAGCAGCAAAGGGGGACCAACTCCATATTAATGGCCATGATTTTGGAATGAGAAGTTCGACGAGCAGGTGTCCACATACTGTTGGTCATGTAGTGTAGATGAGAGTAATGTCCTCTTTCTGGAGAAGGTGCAGCTGCTTTCATAGGCCACTGCATACTGACAGTCACTCCTCAGAGACACTCTCTACCCTCTCAATCATTTCTTAATTCACCCTCTCTCTCTCTCTCTCTCTCTCTCTCTCTCTCTCTCTCTCTCTCTCTCTCTCTCTCTCTCTCTCTCTCTCTCTCTCTCTCTCTCTCTCTCTCTCTCTCTCTCTCTCTCTCTCTCTCTCTTTATTTATCTTCTTCTCTTTTCCCTCCTCTCCTTCTTCTCTAATTCTCATCTTCTCTCCTTCTCTCTCTCTATCTATCTCTCTGTCTCTTTATCACACACAAACACAAATACACTCACACAATGCAGACACCCACTGGGGAGCCAGGCCAAGCCAATCAGAATGAGTTTTTCCACACAAAAGGGCTTTATTACAGACAGAAATACTCCTCAGCTGAGAAGAGGGAGGGAAAAATAGAAAAATAAGCTAATAAGGGACCAACACTTTACATACATATAATCCACAGAATAATTCACATTATTTTCCTGCTGTAGCAAACTGGCTCAAATTAAGATCCTACATCTGCACAAAAAGAGGGCTTGCAATTTCAACTACTCATGCACATTTACCGCATAATATGGTTCAATCAAGCCAGACGTCAACAAACATTTTTCCTTGTCAGCACATTTCACAACAAATTGGACAAAATCATTGCATATTGCTATGCAAAATGCCAGAATTGCCGCAGCAAAATCAAGCATTTCCTATAGTGCCCAGCTTGCCAGGTGAACACACACACTATACGATGCTATGCACTTTGAGCCATGATGCTCTTTGATGTAGAAAGTGGTTTAATTATGAAAAAGTCCCGGCTGGGCATCAGCCATCTATTATTCATGTGTTCTCTCACAGGGGCGTCTCTGCTGCTTATGCAAGTGTGTGTGTGTGTGTGTGTGTGTGTGTGTGTGTGTGTGTGTGTGTGTGTGTGTGTGTGTGTGTGTGTGTGTGTGTGTGTGTGTGTGTGTGTGTGTGTGTGTGTGTGTGTGTGTGTGTGTGTGTGTGTGTGTGTGTGTGTGTGTGTGTGTGTGTGTGTGTGCGCGCGCATTAATGTGCATGTGTGTATGCGTGTGTGTTTCAGTTGAAGAAGGATGTGGGTGCGGACAGGGAGGTGCTAACTTACTGTTTAAATGGAGCGGCAAACTTCACAAGGAGAAGCTGCCACACAGAGGCTTGTGATTGATTAAACACCTAACATAACACTCACAACTAGACAAGCTGACATTTCATTCAATACAAACCTCATTAGACATGCTAATAGCTCATTTGAATGTGATGTGAGGTGCATATGGAGGTACTATTGGTCATTTTAACTCACTCTACATGGGATGCACACAGGGATGGAAATGAAGCTAGCCCGAGGCTAGTACCTTTCAGACCGGCTAGTAGACAATGTGCCAAACTAGCCCACTGGATAGAGAAATTGTGTATTTTTCAAATATAGCATAGCACTGATTTTAGACCTGGGCTAGTAAACATTGTGGTGTACTAGCCTGGCTGCTCACTGCCCCAAATCCTTAAGTTCCATCCTTGGATGCACATCTCCACACACGTGAGATGTTTCACGTCTATTTGAGCATTCCAGTAGTGTTTTATAGAGATGACATCGATTTGAAGTTGTCAGAGTGTCTCCCAACTCTCTCAGTCATTGTTCGTTCAGCCACCTGTCAGTCAAGAGAATAAATAACATGCTAACATGCTAGCAGTCAACAACCCGACTCCACGCGAGTATAGTACCTGAGGATTATGCTAAAGATAAATTGTCTGTGTGAATATGAATGCATAAACATAACCAAACACCTATAAAAATGCCACACTAACACATCATCTCAGTCTGGTCAAATATGCAGTCAATCTCATGTGAGCATGTTACCATCAACTATGACATAACTGTCATAACTTTGTTCCAGGTGCCGCTAGCAAAGATGGTGGATAAATGAAGATGTATTACTGAAATGGTAACAGTTCCGGTCTGTCAGCCTGGTCTCAGAGCCATACGAAACACACTTTACATATTTCTGACAACCTCCAAGAAGTATGATACCTACTAATGGACTAGTTACTTTAGACAGAAACGAAGGTAGGGAGGTTGGTTGGGAAGACGGGTATGTGTAATCCATGACTGACTAGCAAGCCAAAGGTTGCATGTTCGAGTCACGTCGGGGACAACTGTAGCATGTTAGCTTCCCTTCCCCTTATTCTAAACTTAACCCAATTCCCCAACCTGCTACATAAATTCATCTAACCTTTGTCATTTTAATTCCCCTAACCTTAAATATAAATTATTCTAACCTTTGTTATTAGTTCTTCAAACCACCAGCGTAAATTCTCCCCAGTAATTCTCTTTGTTGTTATGACGCAACAAGCAACCTGGTCTCAGAGAAAGACGTATAATACTATACGTCCACCAAGATGTATGATAACTTACATTATCTAATTCGTATGCTATTTTACGACCAGGTACGATGTATGATACTATACGTCCTCGAATTGTGCGACCGCAATTCCTTTCAAAATGTAACCTAATGGAACATATCATAGTAAATGGAGTGTCACAGATTTACGAACAGAATAATATGAATTGCCCTGATACGACGTTGATCATCTCGCATGCAATGAGAAATATGAAGCTGGAAGATGGATGTAGAGTTTTGAGAAGAGTCCAAACATTTAGAATCATCTTGCAGACTTCCCCATAAGGAAGTTGTTGTGGCCTGTTGGGTGAGAGAACAGCAGCAGAATGGTGATTATTATTTTATTACATTTTTCAGACCCCCAGAGAGAGGGAGATGGAGAGAGATTTCTGTAACTATTTCAGAGGAGAAGAACTTCATGTTCCACAAAGGGAATTATTCAACCCATTCACAATCTAGGAGAGAGAGAGAGAGAGAGAGAGAGAGAGAGAGAGAGAGAGAGAGAGAGAGAGAGAGAGAGAGAGAGAGAGAGAGAGAGAGAGAGAGAGAGAGAGAGAGAGAGAGAGCGCTAAGATAGTGGGGTGTTGGGGAAAAATAGGACAATATATGATAGGGAGAGAGTTTGGCAGACAAGAAAAATAAAGACTTTCTCTCTCTCGCTCTCATCATTCACGGTCAGTCACCCCCCCTCCCTCACCCTAACTCAGTCCATTCACAGTCCCACTGAACAGCTCCAGCAAAAGTAAAGGTCATTTCCATCCTGGCATTCATCACAGATATCTCCCACGTCCAGGTGTTCCCTTTTTCTCCAAAATGCCTTGTCAGTTCAGTGTAATTCCTCAGCAGGATGTTAGCTGGCCAGTAAGCTGCTGTTTAACCGAGAGAGAAGAGAACAGAACAGACAGACATACAGCAGTTCAGGTGATCCTCCTGCATTTTAAACAGGGCTGATCAACTGGCTGTGGAGAATCTCTCTGGAGGCGGACGAAACGCACACCTGGTGTGGAGAATCTCTCACATTAAAAGTTCACAGAGTGCCCCAGTAGTCTCCCATGGGCTCCGGCCTTGTTGCCTCGGCTGTTGTTGTTGTTGCTGTTATTTTCTGACGGCGAGCAGGGGTTCCTCCGAGGAAACGGAGCACTCAGCAGAACAAAACATATTCTGGAGAAGCAGTCTACTTCTCACGGAGGCAAGGCCTGACAGATGATGTGAGTGTGTGTGTGTGTGTTCGTAAATATAAATGAACACATCAAAAGTAACAGAAAAATATACATCAGAATGATTAACCTAAAACTCCAAGTGGTCAAAAACCACATAATTTCTAAACACTGTTTTTTACCCTTCTGGAATTTCTGGATTTTGTCGAGCTACCTAAAAAACCACAATTTACCATGATTTCTGTCTTAATATGGAGGAATGAAAAATAATATATATTTTGTATACTAGTGTATGCTGACTCAATGCACTTTGTGATAAAAGCACCAAATTTGCCATGGATGTAGACGTACAGTGCATTCAGAAAGTATTCAGACCCCTTGACTTTTTCCACATTTTGTTATGTTACAGCCTTATTCTAAAATTGATTAAATTGTTTTTTCCCCCACATCAATCTACACACAATACCTCATAATGACAAAGCACAAACTGGTTTTTAGAAATTAAAAAAACTGAAATATCACATTCACTCAATACTTTGTTAAAGCACCTTTGGCAGCAATTACAGCTTTGAGTCTTCTTGGGTATGACACTACAAGCTTGGCACACCTGTATTTCGGGAGTTTCTCCCATTCTTCTCTGCAGATCCTCTCGAGCTCTGTCAGGTTGGATGGGGAGCGTCACTGCACAGCTATTTTCAGTGTCACTCCAGAGATGTTCGATTGGGTTCAAGTCCGGGCTCTGGCTGGGCCACTCAAGGACATTCAGAGACTTGTCCCGAAGCCACTACTGCGTTGTCTTGGCTGTGTGCTTAGGGTCGTTGTCCTGTTGGAAGGTGAACCTTCATCAAGGATCTCTCTGTACTTTGCTCCGTTCATCTTTGCCTTGATCCTGACTAGTCTCCCAGTCCCTGCAGCTGAAAAACATCCCCACAGCATGGTGCTGCCACCATCATGCTTCACCATAGGGATGGTGCAAGGTTTCCTCCAGATGTGACGCTTGGCATTCAGGCCAAATAGTTCAATATTGGTTTCATCAAACCAGAGAATCTTGTTTCTCATGGTCTGAGAGTCTTTAGGTGCCTCCAAGCGGGTTGTTATGTGCCTTCTACTGAGGAGTGGCTTCCGTCTGGCCACACTACCATAAAGGCCTGATTGGTGGAGTGCTGCAGAGATGGTTGTCCTTCTGGACGGTTGTCCCATCTCCACAGAGGAACTCTGGAGCTCTGTCAGAGTGACCATTGGGTTCTTAGTCACCTCCCTGACCAAGGCCCTTCTCCCCTGATTGCTCAGTTTGGCCGGGCGGCCAGCTCTAGGAAGATTCTAGGTGGTTCCAAACTTCTTCCATTTACAGTGAGGGAAAAAGGTATTTGATCCCCTGCTGATTTTGTATGTTTGCCCACTGAAAAAGAAATGATCAGTCTATAATTTTAATGGTAGGTTTATTTGAACAGTGAGAGACAGAATAACAACAAAAAAATCCAGAAAAACGCATGTCAAAAATGTTATAAATTGATTTGCATTTTAACGAGGGAAATAAGTATTTGACCCCCTCTCAATCAGAAAGATTTTTGGCTCCCAGGTGTCTTTTATACAGGTAACGAGCTGAGATTAGGAGCACACTCTTAAAGGGAGTGCTCCTAATCTCAGCTTGTTACCTGTATAAAAGACACCTGTCCACAGAAGCAATCAATCAATCAGATTCCAAACTCTCCACCATGGCCAAGACCAAAGAGCTCTCCAAGGATGTCAGGGACAAGATTGTAGACCTACCCAAGGTTGGAATGGGCTACAAGACCATCGCCAAGCAGTTTGTTGAGAAGGTGACAACAGTTTGTGCGATTATTCGCAAATGGAAGAAACACAAAATAACTGTCTCCCTCGGCCTGGGGCTCCATGCAAGATCTCACCTCGTGGAGTTGCAATGATCATGAGAACGGTGAGGAATCAGCCCAGAACTACATGGGAGGATCTTGTCAATGATTTCAAGGCAGCTGGGACCATAGTCACCAAGAAAACAATTGGTAACACATTACGCCGTGAAGGACTGAAATCCTGCAGCGCCCACAAGCTCCCCCTGCTCAAGAAAGCACATATACAGGCCCATCAGAAGTGTGCCAATGAACATCTGAATGATTCAGAGGATAACTGGGTGAAAGTGTTGTGGGCAGATGAGACCAAAATTGAGCACTTTGGCATCAACTCAACTCGCCATGTTTAGAGGAGAAGGAATTCTGCCTATGACCCCAAGCATTATGCTTTGGGGGTGTTTTTCTGCTAAGGGGACAGGACAACTTCACCGCATCAAAGGGACGATGGACGGGGCCATGTACCGTCAAATCTTGGGTGAGAACCTCCTTCCCTCAGCCAGGGCATTGAAAATGGGTCGTGGATGGGTAATTACCCAAAACACACGGCCAAGGCAACAAAGGAGTGTCTCAAGAAGAAGCACATTAAGGTCCTGGAGTGGCCTAGTGAATCTCCAGACCTTAATCCCATAGAAAATCTGTGAAGGGAGCTGAAGGTTCAAGTTTTCAAACGTCAGCCTCGAAACCTTAATGACTTGGAGAAGATCTGCAAAGAGGAGTGGGACAAAATCCCTCCTGAGATGTGTGCAAATCTGGTGGCCAACTACAAGAAACGTCTGACCTCTTTGATTGCCAACAAGGGTTTTGCCACCAAGTACTAAGTCATGTTTTGCAGAGGGGTCAAATACTTATTTCCCTCATTAAAATGCAAATCAATTCATAAAATTTTTGACATGCGTTTTTCTGGATTTTATTGTTGTTATTCTGTCTCTCACTGTTCAAATAAACCTACCAATAAAATTATAGACTGATAATGTCTTTGTCAGTGGGCAAACATACAAAATCAGCAGGGGATCAAATACTTTTTTCCCTCACTGTAAGAATGATGGAGGCCACTGTGTTCTTGGGGACATTCAATGCTGCAGAAATGTTTTGGTACCCTTCCCCAGATCTGTGCCTTGACACAATCCTCTCGGAGCTCTACGAACAATTCCTTCGACCTCATGGCTTGGTTTTTGCTCTTACATGCACGGTCAACTGTGGGACCTCATATAGACAGGTGTGTGCCTTTCCAAATCATGTCCAAACAATTGAATTTACCACAGGTGGAATCCAATCTATTTGTGGAAACATCTCAAGGATGATCAATGGAAACAGGATGCACCTGAGCTCAATTTCGAGTCTCATAGCAAAGGGTCTGAGGATTTCTGTTTTCAATTTTTATTAAATTTGGTAAACTTTCTAAAAACCTGTTTTCACTTTGTCATTATGTGGTATTGTGGTGCGTGTATATGTATTCAACCCCTTTGCTATAAAGCCCCTAAATAAGAACTGGTGCAACCAATTACCTTCAGAAGTCACATAATTAGTTAAATAAAGTCCACCTGTGTGCAATCTAAGTGTCACATGATCTGTCACATGATCTCAGTATATATACACCTGTTCTGAACGGCCCCAGAGTCTGCAACACCACTAAGCAAGGGGCACCACTAAGCAAGGGGCACAACCAAGCAATAGGCACCACCAAGCAATCGGCACCATGAAGACCAAGGAGCTCAACAGCATCAGTTGTCAGAGCACCTTACCGATCACTGCACCTGTACAAATAAATTATTTGTTTCACAATAAATACAAAAAATAGCATCTTCAAAGTGGTAGGCATGGTGTGTAAATCCAATGATTCAAACCCCCCAAAAATCAATTTTAATTCCAGGTTGTAAGGCAACAAAATAGAAAAAAATACCATTGTAGAATAATAGTGAAGACATCAAAACTATGAAATAACACATATGGAATCATGTAGTAACCAAAGAAGTGTTAAACAAACTAGCCACCCTTTGCCTTGATGACAGCTTTGCACACTCTTGGCATTCTCTCAACCAGCTTCACCTGGAATGCTTTTCCAAAAGTCTTGAAGGAGTTCCCACATATGCTGAGCACTTGTTGGCTGCTTTTCCTTCACTCTGCGGTCCGACTCATCCCAAACCATCTCAGTTTGGTTGAGGTCGGGGGATTGTGGAGGCCAGGTCATCTGATGCAGCACTCCATCACTCTCCTTCTTGGTAAAATAGCCCTTACACAGCCTGGAGGTGTGTTGGGTCATTGTCCTGTTGAAAAACAAATGATAGTCCCACTAAGCTCAAACCAGTTGGGATGGCGTATCGCTGCAGAATGCAGTGGTAACCATGCTGGTTAAGTGTGCCTTAAACTCTAAATAAATCACACAAAGTGTCACCAGCAAAGCACCTCCACACCTCCACACCTCCTCCTCCATGTTTTACGGTGGGAAATGCACATGCTGAGATCATCCGTTTACCCAGACCGCGTCTCACAAAGCCACGGCAGTTGGAACCAAATATCTCAAATTTGGACTCCAGACCAAAGGACAAATTTCCACCGGTCTAATGTCCATTGCTCGTGTTTCTAGGCCCAAGCAAGTCTCTTCTTGTTATTGGTGTCCTTTAGTAGTGATTTCTTTGCAGGAGGAGGTGTTATGGTGTGGAGGTGCTTTGCTGGTGACACTGTCTGTGATGTATTTAGAATTCAAGGCACACCTCCAGGCTGTGTAAGGGCTATTTTACCAAAAAGGAGAGTGATGGAGTGCTACATTAGATGACCTGCAGGGCAGGCGAAGGGGCAGATTCCGGGGCGAGAGCCAGACCCGATCCCCCGGTACGAACACCGGGGCCTCTCTGCGGTGGCGGTCAGTGTTGGCCTTCTGACGACACACGGCACGCTGGAGGCGAACGTGGGCAGCGTCCCAAGTCTCCTCCGCGTGCCAAAACCAGTCCTCTGCCGCGGGAGCCTCGGTCTGGCTCTGGTGCCATGGTGCCAGGACCGGTTGGTACCCCAAAACACATTGGAAGGGTGTTAGATTAGTGGAGGAGTGGCGGAGAGAGTTCTGAGCATATTCTGCCCATGGCAGGAACACCGACCACTCCCCCTGGCCAGTCCTGACAGTAGGTCCGCAGGAACCTACCCACATCTTGATTCACCCATTCCACCTGCCCATTGCTCTCGGGGTGAAAACCAGAGGTCAGGCTGACCGAGACCCCCAGACGTTCCATGAACGCCTTCCAGACTCTAGACGTGAACTGGGGACCTCGGTCGGACACTATATCCTCTGGTAACCCGTAGTGCCAGAAGACATGAGTAAACAGAGCCTCCTCAGTTTGTAGGGCAGAGGAAGGAGGCGACAGGACTTTAAAAAGCGGTCCACAACGACCAGGATCATGGTGTTACCTTGGGAGGGGGGAAGATCAGTGAGAAAATCAATACTCAGGTGAGACCATGGTCGTTGTGGAACTGGTAAACGTTGTAGCTTACCCGCTGGGAGGTGCCTAGGTGCCTTACTCTGGGCGCACACTGAGCATGAGGAAACATACACCCTCACGTCCTTAGCCAAGGTAGGCCACCAGTACTTCTCGGTCAGGCAGCACATTGTATGACCGATACCTGGATGACCAGAGGAGGGTGACGTGTGTGCCCAGTAGATCAGACGATCACGGATAAGCGCAGGCACGTACTGCAGCCCAGCTGGAAACTGCGGTGGAGATGGATCTGTGCGTAATGCCTGCGCTATATCTGCGTCCATCGCCCATACTACCGGTGCCACAATGCATGAGGCCGGGAGTATAGGGGTGTTGTCTCTGGGCCTCTTCTCTGTGTCATACAGCCGAGACTTCCTTCACTTTCTTCATACCCGGAATGCATGAGAGTGTGAAATCAAACCGGGTGAAGAAGAGGGCCCACCTAGCCAGGCGAGGATTCAGCCTCGTCGCTGCCCAAATATATTCCAGGTTACGGTGGACTGTCCAGACGAGGGGTGTTTCGCCGCTTCGAGCCAATGTCTCCACACCGTCAAGGTTTGGACAACAGCCAACAGCTCCCGATCACCAACGCCGTAGTTCTGCTCCGCTGAGCTGAGCTTCTTAGAAAAGAAGGCACGGGGCGGAGCTTGGGTGGCGTGCCCGAGCGTTGGGATAAGACAGCTCCTATCCCTACCTCGGACGCATCCACCTCCACTACGAACGGTAGTGATGGATCGGGGTGAGCCAGTACCGGGGCTGAGGTGAACAGACCCCGCAATCTATTGAATGCCAAATCAGCCTCAGCAGACCAGCAGAGCCGGGACGGCCCACCCTTCAACAAGGAGGTAATGGGAGCTGCGACCTTGCCAAAACACAGAATAAACCTTCGATAGTAGTTGGCAAAGCCAAGGAAGTGCTGCACCTCCTTTACCGTGGTTGGAGTCGGCCAATTACCCACGGCTGCAATGCGGTCTCCCTCCATCTCCACACCTGTGGTGGTAATGCGATATACAGTGGGGGAAAAAAGTATTTAGTCAGCCACCAATTGTGCAAGTTCTCCCACTTTAAAAGATGAGAGAGGCCTGTAATTTTCATCATAGGTACACGTCAACTATGACAGACAAAATGAGGAGAAAAAAATCAGAAAATCACATTGTAGGATCTTTTATGAATTTATTTGCAAATTATGGTGGAAAATAAGTATTTGGTCAATAACAAAAGTTTCTCAATACTTTGTTATATACACTTTGTTGGCAATGACACAGGTCAAACGTTTTCTGTAAGTCTTCACAAGGTTTTCACACACTGTTGCTGGTATTTTGGCCCATTCCTCCATGCAGATCTCCTCTAGAGCAGTGATGTTTTGGGGCTGTCACTGGGCAACACGGACTTTCAACTCCCTCCAAAGATGTTCTATGGGGTTGAGATCTGGAGACTGGCTAGGCCACTCCAGGACCTTGAAATGCTTCTTACGAAGCCACTCCTTCGTTGCCCGGGCGGTGTGTTTGGGATCATTGTCATGCTGAAAGACCCAGCCACGTTTCATCTTCAATGCCCTTGCTGATGGAAGGAGGTTTTCACTAAAAATCTCACGATACATGGCCCCATTCATTCTTTCCTTTACACGGATCAGTCGTCCTGGTCCCTTTGCAGAAAAACACCCCCAAAGCATGATGTTTCCACCCCCATGCTTCACAGTAGGTATGGTGTTCTTTGGATGCAACTCAGCATTCTTTGTCCTCCAAACACGATGAGTTGAGTTTTTACCAAAAAGTTCTATTTTGGTTTCATCTGACCATATGACATTCTCCCAATCCTCTTCTGGATCATCCAAATGCACTCTAGCAAACTTCAGACGGGCCTGGACATGTACTGGCTTAAGCAGGGGGACACGTCTGGCACTGCAGGATTTGAGTCCCTGGCGGCGTAGTGTGTTACTGATGGTAGGCTTTGTTACTTTGGTCCCAGCTCTCTGCAGGTCATTCACTAGGTCCCCCCGTGTGGTTCTGGGATTTTTGCTCACCGTTCTTGTGATCATTTTGACCCCACGGGGTGAGATCTTGCGTGGAGCCCCAGATCGAGGGAGATTATCAGTGGTCTTGTATGTCTTCCATTTCCTAATAATTGCTCCCACAGTTGATTTCTTCAAACCAAGCTGCTTACCTATTGCAGATTCAGTCTTCCCAGCCTGGTGCAGGTCTACAATTTTGTTTCTGGTGTCCTTTGACAGCTCTTTGGTCTTGGCCATAGTGGAGTTTGGAGTGTGACTGTTTGAGGTTGTGGACAGGTGTCTTTTATACTGATAACAAGTTCAAACAGGTGCCATTAATACAGGTAACGAGTGGAGGACAGAGGAGCCTCTTAAAGAAGAAGTTACAGGTCTGTGAGAGCCAGAAATCTTGCTTGTTTGTAGGTGACCAAATACTTATTTATTTATTTGCAAATAAATTCATTAAAAATCCTACAATACGATTTTCTGGGAAAAAAATTCTCAATTTGTCTGTCATAGTTGACGTGTACCTATGACGAAAATTACAGGCCTCTCTCATCTTTTTAAGTGGGAGAACTTGCACAATTGGTGGCTGACTAAATACTTTTTTTCCCCACTGTATAAACTCACACTTCTCTGCCTTGGCATAAAGATCATTTTCCAGCAGTCAGACCAGTACTTTGCGAACCAGGGACACATGCTCGGCGCGCGTAGCGGAATACACCAGGATGCCATCGATGTAGACAATGCACGGGCGTAAACCGCCATCTTTCTTCTTCACAAAGAAGAAACTCGAGGAGGCAGGTGAAGTGTAGCCTCCGTTTCAGCCTGCGACAGGGGATACACATGAACCAGTCTTTCGCCCGCCTCTCGACCCTCAGGCAGGTGATCAAAAACAGCCTGAAAGAGGCGAGCAAACTCCCCGTAGTTCTCCAACATGGTATCTCCCTCGTTCCATACTGCGTTGGCCCACTCGTGGGCTCTCCCACAAAGGCAGGAAACGAGGACGGATACCTTCTCCCGCTCCCGGGGCTCCGGCCTGATGCTGGAGAAATACAACTCCAGTTGAAGTAGGAATCCCTTACATCTCGCTGCAGTCCTGTCAAACGCCGGTGGCCGGGATATCTGGATCCCTCCAGGGGCTGGGGTGTAGGTGGCTGGATCCGGTTGACCAGCTGGTCTCAATAGATCGGATCCTCTCCTCTCCAGGCGTTCCACCACCTGAAGAACCCGATCCATCGCTTCCCCCAAGCTGGCCAACATCGAGGAATGCTCCTGGACCCTTGCCACAACTCCAGGCATGCGGTCTTCTCCTGCTGACTCCATATCAGATCAGGTGAGTGATTCTGTGACGAGGTGTGAATGAAGGAGTCAGCCACAGGAGGTAAAATACCGAAGTCCAGAGTTTAATCCGTTTGCATAAATCAAACCCCCCAAGCGTCAAACAAAACTGTACAAGGGAAAACATCCACCTTGGCAAAAACACAGTGAAATGTAGCTCAACCGAGCTACACACTCTCACAACAAAAACAATCACTCACAAAGACAAGGGGAACAGAGGGAACACTTATACACATACTAATTAGGGGAATGAGCACCAGGTGTGTGATTGACAAAACATGACAAGTGGAGTGATGAGAATGGGATCAGCAGTAGCTAGTACTCCGGTGACGACAAACGCCGAAGCCTGCCCGAACCAGGAGGGGTGGCAGCCTCGGCGGAAGTCGTGACATCTACAATGTAGAAAATAGTAAAAATAAACAAAAACCCTTGAATGAGTAGGTGTTCTAAAACTTTTGACCGGTACTGTATAACTGATGATTAACAATATTTTAAGTTTAGAAATTCAAACCCATCAGTGTAGATTGCTGAGGATTGTTATTTATTTAATCAATTTTAGAATAAGGCTGTAATGTACAAAATGTGGAAAAAGTCAAGGGGTCTGAATACTTTCCGAATGCACTGTATGTTCCCTGAAAAGGTACAGATTAGGAAACACCCCAGATTTGGCCCCTGGGAGGTGTGGTAGACACTTTAACTCAAAAATAACTAAATGATTTAAATATATATTTAGCTTCCAGTCAATGACTCTATACCAAATAGAGAGTCTCTTCTTTCAGATACAATTGGAACTGAGTTGATAGCACATAGTGTTCCAAAGTTAGAGCTAAAAGTCTGACAGCACGGGCGCCCATATCATCTATATCGCCCTCAGGGGCGGTGTGTTCATTAGGGCGATATGGGCGACGCACTGCCAAACGGGAAAAGGAAGGGATTTTTTTTCTAATCAATTATATCACGGCAACAGTAGTTATCAGTGTTCTAATCTAGACGTCTGATCTGCCACTAAATGTCCAATCAGGCTAAAGTCGTGCTTCAAATGGCCCCGCCCCTTTTGGGGCGATTTTAGTCAGGTTGAAAATCGCCCAGGGGTCTCTCATAGACTATCATGTAAAATCTTTTTTTTTCAAATATCAGAGCTTTCAATACAATCTCTATGGGTTTCTGAGGGCTTGCACTTACGGCGCTTTCGTCATACGTAACATAACCATGAACGTAACTAAGAAAAGAGCGGGTAGCAGCGTCAATCAATTCACGTACTACTATCAACATGGCTAGCGTTCAGTGCAACTCGATTGTCTCTTTGAAAGAAGTTCACATCAAAGACCATTCAAAACGAGCTACTGGAGTGTATGCTAGCGGTCATGAGGGAACATATTGTGGAGGAGGTGAAGTCGGCGAACTTCGTAGCTATCCAAGCTGACGAGACCACGGACGTTTCTACACAGACACAGCTGGTGCTTGTGCTGAGGTACATAGATAGCAACCACAAAGTGCAGGAGCGCTTTTTTGAGTTCCTTCCCATCTCGGAATCAACCTCAGTCTCAATCGCCAGTGTGCTTTTGGAGAGACTGAACGGTCTTTTGCCGACTTACGTGAAAGTCAAACTGTGGTGCACTGGCACTGTACCAGGTTCTCATGAGCTACAACCTCCAGGAGACGTTCTCTGAGACTGTGACTCTGTTGAACATCCTCATAACTACTCCCATGACAACAGCTGAAGCTGAGAGATGTTTCTCAACTTTGACACGAGTTAAGACATTCCTGCGAAATTCAATGGGCCAGGAACGTCTGAATGCACTGGCCATGCTTTCCATGGAGAGGGAACTAGTCCTCAGCATGCCTGATTTCAATGAGAAAGTCATTGACCGCTTTGCTGCATTGAAAGAGAGAAGAGAACAGTTTCAGTACAAGTAATGTAGCCTCTCTCTCTCTTTGTCCCTCCCTGTCTGTCTCTTTAACACACACACGCCCAAATCAGTTCACAGTTGATGTTGTTTAAAATAGTTATTTTTCATTTAAAAAAAGTAAAAAAATAAAATAATCTGTTCATGTTCATTTTTACAAATCTATACAATTGGCCAGAATATGGTTGTTCATATTTACAAATCTATACAATTGGCCAGAATATGGTTGTTCATTTTACAAAGCCATACAGATAGCTGTGTTTACCTTTTCTAGAAATTATTTTCAAATTCTGTTTTCAGGCAAAATGTCTATCACTGTTCATTTTCACAAATCTATACAAGAGGGCAGAATATGGAAGTCTATAAAAATTTCTTATTACCAATAACTTGCATCAATGTTTTCAGTAGCCTCTATCAAAAGCTCCTGCTTGCTTGTTGTGAATTATGCTCAGGTGCACATATTTCCAATTCAACCACGAGGCAAAAAATGTGGTAAAAGCTCTTGTTGATCCTGCAATCTGAACAAATACCAAGATGCTGCATTTTCAGCTGATATTTCATTTGTTTATGGAAATGCATATTGTTTATGCAGTGTTGAGGAATGTGAAAGAACACCCTTGATTATTTTTACTGTGATAACTTATTTTGCTTTTGTAAGCCAACACTTTTGAGATCAGTCAATAAATGCTTCTGGCATTGACTTATATGCTGCCCCTGTCTTCATGTTGTTGCTGGACATATCTTTTTAAAAATGTGTGTAGGTCACCTAAATCATCAGAAAAATTGCCCCCCCTGAGAATTTTTTCAGGAGCCGCCACTGATCGCCCTTATCCGTGGCCATTTTAGGTCAAACCGGTATGTCAGATTAGATCAATTACCAAGTTTTCAGCCTCTGAGTACCACAGAAACACAACACTTTGAATGAATAACAGACAAATGTTCATAACAAGAGGCTATGGATGAAATTGATTGATATCTGCTCAAAACATGAAAAACAAACAAAAATGTATATTTAAAAACATCAAACTGTGTGTACATTTTTAAATATATGCTTATTTGGGGGAATATAAACCATTTACTTTACTTTACTTTTTAAAAAAGGGTAATAATAAAACATTTTTTACTGCTTGTCATAGCAATCATTACAAAAAATTACCCCAGTTGGCCCTTTTAATCTAAAAAAATGCTGGCACGTTTAAGGTTAAATTAAGCAGTACCAGCACATTATCAAACACATATCAACATGTTGATAAATACACTTTTTCTCTGTATTTTCGCTCTCTTACATATTCTTCATAAACATGTTACATAAAACTAAGGCTGTTAAAAATATATATATAATCATAAACTCATGACAGTATAATGGAAATGTTGGAAAATTATTTGAAAGATTAAACAGATCACTATGTCACACCTCATCCTGAGGGAGAGGAGAAGGGGAAATGGAGGAGGAGGAGGAGGAGGAGGAGGAGGAGGAGGACAGAGGTCTCTGGTTGCAGTCCGTCTCCTGCTCTCCTCCCATCTCACTCCGTCCCTCTGTGGTCCTCCTCTCTCCCCTAGTGGCATCATGTACACCCCTCGTTCTCCTCCTCCTTCTGAACTCTTCTCCTCCTCCTTCTGAGCTCTCCTCCTCCTCCTTCTGAACTCTCCTCCTCCTCCTTCTGAACTATCCTCCTCCTTCTGAACTCTCCTCAACCTCCTCCTTCTGAACTCTCCTCCTCCTTCTGAACTCTCCTCAACCTCCTCCTTCTGAACTATCCTCCTCCTTCTGAACTCTCCTCAACCTCCTCCTTCTGAACTCTCCTCCTCCTTCTGAACTCTCCTCAACCTCCTCCTTCTGAACTATCCTCCTCCTTCTGAACTCTCCTCAACCTCCTCCTTCTGAACTCTCCTCATCCTCCTCCTTCTGAACTCTCCTCCTCCTTCTGAGCTCTCCTCCTCCTCCTTCTGAACTCTCCTCCTCCTTCTGAACTCTCCTCCTCCTTCTGAACTCTCCTCCTCCTTCTGAACTCTCCTCATCCTCCTCCTTCTGAACTCTCCTCCTCCTTCTGAGCTCTCCTCCTCCTCCTTCTGAGCTCTCCTCCTCCTCCTTCTGAACTCTCCTCCTCCTTCTGAACTCTCCTCCTCCTTCTGAACTCTCCTCATCCTCCTCCTTCTGAACTCTCCTCCTCCTTCTGAACTCTCCTCCTCCTCCTTCTGAACTCTCCTCATCCTCCTCCTTCTGAACTCTCCTCCTCCTCCTTCTGAACTCTCCTCCTCCTTCTGAGCTCTCCTCCTCCTCCTTCTGAACTCTCCTCCTCCGTCTGAATGCTCCTCCTCCTTCTGAACTATTCTCCTCCTTCTGAACTCTACTCCTCCTCCTCCTCCTGCTCCTCTTCCTCTTCCTCTTCCAGTCATTAGCCAAATGCATGTGATAGGGTTTCCTGATGCTCTTGAGTGAAATGTAAGTTTAAAAAATGTGGTTATCTGTGCAAGATGGGTCATTTGTTGTAGGGTTATCTGTAATAAAATTAATGTTATCATAGCATGACCTATCCACAGATTTAAAACCTCTACATGCTGTTTGCTCTTTTCGAACCAGTACAACTATATTCAGTAATACTTCTTATTGCTAAATTGTGTTAAAGGGCCAATGCAGCCGTTATTATCTCAATATCAAATAGTATCTGGGTAACAATTAAGTGCCTTATGGTGATTGTTTTAAATTAAAATGGTCAAAAAGAAACAAAAATAATTCTTAGCAAAGAGCAATTTCTAAAACAAGAATTTTGATCGAACTGTCTGGGAGTGGTCTGAGTGGAGGGGGGAAACTGAAAACTAGCTGTTATTGGCAGAGAGGTTTGTTACTCTCTTTCTTATTGGTCCATTGAGTAATTAACCGTCTGGTAAGCCAAAACTCAATCCCACCGAAACAGGCTGAAATTTCAGGCAGTGGTTAACACGGTCAAGTTTGGATTATCCAACTTTAGGTTTATAAGACCTTACCTTCCTCTGGAGGCCACCAAACTATATATGCATGCTGTGATCTTCTCACATCTGAGATATTGCCTCACATGCTGGTCACAAGCAGGAGCTACTATTCTGAAACCAATTGAATCACTCTACAAACAAACACTTAAGATTTTTGATAACAAACCAAACAATCACCACCATTGT
Source organism: Coregonus clupeaformis (assembly GCF_020615455.1). Classification (NCBI taxonomy): domain Eukaryota; kingdom Metazoa; phylum Chordata; class Actinopteri; order Salmoniformes; family Salmonidae; genus Coregonus; species Coregonus clupeaformis. Next base: position 9,340,366 of record NC_059192.1, read on the forward strand.
CACATCATTCACAAACATAATTTATTCAGTCTGGATAGCTTTAAGCAGTACGTAGATGCAAGCCTCGTCTTTAAGATCCTGCATGGCCTTGCCCCTCCACCCCTATGCCGGCATATCAAATAAAAAAATCAAATAAAAAATCGTATTTGTCACATGCGCCGAATACACAACCTTATAGTGAAATGCAAGCCCTTAACCAACAATGCAGTTTTAAGAAAAATAAGTGTTAAGTAAAAAAATGTATAACTAAAGAATAAAAATAACTAATAATTAAAGAGCAGCAGTAAGATAACAGTAGTGAGGCTATATACAGGGGGTACCGGTACAGAGTCAATGTGCGGGGGCACACGTTAGTCGAGGTAATTGAGGTAATATGTAGTCGGGGTAGCCATTTGATTAGCTGTTCAGTAGTCTTATTGTTAGGCCTACTGCTGCTAGGTAGCTCTCTCTCTGCTCTCCCCCTCCTCTCTGTCTGTCCTTGATTGCAGGAGTGAAGTCTGGTGTGCGGGAGTCAGGGTTCCAGCTGCAGCTCATTCACCATAATCACCTCAGCCTTTAAGACCCGGTCAAACTTGCCACTCATCGTCAGATCATAGTCAAGACGACCATGTTCGTCTCGCTGCCGACTCAACCTGTTTGTTTTCACTCTTTGTGTTTTTGGCCTGTTCTATTTACTTTTCTCCTGTGCCACAGATTATTGGAACCTGACTCCTGCCTCCGCTTCACTCCTGCCACCACCATCTTGCTTTCCACTACCGGACCTCCCTTTTGGACTCACCACGGACACTAGGACATTACGGTACCACACCTGCCCTGACCTGGATCTGTTACCCTCCCTGTAACCTGGACTTGCTCTTCCCCTATTATTGGAAACCTGGACTAATTGAACATTGTAAATAAACCTGTTAAACCTTCTCTGCCTGGGTGTAGTTGTCTGCATTTGGGTTCAAATCCAGTTAAATCATGACAGTATGATCTGACCAACATGAACCCAGCAGACAGTAGCTCGGATACCACCCCAGAGTGCACTCAAATTTGGACTGCCATAGCCAATCAGGGCATTTTACTTGGCCAACATGATACCCTGTTTAAGACTATTGCTGAGAACAGTCAGGTGCTGCTTAATCAGGTTCAATTACTCACCAATCAAGTGTCTGCCCTTACTACCCAAGTTAATAATGCACCCCTCGGGCATGGCATACAAACTGCTCCTTCTCCTGCTCCACCTGTTTTTCCTACCCCTTCAGCCCAGATCAGAGAGCCTTTTGTTCCTGCTCCAGAGCGCTATGACGGGAACATGGGAACCTGTGGCGATTTTGACTCAATGCTCGTTAGTGTTTGAACAACAGCCCCTCACCTACGCCTCAGAAAGAGCCCGTATTGCCTACCTTATCAACTCTACTAGCGGTTCCGCTCGTGCCTGGGGATCCGCGGTCTGGGAGAGTCAGTCGGACATTTGCAACGCTTACGTTGCCTTCACCACTGAGATGAGGAAGGTTTTTGACCACCCCGTACGGGGCAAGGAGGCTGCGAAACGGTTGTTTTCTCTTCGGCAGGGGGCTCGCAGTGTGGCGGAGATGGCAGTGGAGTTTCGGACTTTAGCGGCAGTGAGTGGTTGGAATGACGAGGCATTACAAGGAGTGTTCATCAATGCTTTGTCTGAGACTTTAAAAGATGAATTGGTGTCATATGATGAATCGCCTACGCTGGATAATCTTATTTCACTCACCATCAGGTTGGATAATCGGATTCGGGAGCGCCGCCGGGAGAGGAGTGTTAGTTCAAAGCAACCTGTCTGTCGTCAACAAACTCCTCCCCGCATCTTCCCTACGGAGAAAGGCGTGTCTTCCCGAGTCGATACGAGGAGCACTGAACCCGAAGCCATGGAGGTGGGTCGTGCACGGTTGTCCTCAGAGGAGCGTGCACGTCGTATTCAGGCTCGGGTCTGCCTGTATTGTGGAGAAGCTGGTCATTTCGTTCCTTCCTGCCCAGTTCGTCCGGGAAAAGGGCCGGCTCATCATTATTGGGAGAAGTTTTGGTGAGCCGAGCAGCGGATTCTTCCTCTTCTCCCCGCATTCTGCTCCAGGCATCCCTCCAGTGGCAGTCCCAGAATTTCTCTGTTAGTGCGCTGGTTGACTCTGGTGCCGATGAAAGCTTTTGGATAGAGAGTGGGCTCAACAAATGGATTTGGAGACTGTTCCTATGGACTGTCCGCTGCAGGCTAAGGGTCTAAATGGACAATTGTTGACCCGTATTACTCATCAGACTGTTCCTGTTTGTCTCAGACTGTCGGGTAATCATCAGGAGAACATTCAATTCCATATAATCGACTGCCCACAGACCCCCCTGGTCCTTGGTATCCCCTGGCTCATAAGACACAATCCACACATTGATTGGGTGACAGGTAGAATTGTTTCATGGAGCACATTTTGTCATGTGAATTGTTTGTGTTCTGCTCCGACCCCTGCCAGCACTGTGCCTCAACCTCCACTGGAGTCCATGGATCTTTCTGCTGTCCCTGACGTGTATCATGACCTGGCATCCGTTTTCTGCAAACACAGAGCTACTTCTCTTCCTCCTCACCGGCCTTACGACTGCGCCATTGACCTCCAGCCAGGAGCCCCGCTCCCCCAGCAGTCGCCTGTACAATCTCTCCCGCCCGGAGACGGAGGCTATGGAGAACTACATTCGGGACTCCTTGGCGGCAGGTATTATTCGTCCTTCCTCGTCACCTGTAGGAGCGGGATTCTTTTTTGTTGCTAAGAAGGATAAGACCCTCAGACCCTGTATTGATTTCCGTGGACTTAACAACATCACCATTAAGAACAAATATTATCTGCCATTAATTAATTCTGCTTTTCCCCTCCTTCATGGTGCAACTATCTTTACCAAACTGGATCTACGAAATGGGTATCACCTGGTGCGCATTCGTAAAGGTGATGAATGGAAGACTGCCTTCAACACACCCTTGGGACATTTTGAGTATCTAGTTATGCCTTTTTGGTTGTCCAATGCCCCTGCTGTTTTTCAGGCACTAGTCAATGATGTCCTTCGGGACATGTTGAATTGGTTTGTTTTTGTCTATCTGGATGATATCTTGATTTTCTCAGAGTCCTCCCAGGAACATGAACTGCATGTGCGCCAGGTGTTGCAAAGGTTGTTGGAGAACAAACTGTTTGTGAAGATGGAGAAATGTGAATTTCATGTGTCTGAGACCTCTTTTTTGGGTTACATCATAGCTCAGGGGGAGTTGCGGATGGACCCAGCTAAGATCTCTGCTGTCACGGACTGGCCAGCCCCCTCCACCCGCAAACAACTTCAACGATTCCTGGGGTTTGCGAACTTCTACAGGAGGTTCATCAAGGACTACAGCCGCATTGCGGCGCCACTCACCGCTCTCACCTCCATCTCACGACCGTTCGCTTGGAATGAAGGGGCCGAATCAGCGTTCGAAGAACTGAAACATCGCTTCGCCTCGGCTCCCATTCTGATGCAGCCGGACCCCCGACCGCCAGTTTGTCGTGGAGGTGGATGCATCCGACACTGGGGTAGGTGCGGTGTTGTCACAACGTTCTCCTGAAGATAACAAACTGCATCCCTGTGCTTTTCTTTCAATGAAACTTTCTCAGGCAGAGAGGAATTATGATGTTGGCAATCGTGAACTGCTCGCCGTTAAGCTGGCTCTCGAGGAGTGGCGACATTGGTTGGAGGGGGCGGAACAACCCTTCATCGTTTGGACGGATCATAAGAATCTGGCTTACATCCAGTCAGCGAAGCAGCTCAACCCCCGTCAAGCCAGGTGGGCACTATTTTTTGGGAGATTCAATTTTTCTCTGTCTTACCGTCCTGGGTCACGCAACGTCAAGCCTGACGCCCTGTCTCGTGTTCATTCGGCTGTTGATACTGGTAGTAACCCTGAACCCATCTTGCCTCCTACCTGCAGTATTGCGGCCATCACATGTGACATCGAAGGGATTGTTAGACAGGCTCAACATCATCAAGCTGACCCTGGGAGGGGTCCTCCTAACCGGTTGTTTGTCCCTGAGTCTGCTCGCTCCCAGGTACTTCAGTGGGCTCACTCGTCTCCCCTTACCTGTCACCCTGGAGTTTCGCGGACCCTTGACTTTGTGCGACGGAAGTTCTGGTGGCCCACGATGGAGGCGGACACTCGAGCCTTCATTGCTGCTTGTACGGTATGTGCACGAAGTAAGAACTCCACCCAGGCCAGCGCTGGTCATCTACGACCTCTACCTATACCCAGCCGGCCCTGGTCGGACATTGCTATGGATTTTGTCACTGGACTTCCCCCCTCATCTGGAAAGACTGTCATTCTTACTGTGATTGCTCGTTTTTCTAAGTTCGCTCATTTTTTGGCCCTACCTAAACTGACCACTGCCAGAGAGACGGCTGATATTTTGGTTGAACATGTGTTCCGCTCTCATGGTCTACCCACGGATATTGTCTCTGACAGGGGTCCCCAGTTTGTCTCCCAGGTATGGAAAGCTTTCTGTAAAGCTTTGGGCATCACATCCAGCCTGTCCTCTGGATATCACCCCCAGACCAACGGGCAAGCCGAGAGAGCGAACCGGGAGATGGAGACCGCTCTCCGCTGTGTCACAGGGTCTAACCCTGGGTCATGGAGCTCCATGCTCCCCTGGGTGGAATATGCTCATAACACCTTGACTAACGCTTCCTCTGGTTTGTCTCCCTTTCTGTGTGCTCTGGGTTATCAACCTCCCCTGTTCCCTTCTCAAGAGAGGGAACTGGCGGTACCCTTGGTGCAGTCCCACATGCGCCGCTGCTTCAAGGTCTGGAGGAAGGCCAGGGTAGCTCTGTCCCGAGCTTCGGCGTACATGCAGAGGCAAGCCAACCATCACCGGTCCCAGGCTCCCGGTTACTCTCCTGGTCAAGAGGTATGGCTTAAGTCACGTGACCTTCCATTGAAAGTGGAGTCTAAGAAGATGGCGCCTCGTTTTATAGGACCGTTCAAGATACTGTCTATTGTTAACCCCTGCGCGGTTAAGCTACAGCTTCCTGCCTCCCCTACGGGTTCATTCCACCTTTCATGTTTCCCAGATTAAGCCTGTGTCGGTTAGCCCTCTGTGCCCGCCCTCTCGTCCCCCTCCTCCGCCCAGGATCGTGGGTGGGGGTCCGGTCTACACTGTCCGGCGACTTCTGGATGTTCGCCGCCGGGGTCGTGGTTTCCAGTACCTGGTGGATTGGGAGGGTTATGGTCCTGAGGAACGTTCCTGGGTGCCCAGGAGCTTCATTGTGGATCCTGCTCTGGTCCGTGAGTTTCATAGGTTACATCCTGATAAACCCTGTCGGCCGCCAGGTGGCGTCCGTAGAGGGGGGGGGTACTGTTAGGCCTACTGCTGCTAGGTAGCTCTCTCTCTGCTCTCCCCCTCCTCTCTGTCTGTCCTTGATTGCAGGAGTGAAGTCTGGTGTGCGGGAGTCAGGGTTCCAGCTGCAGCTCATTCACCATAATCACCTCAGCCTTTAAGACCCGGTCAAACTTGCCACTCATCGTCAGATCATAGTCAAGACGACCATGTTCGTCTCGCTGCCGACTCAACCTGTTTGTTTTCACTCTTTGTGTTTTTGGCCTGTTCTATTTACTTTTCTCCTGTGCCACAGATTATTGGAACCTGACTCCTGCCTCCGCTTCACTCCTGCCACCACCATCTTGCTTTCCACTACCGGACCTCCCTTTTGGACTCACCACGGACACTAGGACATTACGGTACCACACCTGCCCTGACCTGGATCTGTTACCCTCCCTGTAACCTGGACTTGCTCTTCCCCTATTATTGGAAACCTGGACTAATTGAACATTGTAAATACACCTGTTAAACCTTCTCTGGCTGGGTGTAGTTGTCTGCATTTGGGTTCAAATCCAGTTAAATCATGACACTTATGGCTTGGGGGTAGAAGCTGTTAAGAAGCCTCTTGGACCTAGACTTAGCGCTCCGGTACCGCTTGCCGTGTGGTAGCAGAGAGAACAGTCTATGACTAGGGTGGCTGTTAAGAAGCCTCTTGGACCTAGACTTAGCGCTCCGATACCGCTTGCCGTGCGGTAGCAGAGAGAACAGTCTATGACTAGGGTGGCTGGAGAATTTTTAGGGCCTTCCTCTGACACCGCCTGGTATAGAGGTCATGGATGGCAGGAAGCTTGGCCCCAGTGATATACTGGGCCGTACGCACTACCCTCTGTAGTGCCTTGCGGTCGGAGGCCGAGCAGTTGCCATACCAGGCAGTGATGCAACCAGTCAGGATGCTCTCGATGGTGCAGCTGTAAAACTTTTCATGCTCAAGGAAAGCACCTCCAGGATAACAAGGGCAGTAACTAGAGGGGATTGTGTTGTTCCTATTCGACACAGTAAATGTTGTCAATCGGGGTTCTCTGTTAGAGCTACAATACACTGGAATGCAATGCCCATGTACTTGAGAAGCTGCACTGATTATTGTATTTATAACATTTAAATTGAAAACATGGCTCAAATCTATCCAAACCTGTACACATTAGTTATCTGTGGTTCCTCAGATGTAAGATGACAGTTGATGATAGTGTTGTTGTTGTTAGAATTATATATTATTGGATGTAATGTATTTTCTATTGTTTTAGTGAGTATTTGTATTGTGGCTGTGTAGTTGCCCTTACCTGCCCTGGGACTACGGGTGCAAATACGATTTTGGCTAACCCCGGCACATTTACATGGATGTTGCATTATTGTAATATTGATGTTGATTAATGTGCATTGTCCCCTATAAATAAATAAATAAATAAATTAAATCAATAAATGTCAAACAGCTTTTACACTAAAAGGGCATTTTCACAATTTCACAGTATTATTCCAAATACATAGTGTGGAGATAAAAAAAAATAATTAACACAGGAAAATCACGTTTTTGACTGCACTGTGCCTTTAAAATGTTTACACGGCACAAGGCCTCTGGCTGGGTTTTTCTTCATTAGCCTATCTAAGTTCTCTCATTTTATAGAAACCATCTGGCTCAACCAAAAAGTACCCTGTTGTCAATCGGATTGTCATATGTGTGTTGTGGTTTTATATCACCATGCAGGACTGTCAACAGGAAGAGGTAAACAGATGTACAGTACCAGTCAAAAGTTTGGACACACCTACTCATTCAAGGGTTTTTCTTTATTTTTTTGCTATTTTCAACATTGTAGAATAATAGTGAAGACATCAAAACTATGAAATAACACATAAAGAATCATGTAGTGACCAAAAAAGTATTAAACAAATCAAAATATATTTGAGATTTGAGATTCTTCAAATAGCCACCCTTTGCCTTATGACAGCTTTGCACACTCTTGGCATTCTCTCAACCAGCTTCACCTGGAATGCTTTTCCAACAGTCTTGAAGGAGTTCCCACATATGCTGAGCACTCAATTGGGTTGAGGTCGGGGGATTGTGGAGGCAAGGTCATCTGATGCAGCACTCCATCACTCTTGGTAAAATAGCCCTTACACAGCCTGGAGGTGTGTTGGGTCATTGTCCTTTTGAAAAACAAATGATAATCCCACTAAGCCCAAACCAGATGGGATGGCGTAACACTGCAGAATGCTGTGGTAGCCATGCTGGTTAAGTCTGCCTTGAATTCTAAATAAATCACACACAGTGTCACCAGCAAATCACCCCCACACCATAACACCTCCTCCTCCATGCTTTACGGTGGGAACTATACATGCGGAAATCATCCGTTCACCCACACCGCGTCTCAAATTTGGACTCCAGACCGAATTACATATTTCCACCGGTCTAATGTCCATTGCTCATGTTTCTTGGCCCAAGGAGGTCTCTTCTTATTATTGGTGTCCTTTAGTAGTGATTTCTTTGCAGCAATTTGACCATGAAGGCCTGATTCACGCTGTCCCCTCTGAACAGTTGATGTTGAGATGTGTCTGTGACTTGAACTCTGTGAAGCATTTATTTGGGCTGCAATTTTTGAGGCTGGTAACTCTAATGAAAGTATCCTCTGCAGCAGAGGTAACTCTGGGTCTTCCATTCCTGTGGCAGTCCTCATGAGAGCCAGTTTCATTATAGCGCTTTATGGTTTTTGCGACTGCACTTGAAGAGACTTGTTCTGTATTGACTGACCTTTATGTCTTAAAGTAATGATGGACTGTCGTTTCTCTTTGCTTATTTGAGCTGTTCTTGCCATAATATGGACTTGGTCTTTTACCAAATATGGCTATCTTCTTTATACCCTCCCTACCTTGTCACAACACAACTGATTGGCTCAAACACATTAAGAAGGAAATCAATTCCACAAATTAACTTTTAAGAAGGCACACCTGTTAATTGAAATGCATTCCAGGTTGCTACCTCATGAAGCTGGTTGAGAGAATGCCAAGAGTGTGCAAAGCTGACATCAAGGCAAAGGGTGGCTATTTGAAGAATCTCAAATATAAAATATATTTTGATTTGATTAACACTTGTTTGGTTACTACATGATTCCATATGTGTTATTTCATAGCGTTGATGTCTTCACTATTATTCTACAATGTAAACATTTTTACAAATAAATAAAAACCCTTGAATGAGTAGGTGTGTCCAAACTTTTGACTGGCAGTGTATGTGTGTTTAGTTCACTGGGCTGTTTTAGACTAACTATACACTCACAAGAGTAGGTAAGCCTATTCTAATTCAACTCATTCAAAAGGACAGTTTGTCTAATTTCTACATTGATATGTATTGTTTTAGTATAGCTATTTACATGGAATTTATTAGGAGTAGCTTGGTGGTAGTTTAACTAAATATAAATATTCAGTGTTTTCAGTAGTTCATTACTTTCATACCGATTTATAAAACAGAATCTTGTAAATAATGGCTGGATTGATTAAGGGCTCTATTCAATCTGAAGCATTACAGATTGCACAATAGAAATGTAAAGGTAATTACCTATAGAGCCGACATATGCAGCGTTTACTGTGAATGCAGTCTCCGCTAACGCGGGAACATTGCCTTTAAATTTCAATAACTCTGAACTTCTGCGATACGGATTTAATACAGCCTTTAGCGTGGCCTCAAAGGTGGAAGTGTTTATGGGGCTTTGCTACGCACGCGCTCGCTCTCTCTCTCTCTCTCTCTCTCTCTCTCTCTCTCTCTCTCTCTCTCTCTCTCTCTCTCTCTCTCTCTCTCTCTCTCTCTCTCTCTCTCTCTCTCTCTCTCTCTCTCTCTCTCTCTCTCTCTCTCTCTCTCTCTCTCTCTCTCTCTCTGTCTCTCTGTCTCTCTGTCTCTGTCTCTGTCTCTGTCTCTGTCTCTCTGCTACAGTGAGCGGTGGTTCTAAATAGAAATGGTGTTTTAATCATCATGGTGAATAAACAGGGGTTGGTTTCACAGTCAAGTGTTTGGATAGGATTCCATGGCAGGTTGCTGATAAGAAATATAAAGCGTCTGAGCGCTGAGGTAATTGATTTCATAGTAAGGGACTGAATTCATCTCACCGGGGAGATTATACTGCCTATTGATGGTTCGTTTTCCTTTGTCCGTTTATGACGGGGATAATAAAGTTGTACAATTCAAATAAATGATTTGAGGGGGGTCATGAACTTGCCAAATATACCAACTACATCATATGATTTTAACGTCAGTAAGAAGCTTATAATAATGTGCATGCTTTTGTGTATTTTATTTGTTCTGCTAAAATGCCCTCGAAAAATAGGGCAATACACAGCAGTTGAAAAAATGTATATGACCCAGCTGAAGAATAACTTTGAACACATCTCTTCACCGATGACTAGACCACCCACAACTACAGTATAGTAGACAGGGGGCATCAGAGGAGAGAGAGAGCAAGAACATGGGGAGTTTCCAAACGTTGTGTCTGTCAGCATCTATGAAAAGAGAGTCAGACAATGGGAACACTGCCATACAAATATATTCTTGACTCACTTTGATTCTATTCTCACCTCTCTCTGTACCTCTTACTCTCTGTCTCACTCTACTTTTAAAAGCCTTCTTCATTTGTGAGGTGAGGACCAGTCGATGAAAAAGTTATATATAGGGGATTCAATTGTATTACTGTTGTTTTGATCAGTTGGTATGGAGACCCGCGAACCATAAATCGGAATACTTTCTATGGACCTAAAGACAGTTTATAGTAGCTGATATCTGCAAATAGGCTGCTAATGTTAAGCTGATAAGTTCTGATTTTGTACAGCAACAACTGTCTTGTGAGTCATATTAATGTCACAGGCGGTTTCTGAACCATGGTCTTCTACAGGAAAACCAACTTCTTGACAAATAGACAAAGAGGATGACACTGATTTGAAAGTCGCAGCCAGGGCTACATCAGCACAACACCGTTAGCCTGACTCATGTCCACTACACTAGAACTAATGGAAAGAGGAAAACATACAAAGTATTTCTTTCATTACGCGTATACGCACAAATGCATGCGCACACAATTTTAAGTGTTTTTTGTTTTTACCATAGTCTATAATAAAAACTCATTACGCATTTGTCAGGTTCTGCACACAAAGTACACACAACACAGTTATGTCCTTTGTTATTACTATTATTTATTTATTAAAATGTATTACTTTTTTTCCTTAGACCGCTGCGCCACTCGGGAGGCCTTAGTTATTTCACATGAATCCATGCCAATGCCTTACTCAAAGTCAACACGATACAATAGGATCTTTGCATTTACACAATGATAGAAGGCCTCCCTATTTTGTGAGAGCAATGTTGGAATCAATTGTTCAATTCAATTCAAAACAACTTTATTTATCCCCTCAGGGGCAATTAGGAAAGGTATCGCCACATTACATTACGGATATTGACATCCTTCACAAACAACAAAATACAACAGACATATCATCCACAATAATGCACACAAAATAATTAAGGTTCCTCAAGGGTTCTTTGGGAAGGGTGATGGTTCTACATGGAACCAAACTGACTCAAAGAACTCTTTGAGCCCTTTAATGGTTCTTTGCAGTTCATAAAAGGTATTGGGGAAGGTTCTTTATAGAACCATTAATTCAAATTATCCGTAAAGTTTCTATAAAAAAACATATAAAAGGGTTGTAACCAAGTTTTGGTGCTACTGTATATATAACCTTTTTTGAATGGTTCTTTATAGAACCTTAGTCCTTAGCTTAGTGATGAGCTTTGAGGGCACTATGGTGTTGAACGCTGAGCTGTAGTCAATGAATAGCATTCTCACATAGGTGTTCCTTTTGTCCAGGTGGGAAAGGGAAGTATGGAGTGCAATAGAGATTGCATCATCTGTGGATCTGTTGGGGCGGTATGCAAATTGGAGTGGGTCTAGAGTTTCTGGGATAATGGTGTTGATGTGAGCCATGACCAGCCTTTCAAAGCACTTCATGGCTACAGACGTCAGTGCTACGGGTCGGTAGTCATTTAGGCTGGTTATCTTAGTGTTCTTGGGCACAGGGACTATGGTGGTCTGCTTGAAACATGTTGCTATTACAAAAAAATCTTTGTCCAATACAAGGTGAGTAATCGCTGTCCTGATATCCAGAAGCTCTTTTTGGTCATATGAGATGATGGCAGAAACATTATGTACAGAGTAAATTACAAATAACGCGAAAAAACATGCATAATAGCACAATTGGTTAGGGGGCCGTAAAATGCAATGGGGCACTCTGTTGACAACGTTGACATCAGCAAACTGCTCGCCTACACGACACCAGTTGTGCAGAGAAATTCTCTAAAACGACGTTGGAGGTGGCTAATGGTAGAGAAATTAACATTCAATTCTCTGGCAACAGCTCTGGTGGACATTCCTGCAGTCAGCGTGCAAATTGCACACTCCTTCAAAACTTGAGACATCTGTGACATTGTGTTGTGTGACAAAACTGCACATTTTAGAGTGGCCTTTTATTGTCCCCAGCACAAGGTGCACCTGTCTAATGATCATGCTGTTTAATCAGCTTCTTGAGATGCCACACCTGTCAGGTGGATGGATTATCTTGGCAAAGGAGAAATGCTCACTAACAGGGATGTAAATAAATTTGAGCAAAACATTTGAGAGATATAAGCTTTTTGTGCATATGGAACATTTCTGGGATCTTTTTATTTCAGCCCATGAAACATGGGACCAACACTTTACATGTTGCGTTTATATTTGAGTTCAGTATAGATATATAATATATAGATGTAGAATATGCTATTTTAAAATATGTTTGTCCCTCTTGGAGTCGAGGGTGTCCAATACCGTCATGGATGAACAGGCTGAATACGCATTGCTAATGTAATTTATGAAAAAGAACAAGCAGTGTTGCATTTTTTATATTCAACTATGCAGCGATAACCACAAAAACTCTTAATATTCATAGAGAAAACATGTTATTAAAACGTTTTTTGGGGCTGATTCCAATGGTTTTCATGCTAATTTTAAATGTCTTTCATTTTACTATTGACTTCAATCTAACTGACTGATTGCATGGCTTTCAGGGCTGAACGGTGCATTCTAAATACCTGCGTCTCATTAAAATATTCCATTAGAAAGCAGCTCTCCGTGTGATCGCTTCCGAAAGAATTTGCTCATGAACCTGAAAATATTAGCAAGCTAACTAAGAACGGTTGAACCTTTTCAATAATGCATGGGGAGTGCTTTGGGGACTCCAGCAGGGAAGATATTGATAGATTTGTATTCATCTATTCCACAGAGCTGTTATGTGTTTACCACCAGGTCCCTCGTAGAGGTGGTGTTTATAAAGGTGCTCAATTAGCTTTACATTTTCTATTCTCCCAGTCAGAACATTAGCAGGAGAACTAGTGGTTTTAAAGAGAGGAGATGAGAGGACAGGTAAAGAGAGGAGAGAGAGAGAGAGGACAGGTAAAGAGAGGAGAGAGAGAAGAGAGAGAGAGGACAGGTAAAGAGAGGAGAGAGGACAGGTAAAGAGAAGAGAGAGAGAAGAGAGAGAGAGGACAGGTAAAGAGAAGAGAGAGAGAAGAGAGAGAGAGGACAGGTAAAGAGAGGAGAGAGAGAGAGAGGACAGGTAAAGAGAGGAGAGAGGACAGGTAAAGAGAGGAGGGATATAGGAGAGTGAGAGGACAGGTAAAGTGACATTTTTGTATGGAGGTTATTGTATGGAGGTCAATAAGAGAGTGTCGAATTTGGTCGTAAAAAAATGTAATTGCTAATTTGCTATGTTAGGCTTATTTGATCTAATAGAAGTTTCGTAATGCTTAGGTTATTACGAGTAGGACACGTGACATCCTACTTTGAGAAAAAAACACTTTATATCAGAGTTGTCTCGAAATGGCTATGCATATTCATGACATGAGGCTGGTAGCAAGCATCTCTCTCCATTGAATACAGGCGATTGGCGTCAACAACCGCCATCAAATATTCAAAAAGTATTCAAATAACGAGATGTATCCACCAATCCAAAGAGAGGAATAGGTGGGAGCTAGAAAGCCTGCCGTTCCGCTCTGTGGACAACGAATCCCATTGTTTGAGTGGAGACATAAGTGTCTCATTATTATATCCAAATCTCTGGTATGTGTTTGTTCACTTCACGCGTGTGAGAAATAGAGAACGGGGAGAGTGAGAGGAAAGGAAGATAAAGGAAGAAGGGTGAGAGAGAGAGAGAGAGAGAGAGAGAGAGAGAGAGAGAGAGAGAGAGAGAGAGAGAGAGAGAGAGAGAGAGAGAGAGAGAGAGAGAGAGAGAGAGAGAGAGAGAGAGAGAGAGAGAGAGAGAGAGAGAAAGAGAAAGAGAGAGAAAGAAAGAGAGACAAAGAACGGTGAGAGAGAGAGAAAAAAGAAAGATGAGAGAGAAAGAAAGAAAGAAAGAAAGATGGGTGAGCGAGAGAGAGAGAGAGAGAGAGAAAGAAGGGTGAGAGAGAGAGAGAAAGAAGGGTGAGAGAGAGAGAGAGAAGGGTGAGAGAGAAAGAAAAAGAAGGGTGAGAGAGAGAGAGATAAAGAAGGGTGAGAGAGAGAGAGAGAAAGAAGGGTGAGAGAGAGAGAAAGAAGGGTGAGAGAGGGAAAGAACAGCATCCTTTTTAATAGTAAAGACCTCTTAGTTATTATTACTTGAACTAATAACTACTACCTCAACTGAACTTTAATATGTATTCATTATTCTGAAACCCACTCTTTTTGTGCTTAAAGTATTACATAAATATGTGGTATCACTGCAGCCCACACACCACATTCATTACCATTTATTTCAGCAAGCGGCTAGTATACATAACTTTAATATGCATATTATCAATTTATGCAGCACCAGTGACAAACATTAGCCCACAACATACAACAATATTCTAGTAAGACATTCAAACTGTAGCTATCATTGCTAACTTTGTTATAGTGCTGCGAGTGAATACTGAGACAGTGGTACTGAACTTAAGGTGTCTATCAATAATCTTTACATTAGATAGTACTGTCTCTGTTCCACTGCTCTACTATGTCGCATAGTCTGTAGCAAATGTTAGACACATTCAACTTCACATTTTCATAATGTCTCTACTGACATCACCCGGATAAGGATATCTGCATCACACTGCATAAGGCCTACACGTTCTTAGCTGTGTATCAACAAGTAGGACTGCTTCAGGTCTGGTTGACATCACTCCTACTCTATCATAAATAAATAAAAATAAATATGGCATTTAGCAGACGCTTTTATCCAAAGCAACTTACAGTCATGCGTGCATACATTTTTGTGTATGGGTGGTCCCGGGGATCGAACCCACTACCTTGGCTTTACAAGCGCCGTGCTCTACCAGTTGAGCTACAGAGGACCACATCATCACCGTCATGTTGACGCACTGCTAGTGGCAGTTGAGTCAGCTGCTATAGCGCCTGTAGACGTACTCTATATGTCTAGAAGAGGTGGAAATGGAATCACATCACAGAGTTAACATAGCGTTATACACACGTAAAGCAAATGTTTTATGCACTTGGTTACATATCAACGTTATGAGCCGTTTGTCTTTAATCATATCACTAACAGACAGAGAGGATGTAGCATTGGTAGAATCCCCAGGAGGAGACAGGCAGCTAATATCACTGTCAGTCTCAGCCATGCCTCTGTCACTCACTGCCTGTGTGTTCTGGGGGAATATCTGTCTCACTGTTCAAACAGTGTCGTAGGAGATTAGCAGTTAGAGAGAGATAATGCAGTGCTGTGAGATTAGCAGTTAGAGAGAGATAATGCAGTGCGGTTAGATTAGCAGTTAGAGAGAGATAATGCAGTGCTGTGAGATTAGCAGTTAGAGAGAGATAATGCAGTGCTGTGAGATTAGCAGTTAGAGAGAGATAATGCAGTGCTGTGAGATTAGCAGTTAGAGAGAGATAATGCAGGGCTGTGAGAGGGGGGATGGGAAGGGATGCGAAAAGAGAGATGGTGAGTGAGTGACTGAGTGAGTGACTGAGTGAGTGAGTGAGTGAGTGAGTGAGTGAGTGAGTGAGTGAGTGAGTGAGTGAGTGAGTGAGTGAGTGAGTGAGTGAGTGAGTGAGTGACTGGTCCCTCCTTGGGAGGAGGAAATCTCTAGGTATCACCCTGGATAAATGATCACTGCAGACATCAAACGACACATTATCGACGTACAGAGAAGAACAGCTATAGCCAATAGATAGAGGAACCCAGATATCTCTCTCCCACCTCAATTACAGCCATTTAACCTCTCCTCTCCCCAGCTGAAGGTGACGTGAATTAAATGTGACCGTGGCATTTACATTAGGGTGACAGTGAAACGGCTTAGCAAACACAGAGAGAGTTAACCCTGCTAATCTGTTCTTCATTGGTGAAAGGACGCCTTAATTGCCTGTTGGGCTGCTATGGCGTGAAATCGATTATCTGAGTGAGGACTCAGAGGAAAGAAGGGATGGAAGGATGAAAGGATGAAGTAAGAGAGGGAGGGAGGAATGGAAGTGTAATGGTCCCATCTTGTATGTAGAAGGATTAGACTGGGGCCTAACGAGAGACCGGGGTATCTCTCTCTACTAGCTGGGGAGCGTAATGGAGGCTGGGGTATCTCTCTCTACAAGCCGGGGGAGTCTAATAGAGGCTGGGGTATCTCTCTCTACTAGCCGGGGGAGTCTAGTAGAGGCTGGGGTATCTCTCTCTACTAGCCGGGGGAGTCTAATAGAGGCTGGGGTATCTCTCTCTACTAGCCGGGGGAGTCTAATAGAGGCTGGGGTATCTCTCTCTACTAGCCGGGGGAGTCTAATAGAGGATGGGGTATCTCTCTCTACTAGCCGGGGGAGTCTAAAAGAGGCTGGGGTATCTCTCTCTACTAGCCGGGGGAGTCTAATAGAGGCTGGGATATCTCTCTCTACTAGCCGGGGGAGTCTAATAGACGCTGGGGTATCTCTCTCTACTAGCCGGGGGAGTCTAATAGAGGCTGGGGTATCTCTCTCTACTAGCCGGGGGAGTCTAATAGAGGCTGGGGTAATCTCTCTACTAGCCGGGGAGTCTAATAGACGCTGGGGTAATCTCTCTACTACGCCGGGGAGTCTAATAGAGGCTGGGGTATCTCTCTCTACTAGCCGGGGGAGTCTAATAGAGGCTGGGGTATCTCTCTCTACTAGCCGGGGGAGTCTAATAGAGGCTGGGGTATCTCTCTCTACTAGCCGGGGGAGTCTAATAGAGGCTGGGGTATCTCTCTCGACTAGCCGGGGGTGTCTAATAGAGGCTGGGGTAACTCTCTCTACTAGCTGGGGGAGTCAAATAGAGGCTGGGGTAACTCTCTCTACTAGCCGGGGGAGTCTAATAGAGGCTGGGATATCTCTCTCGACTACCCGGGGGAGTCTAATAGAGGCTGGGGTATCTCTCTCTACTAGCCGGGGGAGTCTAATAGAGGCTGGGGTATCTATCTCTACTAGCCGGTGATGGGAGTCTAATAGAGGCTGGGGTAACTCTCTCTACTAGCCGGGGAGTCTAATAGAGGCTGGGGTATCTCTCTCTACTAGCCGGTGGTGGGAGTCTAATAGAGACTGGGGTATCTCTCTCTACTAGCCGGGGGAGTCTAATAGAGGCTGGGGTATCTCTCTCTACTAGATGGGAGCCTAATAGATGCTCTGAATACAAACTGACACTGTGAAGCCATATTGGACGACTAAATGAAAATGAATCACAACCCTTTTCTCTCAATTACACAAACACATCCCCCAAAAAAAGTATTTATATATATATATATATATATATATATATATATATATATATATATATATATATATATATATATATATAACACAGTACCAGTCAAAAGTTTTTACATTGTAGAATAATAGTGAAGACATCAAAACTGTGAAATAATACATATGGAATCATGTAGTAACCAAAAAATCATATATATTTTTTACGTTTGAGATTCTTCAAAGTCACCCTTTGCCTTTATGACAGCTTTGCACACTCTTGGCATTCCCTAAACCAGCTACATGAGGTAGTCACCTGGAATGCATTTCAATTAACAGTCTTAATCTTAAAAGTTAATTTGTGGAATCTTTTTCCTTTTTAATGCGTTTGAGCCAATCAGTTGTGTTGTGACAAGGTAGGGGTGGTATACAGAAGATACCCCTATTTGGTAAAAGACCAAGTCCATATTTTGGCAAGAATAGCACAAATAAGCAAAGAGAAAAGACAGTCCATTATTACTCTAAGACATGAAGGTCAGTCAATCCAGAAAATGTATAGAACTTTGAAAGTTTCTTCAAGTGCAGTCACAAAAACCATCAAGCGCTGTGATGAAACTGGCTCTCATGAGGACCGCCACAGTAAAGGAAGACCCAGAGATACCTCTGCTGTAGAGGATGAGTTCATTAGAGTTACCAGCCTCAGAAATTGCAACCCAAATAAATGTTTCACAGAGTTCAAGTAACAGACACATCTCAACATCAGTTGTTCAGAGGAGACTGCGTGAATCAGGCCTTCATGGTCGAATTGCTGCAAAGAAACCACTACTAAAGGACACCGATAAGAAGAAGAGACTTGCTTGGGCCAAGAAACACAAGCAATGGACATTAGCCCGTTGGAAATCTGTCCTTTGGTCTGATAAGTCCAACTGTGAGATTTTTGGTTCCAACCGCCGTGTCTTTGAGAGACGCAGAGTAGGTGAAAGGATGATCTCCGCATGTGTGGTTCCCACCGTGAAGCATGGAGGAGGAGGTGTGATTGTATGGGGGTGCTTTGCTGGGGACACTGTCTGTGACGTATTTAGATTTCAAGGCACACTTAACCAGCAAGGCTACCGCAGCATTCTGCAGCGATACGCCATCCCATCTGGTTTGCGCTTAGTGGGACTATCATTCGTTTTTCAACAGGACAATGACCCAACACACCTCCAGGCTGTGTAAGGACTATTTGACCAAGAAGGAGAGTGATGGAGTGCTGCATCAGATGAGCTGGCCTCCACAATCACCCGATCTCAACCCAATTGAGATGGATTGGAATGAATTGGACCGCAGAGTGAAGGAAAAAATAGCTGTTGAAAAAGCATTCCAGAAGAAGCTGGTTGAGAGAATGCCAAGAGTGTGCAAAGCTGTCATCAAGGCAAAGGGTGGCTACTTTGAAGAATCTAAAATCTAAAATATATTTTGATTTGATTAACACGTTTTTCGTTACCACATGATTCCATATGTGTTATTTAATAGTTTTGATGTCTTCACTAGTATTCTACAAAGTAGAAAATAGTACAAATAAAGAAAAACCCTTGAATGAGTAGGTGTGTCCAACCTTTTGACTGGTACTGTATATATGTATATGTTTTATATATCTCTGATGCTCCTGCAGTTGATGGAACAAGAGACATTAGTGTTGCAGCTCATTTGGAACTCCAGACAGACAAGAGACAGTAGTGTTGCAGCTCATTTGGAACTCCAGACAGACAAGAGACAGTAGTACTGCAGCTCATTTGGAACTCCAGACAGACAAGAGACAGTAGTACTGCAGCTCATTTGGAACTCCAGACAGACAAGATACAGTAGTGTTGCAGCTCATTTGGAACTCCAGACAGACAAGAGACAGTAGTACTGCAGCTCATTTGGAACTCCAGACAGACAAGAGACAGTAGTGTTGCAGCTCATTTGGAACTCCAGACAGACAAGAGACAGTAGTGCTGCAGCTCATTTGGAACTCCAGACAGACAAGAGACAGTAGTGTTGCAGCTCATTTGGAACTCCAGACAGACAAGATACAGTAGTGTTGCAGCTCATTTGGAACTCCAGACAGACAAGAGACAGTAGTACTGCAGCTCATTTGGAACTCCAGACAGACAAGAGACAGTAGTGTTGCAGCTCATTTGGAACTCCATACAGACAAGAGACAGTAGTGCTGCAGCTCATTTGGAACTCCAGACAGACAAGAGACAGTAGTGTTGCAGCTCATTTGGAACTCCAGACAGACAAGAGACAGTAGTGTTGCAGCTCATTTGGAACTCCAGACAGACAAGAGACAGTAGTGTTGCAGCTCATTTGGAACTCCAGACAGACAAGAGACAGTAGTGCTGCAGCTCATTTGGAACTCCAGACAGACAAGAGACAGTAGTGCTGCAGCTCATTTGGAACTCCAGACAGACAAGAGACAGTAGTACTGCAGCTCATTTGGAACTCCAGACAGACAAGAGACAGTAGTGTTGTAGCTCATTTGGAACTCCAGACAGACAAGAGACAGTAGTGCTGCAGCTCATTTGGAACTCCAGACAGACAAGAGACAGTAGTGTTGCAGCTCATTTGGAACTCCAGACAGACAAGAACAGTAGTGCTGCAGCTCATTTGGAACTCCAGACAGACAAGAGACAGTAGTGTTGCAGCTCATTTGGAACTCCAGACAGACAAGAGACAGTAGTGTTGCAGCTCATTTGGAACTCCAGACAGACAAGAGACAGTAGTGCTGCAGCTCATTTGGAACTCCAGACAGACAAGAGACAGTAGTGTTGCAGCTCATTTGGAACTCCAGACAGACAAGAGACAGTAGTACTGCAGCTCATTTGGAACTCCAGACAGACAAGAGACAGTAGTGTTGCAGCTCATTTGGAACTCCAGACAGACAAGAGACAGTAGTGCTGCAGCTCATTTGGAACTCCAGACAGACAAGAGACAGTAGTGCTGCAGCTCATTTGGAACTCCAGACAGACAAGAGACAGTAGTGCTGCAGCTCATTTGGAACTCCAGACAGACAAGAGACAGTAGTGCTGCAGCTCATTTGGAACTCCAGACAGACAAGAAAAAGTAGTGTTGCAGCTCATTTGGAACTCCAGACAGACAAGAGACAGTAGTGCTGCAGCTCATTTGGAACTCCAGACAGACAAGAGACAGTAGTGTTGCAGCTCATTTGGAACTCCAGACAGACAAGAGACAGTAGTGTTGCAGCTCATTTGGAACTCCAGACAGACAAGAGACAGTAGTGTTGCAGCTCATTTGGAACTCCAGACAGACAAGAGACAGTAGTGCTGCAGCTCATTTGGAACTCCAGACAGACAAGAGACAGTAGTACTGCAGCTCATTTGGAACTCCAGACAGACAAGAGACAGTAGTGTTGTAGCTCATTTGGAACTCCAGACAGACAAGAGACAGTAGTGCTGCAGCTCATTTGGAACTCCAGACAGACAAGAGACAGTAGTGTTGCAGCTCATTTGGAACTCCAGACAGACAAGAGACAGTAGTGTTGCAGCTCATTTGGAACTCCAGACAGACAAGAGACAGTAGTGTTGCAGCTCATTTGGAACTCCAGACAGACAAGAGACAGTAGTGCTGCAGCTCATTTGGAACTCCAGACAGACAAGAGACAGTAGTGTTGCAGCTCATTTGGAACTCCAGACAGACAAGAGACAGTAGTGCTGCAGCTCATTTGGAACTCCAGACAGACAAGAGACAGTAGTGTTGCAGCTCATTTGGAACTCCAGACAGACAAGAGACAGTAGTGCTGCAGCTCATTTGGAACTCCAGACAGACAAGAGACAGTAGTGCTGCAGCTCATTTGGAACTCCAGACAGACAAGAGACAGTAGTGTTGCAGCTCATTTGGAACTCCAGACAGACAAGAGACAGTAGTGTTGCAGCTCATTTGGAACTCCAGACAGACAAGAGACAGTAGTGTTGCAGCTCATTTGGAACTCCAGACAGACAAGAGACAGTAGTGTTGCAGCTCATTTGGAACTCCAGACAGACAAGAGACAGTAGTGTTGCAGCTCATTTGGAACTCCAGACAGACAAGAGACAGTAGTACTGCAGCTCATTTGGAACTCCAGACAGACAAGAGACAGTAGTGCTGCAGCTCATTTGGAACTCCAGACAGACAAGAGACAGTAGTGCTGCAGCTCATTTGGAACTCCAGACAGACAAGAGACAGTAGTGTTGCAGCTCATTTGGAACTCCAGACAGACAAGAGACAGTAGTACTGCAGCTCATTTGGAACTCCAGACAGACAAGAGACAGTAGTGTTGCAGCTCATTTGGAACTCCAGACAGACAAGAGACAGTAGTGCTGCAGCTCATTTGGAACTCCAGACAGACAAGAGACAGTAGTGCTGCAGCTCATTTGGAACTCCAGACAGACAAGAGACAGTAGTGCTGCAGCTCATTTGGAACTCCAGACAGACAAGAGACAGTAGTGTTGCAGCTCATTTGGAACTCCAGACAGACAAGAGACAGTAGTGTTGCAGCTCATTTGGAACTCCAGACAGACAAGAGACAGTAGTGTTGCAGCTCATTTGGAACTCCAGACAGACAAGAGACAGTAGTGCTGCAGCTCATTTGGAACTCCAGACAGACAAGAGACAGTAGTGTTGCAGCTCATTTGGAACTCCAGACAGACAAGAGACAGTAGTGCTGCAGCTCATTTGGAACTCCAGACAGACAAGAGACAGTAGTACTGCAGCTCATTTGGAACTCCAGACAGACAAGAGACAGTAGTGTTGCAGCTCATTTGGAACTCCAGACAGACAAGAGACAGTAGTGCTGCAGCTCATTTGGAACTCCAGACAGACAAGAGACAGTAGTGTTGCAGCTCATTTGGAACTCCAGACAGACAAGAGACAGTAGTACTGCAGCTCATTTGGAACTCCAGACAGACAAGAGACAGTAGTACTGCAGCTCATTTGGAACTCCAGACAGACAAGAAACAGTAGTGCTGCAGCTCATTTGGAACTCCAGACAGACAAGAGACAGTAGTGCTGCAGCTCATTTGGAACTCCAGACAGACAAGAGACAGTAGTACTGCAGCTCATTTGGAACTCCAGACAGACAAGAGACAGTAGTGTTGCAGCTCATTTGGAACTCCAGACAGACAAGAGACAGTAGTGCTGCAGCTCATTTGGAACTCCAGACAGACAAGAGACAGTAGTGTTGCAGCTCATTTGGAACTCCAGACAGACAAGAGACAGTAGTACTGCAGCTCATTTGGAACTCCAGACAGACAAGAGACAGTAGTGTTGCAGCTCATTTGGAACTCCAGACAGACAAGAGACAGTAGTACTGCAGCTCATTTGGAACTCCAGACAGACAAGAGACAGTAGTGTTGCAGCTCATTTGGAACTCCAGACAGACAAGAGACAGTAGTGCTGCAGCTCATTTGGAACTCCAGACAGACAAGAGACAGTAGTGTTGCAGCTCATTTGGAACTCCAGACAGACAAGAGACAGTAGTACTGCAGCTCATTTGGAACTCCAGACAGACAAGAGACAGTAGTGTTGCAGCTCATTTGGAACTCCAGACAGACAAGAGACAGTAGTACTGCAGCTCATTTGGAACTCCAGACAGACAAGAGACAGTAGTGTTGCAGCTCATTTGGAACTCCAGACAGACAAGAGACAGTAGTACTGCAGCTCATTTGGAACTCCAGACAGACAAGAGACAGTAGTGTTGCAGCTCATTTGGAACTCCAGACAGACAAGAGACAGTAGTACTGCAGCTCATTTGGAACTCCAGACAGACAAGAGACAGTAGTGTTGCAGCTCATTTGGAACTCCAGACAGACAAGAGACAGTAGTGTTGCAGCTCATTTGGAACTCCATACAGACAAGAGACAGTAGTACTGCAGCTCATTTGGAACTCCAGACAGACAAGAGACAGTAGTGTTGCAGCTCATTTGGAACTCCATACAGACAAGAGACAGTAGTACTGCAGCTCATTTGGAACTCCAGACAGACAAGATACAGTAGTGTTGCAGCTCATTTGGAACTCCAGACAGACAAGAGACAGTAGTACTGCAGCTCATTTGGAACTCCAGACAGACAAGAGACAGTAGTGTTGCAGCTCATTTGGAACTCCATACAGACAAGAGACAGTAGTGCTGCAGCTCATTTGGAACTCCAGACAGACAAGAGACAGTAGTGTTGCAGCTCATTTGGAACTCCAGACAGACAAGAGACAGTAGTACTGCAGCTCATTTGGAACTCCAGACAGACAATAGACAGTAGTGCTGCAGCTCATTTGGAACTCCAGACAGACAAGATACAGTAGTGTTGCAGCTCATTTGGAACTCCAGACAGACAAGAGACAGTAGTGTTGCAGCTCATTTGGAACTCCAGACAGACAAGAGACAGTAGTGCTGCAGCTCATTTGGAACTCCAGACAGACAAGAGACAGTAGTATTGCAGCTCATTTGGAACTCCAGACAGACAAGAGACAGTAGTGTTGTAGCTCATTTGGAACTCCAGACAGACAAGAGACAGTAGTGCTGCAGCTCATTTGGAACTCCAGACAGACAAGAGACAGTAGTGTTGCAGCTCATTTGGAACTCCAGACAGACAAGAGACAGTAGTGCTGCAGCTCATTTGGAACTCCAGACAGACAAGAGACAGTAGTGGTGCAGCTCATTTGGAACTCCAGACAGACAAGAGACAGTAGTGCTGCAGCTCATTTGGAACTCCAGACAGACAAGAGACAGTAGTACTGCAGCTCATTTGGAACTCCAGACAGACAAGAGACAGTAGTGCTGCAGCTCATTTGGAACTCCAGACAGACAAGAGACAGTAGTACTGCAGCTCATTTGGAACTCCAGACAGACAAGAGACAGTAGTCTTGCAGCTCATTTGGAACTCCAGACAGACAAGAGACAGTAGTGCTGCAGCTCATTTGGAACTCCAGACAGACAAGAGACAGTAGTGCTGCAGCTCATTTGGAACTCCAGACAGACAAGAGACAGTAGTGTTGCAGCTCATTTGGAACTCCAGACAGACAAGAGACAGTAGTGTTGCAGCTCATTTGGAACTCCAGACAGACAAGAGACAGTAGTGCTGCAGCTCATTTGGAACTCCAGACAGACAAGAGACAGTAGTGCTGCAGCTCATTTGGAACTCCAGACAGACAAGAGACAGTAGTGTTGCAGCTCATTTGGAACTCCAGACAGACAAGAGACAGTAGTGCTGCAGCTCATTTGGAACTCCAGACAGACAAGAAACAGTAGTGTTGCAGCTCATTTGGAACTCCAGACAGACAAGAGACAGTAGTACTGCAGCCCATTTGGAACTCCAGACAGACAATAGACAGTAGTGTTGCAGCTCATTTGGAACTCCAGACAGACAAGAGACAGTAGTACTGCAGCTCATTTGGAACTCCAGACAGACAAGAGACAGTAGTGTTGCAGCTCATTTGGAACTCCAGACAGACAAGAGACAGTAGTGCTGCAGCTCATTTGGAACTCCAGACAGACAAGAGACAGTAGTGTTGCAGCTCATTTGGAACTCCAGACAGACAAGAGACAGTAGTGCTGCAGCTCATTTGGAACTCCAGACAGACAAGAGACAGTAGTGCTGCAGCTCATTTGGAACTCCAGACAGACAAGAGACAGTAGTGTTGCAGCTCATTTGGAACTCCAGACAGACAAGAGACAGTAGTGCTGCAGCTCATTTGGAACTCCAGACAGACAAGAGACAGTAGTGTTGCAGCTCATTTGGAACTCCAGACAGACAAGAGACAGTAGTGTTGCAGCTCATTTGGAACTCCAGACAGACAAGAGACAGTAGTGTAGCAGCTCAATTGGAACTCCAGACAGACAAGAGACAGTATTACTGCAGCTCATTTGGAACTCCAGACAGACAAGAGACAGTAGTGTTGCAGCTCATTTGGAACTCCAGACAGACAAGAGACAGTAGTGCTGCAGCTCATTTGGAACTCCAGACAGACAAGAGACAGTAGTGTTGCAGCTCATTTGGAACTCCAGACAGACAAGAGACAGTAGTGCTGCAGCCCATTTGGAACTCCAGACAGACAATAGACAGTAGTGTTGCAGCTCATTTGGAACTCCATACTGACAAGAGACAGTAGTGCTGCAGCTCATTTGGAACTCCAGACAGACAAGATACAGTAGTGCTGCAGCTCATTTGGAACTCCAGACAGACAAGATACAGTAGTGCTGCAGCTCATTTGGAACTCCAGACAGACAAGAGACAGTAGTGTTGCAGCTCATTTGGAACTCCAGACAGACAAGAGACAGTAGTGTAGCAGCTCATTTGGAACTCCAGACAGACAAGAGACAGTAGTGTTGCAGCTCATTTGGAACTCCAGACAGACAAGAGACAGTAGTGCTGCAGCTCATTTGGAACTCCAGACAGACAAGAGACAGTAGTGTTGCAGCTCATTTGGAACTCCAGACAGACAAGAGACAGTAGTGCTGCAGCTCATTTGGAACTCCAGACAGACAAGAGACAGTAGTGCTGCAGCTCATTTGGAACTCCAGACAGACAAGAGACAGTAGTGTTGCAGCTCATTTGGAACTCCAGACAGACAAGAGACAGTAGTGCTGCAGCTCATTTGGAACTCCAGACAGACAAGAGACAGTAGTGTTGCAGCTCATTTGGAACTCCAGACAGACAAGAGACAGTAGTGTTGCAGCTCATTTGGAACTCCAGACAGACAAGAGACAGTAGTGTTGCAGCTCATTTGGAACTCCAGACAGACAAGAGACAGTAGTACTGCAGCTCATTTGGAACTCCAGACAGACAAGAGACAGTAGTGTTGCAGCTCATTTGGAACTCCAGACAGACAAGAGACAGTAGTGTTGCAGCTCATTTGGAACTCCAGACAGACAAGAGACAGTAGTGCTGCAGCTCATTTGGAACTCCAGACAGACAAGAGACAGTAGTGTTGCAGCTCATTTGGAACTCCAGACAGACAAGAGACAGTAGTGTTGCAGCTCATTTGGAACTCCAGACAGACAAGAGACAGTAGTGTTGCAGCTCATTTGGAACTCCAGACAGACAAGAGACAGTAGTGCTGCAGCTCATTTGGAACTCCAGACAGACAAGAGACAGTAGTGTTGCAGCTCATTTGGAACTCCAGACAGACAAGAGACAGTAGTACTGCAGCTCATTTGGAACTCCAGACAGACAAGAGACAGTAGTGTTGCAGCTCATTTGGAACTCCAGACAGACAAGAGACAGTAGTGCTGCAGCTCATTTGGAACTCCAGACAGACAAGAGACAGTAGTGCTGCAGCTCATTTGGAACTCCAGACAGACAAGAGACAGTAGTGCTGCAGCTCATTTGGAACTCCAGACAGACAAGAGACAGTAGTGCTGCAGCTCATTTGGAACTCCAGACAGACAAGAGACAGTAGTGCTGCAGCTCATTTGGAACTCCAGACAGACAAGAGACAGTAGTGCTGCAGCTCATTTGGAACTCCAGACAGACAAGAGACAGTAGTGTTGCAGCTCATTTGGAACTCCAGACAGACAAGAGACAGTAGTGTTGCAGCTCATTTGGAACTCCAGACAGACAAGAGACAGTAGTGCTGCAGCTCATTTGGAACTCCAGACAGACAAGAGACAGTAGTGCTGCAGCTCATTTGGAACTCCAGACAGACAAGAGACAGTAGTGTTGCAGCTCATTTGGAACTCCAGACAGACAAGAGACAGTAGTGCTGCAGCTCATTTGGAACTCCAGACAGACAAGAGACAGTAGTGTTGCAGCTCATTTGGAACTCCAGACAGACAAGAGACAGTAGTGCTGCAGCTCATTTGGAACTCCAGACAGACAAGAGACAGTAGTGTTGCAGCTCATTTGGAACTCCATACTGACAAGAGACAGTAGTACTGCAGCTCATTTGGAACTCCAGACAGACAAGAGACAGTAGTGCTGCAGCTCATTTGGAACTCCAGACAGACAAGAGACAGTAGTGCTGCAGCTCATTTGGAACTCCAGACAGACAAGAGACAGTAGTGTTGCAGCTCATTTGGAACTCCAGACAGACAAGAGACAGTAGTGTTCGCAGCTCATTTGGAACTCCAGACAGACAAGAGACAGTAGTGCTGCAGCTCATTTGGAACTCCAGACAGACAAGAGACAGTAGTGCTGCAGCTCATTTGGAACTCCAGACAGACAAGAGACAGTAGTGCTGCAGCTCATTTGGAACTCCAGACAGACAAGAG
Source organism: Coregonus clupeaformis (assembly GCF_020615455.1). Taxonomy (NCBI): domain Eukaryota; kingdom Metazoa; phylum Chordata; class Actinopteri; order Salmoniformes; family Salmonidae; genus Coregonus; species Coregonus clupeaformis. The sequence continues at coordinate 9,367,678 of NC_059192.1, forward strand.
ACAGTAGTGCTGCAGCTCATTTGGAACTCCAGACAGACAAGAGACAGTAGTGCTGCAGCTCATTTGGAACTCCAGACAGACAAGAGACAGTAGTGTTGCAGCTCATTTGGAACTCCAGACAGACAAGAGACAGTAGTACTGCAGCTCATTTGGAACTCCAGACAGACAAGAAACAGTAGTGTTGCAGCTCATTTGGAACTCCAGACACACAAGAGACAGTAGTGCTGCAGCTCATTTGGAACTCCAGACAGACAAGAGACAGTAGTGTTGCAGCTCATTTGGAACTCCAGACAGACAAGAGACAGTATTACTGCAGCTCATTTGGAACTCCAGACAGACAAGAGACAGTAGTGTTGCAGCTCATTTGGAACTCCAGACAGACAAGAGACAGTAGTGCTGCAGCTCATTTGGAACTCCAGACAGACAAGAGACAGTAGTGCTGCAGCTCATTTGGAACTCCAGACAGACAAGAGACAGTAGTGCTGCAGCTCATTTGGAACTCCAGACAGACAAGAGACAGTAGTGTTGCAGCTCATTTGGAACTCCAGACAGACAAGAGACAGTAGTGTAGCAGCTCATTTGGAACTCCAGACAGACAAGAGACAGTAGTGCTGCAGCTCATTTGGAACTCCAGACAGACAAGAGACAGTAGTGTTGCAGCTCATTTGGAACTCCAGACAGACAAGAGACAGTAGTACTGCAGCTCATTTGGAACTCCAGACAGACAAGAGACAGTAGTGCTGCAGCTCATTTGGAACTCCAGACAGACAAGAGACAGTAGTGCTGCAGCTCATTTGGAACTCCAGACAGACAAGAGACAGTAGTACTGCAGCTCATTTGGAACTCCAGACAGACAAGAGACAGTAGTGCTGCAGCTCATTTGGAACTCCAGACAGACAAGAGACAGTAGTGTTGCAGCTCATTTGGAACTCCAGACAGACAAGAGACAGTAGTGCTGCAGCTCATTTGGAACTCCAGACAGACAAGAGACAGTAGTGCTGCAGCTCATTTGGAACTCCAGACAGACAAGAGACAGTAGTGTTGCAGCTCATTTGGAACTCCAGACAGACAAGAGACAGTAGTGTTGCAGCTCATTTGGAACTCCAGACAGACAAGAGACAGTAGTGTTGCAGCTCATTTGGAACTCCAGACAGACAAGAGACAGTAGTGCTGCAGCTCATTTGGAACTCCAGACAGACAAGAGACAGTAGTGTTGCAGCTCATTTGGAACTCCAGACAGACAAGAGACAGTAGTACTGCAGCTCATTTGGAACTCCAGACAGACAAGAGACAGTAGTGTTGCAGCTCATTTGGAACTCCAGACAGACAAGAGACAGTAGTGCTGCAGCTCATTTGGAACTCCAGACAGACAAGAGACAGTAGTGTTGCAGCTCATTTGGAACTCCATACAGACAAGAGACAGTAGTACTGCAGCTCATTTGGAACTCCAGACAGACAAGAGACAGTAGTGCTGCAGCTCATTTGGAACTCCAGACAGACAAGAGACAGTAGTGCTGCAGCTCATTTGGAACTCCAGACAGACAAGAGACAGTAGTGTTGCAGCTCATTTGGAACTCCAGACAGACAAGAGACAGTAGTGTAGCAGCTCATTTGGAACTCCAGACAGACAAGAGACAGTAGTATTGCAGCTCATTTGGAACTCCAGACAGACAAGATACAGTAGTACTGCAGCTCATTTGGAACTCCAGACAGACAAGAGACAGTAGTACTGCAGCTCATTTGGAACTCCAGACAGACAAGAGATAGTAGTGTTGCAGCTCATTTGAACTCCAGACAGACAAGAGACAGTAGTGTTGCAGCTCATTTGAACTCCAGACAGACAAGATACGGTAGTGTTGCAGCTCATTTGGAACTCCAGACAGACAAGAGACGTTAGTGTAGCAGCTCATTTGGAACTCCAGACAGACAAGAGACAGTAGTGTTGCAGCTCATTTGGAACTCCAGACAGACAAGAGACAGTAGTGCTGCAGCTCATTTGGAACTCCAGACAGACAAGAGACAGTAGTGTTGCAGCTCATTTGGAACTCCAGACAGACAAGAGACAGTAGTGCTGCAGCTCATTTGGAACTCCAGACAGACAAGAGACAGTAGTGTTGCAGCTCATTTGGAACTCCAGACAGACAAGAGACAGTAGTGCTGCAGCTCATTTGGAACTCCAGACAGACAAGAGACAGTAGTGCTGCAGCTCATTTGGAACTCCAGACAGACAAGAGACAGTAGTGCTGCAGCTCATTTGGAACTCCAGACAGACAAGAGACAGTAGTGCTGCAGCTCATTTGGAACTCCAGACAGACAAGAGACAGTAGTGTACTGCAGCTCATTTGGAACTCCAGACAGACAAGAGACAGTAGTGCTGCAGCTCATTTGGAACTCCAGACAGACAAGAGACAGTAGTGCTGCAGCTCATTTGGAACTCCAGACAGACAAGAGACAGTAGTACTGCAGCTCATTTGGAACTCCAGACAGACAAGAGACAGTAGTGTTGCAGCTCATTTGGAACTCCAGACAGACAAGAGACAGTAGTACTGCAGCTCATTTGGAACTCCAGACAGACAAGAGACAGTAGTGCTGCAGCTCATTTGGAACTCCAGACAGACAAGAGACAGTAGTGTTGCAGCTCATTTGGAACTCCAGACAGACAAGAGACAGTAGTGCTGCAGCTCATTTGGAACTCCAGACAGACAAGAGACAGTAGTGTTGCAGCTCATTTGGAACTCCAGACAGACAAGAGACAGTAGTACTGCAGCTCATTTGGAACTCCAGACAGACAAGAGACAGTAGTGCTGCAGCTCATTTGGAACTCCAGACAGACAAGAGACAGTAGTGTTGCAGCTCATTTGGAACTCCAGACAGACAAGAGACAGTAGTGCTGCAGCTCATTTGGAACTCCAGACAGACAAGAGACAGTAGTGTTGCAGCTCATTTGGAACTCCAGACAGACAAGAGACAGTAGTACTGCAGCTCATTTGGAACTCCAGACAGACAAGAGACAGTAGTCTTGCAGCTCATTTGGAACTCCAGACAGACAAGAGACAGTAGTACTGCAGCTCATTTGGAACTCCAGACAGACAAGAGACAGTAGTGTTGCAGCTCATTTGGAACTCCAGACAGACAAGAGACAGTAGTGCTGCAGCTCATTTGGAACTCCAGACAGACAAGAGACAGTAGTGCTGCAGCTCATTTGGAACTCCAGACAGACAAGAGACAGTAGTGCTGCAGCTCATTTGGAACTCCAGACAGACAAGAGACAGTAGTGTTGCAGCTCATTTGGAACTCCAGACAGACAAGAGACAGTAGTGCTGCAGCTCATTTGGAACTCCAGACAGACAAGAGACAGTAGTGTTGCAGCTCATTTGGAACTCCAGACAGACAAGAGACAGTAGTACTGCAGCTCATTTGGAACTCCAGACAGACAAGATACAGTAGTGTTGCAGCTCATTTGGAACTCCATACTGACAAGAGACAGTAGTACTGCAGCTCATTTGGAACTCCAGACAGACAAGATACAGTAGTGTTGCAGCTCATTTGGAACTCCAGACAGAAAAGAGACAGTAGTACTGCAGCTCATTTGGAACTCCAGACAGACAAGAGACAGTAGTGTTGCAGCTCATTTGGAACTCCATACTGACAAGAGACAGTAGTACTGCAGCTCATTTGGAACTCCAGACAGACAAGATACAGTAGTGTTGCAGCTCATTTGGAACTCCATACTGACAAGAGACAGTAGTACTGCAGCTCATTTGGAACTCCAGACAGACAATAGACAGTAGTGTTGCAGCACATTTGGAACTCCATACTGACAAGAGACAGTGGTACTGCAGCTCATTTGGAACTCCAGACAGACAATAGACAGTAGTGTTGCAGCTCATTTGGAACTCCAGACAGACAAGAGACAGTAGTGTTGCAGCTCATTTGGAACTCCATACAGACAAGAGACAGTAGTACTGCAGCTCATTTGGAACTCCAGACAGACAATAGACAGTAGTGTTGCAGCTCATTTGGAACTCCATACTGACAAGAGACAGTAGTACTGCAGCTCATTTGGAACTCCAGACAGACAAGATACAGTAGTGTTGCAGCTCATTTGGAACTCCAGACAGACAAGAGACAGTAGTACTGCAGCTCATTTTGAACTCCAGACAGACAATAGACAGTAGTGTTGCAGCTCATTTGGAACTCCATACTGACAAGAGACAGTAGTACTGCAGCTCATTTGGAACCCCAGACAGACAAGAGACAGTAGTGTTGCAGCTCATTTGGAACTCCAGACAGACAAGAGACAGTAGTGCTGCAGCTCATTTGGAACTCCAGACAGACAAGAGACAGTAGTGTTGCAGCTCATTTGGAACTCCAGACTGACAAGAGACAGTAGTGTTCGCAGCTCATTTGGAACTCCAGACAGACAAGAGACAGTAGTGCTGCAGCTCATTTGGAACTCCAGACAGACAAGATACAGTAGTGCTGCAGCTCATTTGGAACTCCAGACAGACAAGAGACAGTAGTGCTGCAGCTCATTTGGAACTCCAGACAGACAAGAGACAGTAGTGTTGCAGCTCATTTGGAACTCCAGACAGACAAGAGACAGTAGTGTTGCAGCTCATTTGGAACTCCAGACAGACAATAGACAGTAGTGTTGCAGCTCATTTGGAACTCCAGACAGACAAGAGACAGTAGTACTGCAGCTCATTTGGAACTCCAGACAGACAAGAGACAGTAGTGTTGCAGCTCATTTGGAACTCCAGACAGACAAGAGACAGTAGTGTTGCAGCTCATTTGGAACTCCAGACAGACAAGAGACAGTAGTGCTGCAGCTCATTTGGAACTCCAGACAGACAAGAGACAGTAGTGTTGCAGCTCATTTGGAACTCCAGACAGACAAGAGACAGTAGTGCTGCAGCTCATTTGGAACTCCAGACAGACAAGAGACAGTAGTGTTGCAGCTCATTTGGAACTCCAGACAGACAAGAGACAGTAGTGCTGCAGCTCATTTGGAACTCCAGACAGACAAGAGACAGTAGTGCTGCAGCTCATTTGGAACTCCAGACAGACAAGAGACAGTAGTGTACTGCAGCTCATTTGGAACTCCAGACAGACAAGAGACAGTAGTGCTGCAGCTCATTTGGAACTCCAGACAGACAAGAGACAGTAGTGCTGCAGCTCATTTGGAACTCCAGACAGACAAGAGACAGTAGTGCTGCAGCTCATTTGGAACTCCAGACAGACAAGAGACAGTAGTGCTGCAGCTCATTTGGAACTCCAGACAGACAAGAGACAGTAGTGCTGCAGCTCATTTGGAACTCCAGACAGACAAGAGACAGTAGTACTGCAGCTCATTTGGAACTCCAGACAGACAAGAGACAGTAGTACTGCAGCTCATTTGGAACTCAAGACAGACAAGAGACAATAGTGTTGCAACTCATTTGGAACTCCAGACAGACAAGAGACAGTAGTATAGCAGCTCATTTGGAACTCCAGACAGACAAGAGACAGTATTGTTGCAGCTCATTTGGATCTCCAGACAGACAAGAGACAGTAGTGTTGAAGCTCATTTGGAACTCCAGACAGACAAGAGACAGTAGTGTTGCAGCTCATTTGGAACTCCAGACAGACAAGAGACAGTAGTACTGCAGCTCATTTGGAACTCCAGACAGACAAGAGACAGTAGTGTTGCAGCTCATTTGGAACTCCAGACAGACAAGAGACAGTAGTGCTGCAGCTCATTTGGAACTCCAGACAGACAAGAGACAGTAGTGTTGCAGCTCATTTGGAACTCCATACTGACAAGAGACAGTAGTACTGCAGCTCATTTGGAACTCCAGACAGACAAGAGACAGTAGTGCTGCAGCTCATTTGGAACTCCAGACAGACAAGAGACAGTAGTGCTGCAGCTCATTTGGAACTCCAGACAGACAAGAGACAGTAGTGTTGCAGCTCATTTGGAACTCCAGACAGACAAGAGACAGTAGTGTAGCAGCTCATTTGGAACTCCAGACAGACAAGAGACAGTAGTGTTGCAGCTCATTTGGAACTCCAGACAGACAAGAGACAGTAGTGCTGCAGCTCATTTGGAACTCCAGACAGACAAGAGACAGTAGTGCTGCAGCTCATTTGGAACTCCAGACAGACAAGAGACAGTAGTACTGCAGCTCATTTGGAACTCCAGACAGACAAGAGACAGTAGTGCTGCAGCTCATTTGGAACTCCAGACAGACAAGAGACAGTAGTGCTGCAGCTCATTTGGAACTCCAGACAGACAAGAGACAGTAGTGCTGCAGCTCATTTGGAACTCCAGACAGACAAGAGACAGTAGTGCTGCAGCTCATTTGGAACTCCAGACACACAAGAGACAGTAGTGCTGCAGCTCATTTGGAACTCCAGACAGACAAGAGACAGTAGTGTTGCAGCTCATTTGGAACTCCAGACAGACAAGAGACAGTAGTACTGCAGCTCATTTGGAACTCCAGACAGACAAGAGACAGTAGTGTTGCAGCTCATTTGGAACTCCAGACAGACAAGAGACAGTAGTGTTGCAGCTCATTTGGAACTCCAGACAGACAAGAGACAGTAGTGCTGCAGCTCATTTGGAACTCCAGACAGACAAGAGACAGTAGTGCTGCAGCTCATTTGGAACTCCAGACAGACAAGAGACAGTAGTGTTGCAGCTCATTTGGAACTCCAGACAGACAAGAGACAGTAGTGTACTGCAGCTCATTTGGAACTCCAGACAGACAAGAGACAGTAGTGTTGCAGCTCATTTGGAACTCCAGACAGACAAGAGACAGTAGTGTTGCAGCTCATTTGGAACTCCAGACAGACAAGAGACAGTTGTACTGCAGCTCATTTGGAACTCCAGACAGACAAGAGACAGTAGTGTTGCAGCTCATTTGGAACTCCAGACAGACAATAGACAGTAGTACTGCAGCTCATTTGGAACTCCAGACAGACAAGAGACAGTAGTACTGCAGCTCATTTGGAACTCCAGACAGACAAGAGACAGTAGTGTTGCAGCTCATTTGGAACTCCAGACAGACAAGAGACAGTAGTGCTGCAGCTCATTTGGAACTCCAGACAGACAAGAGACAGTAGTGTTGCAGCTCATTTGGAACTCCAGACAGACAAGAGACAGTAGTACTGCAGCTCATTTGGAACTCCAGACAGACAAGAGACAGTAGTGCTGCAGCTCATTTGGAACTCCAGACAGACAAGAGACAGTAGTGTTGCAGCTCATTTGGAACTCCAGACAGACAAGAGACAGTAGTGCTGCAGCTCATTTGGAACTCCAGACAGACAAGAGACAGTAGTGTTGCAGCTCATTTGGAACTCCAGACAGACAAGAGACAGTAGTACTGCAGCTCATTTGGAACTCCAGACAGACAAGAGACAGTAGTGTTGCAGCTCATTTGGAACTCCAGACAGACAAGAGACAGTAGTGCTGCAGCTCATTTGGAACTCCAGACAGACAAGAGACAGTAGTGTTGCAGCTCATTTGGAACTCCAGACAGACAAGAGACAGTAGTGCTGCAGCTCATTTGGAACTCCAGACAGACAAGAGACAGTAGTGCTGCAGCTCATTTGGAACTCCAGACAGACAAGAGACAGTAGTGCTGCAGCTCATTTGGAACTCCAGACAGACAAGAGACAGTAGTGTTGCAGCTCATTTGGAACTCCAGACAGACAAGAGACAGTAGTGCTGCAGCTCATTTGGAACTCCAGACAGACAATAGACAGTAGTGTTGCAGCTCATTTGGAACTCCAGACAGACAAGAGACAGTAGTACTGCAGCTCATTTGGAACTCCAGACAGACAAGAGACAGTAGTGTTGCAGCTCATTTGGAACTCCATACTGACAAGAGACAGTAGTACTGCAGCTCATTTGGAACTCCAGACAGACAAGATACAGTAGTGTTGCAGCTCATTTGGAACTCCAGACAGACAAGAGACAGTAGTACTGCAGCTCATTTGGAACTCCAGACAGACAATAGACAGTAGTGTTGCAGCTCATTTGGAACTCCATACTGACAAGAGACAGTAGTACTGCAGCTCATTTGGAACTCCAGACAGACAAGATACAGTAGTGTTGCAGCTCATTTGGAACTCCATACTGACAAGAGACAGTAGTACTGCAGCTCATTTGGAACTCCAGACAGACAATAGACAGTAGTGTTGCAGCTCATTTGGAACTCCATACTGACAAGAGACAGTAGTACTGCAGCTCATTTGGAACTCCAGACAGACAATAGACAGTAGTGTTGCAGCTCATTTGGAACTCCAGACAGACAAGATACAGTAGTGTTGCAGCTCATTTGGAACTCCATACTGACAAGAGACAGTAGTACTGCAGCTCATTTGGAACTCCAGACAGACAAGAGACAGTAGTGTTGCAGCTCATTTGGAACTCCATACTGACAAGAGACAGTAGTACTGCAGCTCATTTGGAACTCCAGACAGACAAGATACAGTAGTGTTGCAGCTCATTTGGAACTCCAGACAGACAAGAGACAGTAGTACTGCAGCTCATTTGGAACTCCAGACAGACAAGAGACAGTAGTGTTGCAGCTCATTTGGAACTCCATACTGACAAGAGACAGTAGTACTGCAGCTCATTTGGAACTCCAGACAGACAATAGACAGTAGTGGTGCAGCTCATTTGGAACTCCAGACAGACAAGATACAGTAGTACTGCAGCTCATTTGGAACTCCAGACAGACAAGAGATAGTAGTGTTGCAGCTCATTTGGAACTCCAGACAGACAAGAGACAGTAGTGTAGCAGCTCATTTGGAACTCCAGACAGACAAGATACAGTAGTGCTGCAGCTCATTTGGAACTCCAGACAGACAAGATACAGTAGTGCTGCAGCTCATTTGGAACTCCAGACAGACAAGAGACAGTAGTGTTGCAGCTCATTTGGAACTCCAGACAGACAAGAGACAGTAGTGTTGCAGCTCATTTGGAACTCCAGACAGACAAGAGACAGTAGTGCTGCAGCTCATTTGGAACTCCAGACAGACAAGAGACAGTAGTGTTGCAGCTCATTTGGAACTCCAGACAGACAAGAGACAGTAGTACTGCAGCTCATTTGGAACTCCAGACAGACAATAGACAGTAGTGTTGCAGCTCATTTGGAACTCCAGACAGACAAGAGACAGTAGTACTGCAGCTCATTTGGAACTCCAGACAGACAAGAGACAGTAGTACTGCAGCTCATTTGGAACTCCAGACAGACAAGAGACAGTAGTACTGCAGCTCATTTGGAACTCCAGACAGACAAGAGACAGTAGTACTGCAGCTCATTTGGAACTCCAGACTGACAAGAGACAGTAGTGTTGCAGCTCATTTGGAACTCCAGACAGACAAGAGACAGTAGTGTTGCAGCTCATTTGGAACTCCAGACAGACAAGAGACAGTAGTGTTGCAGCTCATTTGGAACTCCAGACAGACAAGAGACAGTAGTGTTGCAGCTCATTTGGAACTCCAGACAGACAAGAGACAGTAGTGCTGCAGCTCATTTGGAACTCCAGACAGACAAGAGACAGTAGTGCTGCAGCTCATTTGGAACTCCAGACAGACAAGAGACAGTAGTGCTGCAGCTCATTTGGAACTCCAGACAGACAAGAGACAGTAGTGTTGTAGCTCATTTGGAACTCCAGACAGACAAGAGACAGTAGTGCTGCAGCTCATTTGGAACTTCAGACAGACAAGAGACAGTAGTGTTGCAGCTCATTTGGAACTCCAGACTGACAAGAGACAGTAGTGCTGCAGCTCATTTGGAACTCCAGACAGACAAGAGACAGTAGTGCTGCAGCTCATTTGGAACTCCAGACAGACAAGAGACAGTAGTGCTGCAGCTCATTTGGAACTCCAGACAGACAAGAGACAGTAGTGTTGCAGCTCATTTGGAACTCCAGACAGACAAGAGACAGTAGTGTAGCAGCTCATTTGGAACTCCAGACAGACAAGAGACAGTAGTGTTGCAGCTCATTTGGAACTCCAGACAGACAAGAGACAGTAGTGTACTGCAGCTCATTTGGAACTCCAGACAGACAAGAGACAGTAGTGCTGCAGCTCATTTGGAACTCCAGACAGACAAGAGACAGTAGTGCTGCAGCTCATTTGGAACTCCAGACAGACAAGAGACAGTGGTGTTGCAGCTCATTTGGAACTCCAGACAGACAAGAGACAGTAGTGCTGCAGCTCATTTGGAACTCCAGACAGACAAGAGACAGTAGTGTTGCAGCTCATTTGGAACTCCAGACAGACAAGAGACAGTAGTACTGCAGCTCATTTGGAACTCCAGACAGACAAGAGACAGTAGTGTTGCAGCTCATTTGGAAACTCCAGACAGACAAGAGACAGTAGTGCTGCAGCTCATTTGGAACTCCAGACAGACAAGAGACAGTAGTGTTGCAGCTCATTTGGAACTCCAGACAGACAAGAGACAGTAGTGCTGCAGCTCATTTGGAACTCCAGACAGACAAGAGACAGTAGTGTTGCAGCTCATTTGGAACTCCAGACAGACAAGAGACAGTAGTGCTGCAGCTCATTTGGAACTCCAGACAGACAAGAGACAGTAGTGCTGCAGCTCATTTGGAACTCCAGACAGACAAGAGACAGTAGTGCTGCAGCTCATTTGGAACTCCAGACAGACAAGAGACAGTAGTGTTGCAGCTCATTTGGAACTCCAGACAGACAAGAGACAGTAGTGCTGCAGCTCATTTGGAACTCCAGACAGACAAGAGACAGTAGTACTGCAGCTCATTTGGAACTGCAGACAGACAAGAAACAGTAGTGTTGCAGCTCATTTGGAACTCCAGACAGACAAGAGACAGTAGTGTTGCAGCTCATTTGGAACTCCAGACAGACAAGAGACAGTAGTGTTGCAGCTCATTTGGAACTCCAGACAGACAAGAGACGCTAGTGTTGCAGCTCATTTGGAACTCCAGACAGACAAGATACAGTAGTGTAGCAGCTCAATTGGAACTCCAGACAGACAAGAGACAGTATTACTGCAGCTCATTTGGAACTCCAGACAGACAAGAGACAGTAGTGTTGCAGCTCATTTGGAACTCCAGACAGACAAGAGACAGTAGTGCTGCAGCTCATTTGGAACTCCAGACAGACAAGAGACAGTAGTGTTGCAGCTCATTTGGAACTCCATACTGACAAGAGACAGTAGTACTGCAGCTCATTTGGAACTCCAGACAGACAAGATACAGTAGTGCTGCAGCTCATTTGGAACTCCAGACAGACAAGATACAGTAGTGCTGCAGCTCATTTGGAACTCCAGACTCACAAGAGACAGTAGTGTTGCAGCTCATTTGGAACTCCAGACAGACAAGAGACAGTAGTGTTGCAGCTCATTTGGAACTCCAGACAGACAAGAGACAGTAGTGTTGCAGCTCATTTGGAACTCCAGACAGACAAGAGACAGTAGTACTGCAGCTCATTTGGAACTCCAGACAGACAAGAGACAGTAGTGTTGCAGCTCATTTGGAACTCCAGACAGACAAGAGACAGTAGTGCTGCAGCTCATTTGGAACTCCAGACAGACAAGAGACAGTAGTACTGCAGCTCATTTGGAACTCCAGACAGACAAGAGACAGTAGTGTTGCAGCTCATTTGGAACTCCAGACAGACAAGAGACAGTAGTGCTGCAGCTCATTTGGAACTCCAGACAGACAAGAGACTGTAGTGTTGCAGCTCATTTGGAACTCCAGACACACAAGAGACAGTAGTGTTGCAGCTCATTTGGAACTCCAGACAGACAAGAGACAGTAGTGTTGCAGCTCATTTGGAACTCCAGACAGACAAGAGACAGTAGTACTGCAGCTCATTTGGAACTCCAGACAGACAAGAGACAGTAGTGTTGCAGCTCATTTGGAACTCCAGACAGACAAGAGACAGTGGTGTTGCAGCTCATTTGGAACTCCAGACAGACAAGAGACAGTAGTGCTGCAGCTCATTTGGTACTCCAGACAGACAAGAGACAGTAGTATTGCAGCTCATTTGGAACTCCAGACAGACAAGAGACAGTAGTGTTGTAGCTCATTTGGAACTCCAGACAGACAAGAGACAGTAGAGTAGCAGCTCATTTGAAACTCCAGACAGACAAGAGACAGTAGTGTTGCAGCTCATTTGGAACTCCAGACAGACAAGAGACAGTAGTGCTGCAGCTCATTTGGAACTCCAGACAGACAAGAGACAGTGTGTACTGCAGCTCATTTGGAACTCCAGACAGACAAGAGACAGTAGTGTTGCAGCTCATTTGGAACTCCAGACAGACAAGAGACAGTAGTGCTGCAGCTCATTTGGAACTCCAGACAGACAAGAGACAGTAGTACTGCAGCTCATTTGGAACTCCAGACAGACAAGAGACAGTAGTGTTGCAGCTCATTTGGAACTCCAGACAGACAAGAGACAGTAGTACTGCAGCTCATTTGGAACTCCAGACAGACAATAGACAGTAGTGGTGCAGCTCATTTGGAACTCCAGACAGACAAGAGACAGTAGTACTGCAGCTCATTTGGAACTCCAGACAGACAAGAGACAGTAGTACTGCAGCTCATTTGGAACTCCAGACAGACAAGAGACAGTAGTGTTGCAGCTCATTTGGAACTCCAGACAGACAAGAGACAGTAGTACTGCAGCTCATTTGGAACTCCAGACAGACAAGAGACAGTAGTGCTGCAGCTCATTTGGAACTCCAGACAGACAAGAGACAGTAGTACTGCAGCTCATTTGGAACTCCAGACAGACAAGAAACTGTAGTCTTGCAGCTCATTTGGAACTCCAGACAGACAAGAGACAGTAGTGTTGCAGCTCATTTGGAACTCCAGACAGACAAGAGACGGTAGTGTAGCAGCTCATTTGGAACTCCAGACAGACAAGAGACAGTATTACTGCAGCTCATTTGGAACTCCAGACAGACAAGAGACAGTAGTGTTGCAGCTCATTTGGAACTCCAGACAGACAAGAGACAGTAGTGTTGCAGCTCATTTGGAACTCCAGACAGACAAGAGACAGTAGTGTTGCAGCTCATTTGGAACTCCAGACAGACAAGAGACAGTAGTACTGCAGCTCATTTGGAACTCCAGACAGACAAGAGACAGTAGTACTGCAGCTCATTTGGAACTCCAGACAGACAAGAGACAGTAGTACTGCAGCTCATTTGGAACTCCAGACAGACAAGATACAGTAGTGTTGCAGCTCATTTGGAACTCCATACTGACAAGAGACAGTAGTACTGCAGCTCATTTGGAACTCCAGACAGACAAGAGACAGTAGTGTTGCAGCTCATTTGGAACTCCAGACAGACAAGAGACAGTAGTACTGCAGCTCATTTGGAACTCCAGACAGACAATAGACAGTAGTGTTGCAGCTCATTTGGAACTCCATACTGACAAGAGACAGTAGTACTGCAGCTCATTTGGAACTCCAGACAGACAAGATACTGTAGTGTTGCAGCTCATTTGGAACTCCATACTGACAAGAGACAGTAGTACTGCAGCTCATTTGGAACTCCAGACTGACAATAGACAGTAGTGTTGCAGCTCATTTGGAACTCCATACTGACAAGAGACAGTAGTACTGCAGCTCATTTGGAACTCCAGACAGACAATAGACAGTAGTGTTGCAGCTCATTTGGAACTCCAGACAGACAAGATACAGTAGTGTTGCAGCTCATTTGGAACTCCATACTGACAAGAGACAGTAGTACTGCAGCTCATTTGGAACTCCAGACAGACAATAGACAGTAGTGTTGCAGCTCATTTGGAACTCCATACTGACAAGAGACAGTAGTACTGCAGCTCATTTGGAACTCCAGACAGACAAAATACAGTAGTGTTGCAGCTCATTTGGAACTCCAGACAGACAAGAGACAGTAGTACTGCAGCTCATTTGGAACTCCAGACAGACAATAGACAGTAGTGTTGCAGCTCATTTGGAACTCCATACTGACAAGAGACAGTAGTACTGCAGCTCATTTGGAACTCCAGACAGACAATAGACAGTAGTGTTGCAGCTCATTTGGAACTCCAGACAGACAAGAGACAGTAGTACTGCAGCTCATTTGGAACTCCAGACAGACAATAGACAGTAGTGTTGCAGCTCATTTGGAACTCCATACTGACAAGAGACAGTAGTGTAGCAGCTCATTTGGAACTCCAGACAGACAAGATACAGTAGTGCTGCAGCTCATTTGGAACTCCAGACAGACAAGAGACAGTAGTGCTGCAGCTCATTTGGAACTCCAGACAGACAAGAGACAGTAGTGTTGCAGCTCATTTGGAACTCCAGACAGACAAGAGACAGTAGTGTAGCAGCTCATTTGGAACTCCAGACAGACAAGAAACAGTAGTGTTGCAGCTCATTTGGAACTCCAGACAGACAAGAGACAGTAGTGTTGCAGCTCATTTGGAACTCCAGACAGACAAGAGACAGTAGTACTGCAGCTCATTTGGAACTCCAGACAGACAATAGACAGTAGTGGTGCAGCTCATTTGGAACTCCAGACAGACAAGAGACAGTAGTACTGCAGCTCATTTGGAACTCCAGACAGACAAGAGACAGTAGTACTGCAGCTCATTTGGAACTCCAGACAGACAAGAGACAGTAGTGTTGCAGCTCATTTGGAACTCCAGACAGACAAGAGACAGTAGTACTGCAGCTCATTTGGAACTCCAGACAGACAAGAAACTGTAGTCTTGCAGCTCATTTGGAACTCCAGACAGACAAGAGACAGTAGTGTTGCAGCTCATTTGGAACTCCAGACAGACAAGAGACAGTAGTGTTGCAGCTCATTTGGAACTCCAGACAGACAAGAGACAGTAGTGTTGCAGCTCATTTGGAACTCCAGACAGACAAGAGACAGTAGTGTTGCAGCTCATTTGGAACTCCAGACAGACAAGAGACAGTAGTGCTGCAGCTCATTTGGAACTCCAGACAGACAAGAGACAGTAGTACTGCAGCTCATTTGGAACTCCAGACAGACAAGAGACAGTAGTGTTGTAGCTCATTTGGAACTCCAGACAGACAAGAGACAGTAGTGCTGCAGCTCATTTGGAACTCCAGACAGACAAGAGACAGTAGTGTTGCAGCTCATTTGGAACTCCAGACAGACAAGAGACAGTAGTACTGCAGCCCATTTGGAACTCCAGACAGACAATAGACAGTAGTATTGCAGCTCATTTGGAACTCCAGACAGACAAGAGGCAGTAGTACTGCAGCTCATTTGGAACTCCAGACAGACAAGATACAGTAGTGTTGCAGCTCATTTGGAACTCCAGACAGACAAGAGACAGTAGTACTGCAGCTCATTTGGAACTCCAGACAGACAAGAGACAGTAGTGTTGCAGCTCATTTGGAACTCCAGACAGACAAGAGACAGTAGTACTGCAGCTCATTTGGAACTCCAGACAGACAAGAGACAGTAGTACTGCAGCTCATTTGGAACTCCAGACAGACAAGAGACAGTAGTGTTGCAGCTCATTTGGAACTCCAGACAGACAAGAGACAGTAGTGTTGCAGCTCATTTGGAACTCCAGACAGACAAGAGACAGTATTGTTGCAGCTCATTTGGAACTCCAGACAGACAAGAGACGGTAGTGTTGCAGCTCATTTGGAACTCCAGACAGACAAGATACGGTAGTGTAGCAGCTCAATTGGAACTCCACACAGACAAGATACAGTATTACTGCAGCTCATTTGGAACTCCAGACAGACAAGAGACAGTAGTGTTGTAGCTCATTTGGAACTCTAGACAGACAAGAGACAGTAGTGTTGCAGCTCATTTGGAACTCCAGACAGACAAGAGACAGTAGTGTTGCAGCTTATTTGGAACTCCAGACAGACAAGAGACAGTAGTACTGCAGCTCATTTGGAACTCCAGACAGACAAGAGACAGTAGTGTTGCAGCTCATTTGGAACTCCATACTGACAAGAGACAGTAGTACTGCAGCTCATTTGGAACTCCAGACAGACAAGATACAGTAGTGCTGCAGCTCATTTGGAACTCCAGACAGACAAGATACAGTAGTGCTGCAGCTCATTTGGAACTCCAGACTCACAAGAGACAGTAGTGTTGCAGCTCATTTGGAACTCCAGACAGACAAGAGACAGTAGTGTAGCAGCTCATTTGGAACTCCAGACAGACAAGAAACAGTAGTGCTGCAGCTCATTTGGAACTCCAGACAGACAAGAGACAGTAGTACTGCAGCTCATTTGGAACTCCAGACAGACAAGAGACAGTAGTGCTGCAGCTCATTTGGAACTCCAGACAGACAAGAGACAGTAGTGCTGCAGCTCATTTGGAACTCCAGACAGACAAGAGACAGTAGTGCTGCAGCTCATTTGGAACTCCAGACAGACAAGAGACAGTAGTGTTGCAGCTCATTTGGAACTCCAGACAGACAAGAGACAGTAGTACTGCAGCTCATTTGGAACTCCAGACAGACAAGAGACAGTAGTGTTGCAGCTCATTTGGAACTCCAGACAGACAAGAGACAGTAGTGTTGCAGCTCATTTGGAACTCCAGACAGACAAGAGACAGTAGTGTTGCAGCTCATTTGGAACTCCAGACAGACAAGAGACAGTATTACTGCAGCTCATTTGGAACTCCAGACAGACAAGAGACAGTAGTGTTGCAGCTCATTTGGAACTCCAGACAGACAAGAGACAGTAGTGTTGCAGCTCATTTGGAACTCCAGACAGACAAGAGACAGTAGTGCTGCAGCTCATTTGGAACTCCAGACAGACAAGAGACAGTAGTATTGCAGCTCATTTGGAACTCCAGACAGACAAGAGACAGTAGTGTTGTAGCTCATTTGGAACTCCAGACAGACAAGAGACAGTAGAGTAGCAGCTCATTTGAAACTCCAGACAGACAAGAGACAGTAGTGTTGCAGCTCATTTGGAACTCCAGACAGACAAGAGACAGTAGTGTTGCAGCTCATTTGGAACTCCAGACAGACAAGAGACAGTTGTACTGCAGCTCATTTGGAACTCCAGACAGACAAGAGACAGTAGTGTTGCAGCTCATTTGGAACTCCAGACAGACAAGAGACAGTAGTACTGCAGCTCATGTGGAACTCCAGACAGACAAGAGACAGTAGTACTGCAGCTCATTTGGAACTCCAGACAGACAAGAGACAGTAGTGCTGCAGCTCATTTGGAACTCCAGACAGACAAGAGACAGTAGTGTTGCAGCTCATTTGGAACTCCAGACAGACAAGAGACAGTAGTGCTGCAGCTCATTTGGAACTCCAGACAGACAAGAGACAGTAGTGCTGCAGCTCCTTTGGAACTCCAGACAGACAAGAGACAGTAGTGCTGCAGCTCATTTGGAACTCCAGACAGACAAGAGACAGTAGTGTTGCAGCTCATTTGGAACTCCAGACAGACAAGAGACAGTAGTGCTGCAGCTCATTTGGAACTCCAGACAGACAAGAGACAGTAGTGCTGCAGCTCATTTGGAACTCCAGACAGACAAGAGACAGTAGTGCTGCAGCTCATTTGGAACTCCAGACAGACAAGAGACAGTAGTGCTGCAGCTCATTTGGAACTCCAGACAGACAAGAGACAGTAGTGTTGCAGCTCATTTGGAACTCCAGACAGACAAGAGACAGTAGTGCTGCAGCTCATTTGGAACTCCAGACAGACAAGAGACAGTAGTGTTGCAGCTCATTTGGAACTCCAGACAGACAAGAGACAGTAGTACTGCAGCTCATTTGGAACTCCAGACAGACAATAGACAGTAGTGTTGCAGCTCATTTGGAACTCCAGACAGACAAGAGACAGTAGTACTGCAGCTCATTTGGAACTCCAGACAGACAAGAGACAGTAGTACTGCAGCTCATTTGGAACTCCAGACAGACAAGAGACAGTAGTGTTGCAGCTCATTTGGAACTCCAGACAGACAAGAGACAGTAGTGTTGCAGCTCATTTGGAACTCCAGACAGACAAGAGACAGTAGTGTTGCAGCTCATTTGGAACTCCAGACAGACAAGAGACAGTAGTACTGCAGCTCATTTGGAACTCCAGACAGACAAGAGACAGTAGTGCTGCAGCTCATTTGGAACTCCAGACAGACAAGAGACAGTAGTGTTGCAGCTCATTTGGAACTCCAGACAGACAAGAGACAGTAGTGTTGCAGCTCATTTGGAACTCCAGACAGACAAGAGACAGTAGTGTTGCAGCTCATTTGGAACTCCAGACAGACAAGAGACAGTATTACTGTAGCTCATTTGGAACTCCAGACAGACAAGAGACATTAGTGTTGCAGCTCATTTGGAACTCCAGACAGACAAGAGACAGTATTACTGTAGCTCATTTGGAACTCCAGACAGACAAGAGACATTAGTGTTGCAGCTCATTTGGAACTCCAGACAGACAAGAGACAGTAGTACAGCAGCTCATTTGGAACTCCAGACAGACAAGAGACAGTAGTGTTGCAGCTCATTTGGAACTCCAGACAGACAAGAGACAGTAGTACTGCAGCTCATTTGGAACTCCAGACAGACAAGAGACAGTAGTGTTGCAGCTCATTTGGAACTCCATACAGACAAGAGACAGTAGTACTGCAGCTCATTTGGAACTCCAGACAGACAAGATACAGTAGTGCTGCAGCTCATTTGGAACTCCAGACAGACAAGAGACAGTAGTGCTGCAGCTCATTTGGAACTCCAGACAGACAAGAGACAGTAGTGTTGCAGCTCATTTGGAACTCCAGACAGACAAGAGACAGTAGTGTACGCAGCTCATTTGGAACTCCAGACAGACAAGAGACAGTAGTGTTGCAGCTCATTTGGAACTCCAGACAGACAAGAGACAGTAGTGCTGCAGCTCATTTGGAACTCCAGACAGACAAGAGACAGTAGTGCTGCAGCTCATTTGGAACTCCAGACAGACAAGAGACAGTAGTGCTGCAGCTCATTTGGAACTCCAGACAGACAAGAGACAGTAGTGCTGCAGCTCATTTGGAACTCCAGACAGACAAGAGACAGTAGTGCTGCAGCTCATTTGGAACTCCAGACAGACAAGAGACAGTAGTGTTGCAGCTCATTTGGAACTCCAGACAGACAAGAGACAGTAGTGCTGCAGCTCATTTGGAACTCCAGACAGACAAGAGACAGTAGTGTTGCAGCTCATTTGGAACTCCAGACAGACAAGAGACAGTAGTACTGCAGCCCATTTGGAACTCCAGACAGACAAGAGACAGTAGTATTGCAGCTCATTTGGAACTCCAGACAGACAAGAGGCAGTAGTACTGCAGCTCATTTGGAACTCCAGACAGACAAGATACAGTAGTGTTGCAGCTCATTTGGAACTCCAGACAGACAAGAGACAGTAGTGTTGCAGCTCATTTGGAACTCCAGACAGACAAGAGACAGTAGTGTTGCAGCTCATTTGGAACTCCAGACAGACAAGAGACAGTAGTACTGCAGCTCATTTGGAACTCCAGACAGACAAGAGACAGTAGTACTGCAGCTCATTTGGAACTGCAGACAGACAAGAAACTGTAGTCTTGCAGCTCATTTGGAACTCCAGACAGACAAGAGACAGTAGTGTTGCAGCTCATTTGGAACTCCAGACAGACAAGAGACAGTAGTGTTGCAGCTCATTTGGAACTCCAGACAGACAAGAGACGCTAGTGTTGCAGCTCATTTGGAACTCCAGACAGACAAGAGACAGTAGTGTAGCAGCTCAATTGGAACTCCAGACAGACAAGAGACAGTAGTGCTGCAGCTCATTTGGAACTCCAGACAGACAAGAGACAGTAGTGCTGCAGCTCATTTGGAACTCCAGACAGACAAGAGACAGTAGTGCTGCAGCTCATTTGGAACTGCAGACAGACAAGAGACAGTAGTCTTGCAGCTCATTTGGAACTCCAGACAGACAAGAGACAGTAGTGTTGCAGCTCATTTGGAACTCCAGACAGACAAGAGACAGTAGTGCTGCAGCTCATTTGGAACTCCAGACAGACAAGAGACAGTAGTGCTGCAGCTCATTTGGAACTCCAGACAGACAAGAGACAGTAGTGCTGCAGCTCATTTGGAACTCCAGACAGACAAGAGACAGTAGTACTGCAGCTCATTTGGAACTCCAGACAGACAAGAGACAGTAGTGCTGCAGCTCATTTGGAACTCCAGACAGACAAGAGACAGTAGTGCTGCAGCTCATTTGGAACTCCAGACAGACAAGAGACAGTAGTGTTGCAGCTCATTTGGAACTCCAGACAGACAAGAGACAGTAGTGTTGCAGCTCATTTGGAACTCCAGACAGACAAGAGACAGTAGTGCTGCAGCTCATTTGGAACTCCAGACAGACAAGAGACAGTAGTGTTGCAGCTCATTTGGAACTCCAGACAGACAAGAGACAGTAGTGCTGCAGCTCATTTGGAACTCCAGACAGACAAGAGACAGTAGTGTTGCAGCTCATTTGGAACTCCAGACAGACAAGAGACAGTAGTACTGCAGCCCATTTGGAACTCCAGACAGACAATAGACAGTAGTGTTGCAGCTCATTTGGAACTCCATACTGACAAGAGACAGTAGTACTGCAGCTCATTTGGAACTCCAGACAGACAAGATACAGTAGTGCTGCAGCTCATTTGGAACTCCAGACAGACAAGATACAGTAGTGCTGCAGCTCATTTGGAACTCCAGACAGACAAGAGACAGTAGTGTTGCAGCTCATTTGGAACTCCAGACAGACAAGAGACAGTAGTGCTGCAGCTCATTTGGAACTCCAGACAGACAAGAGACAGTAGTGCTGCAGCTCATTTGGAACTCCAGACAGACAAGAGACAGTAGTGCTGCAGCTCATTTGGAACTCCAGACAGACAAGAGACAGTAGTACTGCAGCTCATTTGGAACTCCAGACAGACAAGAGACAGTAGTACTGCAGCTCATTTGGAACTCCAGACAGACAAGAGACAGTAGTGTTGCAGCTCATTTGGAACTCCAGACAGACAAGAGACAGTAGTGCTGCAGCTCATTTGGAACTCCAGACAGACAAGAGACAGTAGTGTTGCAGCTCATTTGGAACTCCAGACAGACAAGAGACAGTAGTGCTGCAGCTCATTTGGAACTCCAGACAGACAAGAGACAGTAGTGTTGCAGCTCATTTGGAACTCCAGACAGACAAGAGACAGTAGTACTGCAGCTCATTTGGAACTCCAGACAGACAAGAGACAGTAGTGCTGCAGCTCATTTGGAACTCCAGACAGACAAGAGACAGTAGTATTGCAGCTCATTTGGATCTCCAGACAGACAAGAGACAGTAGTACTGCAGCTCATTTGGAACTCCAGACAGACAAGAGACAGTAGTGTTGCAGCTCATTTGAACTCCAGACAGACAAGAGACAGTAGTGTTGCAGCTCATTTGGAACTCCAGACAGACAAGAGACAGTAGTGTTGCAGCTCATTTGGAACTCCAGACAGACAAGAGACAGTTGTACTGCAGCTCATTTGGAACTCCAGACAGACAAGAGACAGTAGTGTTGCAGCTCATTTGGAACTCCAGACAGACAAGAGACAGTAGTACTGCAGCTCATTTGGAACTCCAGACAGACAAGAGACAGTAGTACTGCAGCTCATTTGGAACTCCAGACAGACAAGAGACGGTAGTGTTGCAGCTCATTTGGAACTCCAGACAGACAAGAGACGGTAGTGTAGCAGCTCATTTGGAACTCCAGACAGACAAGAGACAGTAGTACTGCAGCTCATTTGGAACTCCAGACAGACAAGAGACAGTAGTGCTGCAGCTCCTTTGGAACTCCAGACAGACAAGAGACAGTAGTGTTGCAGCTCATTTGGAACTCCAGACAGACAAGAGACAGTAGTGTTGCAGCTCATTTGGAACTCCAGACAGACAAGAGACAGTAGTGCTGCAGCTCATTTGGAACTCCAGACAGACAAGAGACAGTAGTGCTGCAGCTCATTTGGAACTCCAGACAGACAAGAGACAGTAGTGCTGCAGCTCATTTGGAACTCCAGACAGACAAGAGACAGTAGTGTTGCAGCTCATTTGGAACTCCAGACAGACAAGAGACAGTAGTGTTGCAGCTCATTTGGAACTCCAGACAGACAAGAGACAGTAGTGCTGCAGCTCATTTGGAACTCCAGACAGACAAGAGACAGTAGTGTTGCAGCTCATTTGAAACTCCAGACAGACAAGAGACAGTAGTACTGCAGCCCATTTGGAACTCCAGACAGACAATAGACAGTGGTGTTGCAGCTCATTTAGGACTCCAGACAGACAAGAGACAGTAGTACTGCAGCACATTTGGAACTCCAGACAGACAAGAGGCAGTAGTACTGCAGCTCATTTGGAACTCCAGACAGACAAGAGACAGTAGTGTTGCAGCTCATTTGGAACTCCAGACAGACAAGAGACAGTAGTGTTGCAGCTCATTTGGAACTCCAGACAGACAAGAGACAGTAGTGTTGCAGCTCATTTGGAACTCCAGACAGACAAGAGACAGTAGTACTGCAGCTCATTTGGAACTCCAGACAGACAAGAGACAGTAGTACTGCAGCTCATTTGGAACTGCAGACAGACAAGAAACTATAGTCTTGCAGCTCATTTGGAACTCCAGACAGACAAGAGACAGTAGTGTTGCAGCTCATTTGGAACTCCAGACAGACAAGAGACAGTATTGTTGCAGCTCATTTGGAACTCCAGACAGACAAGAGACGCTAGTGTTGCAGCTCATTTGGAACTCCAGACAGACAAGAGACAGTAGTGTTGCAGCTCATTTGGAACTCCAGACAGACAAGAGACAGTAGTACTGCAGCTCATTTGGAACTCCAGACAGACAAGAGACAGTAGTGTTGTAGCTCATTTGGAACTCCAGACAGACAAGAGACAGTAGTGCTGCAGCTCATTTGGAACTCCAGACAGACAAGAGACAGTAGTGTTGCAGCATATTTGGAACTCCAGACAGACAAGAGACAGTAGTACTGCAGCCCATTTGGAACTCCAGACAGACAATAGACAGTAGTGTTGCAGCTCATTTGGAACTCCATACTGACAAGAGACAGTAGTACTTCAGCTCATTTGGAACTCCAGACAGACAAGATACAGTAGTGCTGCAGCTCATTTGGAACTCCAGACAGACAAGATACAGTAGTGCTGCAGCTCATTTGGAACTCCAGACTCACAAGAGACAGTAGTGTTGCAGCTCATTTGGAACTCCAGACAGACAAGAGACAGTAGTGTAGCAGCTCATTTGGAACTCCAGACAGACAAGAAACAGTAGTGTTGCAGCTCATTTGGAACTCCAGACAGACAAGAGACAGTAGTACTGCAGCTCATTTGGAACTCCAGACAGACAAGAGACAGTAGTGTTGCAGCTCATTTGGAACTCCAGACAGACAAGAGACAGTAGTACTGCAGCTCATTTGGAACTCCAGACAGACAAGAGACAGTATTACTGCAGCTCATTTGGAACTCCAGACAGACAAGAGACAGTAGTGTTGCAGCTCATTTGGAATTCCAGACAGACAAGAGACAGTGGTGTTGCAGCTCATTTGGAACTCCAGACAGACAAGAGACAGTAGTGCTGCAGCTCATTTGGAACTCCAGACAGACAAGAGACAGTAGTATTGCAGCTCATTTGGAACTCCAGACAGACAAGAGACAGTAGTGTTGTAGCTCATTTGGAACTCCAGACAGACAAGAGACAGTAGAGTAGCAGCTCATTTGAAACTCCAGACAGACAAGAGACAGTAGTGTTGCAGCTCATTTGGAACTCCAGACAGACAAGAGACAGTAGTGTTGCAGCTCATTTGGAACTCCAGACAGACAAGAGACAGTAGTGTTGCAGCTCATTTGGAACTCCAGACAGACAAGAGACAGTAGTGTTGCAGCTCATTTGGAACTCCAGACAGACAAGAGACAGTAGTACTGCAGCTCATTTGGAACTCCAGACAGACAAGAGACAGTAGTACTGCAGCTCATTTGGAACTCCAGACAGACAAGAGACAGTAGTGTTGCAGCTCATTTGGAACTCCAGACAGACAAGAGACGGTAGTGTAGCAGCTCATTTGGAACTCCAGACAGACAAGAGACAGTATTACTGCAGCTCATTTGGAAATCCAGACAGACAAGAGACAGTAGTGCTGCATCTCCTTTGGAACTCCAGACAGACAAGAGACAGTAGTGTTGCAGCTCATTTGGAACTCCAGACAGACAAGAGACAGTAGTGTTGCAGCTCATTTGGAACTCCAGACAGACAAGAGACAGTAGTACTGCAGCTCATTTGGAACTCCAGACAGACAAGAGACAGTAGTACTGCAGCTCATTTGGAACTCCAGACAGACAAGAGACAGTAGTGCTGCAGCTCATTTGGAACTCCAGACAGACAAGAGACAGTAGTGTTGCAGCTCATTTGGAACTCCAGACAGACAAGAGACAGTACTGTTGCAGCTCATTTGGAACTCCAGACAGACAAGAGACAGTAGTGCTGCAGCTCATTTGGAACTCCAGACAGACAAGAGACAGTAGTGTTGCAGCTCATTTGAAACTCCAGACAGACAAGAGACAGTAGTACTGCAGCCCATTTGGAACTCCAGACAGACAATAGACAGTGGTGTTGCAGCTCATTTAGGACTCCAGACAGACAAGAGACAGTAGTACTGCAGCACATTTGGAACTCCAGACAGACAAGATACAGTAGTGCTGCAGCTCATTTGGATCTCCAGACAGACAAGATACAGTAGTGCTGCAGCTCATTTGGAACTCCAGACAGACAAGAGACAGTAGTGTTGCAGCTCATTTGGAACTCCAGACAGACAAGAGACAGTAGTGTAGCAGCTCATTTGGAACTCCAGGCAGACAAGAGACAGTAGTGATGCAGCTCATTTGGAACTCCAGACAGACAAGAGACAGTAGTGTTGCAGCTCATTTGGAACTCCAGACAGACAAGAGACAGTAGTACTGCAGCTCATTTGGAACTCCAGACAGACAAGAGACAGTAGTGTTGCAGCTCATTTGGATCTCCAGACAGACAAGAGACAGTAGTACTGCAGCTCATTTGGAACTCCAGACAGACAAGAGACAGTAGTGTTGCAGCTCATTTGGAACTCCAGACAGACAAGAGACAGTAGTATTGCAGCTCATTTGGAACTCCAGACAGGCAAGAAACAGTAGGGTTGCAGCTCATTTGGAACTCCAGACAGACAAGAGACAGTAGTACTGCAGCTCATTTGGAACTCCAGACAGACAAGAGACAGTAGTGTAGCAGCTCATTTGGAACTCCAGACAGACAAGAGACAGTAGTGTTGCAGCTCATTTGGAACTCCAGACAGACAAGAGACAGTAGTGTTGCAGCTCATTTGGAACTCCAGACAGACAAGAGACAGAAGTACTGCAGCCCATTTGGAACTCCAGACAGACAATAGACAGTAGTGTTGCAGCTCATTTGGAACTCCAGACAGACAAGAGACAGTAGTGCTGCAGCTCATTTGGAACTCCAGACAGACAAGAGACAGTAGTGCTGCAGCTCATTTGGAACTCCAGACAGACAAGATACAGTAGTGCTGCAGCTCATTTGGAACTCCAGACAGACAAGAGACAGTAGTGTTGCAGCTCATTTGGAACTCCAGACAGACAAGAGACAGTAGTGTAACAGCTCACTTGGAACTCCAGGCAGACAAGAGACAGTAGTGTTGCAGCTCATTTGGAACTCCAGACAGACAAGAGACAGTAGTGCTGCAGCTCATTTGGAACTCCAGACAGACAAGAGACAGTAGTACTGCAGCTCATTTGGAACTCCAGACAGACAAGAGACAGTAGTGTTGCAGCTCATTTGGAACTCCAGACAGACAAGAGACAGTAGTACTGCAGCTCATTTGGAACTCCAGACAGACAAGAGACAGTAGTGTTGCAGCTCATTTGGAACTCCAGACAGACAAGAGACAGTAGTGTTGCAGCTCATTTGGAACTCCAGACAGACAAGAGACGGTAGTGTAGCAGCTCATTTGGAACTCAGACAGACAAGAGACAGTTGTGTTGCAGCTCATTTGGAAGTCCAGAAAGACAAGAGACAGTAGTGTTGCAGCTCTTTTGTAACTCCAGACAGACAAGAGACAGTAGTACTGCAGCTCATTTGGAACTCCAGACAGACAAGAGACAGTAGTGTTGCAGCTCATTTGGAACTCCAGACAGACAAGAGACAGTAGTACTGCAGCTCATTTGGAACTCCAGACAGACAAGAGACAGTAGTGTAGCAGCTCATTTGGAACTCCAGACAGACAAGAGACAGTAGTACTGCAGCTCATTTGGATCTCCAGACAGACAAGAGACATTAGTATTGCAGCTCATTTGGAACTTCAGACAGACAAGAGACAGTAGTGCTGCAGCTCATTTGGAACTCCAGACAGACAAGAGACAGTAATGTTGCAGCTCATTTGGAACTCCAGACAGACAAGAGACAGTAGTGTTGCAGCTCATTTGAAACTCCAGACAGACAAGAGACAGAAGTACTGCAGCCCATTTGGAACTCCAGACAGACAATAGACAGTAGTGTTGCAGCTCATTTGGAACTCCAGACAGACAAGAGACAGTAGTACTGCAGCTCATTTGGAACTCCAGACAGACAAGATACAGTAGTGCTGCAGCTCATTTGGATCTCCAGACAGACAAGATACAGTAGTGCTGCAGCTCATTTGGAACTCCAGACAGACAAGAGACAGTAGTGTTGCAGCTCATTTGGAACTCCAGACAGACAAGAGACAGTAGTGTTGCAGCTCATTTGGAACTCCAGACAGACAAGAGACAGTAGTGCTGCAGCTCATTTGGAACTCCAGACAGACAAGAGACAGTAGTACTGCAGCTCATTTGGAACTCCAGACAGACAAGAGACAGTAGTGTTGCAGCTCATTTGGAACTCCAGACAGACAAGAGACAGTAGTACTGCAGCTCATTTGGAACTCCAGACAGACAAGATACAGTAGTGTTGCAGCTCATTTGGAACTCCAGACAGACAAGAGACAGTAGTACTGCAGCTCATTTGGAACTCCAGACAGACAAGAGACAGTAGTGTTGCAGCTCATTTGGAACTCCAGACAGACAAGAGACAGTAGTGTTGCAGCTCATTTGGAACTCCAGACAGACAAGAGACAGTAGTGTAGCAGCTCATTTGGAACTCCAGACAGACAAGAGACAGTTGTGTTGCAGCTCATTTGGAAGTCCAGAAAGACAAGAGACAGTAGTGTTGCAGCTCATTTGGAACTCCAGACAGACAAGAGACAGTAGTACTGCAGCTCATTTGGAACTCCAGACAGACAAGAGACAGTAGTGTATCAGCTCATTTGGAACTCCAGACAGACAAGAGACAGTAGTGTTGCAGCTCATTTGGAACTCCAGACAGACAAGAGACGGTAGTGTAGCAGCTCATTTGGAACTCCAGACAGACAAGAGACAGTTGTGTTGCAGCTCATTTGGAAGTCCAGAAAGACAAGAGACAGTAGTGTTGCAGCTCTTTTGTAACTCCAGACAGACAAGAGACAGTAGTACTGCAGCTCATTTGGAACTCCAGACAGACAAGAGACAGTAGTGTTGCAGCTCATTTGGAACTCCAGACAGACAAGAGACAGTAGTACTGCAGCTCATTTGGAACTCCAGACAGACAAGAGACGGTAGTGTAGCAGCTCATTTTGAACTCCAGACAGACAAGAGACAGTATTACTGCAGCTCATTTGGATCTCCAGACAGACAAGAGACATTAGTATTGCAGCTCATTTGGAACTTCAGACAGACAAGAGACAGTAGTGCTGCAGCTCATTTGGAACTTCAGACAGACAAGAGACAGTAGTGTTGCAGCTCATTTGGAACTCCAGACAGACAAGAGACAGTAGTACTACAGCTCATTTGGAGCACTTAGAAGTTAGGCGACAGCAGTGCCGACTTAGGGTATTTGATTCCGGCCCTCTTCGCATGTCTCACCCTCTCAGTAGTATACTAGAGGCTCAGACGTATCTGTGGGCTATTCAGTCGCAACGTGGGATCTGGCTCAAGCATGGCCCCCCGACGCACGTCGCTTTCACCGCTGAGCTGATTTTTTGGGGAGGGGAGGAGGATGTATGAAAGACGTTAGGTTTGCGTTAGGTTACTGTGCCCTGAGTGAGTCTCTCTCCTCTCTGTTTCTCTCTCTCTCTTCCCCCTCCTACTGTATATTCTCAGTCAGCACATTTCCTCCCCTCTCCCTCGTTGCCTCTTCTCCCTCTATACCCTCCTCTCTTTTCTCTCTCTCTCCTTCCCACATCCCTAGAGCTCCTCAGTCACTCAGGGCATGATTTTGGGAGCTCCCTCCGCTCCTTCTCTCCTCCCCTCCCTCCAAACACCTCCCTAACACTGCGGCAATGTAATCTCCTTCCAGACTCAACTTCTGTCTTTGTCTCCCTGCCCTAATCCCTCTTTCACTCCCCTGTCTTCATCTCTCTTTCCATGTCTCCTCTCCCTCACTCTCTCTTGGTACCTCTACCCACACTCCCCCTTCCCTATCTCCTCCTCTATGTTTGTCCCTTTCCCCCTTTCACTTCCTCTCCTTCACTCTGTGTCTCTTTAAAGTAACACAGGCAGTAGGGGCTTGACCTGATTGACTTTTATTGCATTTTAATACCCAGGTGTCTGTCTGTCTCTCTCCTGCAGAGCCATCTCTTGTGCTGAGCTGTTGTGTATTAGCATGTCATAATTAATTCATGGTAAGCTTTAAACACTCAGAGATCTGAGAGACAAAAAGACAGGTTCTAAACACTCAGTGCTCTGAGAGAGAGAGAGAGAGAGAGAGAGAGAGAGAGAGAGAGAGAGAGAGAGAGAGAGAGAGAGAGAGAGAGAGAGAGAGAGAGAGAGAGGCTCTAAACACTCCGAGCTCTGAGAGAGAGAAGCTCTAAACACTCAGTGCTCTGAGAGAGAGAGAGGCTCTAAACATTCAGAGCTCTGATAAAGAGACAGACAGGCTCTAAACACTCAGTGCTCTGAGAGAGAGACAGGCTCTAAACATTCAGAGCTCTGAGAGAGAGAGACAG
Organism: Coregonus clupeaformis; assembly: GCF_020615455.1. Classification (NCBI taxonomy): domain Eukaryota; kingdom Metazoa; phylum Chordata; class Actinopteri; order Salmoniformes; family Salmonidae; genus Coregonus; species Coregonus clupeaformis. Next base: position 9,396,727 of record NC_059192.1, read on the forward strand.
GCTCTAAACACTCAGTGCTCTGAGAGAGAACAGACAGACAGCCTCTGAACATTTAGAGCTCAGAGAGAGACAGACAGCCTCTGAACATTTAGAGCTCAGAGAGAGACAGACAAGTTCTAAACCGTCAGAGCTCTGAGAGAGACACAGACGGGCTTTAAACACTCAGAGCTCTGAGAGACAAACAGACATACAGGCTCTAAACATTCAGAGCTCTGAGAGACAGACAGGCTCTAAACATTCAGAGCTCTGAGAGATAGAGAGAGAGAGAGACACTAAATAGTCAGTGCTCTGAGAGAGAGACAGACAGGTTCAATACATTCAGAGCTCTGAGAAAGAGACAGACAGGCTCTAAACATTCAGTGCTCTGAGAGAGAGACAGACAGGCTCTCAACATTCAGTGCTCTGAGAGAGAGACAGGCTCTAAACACTCAGTGCTCTGAGAGAGAGACAGGCTCTAAACATTCAGAGCTCTGAGAGAGAGAGAGAGACAGACAGGCTCTAAACATTCAGAGCTCAGAGAGAGAGACAGACGGGCTCTAAACACTCAGAGCTCTGAGAGACAGACAGGCTTTAAACATTCAGAGCTCTGAGAGAGAGAGAGAGAGAGAGAGAGAGAGAGAGAGGGGGAGAGAGAGAGAGAGAGAGGGGGGCTCTAAACATTCAGTGCTCTGAGAGACAGAGAGAGAGAGAGAGAGAGAGAGAGAGAGAGAGAGCGAGAGAGAGAGGCTCTAAACATTCAGTGCTCAGAGAGAGAGAGAGAGAGAGAGAGAGAGAGAGAGAGAGAGAGAGAGAGAGAGAGGAGAGAGAGAGAGAGAGAGGCTCTAGACATTCAGAGCTCTGAGGGAGAGACAAACTCTAAACACACACCTATTGGAGGAGAGTAGGAAGATACAATAGGGTTTGATGAAGATGAGGAAAGTGATGATGGTGATGCCATTTTGTCAATCTCCATTGTCAATTATTGTCAATCATCCGTCATGACACCCATTGCAAAGACCTTTAGCTCAGTCCGTAATTTTTGGACACAAAATCTCTGTGTAGTCATAGCCTTAGACAGATGAGTGAAAGATTGAGGGTACCTTCAAACCAAAATGCATGAAACGCAGCGTTCTGGTGTGGTGGCAACTACTGGGGAGAAATGATAAGGTGTAAACACTGTTCTACGTTTTAAATTGGTTGACGGCACAACACAACCTTAGATCCTTACCCAACACATTGAAAACCTTTAAGGGGGTCTGAACTCCCTGATTTGGCCTCGTTTTTTTGACTTGCTCAGTAAGAAATGCTAGCCGCCATGACTGAAGCCAAACGAGAGTTGTCTTGGGGGTGTGGTTTAATGTGGGTGTTTCTTGGGTGTGTCTTTGCCATTCAATCACAACAACAAGGGCAGTAGTGAGTGGTGACAGTGAGGTAAGCTAAACTAGCTTTGCTAGGGAGAGAAGTGTTGAAGATGAGGACTTCTCCCCTCATGACTGACTCGCCATCTCAAGACGGTCAGCTAATTCAGTTCTATGTGTAAGCTAAAGCCTGCACTGACCTTGTGTTTAGCCAAGCTGACAACAGCTAGCTAGCATAGCTTGAGGATAGCTGCAGCTGACTAGCCTAAGTAGCTAGCTGATATTTCTCTGTCAAATCACAGTTATGCCAAGATAGCATGATGAACCAGTGACTGGACTCTGGAATGTTACACGAGACACTCGTTCTACAACACCTTGCTACGAAAGTAGCTTGCAACTTAATTTCAAAATGTCATCACGTCACCGTGGAAACGATAGTCAGCTCAGCTGTCAACACAATATTCTATAACTGGCTAGTTTTGTCTCGTCTCTCCTTATGTCCTTTGTTAGATCTTTCCCAGCGGACAAATATAACCAAAATGTACTCACCAGTCACCAACATCACCAGTCTCAGGTTTGACGGTTGTCAGCACGCAGAAGTAGTAGCTAGCGCTGGATGTAATCCATATCCTGCCCATCTGCCTAAGATTGTTGAACAACTTTATGGAAGCCCATTTTCAGTGGTATTTTTTGAGCAATATGTGCATTGCACATCACGCTACTGCCAAAGATAATCTGTGGCAGACCATCCATCTTCCACATGGCAGGAAGTAATCACACCATGTTGTCTGTGGAAGACTGTTTATCCATGCATGACAATTATCTCTAGGTGTTGCCACCACGTGTTAATGGGCAAAAGGGGGCATGCATATTGACATAATTGTAAGCCATACCCAACCCTTGTGAAAATCGTGACGAACTCACCTACAAAACTCTGTTTTGGACGAGACTGACTTTATGACCAAAATTATCCTATTTACACTTTGTAGTCAACTTTGACACTAGAATAAATGTTCCTGACTAATATCGATGCAACATAGGCTGTTTTCAAACAGAGAAGTTGCTTTTTTGGTTCAGTCGGTCTTTACGTTGCTGCGCTTTTTACGGCATCTCTTTGTCTTGTTTGAAACAGTGTTTCGATCTGGAGCGTGAAGTCACGAGCTGTGCTGGTCAGCTACTGCATTGCATAGCAACCTAACTGTGACAAAACCCCTGGTCTGCCCTAGAAAGCCTATGTAAATTATGATTGCCAGAACGGCCAAACTATTATTTATTTTTATGGCTGTTTTGGACTCTAAAATGAGCTTATTATGATCAAGTTCAATCCCCACAGTGAATTATTTTAAAGTTCGCTACAAATCAAAATATTTAATGAAATAATGATCCATTCTGACTATTACATTTGTCGTCACACAGAACCACGTGCTGACACAGATCAATCGTGTGCCGGCAGGCTACGAGGAGGCTCTTTGCACGTGCACCCAGCAGCGTTGGGTTGACTCTCTCAGGCAGGATGAAACTGAATACATTGACCATGATCCTTTGCTAGTTATGGCCACTTTCACCATGATCCTTAGCGATTTTTGGGTGCTATTCAGCCCAAGGGGCCAGGGTTAGGGTCTAGAAGCACAGTTTCGACTGCTCCTACAGTTTTGCTTCGGTACTGCAGTTTAACTGACGGCCAGCTCAGAAAGACAATTTCCATAGACTGCCACATAGAGAAGTCAGATTAGAATTTTTTAATTTAACATTTTTTAACTGTAAAATCTGACTTCTCTAATAAGACACTTTAGTCAGCACCTTTGTGCACAAAACACCCATTGAATTATTCAAATAACTGTTGCTGAGGCCGATTATTTTTTTCTCCACTCACAGCCGAAGATATTAAAATTTTATATTCATCCGATGTCTGCCATCTTTTTGGATAACGCGATGACGTCGTCGCTGCTCCCTGTGCGCACTGAGTGCTAGTGATGTTGGTCCATATAAACCTGATGCAACACGGATATAGACGGTCATAATCGACAGGTAAAATGGCGGAAGTGGATGCTGAGTTTCGACTCAAGCAGGGAGGCGAGCAAAGTTGGTGAAGTTGAATGTCCTGAATGGACAACAGTAGCGTTGAAAACTGTAACAAAAAGGAAATTGTCTAAAATTGGAGTGGACGATACGTCTATGAAGGATACTGATTCGCTTCTTGTTGGGATGCGTTTGTTGAGTAAGGATGCATATGTGCTCGATTCTGTCTTTTGTAGCAAAATGTTAAATTGTGTTTTTACATTGGATAAAAGTAGAGACTCAGAGCTAGAAAATGATATATAATACACTACAGTTGAAGAACAATGGGAAAGTAATTCTGCTTTGAAAGTTGATAAACTTGTAACCTCACTTTTGAGAAAATGGCCCTTGAATGTTTTGAAACCTGGAGAGCTCTTCTTTGTCTACACCCATTCAGCATCGTTCACACCCTTTTAAGCTTTAGCCCCAACCGTCTCTTTAAGGATTCACATGTGAGGCTATGTACTAAACATCCAAAGATTTCAAGACTAAAGGCTGGTTCATACCTTGGGTGTGTTCGTCAATTTAATCTGGAGTGCCAGAGTATGCTCTTGGCGTTCGTAAACTCAGAACGTTGTCAGATTGGCCGTTCGTAAATTCAGAGCGTTTTGCTCTCGGAGCGCACACTGGACGCTCTGGCAGAAAAGTAGGGTTGATCCGAGCATTCTGACCTAACAACAGCAGTCAAGCACCCAAGCTAACTGGCTAACGTTGGCTAGCTTGCTAGCTACTTCCAGACACAAATGAGAGAACAGCTCACTGACCATTTTAGTCACCCTAGCAGAGCTGGTTAGGCTGTTTTTATGTTATCCAGAGATTTGGTAACTGCAACTGTGCTGCTGGCAACAATTTCATTATGCTTTTTTTGCCAACGTTTACTGACACTGGCCATATTCAACGGGTGTTGAGTGTTAGTAAATTTGTCAGTTCTTCTGCGCTCTGACACACTCAGACGAGAGTACTCTGAAATTGCAGTAGATAGCCAGAGCGAATTTAACAGCTACGTCTATCGACAGTTGTCGCAGTGACATCATAAACATTGTATTGAAATAGTTACTTGCATAGTGGAGTCTTTTGTTTAGACATGTAGCTAGCGAAATAAACAATGAACCATATCCCCAACTCAAAACATTACTACCCTGCATGAATCTGCAGCTAGCTAACCAACCAGGTTCAATGTTAACTAGCTAACATTAGGATATAACAAGCAATGCAAATAGCTCTGAGATACAAATAATATTACTACACAGATCATACACGTAACGTTAGCTAGCTAGCTAACAGTACACTTTAACTTGAAATGGAAACGACTTTCTGACAAAATTAGAAACGTGTAATATCTGAAAATGTAGCTAGCTAGACTCTCTTACCCGTATACATGGATGGACGCTTCTCCCGCTCTGTCACAGATGCCATGGTTGCTCTTCGTTTGAAGATGTAATCCGGAGCCTTCTGTGTGTTCTCTTTTTGACTCTGTCTGCATATTTGCAATCAAACGCCAGAATTTTCTCCATCTCCTTAGCTATCATACTCTAATTTCACTGATTTCAAAACTTGGTTCTCTAGAAAGTGGAGAGCAACACTTATGCAATTCTACTATGTGATATCTTTCAAAAAAAGCAGTGTTAGAAAGGATTACCTACACATACTGACCAGCTCATATTATAGACAGAAGCGTGCTACATGGCAATCCGAACACATCTCTCGGCCTTTCCAGCCCGCTCATTATCTCAGCCAATCATGGCTAGCGGGAAGGTTGCTGTCTTTTTCCATGGCTAAACCAACAAGGCTCGTTATTTAACAATTTTATTCGTATTTACATATGGCATACAAGTTTGTCACATGTTCCAGAAGGCATTTTTCCCAAAAAAACGCATTTTGATAAAATAAAATAAAAGTTTACATTCAAATGACGCTCCTGGAAGTAGTGACCTATGAAGAAGCGACATTTGCCTAGTTTCCTGAAACGAGTCACATGTGGAAAACCCGTTTGAGGTTAAATAGTCTGTCAGCGTGACCAGGAGTCATCTTATTTTGATTAATCGTATTTCTGAAGAACAGAGGAAGATTGCAATGGGCCTTAAAAGAATCCGGACAACAGAAGTTTTGTGCTTTGAACTTCGGAGTAGAGCACCCGTCAAAGGAGTCATCTCAGGGGTGACGACGGATGTTCAGGTTGAATACCTGAAAATAATTCCTGGTGTGGTTGGTGCCCGGCGTCTGACCCGCTGGGTGAATGGAGAAAAAGAAGAGTCTGTCGGTCCTGTTGTTTTTTTGATAAAGAGCATCTACCTACGCATGTGAAGCTTGGTTATGTAAGATAGGCTTTAAGAGCTTTTGTTCCCAAACCACTGCAGTGTAAGAACTGTAAAGGATTTGGCCATGTTTCAAGAGTATAAAGAAGAACGATATAGTAGAAGGACGACGGTGTTGCAATTGTGGTAGGGATCATTATCCCGAGTTCCTGGAGTGCCCTGTAAGGGTTAAGGAGATTGAGGTGGCAAAAGTTAGAGCAAACGATCGAATCTCCTATGCAGAGGCAATTAAAATAATTGATAAAACAAGTGATGCTAGTGACGATATGGTAGCGGCTGTACCACAGCCTGTAGTAAATGTTTGCTGCCAGTCAAAAGATACCCAGTTTGTTAAAAAGGTGGATTTTGTGACGTTCATTGCCACAGTTATAAACTGTATGGCTCAAGTCTCAAAGAAGTCTAAGAAACTGGACATTATTGTGGCTGCGGCAGAAAAGCATTTGGGACTTAAGGATTTTACATCTGAAGACTTGCAAGGGGTACTGGCACCGGAAGACGGACCGCCCTCCCAGGCTCCCTTTGAGCCTGTGTAGGGATCAGATCTATTTTATTGTAATTGTTTTACAGAAAAGTTGTTTGATTTAATTTATTGCATTTTTTGTCGTTTTTCTGTTTGTTCCGTTTTTGGGGGGAATCCTGTTTCCATCCTGCACAATCGCCAATATACCATAAAAGAAGAAGAAGAAGAAGAAGAAGAAGAAGAAGAAGAAGAAGAAGAAGAAGAAGAAGAAGAAGAAGAAGAAGAAGAAGAAGAAGAAGAAGAAGAAGAAGAAGAAGAAGAAGAAGAAGAAGAAGAAGAAGAAGAAGAAGATATAGACGGTCCATGAATCGGAAATGTAATGTTAAAATTATTACCTTGAAAACAACGGGTGGACATCTGGGTCAGCTGACAATGTCACGAAAATGATGCTTCAATGGGGCAGAGGTCTGTGAGTTGTTGTGATTCTGGATGGCCAGATAGCTACCAACAATGACAAGTAGCTAGTTTCATCTTGTTCTTGATACCATGTCTTGTTTTGAGGTGTTTTGACCGATTATGTCAGTGATAATAATTATGGCTAAAATGCTCTAGCTAGCTAATCAACAACTGTAACGATGTATTTGAGAGACGTGCTCATTCTGCAAATGTATTTATGTTTTCAATAAATATTGGAGATTAAATATAGTTTACATGTTGTCAACAACCCAGTATGTTTTGCCCCGTAGTTGCACACACATCGGTTTTGTTGCTAAACAACCAACCCATCTATTATATGTCAGTGATTCAGCCCCATTCAGCAATATGGCACGCTTCAAATTCAAAGCCCCATCAGGAGTTTTCCGTAGGAATACGTGGATGATGTCAGTGCTATCACTATCTACTGGTTTTAATGGCTATGGCCTCAAACTCAACTCTGGACCTCAAAGCCAGTTCTTCTACATTTTTTCACTGTTCCCCTCTAATCAGGGACTGATTTAGACCTGGGACACCAGGTGTGTGCAATTAATTATCAGGTAGAACAGAAAACCAGCAGGCTTCGGACCTCGTAGGGTAAGAGTCGAGTACCCCTGGTCTATGGTTTGAACACAGCCTGACTCTGGAAAAAGAACTCTGTCCTTTTAAGAGCAGCAGAGCAGGGAGGAGTTGTGTGCTGATGTCACTTTGCTGAAATTAAAGTTAACTTGTGAGCAGGAAATACACATGGTAACAAACTCTCTCCTACTCTTTACACAAAGCTACACAAAGTCTACCTTTTGTCAAGACAAAGAGGAGGTAGCACACTCAGGTAAGTAAAGAGAGAAACAGAGAGATATTTACCTGGCCATTTTTTGACCTATAAATTAATGATAGACACACTGATTCTTGACGAATATAACATATAAATGCCTCATGAGCTTAGTTTCAACTGTCGTACTCCATCAGAACCCAAAATATACGTTTGTTTTACTCTAGCTGCTTTTAGCAACGCGGGTGTATTTACATACACAAGCGTTGCTTTCAATTGTATTGGGTTACACAAAAACAGTCCGCGGACAGGACGGTCCAAATACAAAATATCTAAAGGATCGTATGATTAAACAGACTTTCCAAACTTGGGTCTGTTCTAGACCCACTTCCTCTCTACTTACCTCATTTCAAAATAAAAGTCCCTGAAAAGTTATTCATTTTTTGTCCACATATGGCGCACGTGCAGGACTTTTATTTTCAGATTGCCCCAATTTTAATACATAAAGTTAAAAAGCTTTTGCACACTTTTGTTTACTCTTTCTCCTTATGATGAAAAGCTTTGTTTATCTCTAAAAACAATGTCAAAACTGTCAAAATTGTTTTGATATCACTACAAAAATAGTCTTACATCTATCAATACATTTAGTATTCAGAAAATGAATTACTGTATAACGCTGACTCATTCCAGGAAGTATTTTTTTATAGTTGTTTTATTGTGTTCCAGAAATGGCGTCCTCCAGCAGTCTCCTGTCTGAAGAGCAGTTCCAGTGCTCTATCTGTCTGGATGTGTTCACTGAGCCAGTCTCCACTCGCTGTATCAGAGAATACTGGGATACCACTGACCTGTGCCAGTGTCCACTGTGCAAGCATAATTTCAACAGAAGACTTTAGCTAAAAACCAACACAACACTCAGAGATGTTGCAGCTTATTTTAAAGGGAAGAGAGTGAGAGACATAGATGAGTCTCTCCCTTCACTTGGAGAAATGGTCTGTGATGTTTGCAAAGGTGAAAGGCCCTGAAGTCCTGCCTGGAGTGTCAGACCTCTTTTTGTGAGACTCACCTGCAACCTCATCAGAGAGTCACAGGCCTGAAAAGGCACAAGCTAATAGACCCTGTGGAGAAGCTGGAAAACAGGATGTGTAAGAAGCATGACAGACTGCTGGAGCTGTTCTGTAGGACCGACCAGACGTGTGTGTGTCAGTTCTGCAATGAGACAGACCACAAGACTCACCACACCGTCCCTCTAGTGTTAGAGTGTGGAGAGAGGAAGGCTCAGCTGGGGAAGATGGAGCGACAGATACGGCAGATGATCCAAGAGCGACTAGAGAAGGTTCAGGAGGTCAAATATTCAGTAGAGCTCAGCAAGAGAGATACAGAGAGAGATGGCAGACAGCCTTCAGGTCTTCACTGATCTGATGCGTTCCATTGAGAAAAGTGGTTGAGGAGAAGCAGAAAGCAACAGAGAATCGGGCTGAAGAGTTTATTAAAGAGCTGGAGCAGGAAATCAATGACCTATGTAGGAGACACACTGAGTTGGAACAGCTCTCACACACTGAGGACCACCTCCACCTCCTCCAGAGCTTCCCATCCCTGTGTACCCCTCCAAACACTAAGGACTGGTCTGAGATCAGTGTTCACAGTGAGCTGTGTGTGGGGAATGTGTGTCTGAGCTGGAGAAGAGTGCGAGGAGAGCATTTTCTGAGCTTGAGAAAATATTCAACAAAGCAATGGAGAAGTATCCTGACATCAATCTGAAGAAGATGCAGCAGTGGATGTGACTCTGGACCCTGATACAGCAAATGCCTTTCTCAGCCTGTCTGTGGATGGGAAACAAGTGAGACATGGACAGAAGCGGCACCCTCGCCCTGACACTGCAAAAGGTTTAGTGTTTTTAATCGCTCAAACCTGGTGGAAAAAGGCTTCTCCTCAGGGAGATTCTACTATGAGGTGCAGGTGGAGGGGAGGACTTGCTGGGAGCTAGGAGTGACCAGAAAGTCCATCGACAGGAAGGGGTTGTTGTTTTCACTGAGCCCTGAGAATGGATTCTGGACTGTGGGACTGGGGAAAGGGGACAAGTTTCAGGCCAACACATCTCCTTCTCTAACCCTCTTCTTGGCGAAGCCCCAGAAAGTGAGTGTGTTTGTGGATTATGAGGAGGGTTGGGTCTCCTTCTACAACGTGGAGGCTAGGGCTCATATCTACTCTTTCATTGGCTACATCTTCACTGAGAAACTATTTCCATACTTCAACCATGCTGATGTTTGATGCTGGTAAAAACACTGCCCCATTGGTCATCACTCCTGTCAATCCCACAGATTTCTACACTTGTTATTTAATACTGCTTGTTCCTGCCAGCACCTGGATCTGGATGCACTGCCGTGCATCAGTTTTCTTAAATTTTTGTTGCACTATAATAAAAATGACTGAACATTATATTGAACACCAATGAGTAGTCAGTCTACCCACTTTCAAATTCAACTGTAAGTAAGCCTTAAACAGACAATTGATTCATCAGAAACTAGTGTCTCAGTCCCGATTATAAGCTAGGTTTCCGTCCAATTGGCGGCAGATTTTCATGCTAATATTCTAGAATCCGCATATGGAATATATGCACATTTTCCCACCAGTGGTATGTTTCCACCAAACTGAATTGTTGCAGATAGAAGTTGACTGTGCCTTTAAACAGCTTGGGAAATTCCAGAAAATGATGTCATGGCTTTAGAAGCTTCTGATAGGCTAATTGACATCATTTGAGTCAATTGGAGGTGTACCTGTGGATGTATTTCAAGGCCTACCTTCAAATTCAGTGCCTCTTTCCTTGACATCATGGGAAAATGAAAAGAAATCAGCCAAGACCTCAGGCTAGGCCACTCCAGGACCTTAATGTGCTTCTTCTTGAGCCACTCCTTTGTTGCCTTGGCCTTGTGTTTTGGGTCCTTGTCATGCTGGAATACCCATCCACGACCCATTTCAATGCCCTGGCTGAGGGAAGGAGGTTCTCACCCAAGATTTGACGGTACATGGCCCCGTCCATCGTCCCTTTGATGTGGTGAAATTGTCCTGTCCCCTTAGCAGAAAAACACCCCCAAACCAAAATGTTTCCACCTCCATGTTTGACGGTGGGGATGGTGTTCTTGGGGTCATAGGCAGCATTCCTCCTCCTCCAAAAAGCTCGATTTTGGTCTCATCTGACCACAACACTTTCACCCAGTTCTCCTCTGAATCATACAGATGTTTATTGGCAAACTTCAGACGGGCTGTAAATGTGCTTTCTTGAGCAGGGGGACCTTGCGGGCGCTGCAGGATTTCAGTCCTTCACGGCGTAGTGTGTTACCAATTGTTTTCTTGGTGACTATGGTCCCAGCTACCTTGAGATCATTGACAAGATCCTCCCGTGTAGTTCTGGGCTGATTCCTCACCATTCTCATGATCATTGCAACTCCACAAGGTGAGATCTTGCATGGAGCCCCAGGCCGAGGGAGATTGACAGTTATTTTGTGTTTCTTCCATTTGCGAATAATTGCAAAAACTGTTGTCACCTTCTCACCAAGCTGCTTGGCGATGGTCTTGTAGCCCATTCCAGCCTTGTGTAGGTCTACAATCTTGTCCCTGACATCCTTGGAGAGCTCTTTGGTCTTGGCCATGGTGGAGAGTTTGGATTCTGATTCATTGATTGCTTCTGTGGACAGGTGTCTTTTATACAGGTAACAAGCTGAGATTAGGAGCGCTCCCTTTAAGAGTATGCTCCTAATCTCAGCTCGTTACCTGTATAAAAGACACCTGGGAGCCAGAAATCTTTATGATTGAGAGGGGGTCAAATACTTATTTCCCTCATTAAAATGCAAATCAATTTATAACATCTTTGACATGCGTTTTTCTGGATTTTTTTTGTTATTCTGTCTCTCACTGTTCAAATAAACCTACCATTAAAATTATAGACTGATCATTTCTTTATCAGTGGGCAAACATACAAAATCAACAGGGGATCAAATACCTTTTTCCCTCACTGTATATATCTCTATACGGTATGACTTTACTCGCATAGAAACTATCGTTGGAAACGTGGTTATTGACAGACAATCTCCTCATTGTAGAGAAATAATTGCATAGACAAAAAATGTAAAGTGAGTTCCTCCAGCTCCAGCTATGAAGGAGCCCAACCATGTTGTAAAAGGGGTCAACGACTTGTAGATGAAAGCTCTTTAGTACTGAATCCTTTTAACAAAGGCCACACAGTAATAAAATGAACACACGCTACTTGTTTGTTTCTTCTAGTTTTCCACCAGGGACTGGATCCATCCCCCAGCATCATCATCATCATCATCATCATCATCATCATCATCATCCTATCATTCACACTGATATTACTAATAGCTGTTTAACTTCACAGTTATTTCTTATGACAATCATACAGCTTAAAAGCCAGGCAAATAGGTATTTGTTCTAAATTCTGTTTTACATGTATGTATATTTATATAATTATACTTAAGAGTACAGTATTATATATGTAGGTATATACTGTATTTCAGAGCAATAGACAGACAATTCTCAGTTATATCCACTAGAGCAGGGTTCCCCAACTGGCGGCCCGCTGTCCGAATTTGGCCCGCGGGTAGTTTTATTTGCCCCCCCCCGTTCCCACTCATTGAGAGACACATGATCGTATATACAAATGTAAGCAAGGTTAGAAACGATTATGTTTTAGTCAAACATTATATCTGTTTGGGCTTCTTGCTGTCAATTTGCAGTCTACAAATTATTTGTAATTATGTTCCAGCCCCCTGACCATCCGCGGCTTAATCTAGTTGATGATCCCTGCACTAGAATATCAAATATGTTATTGAGGTCAGCTCAACCCATCAACAACTCTTATAGATCAATTCAACAGGCATCAACTGAACTTAACCGGTGAACAAGGGTTGTGGGTGAAATCTGTTATTCTGTGGAATTTGTGAGCAGTCGGTTAAGATGGTAATAACTGCACTGAGACAGAGTGACCTAATTTGAGCTACAGCTAGTGAATGAAAGAGAGAGCAGGGAGAGGGAGACAGAGGGATAGAGAGAAAACCTGTTAGCAATGATCTCTCTCTCTCTCTTGAACCTTCTAAAACCCACAAAACCCATTCTTAATCTTCAACTAAACTTGCCAAACCTAATTAGTTAATCTATACGGTTGCTAATTGTTCCCATGTAGAGCGTCTCCAATCGATGTAGCCAAGGGAGTGATTAACAGAGCATGTCAGGTGACCTGCTGTATCAGATACATGACCTCGCTCTCTACCTCTCTCTTTACCTCTACCTCTCTCTTTACCTCTACCCCTTTGTACCTCTCTCTAACGTTATCTACCTCTCTGTACCTCTCTACACCTCTCTCTACCTCTATCAGCCAGGTCACCCATGATATTTGACGTCCATCCATGTCTGAGGATGTCGGGAAATGATGTGGAAACCAGCCACTAGGGGCAACAGTTTGCTCTGTTACCTTCAAGTAGGTTTGGGTTTTCCTAGGGCGTTGTGGACAGGGATAAGCATCTGCCTTTTATTCCAAAGGTTGCAAGATTTAATCCAGCAATAGTTGTTTTTATATTTTTGTTTTAAGCCTATCCCAAACCTTAACCCTTACCTTAACCATTCTGAGTTAACATATAGGCCTGTTTTGCATGTTATTCTGGCATTAATTCGTGTCACATATCAGTTTACAAAAATAAAATACAAAATCCTTGAGTTAATAAAGCCGCATACAAACATGGTCTCTTCTTGAGTAAGGCAGGTCCAAAATGCAGGTGTTTCAGCCTAGCCCAGTGCTTTCTGTGGTTGAGGGGCAGCCAACTAAAGCACAAAGCGTAGGCGTTGGTAATTTTGTCTAGTTGTGCCGTGATTGGCTCATTGTTCTGTCACTCATGGGGACACTTTGTCACTGCAAATCTACAGGGAGAGCTAGGCAGTTTAATCCCCCTTGGGTGTTGCCATAGATTTACACTAAAAGTGCCCATCCAAGAAGGCTCAAGGTCATTGGCCACAGATAAAATTAAGTCTACCATAGCTTTGATTGGACTGATCCTGTCAGCATCTTACTCCCAAAATCTTGACAAGCAGTCATCATCATGAATCACTTCGACAATCTACTGGAAAATCCTTTTAAATCCTTGTCATATCAAGAGAAATTATAGATAAAACGTCTCCGTGCTCATCGACCATTGAACATAAACATGACATAAGTCGGAAAGTCAACAATGAGTGGTTTGTAAGGCCTCAGTGGCTAACTGAGAGCATAGCAGAGCAATCACTACTTTGCTTCCCCTGCCTGCTATTTGGTGGAGAGGGTGTGTGGTCCTAGTCTGGATTTAAGGATTTAAAACATCTGTCTGAAAAGGTCAAATAACAAACAGAAATACCTTATTGACATACACTACCAGTCAAAAGTTTGGACAAACCTACTCATTCAAGGGTTTTCCTTTATTTTTACTATTTTTTACATTGTAGAATAATAGTGAAGACAACAAAACTATGAAATAACACATATGGAATCATATAGTAACCAAAAAAGTGTTAAACAAATCAAAATACATGTTATATTTTAGATTCTTCAAAGTAGCAACACTTTGCCTTGATGACAGCTTTGCACACTCTTTGCATTCTCTCAACCAGCTTCACCTGGAATGCTTTTCCAACAGTCTTGAAGAAGTTCCCAAATATGCTGAGCACTTGTTGGCTGCTTTTCCTTCACTCTGTCGTCCAAATCATTCCAAACCATCTCAATTGGGTTGAGGTCGGGGGATTGTGGAGGCCAGGTCATCTGATGCAGCACTCCATCACTCTCCTTCTTGGTAAAACAGTCCTTACACAGCCTGGAGGTATGTTGGGTCAGCCATTCTGGTTAAGTGTGCCTTGAATTCTAAATAAATCACAGACAGTGTCACCAGCAAAGCACCCCCACACCATAACACCTCCTCATTCATGCTTTACGGTGGGAACTACACATGCAGAGATAATCCGTTCACCCACACCGCGTCTCACAAAGACACGGCGGTTTGATCCAAAAATCTTAAATCTAGACTCCAGACCAAAGGACAAATGTCCACCGGTCTAATGTCCATTGCTCGTGTTTCTTGGCCCAAGCAAGTCTCTTCTTCTTATTGGTGTCCTTTAGTAGTGGTTTCTTTGCAGCAATTCGACCATGAAGGCCTGATTCACATGGTCCCCTCTGAACAGTTGATGTTGAGATGTGTCTGTTACTTGAACACTGTGAAGCATTTATTTGGGCTGCAATTTCTGAGGCTGGTAACTCTAATGAACTTATGCTCTGCAGCAGAGGTAACTCTGGGTCTTCCATTCCTGTGGCGGTCGTCATGACAGCCAGTTTCATCATAGTGCTTGATGGTTTTTGCGACTGCACTTGAAGAAACTTTCAAAGTTCTTGACATTTTCCGTATTGACTGACCTTCATGTGTTAAAGTAATGATGGACTGTCGTATCTCTTTGCTTATTTGAGCTGTTCTTGCCATAATATTGACTTGGTCTTTTACCAAATAGGGCTATCTTCTGTATAGCTCCCCTACCTTGTCACAGCGCATTAAGAAGGAAAATAATTCCACAAATTAACTTTTAAGAAGGCACACATGTTAATTGAAATGCGTTCCAGGTAACTACCTCATGACGCTGGTTGAGAGAATGCCAAGAGTGTGCAAAGCTGTCATCAAGGCAAAGGGTGGCTATTTATAAAATATATTTTGATTTGTTTAACACTTTTTTGGTTACTACATGATTCCATATGTGTTATTTCATAGTTTTGATGTCTTAACTATTATTCTACAATGTGAAAAATAGTAAAAATAAAGGAAAACCCTTGAATGAGTAGGTGTGTCCACACTTTTGACTGGTACTGTACGTTTTCAGACCCTTTGCTATGAGACTCGAAATTGAGCTCAGGTGCATCCTGTTTCCATTGATCATCCTTGAGATGTTTCTACAACTTGATGGGAGTCCACCTGTGGTAAATTCAATTGATTGAACATGATTTGGAAAGGCACACACCGGTCTATATAAGGTAACACAGTTGACAGTGCATGTCAGAGCAAAATCAAGCCATGAGGTCGAAGGAACTGTCCGTAGAGCGCCGAGACAGGATTCTGTCGAAGCACAGATCTTGGGAAGGGTACCAAAAAAATTCTGCAGCATTGAAGGTCCCCAAGAACACAGTGGCCTCCATTATTCTTCAATGGAAGAAGTTTGGAACCACCAAGACTCTTCCTAGCGCTGGCTTCCCGGCCAAACTGAGCAATCGGAGGAGAAGAGCCTTGATCAGGGAGGTGACCAAGAACCAGATGGTCACTCTGACAGAGCTCTAGAGTTACTCTGTGGAGATGTGAGAACCTTCCAGAAGGACAACCATCTCTGCAGCACTCCACCAATCAGGACTTTATGGTAGAGTGGCCAGACGGAAACCACTCCTCAGTAAAAGGAACGACAGCCTGCTTGGAGTTTGCCAAAAGGCACCTAAAGACTCTCAGACCATGAGAAACAACATTCTCTGGTCTGATGAAACCAAGATAGAACTCTTTGGCCTGAATGCCAAGCATCACATCTGGAGGAAACCTGGCACCATCCTTACGGTGAAGCATGGTGGTGGCAGCATCATGCTGTGGGGATGTTTTTCAGTGTCAGGAAATGGGAGACTAGTCAGGATCGAGGCAAAGATGAATGGAGCAAAGTACAGAGAGATCCTTGATGAAAACCTGCTCCAGAACACTCAGGACCTCAGACTGAAGCGAAGGTTCACCTTCCAACAGGACAACGACCCTAAGCACACAGCCAAGACAACGCAGGAGTGGCTTCGAGACAAGTTTCTGAATGTCCTTGAGTGGCCCAGCCAAAGCCCGGACTTGAACCCGATCGAACAGCTCTGGAGAGACCTGAAAATAGCTGTGCAGCAACACTCCCCATCCAACCTGACAGAGCTTGAGAGGATCTGCAGAGAAGAATGGAAGAAACTCCCCAAATACAGGGGTGCCAAGCTTGTAGCATCATACCTAGAAGACTCAATGCTGTAATCGCTGCCAAAGGTGCTTCAACAAAGCACTGAGTAAAGGGTCTGAATACTTATGTAAATGTGATATTTCAGTTTTTTATTTTTAATAAATTAACAAAAATTAATACAAACCTGTTTTTGCTTTGTCATTATGGGTTATTGTGTGTATATTGATGAGGGGGGGGGGAAACAATTTAATCCATTTTAGAATAAGGCTGTAACGTAACAAAATGTGGAAAAAGTGAAATTATAAATTATGTGTTATTCCAGGGAGATATGTATAAAGTAACTATGAATGTAATACAAAGTGTATGTTGTGTAGTAAGCTGTTAATAGCCCATACGTCTCACCCTAAGAATTTGATCCATCTCCCCCTTAGAACTTAGCGTACTGTTCTGACTTAGTGGTGCACATGTAGAGAAATGACGTCATCAAATATTGTAAGAGCTTTCATTGTCTGCTCCCGTTATTATTCCTACGGTTCTGACTTGGTGTACAGGGAGAATACTGTAAGAACGGCCCACATTCCGAATTATGTCGCTGTACATTTCAAAAGTGCTGAACAAATAGTTATGTTGACTACGTCGGTCTTAGCTCGCTCATTAATGTCTTAATCGAAATTACGGCATTAATCCGCTCATCGTTCCCTTATGCCATAGTTTGTACATCTCAATTGTTATATTGCTTATATAGGTCTATCTCATTAGAATCTTATTCATCATTTTAGGCAATGTTGGAATGATGCATTTCCTTGTTTTGCTTACTTTTTGTGTGTTATAATTAGCTCATGTTTGCCAGTGAAAGTTCAGTAATAGACCCATGTAGTTCCAGTTGATAGTGCGAGGGTTGTTTTGTTTGTGCAATGCGCTGTCTGTGCGTCGGTATATTGTCTATAAAAGTGGATCCTGGTGATTGTATTTTCCTTCCCTTTTAGACCACATGGGCCTAATAAAATACTTCAAATGGTAACCGCGGTAACCGTGTCTCTCTCTCGCTCTCGCTCTCTCTCTCTGTGTGGTGACTTAAAGACGAGTAAAGTTAAGGCCTTAACATCTTGCTGAATTGATCTGAAATAACATCTATCTAAATTTATATCGGCGTCCATTTCGAAAGTGCTGAACAAAGGTCTACCTCGTCGCAGCTTGTTTGCTTGCTAATGCTTATACTTAGTTAATAATGTAAGGACATACATTATGAATTTACATAAATTTAATAAAGTCAAATAAAGTCCAAACTCATGTCGGCATTCGTTATTATTGAAGGAGAATGCCGTTGTTTTCGAGTTACACAAATCCACAAGGAGTTAGTAGAAACTTTATTTATTCAGTCAGCCATATCAGCTATGTTTCGGGACAGTTTTATGTAGGCCCTAACAGTTTGTGGGCACTTTTTGTCACCATTCTAGTGCAATTAAAGTATTGTTTAGTGTTGTGTTGTGTAGTGGCTTTGCTGGCATGCATCTAAAAAAAAATTGGTTGAGTTTGCCCCACCAAGATTTACATGCAAAAAAACCTCCACTGATAAACGTCTGTCTAATTCTGACTTGAGACTGAGAGCTGGTTGCTCTCTGTACCTCTCTCTACCTTTCTGTACCACACCTCCAGTCCCGCTCTAAAACGACCTCCTATACCCAGCTATACCACATAACCTCCAGTTCCTCCTCTTAACTAAACAGCTCCCGGCAGCTCCACTGGCGATATGAGGTTTTAGCCACTGCACAGGAGGTTGGTGGCACCTTAATTGGGGAGGATGGGCTCGTGGTAATGTCTGGAGCAGAATAGGTGGAATGCTGTCAAATACATCAAGCACACGGTTTGATGCCATTCCATTTGCTCCGTTTCAGCCGTTGTTATGAGCCGTCCTCCCTTCAGCAGCCTCCACCGAGCCACTGTCTTGTAACGTTGGTGGGAAGACTGAAGGGGTGTATGTCATTAGTCTGAAATGGCCGCTTCCCTTTTCAGCTTTCCTTGTCTCCTTACATTCATCTACAATAGACAGGTGAAATCAGGTTCCTAAAGGTTGTGGTCAGATCAGTGCGAATAAAGTAGAGGAGATGAGTAAAAGAGGCCACTGTAGACTATTGAGACTGACCCAGAACTCGTCACTGGAACAACACTGCCCCCTGTTGGCTCAGCTATGTTACAACACAACAGGCTCTTGGCATATATTACAGTTTGTATAATAATCAATTTCGGCACACAGCTTCAGATCTCTGTGGTACACAATTTATAATGACAATCTCATCCCAGTAAATCCACTGATTTAAAAATGTTGTATCAGATGCATCATAAGATGAAATAAGAATTCTCAATGTGTGAATACGTATCTGCTCTACCAAGGCTTCTGCATGACAGCATACATGTACGTCAAAGCAGTGAGTGGTCTGTGGATGTGGATCAGGCAGCAGTCCCCAGTTCATACCCAAATCATACATGAATAAAATATCATGAATAAATGAACGAATGAGCATCCACTTTTTCACATCGCTGCTGCTTTCCAGGTAGCCTCTCTCTCTCTCTCTCTCTCTCTCTCTCTCTCTCTCTCTCTCTCTCTCTCTCTCTCTCTCTCTCTCTCTCTCTCTCTCTCTCTCTCTCTCTCTCTCTCTCTCTCTCTCTCTCTCTCTCTCTCTCTCTCTCCCTCCCCCAGAATTCCTTGATGCTGTTACAAGGACATGAGCGGCTGTGAATACTAACTACTATACTCCTGTTATTCTTGTCCTGTTACTGTCATCATCATGCACCCCTCGACAAAAACTCCTTGTGATTCAGCTAGTGTGTGTAATCCCTATTGTGTGAATCACACTCAGACAGTCTATTGTGGTCATAATGTGTATAAGTACCTCTCCTTTCATGTGGTATCCTATGGCTACTGCTCACCTTTCCCAATACCAAGACCCATGTCTGTTGATTTATCTTCTCCCACCGATATCTTATTTATTAAACTCAGGTAGGTAGTGTATCAGGGGAGGCTGGTGGGAGGAGCGATAGGAGGACGGGCTCATTGTAATGGCTGGAATGGAACCAATACAGCATAGGGTATCTAAGTGGTAACTATGGAGGATAGAGAATAGGGTGTCCACCCACTTTGCTCAGGGTGGGTGAAAATGCGCTTTGGTGTTGACTTTTCACTTCTTTATGTTATAAAATTCATTTTACCAAGACAAATATGATTCTTCATGTTCTGAGTCGTTCAGTGTGGTCTTTCTCTAGCATGTCATTAACATTGTATGCAAAAAGTCGGATTTCGTAACCTAATACAGCTCTGTTGACAGAGCGGTGCTGCTTTATCACTGAAACTTTTGAAGATTTTATATTTTGTGGTCGTCGTCTTCCAAGTTGTTTCCGCTGGTCACAAAAAGCAAAATTAGCATGACCCGAGCTGAATTAAATGTAAAAGGCTTTAAAAATAAAAAGATTGGGTCAGTGCTCCGTTGACATTTCACAGAGATACGCTTGTTTTTGTGATAAGTCTTTGAAAAAGAACAGGAATTTAGCGTTAATATAAACAGTGTATACTAAAACAGTAAAATACTACATGTCTAAAAATCTATATCTATCTTACCTCTGTATTGTTTCATATCCTCTGGATTCGAGAAGAAAGATGACGAGTTCAATAGTGAGCCTGTCAGGTAGCCTTAATTGTCTCACAGCGTCCAGTCCAGCTGACCCCAATGCTATTTTCCTGATTCTTGACCACTTTTTCCTCTGGCCTCCATTGATTTAGTCACCCTAATTCAGACCATCCTCCCAGGGTAAAAACTCCAATAAGTTTTGAACAGATTATGATAGAGACATGAGGTTTGGACCGTTGGTTTTCTTAGAGGATTATCTACACAATTAGCATATTATTTCACCAATTAGTCAAAAGATACATTTTGATTGGACACCCTATAGAGAGAGGAGAGAGGAACCCACCATTCAGCATTATAAGTGGTAAAATGACACCTACGTGGCTACAATAGAAGCAGGAAGAGAGATAAAGAACGTTTATGGGACATCTTAACAATCAATCCCCCACTTTATATCTTGCTTCTGCGCTGTGGAGCGGACCGATAGCAGACGGGAGACAGCAGATAGCCAGATAGGATTGGTAGTTAGCACAGGGTCTGCGGTGTTAGTGGACACTAAATGGCCTCTCCGAGAAGCGTAGGGAGCTTGTCAGGGTGGCCTAACGAAAACAAAGCCTGGGGTTGGGACTGGGTTAGGGGGAAGGGGGAAGGAGGAGTGGGTTGGGGGGTGGGGGGGGGGGGGGGGGCTAATGTGGTATTAATGGGGACCTCTACTGTCCTTGACAAATCATGAGGTTGGGGTTGGCGCTCAAACACACACAAGTGCACAGGCACACACATACACACACACAGTAGTGTACACACACTAATCAAATCAAATCAAATTTTATTGGCCACATGCGCCGAATACAACAGGTGCAGACATTACAGTGAAATGCTTACTTACAGCCCTTAACCAACAGTGCATTTATTTTTAATAAAAAAGTAGAATAAAACAACAAAAAAAGTGTTGAGAAAAAAAGAGCAGAAGTAAAATAAAATAACAGTAGGGAGGCTATATATACAGGGGGGGTACCGGTGCAGAGTCAATTTGCGGGGGCACCAGCTAGTTGAGGTAGTTGAAGTAATATGTACATGTGGGTAGAGTTAAAGTGACTATGCATAAATAATTAACAGAGTAGCAGCAGCGTAAAAGGATGGGGTGGGGGGCAGTGCAAATAGTCCGGGTAGCCATGATTAGCTGTTCAGGAGTCTTATGGCTTGGGGGTAGAAGCTGTTGAGAAGTCTTTTGGACCTAGACTTGGCACTCCGGTACCGCTTACCGTGCGGTAGCAGAGAGAACAGTCTATGACTAGGGTGGCTGGAGTCTTTGACAATTTTGAGGGCCTTCCTCTGACACCGCCTGGTATAGAGGTCCTGGATGGCAGGAAGCTTGGCCCCAGTGATGTACTGGGCCGTACGCACTACCCTCTGTAGTGCCTTGCGGTCGGAGGCCAAGCAGTTGCCATACCAGGCGGTGATGCAACCAGTCAGGATGCTCTCAATAGTGCAGCTGTAGAATTTTTTGAGGATCTGAGGACCCATGCCAAATCTTTTCAGTCTCCTGAGGGGGAATACAATGAGATTACACACACACACACACACCCTCCTACACAGTAGATCCGCCACACGCCCCACTCTAAGCACTTGTGAAAATGACACCATGTGCGAGTTCAGTCAAGAGTAGTAACAAGCAGCATTTGTGGCTGTACACATCCTCTTATGCATAACATCATCTCTATCTCGCAACATCACGTTTAATAGCACTGGTGACGTTCCATAATGGGAAATGAATGTCAAAATGGCACAGCGTACCCCCATAGCCTTGTATCAGGGGAATGTAGCGTGCCAACAACATTGGATGCTTTTAATGCTCTGCATCCCAAATGGCACCCGACTCCGTATGTAGTACGCTCCTTTGGAGCAGGCCATCTGGTCAAAAGTAGTGCACTACATCGGGAATAGGGTGCCATTTGGGACACAGATTGAGTTTCCCCTCAGGATAAAAAAAATAAAGTGTTAACAGCTCAGTTGAAGACCCTGAGTGTACCGCGATCACTTTACTGCCACAACACAAAACAACAATAATCCTCTGACAGAATAAAAAAAAAAAAGTATATTAATATGTGTTCCTGTGTTCAGCACTCCAGGTGGTCCCTTATTATTATTATTATTATTACATTATTGGATGTGTGTGTTGGCGTTGTGTTCAGTTCTTGTATCACAATGAAGGAGAAGTACATTATTTAGACGCAATGACATACAACGACATCAAGGGAAGTGCTGAGCTCCCCGCCCCCCCTCTCTATCCATCTCCCTCCCTCTCTGTAGTGGTACCCTCTGGTCCTGTGAATTGAGTTGTAAATTCCTGTCGGCCATGGAATGGCTCTAAAGGGTTCTGAGAGGGTGAGCAGAGCTATAAATTGAAGACAGTGGATCCTGGGGTAAGTGGTTGTATGAGACATGCATTATCCAACACCAGTTTAATGCACTTGGAGATTAACTGATTTAAAGCTATTTGAGAAGTTAATGTTTCAGGTGTTATTCTGCTAAGTGGGTGGTAATGTCCCTGTGTTTTCCAATGGTTAGAATGTACTGTGTTATGGGATAGATAGTGAGCATTGGAAAGGTATTGCAACCGATAGAGGATCATTGATTTTGGAGAGTTATACTATATTTCACACAGAAAAACACATTCTCACTCACACACACACACACACAGCTGCATGATGCGCACGCACACACACACACACACACACACACACACAGGGTGAGTGATACTGGATGCACACATTCACACTCTCTCTCACACAAACACACACACACCTCCACTCCCAGCCTATCCCTTGCCCAGAGTGGAGGTAGAGGTAGAGTGATGGAGGGTTGTAAAGGAAAACAGACCATTAGCTTCATTGGCATCTGCCAAGAGGCTGACAGAGGAAACGCTGTCACAACGTTGTAAAGATGTACCTGAGACACCACCAGCCCTCACAGTCTGACAGCACAGCATCACTCACCCTGTGAGTGTGTGTCAGGTCATCATCATTCACCCTGTTCTCCTCCTAGAAGTGGCCGTCACAGCCAATAATCCTGGCCTCTCTGTCACTGAGGACTGTGGGTGCCATGGGAACAAGCCAGGAGCGAACCAAGGAACACCAACACAACACCCGTAACAAAAGTATAATTTGGGATTAGAAAAATACTCAATTTCTCTTGCAATCCAATGAGGGCTATGGCAAAAACTGAGCATTCTTCCAAATATTAATGTTTAAATGGCAAAATAATTGAACAGTCCACCAGGAGTACTTGCTACAGTGATTCCTGAAATGTAGAGCCTGTTGGAGTATTTTTCCAATCCCAAATTATACTTTTGTTATATTGTTTGCTAGCTCAGCAGGCTAGCTAGCTCTCAGTCTCATTGACCTCCAAACATTGTTAACGGTAGCTAGCTAGCCACTTAATATAACTTGTTTTCTCAAAATGTATGTTAGCTAGCTAAGTTATTCATGTTATTAATACAACTCCCATCTGCTGTTGACATCAGGATACGATTTGAGAGCACTAGTTAGCTCCAAAAGTGTTTATAGCCTTGACTGCATGCTGACAGTGAATTCAGCACCATTCAGTGGCTTGCTACACTACAAACATAATTTTACCAGGTTGCCCTGAAGCAATTGTAATGACAGCCTACCACAACATATACAAAAGTTTATTGATTAGCAAGGGGTAGTCTGTGTTCAATTTCATTGTGTATTAGAAACACAGTTTGAGATCATTGTGAGGGGATTTCGCCAGTGGTTGAATGGGGAATTGTGGAAAATGTTGTCCGAGGTTGCATCAGTAACCAAGGGGGGCGGGGCTTAGAGAAGGGTCAATTGTTTACGCCAGGGATCGTCAACGAGATTCAGCCGCAGGCCGATTTTACTTGAGCGGATAGTCAGGGGGCAAGAACATAATTACAAATCATTTGTAGACTGCAAATTGACCTCAATAAGCCCAAGCAGAAATAACATTTCACTAAAACATAATCATTTTAAACCTTGCTTACATTTGTATACGATAACATATATCTCTCTATTATGAGTGGGAATACTTTGGAACAGATTTCCAAAATTAAAATCACTTGGAGCTGATTTGCTCGATTTTTAAAAAGTATTTTATGTCCAAAAATAAAAACAAAAATTAAATAAACTGTTTTTTGCTCATAAAACTTGGGGGGCAAATATAATCACCGTTAGAAAAATTCGGCCCACGGGCCACCAGTTGGGGAACCCTGGTTTATGCTATTCACCTTACGGTGCCCCGCCCACTTGACGCAGTTCCTGATCGAAAGTGAATGTTTTCCTCCTTCCACCCCATTCACAAACACTGCATGAAAAGCAGAGTTTCTGGGTGAAATCGGATCTTCTATTGTATATTTGAGTCAAGAAGAGTAGAAGGAAAACAGAAAGTTGAATTCCACCCACCTGGTCTAGAGTGGCTGCTAGCCCCCAGGGTTAAATGAATCACTGACTGCTGTACTTTGTTGGAACATTAATTGACTCTGTACCAGAACTGCATTGACTGTTTTACTGAAATAACAGTAATCATGAGCTTGGTACACGTTTTTGGCAAACATTCTGTTTCCTACTCTAGTCCACATGCCTGTAGCTCTGTGCACTGACAGTATCACATGAAAAACTTGTAGCTCGTTTGATTATAATGACCTTTGGGTAGGTGTTTGTGGTCGATACATCGAGTGCATGTAGCCAAAGGCCTGTGGAGCCTCTTTCAACCAGGTGGATGGAATTCAACTATTGTTTTCACAGTAGTCCCATATTACCAATAATCACAGTAATTTCACAACATATCAAAAAGTGTTTCCAAGGTTAAAGTGATAAAGCTCAAAGGTGGGAATTCCCCTTTACTATATCTCAATCTGGTTGGATAAAGTTCCGATTTTATATTAATTATATGAATATGCATGACTTGAGACTGATGCAATTGTTGACTGTGTTCTATCGGTTGTACAGTGAGGGAAAAAAGTATTTGATCCCCTGCTGATTTTGTACGTTTGCCCACTGACAAAGACATGATCAGTATATAATTTTAATGGTAGGTTTATTTGAACAGTGAGAGACAGAATAACCCCCAAAAAATCCTGAAAAACACATGTCAAAAATGTTATAAATTGATTTGCATTTTAATGAGGGAAATAAGTATTTTTCTCCTCTGCAAAACATGACTTAGTACTTGGTGGCAAAACCCTTGTTGGCAATCACAGAGGTCAGTCGTTTCTTGTAGTTGGCCACCAAGTTTGCACACATCTCAGGAAGGATTTTGTCCCACTCCTCTTTGCAGATCTTCTCCAAGTCATTAAGGTTTCGAGGCTGACGTTTGGCAACTCAAACCTTCAGCTCCCTCCACAGATTTTCTATGGGATTAAGGTCTGGAGACTGGCTTGGCCACTCCAGGACCTTAATGTGCTTCTTCTGAGCCACTCCTTTGTTGCCTTGGCCGTGTGTTTTGGGTCATTGTCATGCTGGAATACCCATCCACGACCCATTTTCAATGCCCTGGCTGAGGGAAGGAGGTTCTCACCCAAGATTTGACGGGACATGGCCCCGTCCATCGTCCCTTTGATGCTGTGAAGTCGTCCTGTCCCCTTAGCAGAAAAACACCCCCAAAGCATAATGTTTCCACCTCCATGTTTGACGGTGGGGATGGTGTTCTTGGGGTCATAGGCAGCATTCCTCCTCCTCCAAACACGGCGAGTTGAGTTGATGGCAAAGAGCTCGATTTTGGTCTCATCTGACCACAACACTTTCACCCAGTTCTCCTCTGAATCATTCAGATGTTCATTGGCAAACTTCAGACGGGCCTTTATATGTGCTTTCTTGAGCAGGGGGTCAAATACTTATTTCCCTCATTAAAATGCAAATCAATTTATAACATTTTTGACATGCGTTTTTCTGGATTATTTTGTTGTTATTCTGTCTCTCTGTTATATCTAGCCTAGTTGTAGAAGAACGGACATCTGCACAGTTTCACATTGAACATCACTCTGTCGTTTAATGACATGTGCCACGCATTCTGACAACCCATTCATCCGTAACGCAGCACACTGTCGTAAACCATAACAACGTACAGTACGACGTACAGCACGTCGTACCATACATAACATTTCCCCCCCCTTTCCAAAACCAGGGACTGGTACCATATATAAATGACCGCACAATTCAGGGCAAGAACCTAGAGTGATACCTGTAAGAAATAAACATTAACCCTTAAACGGATGGACTCTCCAAACTAGCCAGTTCAGTCCATTAACCTGGAGGTTGACTAAGACACCTAACGGAGCCTAAGAATGAAAAGAGGTTAAGTAGTCCCCCAGATAAGCAGGGCGAGTTCGTGCCCGCATAGGCCTTTCTTCCACCGCCACCGCTTGTGGCTCTGGCCCTTGGGGAACCCACAGAGGCTGGGGCTCAGGTGGTAGTGGTGGAGGAGGTCCATCCGGTGGCGTCTCTGGCCTGCATGTCTGTTTTGTGTGCCTTCGTGTTCCTTAAGGGGCAGGGACTTTTCTGAGGCGGCTGGCGTGCCAGCGTGATCCATTGCTCATCATGAATGTGGCGGGCCCCAGTTGTCGACTGACCTGCAAGGGGTCCGACCAGAATGAGGCCATTTTGTTGCACCGCTGAGGCCGTCGGGCTCGGACCCAGTCTGACACTTGAATGATCGACTTCTTCACCCTGTGTGCCTTGTCAAACCGCTGTTTCATTGCTCTTTGGTGCCTGGTCACTGCCTGCTGTTCTTGGGTGCGCTTAGTCGCCGGTTCTGCTACTCTCTGTGTTCTGAGTCTGTCCAGTGGCAGTTCCATCTCACGACCTAGCATGAGGGATGCCGGGGAGACCTGTGTTGTTGTGTGTTTGCTTGCTCTGTAGTGCATTAGCGTTTGATTCAAAGCAGTTTGGAACGTGCACCCCTGGACCAGGTGCGCTCTGATGCCGTTCTTCAGCGTTTGGTTGAAGCGTTCCACCCCTCCGTTAGCTTGTGGGTTGTAGTAGGCCGTGCGGACGTGTTTGATTCCCTTGTTGCTGAGATATGAGGAGAACTCGGCAGAGGTTAGCTGGGGCCCATTGTCCGTGGTAAGGGTGAGGGGTAGGCCCCACCTTGTGAACAGGCTGTCTAGGATGTCCACGATGGCCTGTGCTGTGACAGTTCCGACAGGAACCACTTCTGGCCACTTAGAGTGGAGGTCATACACCACCACCAGGAAGCGCTGATGGTGAGGGACTGCGTGTCCATGGATCTCGCCACAGATGTCCAGTTGGATGTGCTCCCAGGGGTGGGACGGCCATGCGAGAGGCTGCAGGGGGGTGGGGCGGACTGTCCTGTTTTCCCACTGAGGAGGCATGCAGCACAATCCCTGACCAGGGCTTCAATGTCGTGGTCGATGCCTGGCCACCACACAAGGTCTCGACATCGCTGTTTGACCTTGACTATGCCCAAGTGACCCTCGTGCGCCATGGATAGAACACGCGCACGCAGGCCACTCGGGACCACAGTACAAAACCCTCGAGAGACACAGACTTCTTCCCAGCAAGAAAGTTCGTGCTTCACTCTGGCGAAAGTCGCCAGCTCTTCCGGCACATGTGCTGGCCATCCAGTGCGTATGTAGGCGCGCAGGGTAGACAGTGTGGGATCCTGTTCCGATGCTTGCTTCAGCTCCTCCAGTGAGACGACTGACTGAAGAGGAGCGTAGAGCATTTGTACAAGCTCTGTTTCGTTGTCGTCTGGCAAGACGGTCGGAGTAGGAGCGTCAAAGGAGCGTGAGAGGAGGTCTGCCACCACGTTATCCCTCCCCGGAGTGAACTTCAGCTGATAGTCATACTGTCTGAGGCGGTCGGCCCATCTGTGCAGCCGAAGTGGCTTGTGGCCAGTTCCTGATGCTGACAGTAGCGTTGTGAGGGACTGGTGGTCGGTTCGGAGTGTGAACAGACGGCCATATAGGTAGAGGTGCCACCTTTCGCACGCCCAGACACAGGCCAGTGCTTCTCGTTCGCCCACAGAGTACCGTTGTTCTGTGGGGCTCAGGGCCCCTTGAGGCGAAGGCGACGGGCCTCTCAATGCCATTCTGCAGCTGTGAGAGGACAGCTCCTAGTGCTCCAGCTGAGGCGTCACATGTGACAATGGTGTGGCAGACGGGGTCAAAGTGAGCCAAGACTGGGGCTGTGGTGAGCTGGCTCTTCAGTGAGCGGACCGCGTCTGAGCAGGCTGCCGTCCAGGCCCATGGCTCATCCTTCTTGAGGAGCTGGCGAAGGGGCGCTGTGGTCTGAGAGTAGTGGGGCAGAAACCGGAGGTAGTAAGCTGTCATGCCCAAGAATGAGGCCACCTGAGAGGCTGAGGTCGGTTCCGGGGATCCGGTGGACGGCTTCAATGTTCGACATGAGTGGGGCAATGCCTTTGGCCGACAGGCGGAAGCCCACAAACTCGACGGCTGGAGCTGCAAAGGTGCACTTTCCACCGTTCAGGGTCAGGTTGTTCCGCAGTAGAGCACTGAATACTCTGTGGAGTCGATAATCATGGATGTGGAGGTCAGGGCCGTGGACCACGATGTCATCCAGATAGACCGCCACCCCAGGTATTCCAGCGAGGATGGTGCTCATCACCTTCTGGAAGCAGCTGGGGGCGGAGCTAAGTCCAAAAGGCATGCGTGTATATCTGAACACGCCAGCATGTGTGACAAAGGCCGTGAGGTCTCTGCTAGCTGCATGGAGGGGTACCTGAAGATAACCCTGACGAAGGTCAAGCTTCGTGAAGATCGTGGAGCCATGGAATTGTGCGGTCAGCTCCTCAGCTGTAGGCAAGGGGTACTTATCCGGGACAACGGCCTTGTTCACAGCACGGAGATCCACACAGGTCCGGATTCCACCGGACTTTTTGGTTGCAATGACCAAGTTTGAAATCCAGGGGGCAGCGTTGACTGGCTCAATGATGCCTGCATCCAACTGTGACTGGAGATCTTTTGTGACGTCATCACGCAGTGCAAAGGGAATGCGCCGCAGGGGCTGCATGACTGGGGTCACTTCCCGGATTCACTAGGGGCCTGTGAGTAAAGGCTGTGAGGCAGCCCAGTCCATCAAACAGAGTCGGCCAGTTCTGTTGCCATGTGCAGGTAACCTGGTAGATAGCTGACCCACTGTCATCTCTCAGTGTGAATCCCAAGCCTGTGAAGAGGTCGAGGCCCAGGAGGTTGGCACCCCGCTTTGCAACATGAAATGTGAATGATGGCAGATGTTTGGTGCCGTAGTGTACTGGGACCTGGAGGGTGCCTACAATGTCTATCTTAGATCTACCGTACCCACACAGGGCAGTGGAGGGCTGTTGGAGTGGTAGGTGACTGAAAAACTTGTAGTAAGTGGCAAGGTTGAGCAACGACACCGCAGCGCCAGTATCCAGCAGCAAAGGCAAACCCACCTCACCCAGCTGCACAGTGCATGTCCTGAATGACACATGGTTGGTGGAGACGGTTCGGATTTCCGTGTGTTCATGTTGAGAGTGAGATGAAACGAAGGGCCTGTTCTGGGTGGAGCTAGTAGCAGGGGCAGAACGACACACTTTCGCAAAGTGATTGTATTTTGAACAGTTCTTGCATATTTTCCCACGGGCTGGGCAGTTTGAAGCCCTTGAATTGTGAGAGCTAGCCCCACAGTTGCCACAGCTAGTTCTGTTTGTTTGTCTGTGTGCCTGCTGCACGGGCATGTCGGTGTCTGTGTCCATGCAGCTATCGACGCCGGGAGGGCGTGCGCAGCGCGTGATCATTGTAGTGCGCCTGCTCGGGCTGAAGCTGCTGTGTGAGAATGGCTGGGGGCCGAGTGTATGCTGCAGAGCTGTCTGTTAGCATAGAAGAGCATTCCAACGCCGCTTCAACCTGGAGTGCTATTTTAATAGCTCCATCTAGTTGTAAATTATCCGATTCCAAAAGCAGTTTCTCCCTTGTCTTTTCACATAACGTCCCCTCTATCAACTGATCCCTGATGATCTCGTCCTGAAGTGTCCCGTAGTTACAAGAGCTAGCCAAATCCCTCAGATTAGCCACGTAGCTTTGAATGGACTCACCCGGCCGTTGGTGTCTCTTCCGTAGCCGGTAGCGTCGGAGGAGCACTCGCTCTTTCCCGGCGAAGTGGTTCCGTAAGAGGCTGACTGCAGCAGTGAATGTAGGAGCCGATCCAAGCGCTCTGAAAATCCTCTGTCCCTCTGTACCAAGGCAGTGACGGAGCAGTGCTGTCCTCCGCTTGTCGGAGATTGTAGAAAAGTCCATAGCTTCTAGATAAGTGTTAAAACTATCAAGCCAGTTATTCCACGGGACTGGAGGTTCGCCAGGCACGGCGAGGAATGGTGCTGGCGGTGGTAAACTGAATTCAGCCATCTTCGTCGCCAATGTTATATCTAGCCTAGTTGTAGAAGAACGGACATCTGCACAGTTTCACATTGAACATCACTCTGTCGTTTAATGACATGTGCCACGCATTCTGACAACCCATTCATCCGTAACGCAGCACACTGTCGTAAACCATAACAACGTACAGTACGACGTACAGCACGTCGTACCATACATAACACTCTCACTGTTCAAATAAACCTACCATTAAAATTATAGACTGATCATGTCTTTGTCAGTGGGCAAACGTACAAAATCAGCAGGGGATCAAATACTTTTTTCCCTCACTGTAGATGATGAGAGAGACGTTTGGAGAGGAGTTCATGTGGACCTGATAAGCAATGAGGAGGATGGCCTGCAAAACGGCAAACTAGTGTGGCTCGTCAAGCCCTGCTTGGAGAGGGACCTGAGCTACTTGGCGAGCCACACCACACAGATCATGTCTGGGGAGTTTTCATCAAGGCAACCTACAGTGCCTTCATAAAGCATTCACACCCCTTGACTTTTTCTACACTTTGTTGTATTACAGCAGCCTGAATTTAAAATATACTGAGCAAAAATATGCTCACTAACAGGAATGTAAATAAATTTGTGCTAAACATTTTAGAGAAATAAGCTTTTTGTGCATATAAACATTTCTGGGATCTTTTTTTTCAGCTCATGAAACATTGTACCAATACTTTACATGTTGCGTTTATACTTTTGTTTAGTGTATAATGAACATATCTTTCAAATTCTGTGCACGTTATTTAATAGTTGACGAATTACATTTGTTTTCAACAATGTTTTGCTTGTTTGTGAATGGGCCGGAAGTAGGAAAACCATCGCAACAAATCGGATGCGCCCTTGTTGCCAGGTGTCATAAGGTGAATACACCTGTTTACAGCAACATCCTGATCATCATGATCTGTCCCCTATAGAGCCCCACAGAGGACTCATCATAATACCCATAAAACCTAGTGGTCAAACACGGAAATGATTCCAATCGTTTTTTCACCATTCATTTTTCCCATAGGGGATTTTAGAACCACTTCAAAACAAGGTCTGTGTTTCATGTAGGCTTTCCCTGGCGTGACGTTTTGATAACCGTGTAAATATCTCGGACAAGGTGACTTTTATCAATACATTCGCATCTATTCACTCTCAGATTCGAAAATGCTAAAGTAGACATCATGCAA
The DNA here is from genome assembly GCF_020615455.1 of Coregonus clupeaformis. Classification (NCBI taxonomy): domain Eukaryota; kingdom Metazoa; phylum Chordata; class Actinopteri; order Salmoniformes; family Salmonidae; genus Coregonus; species Coregonus clupeaformis. The sequence goes on from NC_059192.1 coordinate 9,428,319, forward strand.
GACTACAAATCTCTGCAAGCTCCTGCACGTCATCACTAAATGACACCATTGTTGTCAGCTATCTAGCTACTAGCTACATTGATCCAAAACTAAAAATATATTGAACATTTTCATTTGTGTGTGAAAGTTAGTGTATAAGCTAATGATCCATCATGTATGACATTCCTGGGAGTGTGTAAACTTACATTTTGTATTACCATATCATTTTTGTATGTTCTCTATAGTTATGTACTTGAAAATGTATCAATTGACCAATTCGGCACATTTGGGCAGACTTGATACAAAATAGTCCAGTATTGCAATGCTTCAGAGGATCAATCTGAAACTTTGCACACACACTGCTGCCATCTAGTGGCCAAAATCTAACTGCAATATTATACTGTGGCCTATCTCTTGCATTTCAAAGATGATTCTTTTTTTTTTTTTATGTTTTGTTTGTATTATCTTTTACCAGATCTAATGTGTTATATTCTCCTATATTAATTTCATATTTCCACAAACCGCAAAGTGTTTCCTTTCAAATGGTATCAATTTATATGCATATCCTTGCTTCAGGTCCTGAGCTACAGGCAGTTAGATTTGGGTATGTCATTTTAGGCGAAAATTGAAAAAAAGGGTCCGATCCTTCAGAGGTTAACTAATATTTGTTGGCTTATTTATGAATTTGGTCTTGTGTCTTGTACAGAATACTATCCTAGTAGCAGGCAGATATTTTCAATGTGCCATGAATACTAGGCTAGTTTTTTGCAAAGAAGCTAGCTAGCTACCTATCTAGATGATATTAGCAACATACCCTTATTTTACCAGATCCTCTTCTCCAGCCAGTGGAGGTCTATTTTGAATCCCTTGTAATTTCTGCCAACTATATGAACGAGGTGAAATATATTTCAATTAATGGTGTCAGAATGCACTGCTGTATTAAAGCAATTCAGAACTAACTTGTTGACATGTTCTGTTGTGGATTCAATGCCAAACTAACTCATTGCAGAATAATAACCATGCATATTTATTTGACAAGAATGCACCTAGTCACCCATCAATCACGTCAAACACCTGAACTCCAACAATGACCTTGTTTTAAAGAATCTAAATAGTAAGAAATTCATAAATATGCCATAAATTACATCAGTCAACAAGTTAAACTTTATCTTGAGAGTGGAGCATGTATTATATACCATGGTACCCATACTACAGGATAATGACTTAAAAGGCCCCTAGAGTCGATTGACCTACCCGTGTGTCACACAGTGATGTCATTTTGCATATTGAATAGCTCCCTGTGTGTTTACGCTAGAGACTTACCTTTTCTTGTTGCCATGGCTGCAGCTCAATCCACTCTTTCCACAGATATATAGTTTGTGCCTATTCCATAACATGGGGCTTGTGAAAGCGGTATTTTTCTACACGAGAGGATCCGGACAAGCACATCGTCATGAAATCGTCTTTAAAACCCGAACCGTGTGAGCTACAAACTAATCGAAAGATGAGACTCTCACGAACACGACAGATATAATTTCATTTGACAGTGTTGGTTGTTTGGCTCTATGACATTGTCACGATCGTTGAGAGACGGGTCAGACCAAGGCACAGCGTGCGATGTGAACATGTTTATTTAACCCAAAGGTGCGGACTCCGACCGCACAAACCTGACATAACAGGGTAGGGTCCGGGTGGGCATTCCGCCTCGGCTCCGGGCGTGATGACCTCTTCCTCTCAGCCTCCCCGTTGAGCCCCTGGTCTGGTCTGGACCTTGGCGCGATGCTTCCCCTCTCCTTCCTCCCATGATGCACCAAGCCCTGTCTGGACCCTGGTGTGGGAGACCCCGAACCTGGAGAGGGGCTGACGTCTGGGTCTGGACTGGAGCCGCTGACTGGAGCTGAACTGGACCCCGGTGGAGCGGACTGCTCTGGCTCTGGAGTGGAACCGCTGACCGGAGCTGGACTAGAAACCGGTGGAGCGGACTGCTCTGGCTTCGGAATGGATCCGCTGACCGGGGCTGGATTGGGCAATGGTGGAGCGGACTGCTCTGGCTCCGGAGTGGAGCCGCTGACCGGAGCTGGACTAGAAACCGGTGGAGCGGACTGCTCTGGCTCCGGAGTGGAGCCGCTGACCTGTGCTGGACCAGGCACTGGTGGAACGGGCACGGTGCCGGTCTGGGAACACACACCACTGGCTTGGTGCGAGGAGCAGGCACGGGCCGGGCCGGACTGGGAACACGCACCACTGGTCTGGTGCGAGGAGCAGGCACGGGCCGGGCCGGACTGGGGACACGCACCACTGGTCTGGTGCGAGGAGCAGGCACGGGCCGTACCGGACTGGGAACACGCACCAAGCCAGACTGGAGACACGCACCACTGGCCTGGTGCGGGGAGCAGGTACGGGGCGTACCGGGCTGGGAACACGCACCACTGGCTTGGTGCGGGGAGCAGGTACGGGGCGTACTGGGCTGGCGACACGCACTACTGGTTTGGTGCGAGGAGCAGGGACAGGCCGTACTGGACTGGGAACACGCACCACTGGCTTGGTGCGAGGAGCAGGTACGGGGCATAACGGGCTGGCGACACGCACCACTGGTTTGGTGCGAGGAGCAGGGACGGGCCGTACTGGACTGGGAACACGCACCACTGGCTTGGTGCGGGGAGCAGGTATGGGGCGTACCGGGCTGAGAACACACACCACTGGCCTGGTGCGGGGAGCAGGTACGGGGCGTACTGGGCTGGCAACACGCAACACTGGTTTGGTGCGAGGATCAGGTACGGGCCGTACCGGACTGGATACACGCACCACTGGCTTGGTGCGAGGAGCAGCAGGCACGAGGCGTACCGGACTGGGAACCGGCGCTGGAGGTCTACAACTGTACCAGTCCTTTACTCTCCGTGCCCAGTCCTCCTCCAGTGAGGACTCCTCCTTGAGCCCCCACGAGTGCAGTGGTCGGGGCTCTTCTCTATCGATCCCCGACCACTCTTTTAGCCCCCCCCAAAAAAATATTGGGGCTGTATCGCGTGCTTCCTCCTCGGCCGACGCCTTCTGTGTTCCTCTCCTGCCTGGGCCTCCTCCTTCACCCAGGGTCCTTTCCCTGCAAAAAACTCCTCCCACATCCAAAAACTCTTCCCCACCTGTGTCCAGGGTGTCTGCTGCTCCTGGGCACACTGCTTGGTCCATTGTTGGTGGGATCTTCTGTCACGATCGTTGAGAGACGGGACAGACCAAGGCGCAGCGTGCGATGTGAACATGTTTATTTAACTCAAAGAAACATACGACAAAACAATAAACCAACGTAACGTGAAGTCCAAGGCTATACACAATACAAGCCTAACACAGGAACAAGATCCCACAACTAAGGTAGGCAAACAGGCTACTTAAGTATGATCCCCAATCAGAGACAACGAGCGACAGCTGTCTCTGATTGGGAATCACACCCGGCCAAACATAGAAACACAATACCTAGATCCTAAACATAGAATACATCACATAGATTTCCACACCCTGACTCAACATACAAGAGTTCCATACGTCTGGGCGTGACAGACATCCAATAGCTTTACGGCAGTCTTCTGAACTCGCTGTCGCGGACGTCCTCCTTTCGAAGAGTTCTTCTCACAAAACCGACTGTCCAGACGGAAACGTTGGAGCTACAAACCAATATGTCACCAATATGGAATGGAGACTCTCACGAAGGTATCAGTTGTTCTGCTCTATGAGGCATACAAGCTTCAGAGGAGTCGTCTGAAGGTAACCCAGTACTAGGCTGTAAAAACTGCTAAAAGTGCGGTCAAATGTGCCACAAATAACATGACCAAACATTGGTCCAAAAAATAATAACAATCCCAGAGTTTTCTTAGTAGAAATTGCGATCTAATGGCTTAGACATACAGGGTTTAATCTGAATGGCAGGAGTGTGTATAAGCTTTTGTTTCAGCCCAGCTCATACCTGATTACAAATCATAGCCTATCGTCGTGATTCATTATGTTGATTATTTAAGTCAGGTGTTAGAGCTGGGCTGAGACAAAACCCTGCACACACTCCTGCTCTTCAGGACTTCCTGCAATGACTGAAACAGACCAAAGCAGGAGAATAGTGCTCCAGTTTGAAACAGCTAACCTAGTTGAGAGGTGATGAGACTCAGGCACACCCATTGGTTCTGGAATAGAGAAGGTGCAAATAAGGTTCGCAATTTGGCATCAATAACGTGACAGTAATTCTACCTAAAAAAAACAAACGTGTGAATACCAATTAATTTAAAACCCACCATAACAAGTATGACTAAATAAGGTTAGATAACCTTGCCTAGTACTAATGATCTGCTGTCCAGAGGGAAACAGCAAACAGATCAATGTCTTCCCACAGTAAAGTAAGTACATTCTTGACTCAAGAGATGCTAATCCGTCCATCTCTGAAACCTCTCAAAATGCCAGACCAAAATAATACAGCTAGCTAGGATAGCTGCAAGTCAAGTAGTAGGCTACTTGAAGTAGGCGACCCACTCCTCACCCAGACACAAACAAGCATTTTCAAAAACACCTATCTTCACCATCTAAGTTATCTAGCTAGTTAACTAGCAAGCTAGACAGTTGATTTTTTAAAGCCAAAACTAGAAAGCTAAACTAATTTTTTGTACATTTCTCATGCATTTAAATGGCTAGACAAATAGACGGCTAATGTAACCATCTAGCCAGGCTAATGTTGGTAAGTAGCTAGCTAACCGGTATTGTGTAAATGTAAATACTACCCAAGACAGTTCACAGAAATGTCAATTTAAACAAATGTAGCCAATTTATGACTTACTCAATTTAGCTAACATTTGATAGTTAATTCAGAGATTCTTACCTTTGCCTTGATTTGGCAGTCTTGTCCAGATCATCATGGCCCTGGTGAGTGACGGCAGAGAGGAAGAGAGAGGCTCAACTCAGCAGACAATCTGTCTCCTTCAAGCATGTGGCGTTTTTTTCGTTGTTTCGCCCACCAAGCAAGGTGGTTTTGCAGGGAGATCAATGAGAGTGTCGAATTTGGTCAACAAAAAAACGAATGGCTTATTTGCTGCGTGAGTTTTTTTGGACCGAATAGACGTTTTGTAATGTTACGGCCTCCTGAGTGGTGCAGCGTTCTAAGGCACTGCATCGCAGTGCTAGAGGCATCACTACAGATCCGGGTTCGATACCGGGCTGTGTCGCAGACGGCCTCGACCGGGAGACCCATGAGGCGACACACAATTGGCCCAGCGTCATCCAGATTAGGGGAGGGTTTGGCCGGCCGGGATGTCCTTGTCCCATCATGCTCTAGTGACTCCTGTGGCGGGCCGGGCGCCTGCACGCTGACACGGTCGTCAGTTGGACGGTGTTTCCTTCGACACGTTGGTGCGGCTGGCTTCCGGGTTAAGCGAGCAGTGTGTCAAGAAGCAGTGCGGCTTGGCAGGGTCGTGTTTCGGAGGACGCATGACTCTCGACCTTTGCCTCTCACAAGTCCATACGGGAGTAGCAGCGATGGGACAAGACTGTAACTACCAATTGGATATCACGAAAAAGGGGGGTAAAAAAATCAAAGTTTGGTAATGATTAAGTTGTTACGAGTGTACTGATATAAGTAGGACACGTGACATCCCGGAAACTTTTAGAAAAACTATTTATATCTGAGTTTAGTCTTGAGATGGCTATGCATATTCATGTAATGATGCTAGTAGCCTACCACTACTCTCCATTGAGTACAGGCGGTTGACCTCAACAACCCTCATCGAATATTTAAAAAAGGATTACAATAATGAGATGTTGTCACACCCTGACTTATGGGACTCTTGTATATTGAGTCAGGGTGTGGAGATCTATGTTGTATATTCTATGTTTAGTTCTAGTTGTTCTACCTCTATGTTTGGCCGGGTGTGATTCCCAATCAGAGGCATCTGTCGCTCGTTGTCTCTGATTGGGGATCATACTTAAGTAGCCTGTTGTTATCATTAGTTGTGGGATCTTGTTCCATATAGAGGCTTGTATTGTGTTTAGCCTGAGGACTTCACTTCACGTTACGTTGTTTTGTTTGTGTGTTTAGTTTATATAATAAACATGTATGCATTTCACGCTGCGCCTTGGTCTGACCCGTCCTTCAACGAACGTGACAGAAGATCCCACCAAACACGAACCAAGCAGCGTGCCCAGGAGCAGACATCCTGGACATGGGAGGAGATCCTGGACAGAAAGGGATACTGGACATGGGAGGAGATTCAGGCTAGGATGGATCGCCGTCCTTGGGAAGAGACAGTGGAGGCCCGGTTTAGAGAGGAGCAACGGCAACACAGAAGGCGCCGGCCGAGGAGGAAGCCCGAGAGACACCCTAAAAGGGTGGTCGGGGATCGATGGAGAAGAGCCCCGACTACTGCACTCGTGGAAAATCAGGGAGGAGTCCTCACGGGAGGAGGACTGGGCGCGGAGAGTGAAAGACTGGTACAGTCAGAGATCTCTAACGTCAGTTCCCAGTCCGGTACACCTCGTGCCTGCATCTCGCACCAAGCTAGTGGTGCGTGTCGCCAGTCCGGCCCGGCCCGTTCCTGTTTCTCGCACCAGACTAGTGGTGCGTGTTCCCAGTCCGTTACGGCCCGTGCCTGCTCCCCGCACCAAGCCAGTGGTGCGTGTCACCAGCCCGGTACGCCCTGTACCTGCTCCCCGCACCAAGCCAGTGGTGTGTGTCCCCAGTCCGGCCCGGCCCGCTCCTGCTCCTCGCACCAGACTAGTGGTGCGTGTTCCCAGTCCGGCCCGGCCCGTTCCTGTTCCTCGCACCAAGCCAGTGGTGCGTGTCGCTAGCCCGGTACGCCCTGTACCTGCTCTCCGCACCAAGCCAGTGGTGTGTCCCCAGTCCGGCCCGGCCCATTCCTGCTCCTCGCACCAGACTAGTGGTGCGTGTTCCCAGTCCGGCCCGGCCCGTTCCTGTTCCTCGCACCAAGCCAGTGGTGCGTGTTCCCAGTCTGGTACGGCCCGTGCCTGCTCCCCGCACCAAGCCAGTGGTGCGTGTCGCCAGTCCGGCCCGTTCCTTCTCACACCAAGCCAGTGGTGCGTGTTCCTAGTCCGGTCCGGCCCGTGCCTGCTCCTCGCACCAGACCAGTGGTGCGTGTGTCCATTCCGGCACGGCCCGTGCCCGTTCCATCGGTGCCTGGTCCGGCTCCGGTCAGCTGCTCCACTCCGGAGCCAGAGCAGTCCGCTCCACCGGGGTCCAGTCCAGCTCCGGTCAGCTGCTCCACTCCGGAGCTAGAGCAGTCCGCTCCACCGGTGCCTAGTCCAGCTCCGGTCAGCGGATCCACTCCGGAACCAGAGCAGTCTGCACCTTTGGGTGGGGGGTACTGTCACTCCCTGACTTATGGGACTCTTGTATGTTGAGTCAGGGTGTGGAGATCTATGTTGTATATTCTATGTTTAGTTCTAGTTGTTCTACTTCTATGTTTGGCCGGGTGTGATTCCCAATCAGAGGCAGCTGTCGCTCGTTGTTTCTGATTGGGGATCATACTTTAGTAGCCTGTTTGTTATCATTAGTTGTGGAATCTTGTTCCGTGTGGAGGCTTGTATTGTGTTTAGCCTGAGGACTTCACTTCACGTTACGTTGTTTTGTTCGTGTGTTTAGTTTATATAATAAACATGTATGCATTTCACGCTGCGCCTTGGTCTGACCCGTCCTTCAACGAACGTGACAGATGTATCCACCAATCCAAAGAAAGGATAGGTGGAAGCTAGAAAGGCTGCTGTGCCACTTTGTGGACATCGACTCCCATTGTTAGAGCGTAGAGACATCTACCTTGTCAGTATATCCATAATCGTTGGTGACGTGAAGCTTGAGACAGCCATTTGTAGTTCTGTATGATAGCCACATTAACAGCTAATTAGCATTTCATTTTGGGGGGGGTAAATAGAGGTGAATATATTGATAAAAGCCACCTTGTCCAAGAGAGATTTACAATGTTACCAAAACGTCACACCAGGGTAAGCCTACACGAAATACAGCCCTTATTTGAAGTGTTTCAAAATCCCCTATGGGAAAAATGAATGGTGAAAAAACAATTGGAACCATTTCCGTGTTTGACTACTAGGTTTTATGGGTATTTCGACTCATACTGTGGTACTCTATTGTAGTGGCAGATATTGGCTAGGACCTCACCTGTTTGGTGTACTTACTCTATAATGTGAGGTATTTAACTGCAAAATTACTGTCAATTGGGGGGAATAATTGCATGAAACATCCTAGAGTTGTAATATGGCCTCACATACCAGTTATCTACCATGACACTATGTTTGAGAAGAGAGTGAAATATTGTTTTGTTCTGCAGCTGAAGATGTGTTCAGTGAATGTCAACAGGGACATGCTCACCAAGGAACAACATTAAAATTCATTTCAGGGTGAAGGCCAAGGTGTAACATTACTAGAACACTTCCACCATGTTGATAGCAGATTTTCTCTGCAAACTACCAACTCATTCAAACAGCCACACTGCCATCTTGTGGAGGTAGATATAATGGCATGCAGGGGATTGTTGTTTATGGGTTGAGCTCCAAAACTGCTTTCATTATCTCCTTTGGTGCATCTTAATTGTCTGAAGTGGATAAGAGCATCTGAAAAAATGTGAGATGGATCCTACATTATGGTTTTTTTATGAGTCATAGCAATAGACTGTTGAGTACAGATAGATTTTAAGCTGATGTAGACATCATCAATTATTTACATTTTAGCAGACGCTCTTAACCCTAATTGCTCCTGTAAGTCGCTCTGGATAAGTGCCTTGCTCAAGGGCACATCAACAGATTTTTTACCTAGTCAGCTCGGGGATTAGAACCAGCGACCTTTCGGTTACTGTCACAACACTCTGAACCACTAAGCTACCTGCCCCCCCCAACATTTAGGTGTTTGAAAGTGAGTTCATGTGACATTCTATTTTCTTGCCATTCTATTTTTTGAGTACAGTACTGTTGTTTTAGGAGGTTAGGAGTGGTAAAATGTTAAATCATGAACACAGAGGTGTGGAAATGTAATGGCATTCTTAAGTACGCTGAGGATGATCCTTATCAGGCGCTGTCAGAGGAAGGCTCTTTTGACTCATCACATACACTGCTGCTACTGTTTTTTATCTATCCTGTTCCCTAGTCACTTTATTCCTACCTATATGTACATATCTACCTCAGTTACCTCGTACCCCTGCACATCGACTTGGTACTGGTACCCTGTGTATGTAGCCAAGTTATCATTACTCATTGTGTATTTATTCCTTGTGTTATTATTTTTCAATTTTACTAGTATTATTTTTTGAAATTCTATCTGCGTTGTTGGGAAGGGCCCGCATGTAAGCATTTCACTGTTAGTCTACACCTGTTAGTTAACGAAACATGTGACAAAGACAATTTGATTTGATTTGACCTTGACTCTATGATTTCAGAGCAGCCTTTGATGTTATTGATCATAATTTGTTATACTTCCTTGTTATGGCTTCACATCACCTGCCATCACATGGTTACTTATACAATAGAACTCAGAGAGTATTCTTAAAAGGACGCTTCTCTAACATCAGATATGTACAGTGCAGTATCCCTCGGGGAAGTTGCCTTGGGCTGTTACTCTGCTCTAGCTTTACAAATGACGTGCCACTTGTCTTACAAGAAGCTGAAATGACTATGTATGCTGATGATTGCACACTCTACACATCAGCACCTACAGCCAGTGAGCTCACTGAGACTCTTAGCAAGGAGTTACAGTGTCAGAATGGGTCATTAACAGTAAACTGGTCTTAAATACATATAAAACCAAAAGCATTGTATTTGGTTCAAAGCATTCTCTTGGGCCTAAACCTCAACTGGAGTTGTGCATGAAGGGTGTGACCATTGAACAAGTTGAAGAAGCTGAACTCCTAGGAGTAACATTGGATGGTCAGTTATCATGGTCAAGTCATATTAACAAAGTTGTTGTGAAGATGGGGAGAGGTATGTTTGTTATAAAAAAATATGTTCTGTGTTTTTGACACAAAAATCAACTGTAATAGTTGTTCAGGTTCTGGTCTTGTCCATCACGCAGCAAAGAAAGATCTAGCAAACCTGCAGCTGGCTCAAAACAGAGCAACACACCTTGCCATTAACTGCACACACAGAACTAACAAAATAGTATTTAATGGTTGAGGAGAAATTGACTACTTATCTTCTAGTATTTTTAATAAACATGTTTGTGTTGAAAATGCCAAACCATTGTATAATTATTTGCATACACTTCAAACAGACATACATACCCCACCAGACACAACACTATGGGTTTCTTCACTGTACCCAAACCAAACTATGTATTCACACAAAAAAATGTGGGTTCCTCAAGGGTTCTTTGGGAAGTGTGATTGTTCTATGTGGAACCACACTGACTCAAAGAACCCTTTGAGCTCTTCAAAGGTTCTTTACAGTTCACAAAATGGTTATTTTCTCTTTTAGTGATAATTTAAATGTAGGGGAGGTGGCTCATTAGAATATTTTGGGGCGTGGTTTGCGCACAGCTCTTTTTGTGCAACCGTGAGTGAGAGTGTTATTCAGGTTAATGTAATGTTTTGTGTTATAACATTCTGTAAAATTATGGCCATTAATGGTGTTTTATGACAGATGTATGTGTTTTTTGTCAATTGAGAAGGTATGATTTACTCAGTAAGTGGTTCTCAAGTCTCTCCTCAGGGACCCCCAGCTGTTCCAGAAGGAGCTCATGTGATTCAACTTTTTTTAACAACATAATATGGCTGATCACAATAGATAACCCTGTATAGTTCTTCAAAAGGATCTACAATGAACCTTACAGATTTAGAAAGGTTCTTTATGGAATCATACCCCTATTGGTGGTTTGTTGTGACCAAGTGTTGGTGCTAAACTGTGTGTTAAACTGTGTGTTATTGGATGCTAGCATGCTAGTTAGCTATGGTGTCATAGTTAGCTAGCTGAATAAAGTGGGTTGAGTCTATTCCTTTAAACATTGAACCGCTGTGGTTCACAACAATTCTGATTTCTAAAGGTGGAAGTTGGGAGAGTTTTTTGTTCGGGTGGTTCAGTGAAACAATTTTAGTTTCTGAGGTAGAAGTTTTTGGTGAGGGAGGCCCTGCTCTCTCCTCTCCCAGATGCTTAGCTCATTTCATTCCGATCTCCTCTGCATTTTTGTAGCCATTTGCTACAGCCTGTCAACTATGCCTCTGCCTATCCCTGTTCTCTCCTCTCTGCACAGGCTACACAAACGCACCACACCGCGCGGCTGCTGCCTCTCTAACCTGGTGGTCCCTGCACGCACCCCTCACCTGGAGTTCCAGGTCGCAGGCAGCCTCTGGAACTGCCGTTCTGCTGCCAACAAAGCTGACTTCATCCCAGCCTATGCCAACCTCCAGTCCCTCGACTTCCTGGCGCTGACGGAAACATGGATCACCACTGAAAACACTGCTACTCCTACTGCTCTCTCCTCGTCTGACCATGTGTTCTCGCATACCCCGAGAGCATCTGGTCAGAGGGGTGGTGGTACAGGAATCCTCATCTCTTCTCAATTTTTCCCCTAACCCATCTGTCTATCTCCTCATTTGAATTCCATGCTGTCACAGTCACTAGCCCATTTAAGCTTAATATCCTTGTCATCTATCGCCCTCCAGGTTCCCTTGGAGAGTTCATCAATGAGCTTGACGCCTTGATAAGTTCCTTTCCTGAGGATGGCTCACCCCTCACAGTTTTGGGGGATTTCAACCTCCCTATGTCCACATTTGACTCATTTCTCTCTGCCTCCTTCTTTCCACTCCTCTCCTCTTTTGACCTCACCCTCTCACCGTCCCCCCTACTCACAAGGCAGGCAATACGCTTGACCTCATCTTCACTAGATGCTGCTCCTCTACTAATCTCACTGCAACTCCCCTCCATGTCTCCGACCACTACTTTGTTTCCTTTTCTCTCTCGCTCTCCTCCCACACTACTCACTCTGCCCCTACACAGATGGTAATGCGCCGCCGCAACCTTCGCTCTCTCTCTCCCACTACTCTCTCCTCTTCCATCCTATCATCTCTCCCCTCTGCTCAATCCTTCTCCCTCCAATCTCCTGATTCTGCCTCCTCAACCCTCCCTCTCCTCCCTTTCTGCATCCTTTGACTCTCTGTGTCCCCTATCCTCCCGGCCGGCTCGGTCCTCCCCTCCAGCTCCGTGGCTTGATGACTCACTGCGAGCTCACAGAACAGAGCTCCGGGCAGCGGAGCGGAAATGGAAGAAAACTAAACTCCCTGCCGACCTGGCATCTTTTCACTCCCTCCCTCTCTACATTTTCTTCATCTGTTTCTGCTGCTAAGGCCACCTTCTACCACTCTAAATTCCAAGCATCTGCCTCTAACCCTAGGGAAGCTCTTTGCCACATTTTCCTCCCTCCTGAATCCTCCCCCCTCCTCTCTCTCTGTGGATGACTTCGTCAACCACTTTGAAAAGAAGGTTGACGACATCCGATCCTCGTTTGTTAAGTCTAATGACACTGCTGGTCCTGCTCACACTGCCCTACCCTATGCTTTGACTTCTTTCTCCCCTCTCTCTCCAGATAAAATCCTGCGACTTGTGACTGCAGGCCGCCCAACAACCTGCCCGCTTGACCCCATCCCCTCCTCCCTTCTCCAGACCATCTCCGGTGACCTTCTCCCCTACCTCACCTCGCTGATCAACTCATCCTTGACCGCTGGCCATGTCCCTTCCGTCTTCAAGAGAGCGAGAGTTGCTCCCCTTCTCAAAAAAACCAACACTCGACCCCACTGATGTCAACAACTACAGACCAGTATCCCTTCTTTCTTTTCTTTCCAAAACTATTGAGCGTGCCGTCTTTAGCCAACTCTCTTGCTATCTCTCTCAAAATGACCTTCTTGATCCAAACCAATCAGGTTTCAGGACTGGTCATTCAACTGAGACTGCTCTTCTCTGTGTCACGGAGACTCTCCGCACTGCTAAAGCTAACTCTCTCTCCTCTGCTCTTGTCCTTCTAGACCTGTCTGCTGCCTTTGATACTGTGAACCATCAGATCCTCCTCTCCACCCTCTCCGAGCTGGGCATCTCCGGCGCGGCTCACTCCTGGATTGCGTCCTACCTGACCGGTCGCTCCTACCAAGTGGCGTGGCGAGAAGCTGTCTCCGCACTCACGTGCTCTCACCACTGGTGTCCCCCAAGGCTCAGTTCTAGGCCCTCTCCTTTTTCTCCCTATACACCAAGTCACTTGGCTCTGTCATATCCTCACATGGTCTCTCCTATCATTGCTACGCTGACGATACACAACTAATCTTCTCCTTTCCCCCTTCTGATAACCAGGTGGCGAATCGCATCTCTGCATGTCTGGCAGACATATCAGTATGGATGACGGATCACCACCTCAAGCTGAACCCCTGGCAAGACGGAGCTGCTCTTCCTCCGGGGAAGGACTGCCCGTTCCATGATCTCGCCATCACGGTTGACAACTCCGCTGTGTCCTCCTCCCAGAGTGCGAAGAGCCTAGGCGTGACCCTGGACAACACCCTGTCGTTCTCCGCCAACATCAAGGCGGTGACCCGCTCCTGCAGGTTCATGCTCTACAACATTCGGAGAGTACGACCCTGCCTTACACAGGAAGCGGCACAGGTCCTAATCCAGGCACTTGTCATCTCCCGTCTGGACTACTGCAACTCGCTGTTGGCTGGCCTCCCTGCCTGTGCCATTAAACCCCTACAACTCATCCAGAATGCCGCAGCCCGTCTGATGTTCAACCTTCCCAAGTTCTCTCACGTCACCCCCCTCCTCCGCACACTCCACTGGCTTCCAGTTGAAGCTCGCATCCGCTACAAGACCATGGTGCTTGCCTATGGAGCAGTGAGGGGAACGGCACCTCTGTACCTTCAGGCTCTGATCAGTCCCTACACCCAAACGAGGGCATTGCGCTCATCCACCTCTGGCCTGCTGGCTCCCCTTCCTCTGCGGAAGCATAGTTCCCGCTCAGCCCAGTCAAAACTGTTCGCTGCTCTGGCACCCCAATGGTGGAACAAGCTCCCTCACGACGCCAGGACAGCGGAGTCACTCACCACCTTCCGGAGACATTTGAAACCCCACCTCTTTAAGGAATACCTGGGATAGGATAAAGGAATCCTTCTACCCCCCCAATTGTAAAGTGGTTATCCCACTGGCTATAGGGTGAACGCACCAATTTGTGAGTCGCTCTGGCTAAGAGCGTCTGCTAAATGACGTTAATGTGCCCTTGAGCAAGGCACTTAACCCTAATTGCTCCTGTAAGTCGCTCTGGATAAGAGCGTCTGCTAAATGACTAAAATGTAATGTAAATGTAAAGGTTCTATAAAGAACCATAAAACAATTGTTCAATATAGCCCCAAAAGGATTGTAACCATAGTGGAAACCTTTATTGGTGCTATATATACTGAACAAAAATATAAACGCAACAGGCAACAATTTCAACGAGTTACAGTTCATATAAGGAAATCAGTCAATTGTAATAAATTCATTAGGCCCTAATCTATGGATTTCACATGACTGGGCAGGGGCACAGCCATGGGTGGATCTAGGAGGGCATAAATACTCCTCAGTTTCATCATCTGTCTGGGTGGCTGATCTCAGATGATCCCGCAGGTGAAGAAGCCGAATGTGGAGGTCCTGGGCTGGTGTGGTTACACGTGGTCTGTGGTTGTGAGGCCGGTTGGACGTATTGCCAAATTCTCTAAAATGACGTTGGCGGAGGCTTATGGTAGAGAAATTAACATTAAATTACCTGGCAACAGCTCTGGTGGACATTCCTGCAGTCAGCATGCCAATTTCACGCTCCTTCAAAATCTGAGACATCTGTGGCATTGTGTTGTGTGACAAACCTGCACATTTTAGAGTGGCCTTTTATTGTCCCCAGCACAAGGTGCACCTGTGTAATGATCATGCTGTTTAATCAGCTTCTTGATATGCCACACCTGTCAGGTGGATGGATTATCTTGGCAAATGAGAAATGCTCACTAACAGGGATTTAAACAAATTTACGGATACGCTTTTTGTGCATATAGAACATTTCTGGGATCTTTTATTTCAGCCCATGAAACATGGGACCAACCATTTTTGTGTAGAGCCATGTCATCATGCAATGCCCTGCCACCAGAAGTTACTCAATCACAAAGCAAGTTTAGCTTTGAAAAACAGATTTTAAAAAACATATTGTATCACAGCGCCTCTCCTCTTTCTAAAGATCTAATTTAACAGTACTGTATATTAGAATATGAATATGTACGAATACCGTGTAAATAGTGTTTTTGTTGTCTCTTGGTGTCTTTGCAATATATAACTCTTATTATTATTTTTTATTTTTTTAATGTAATATCTTATATTGTTCTTGTCTATTTCTGTACTTTGTCATGTATTTCAAATCAAATCAAATCAAATTTTATTGGCCACATGCGCCGAATACAACAGGTGCAGACATTACAGTGAAACGCTTACTTACAGCCCTTAACCAACAGTGCATTTATTTTTTTATAAAAAAAAGTAAAATAAAACAACAACAAAAAAGTGTTGAGAAAAAAAGAGCAGAAGTAAAATAAAATAACAGTAGGGAGGCTATATATACAGGGGGGACCGGTGCAGAGTCAATGTGCGGGGGCACCGGCTAGTTGAGGTAGTTGAAGTAATATGTACATGTGGGTAGAGTTAAAGTGACTATGCATAAGTAATTAACAGAGTAGCAGCAGCGTAAAAAGATGGGGTGGGGGGGGCAGTGCAAATAGTCTGGGTAGCCATGATTAGCTGTTCAGGAGTCTTATGGCTTGGGGGTAGAAGCTGTTGAGAAGTATTTTGGACCTAGACTTGGCACTCCGGTACCACTTGCCGTGCAGTAGCAGAGAGAACAGTCTATGACTAGGGTGGCTGGAGTCTTTGACAATTTTGAGGGCCTTCCTCTGACACCGCCTGGTATAGAGGTCCTGGATGGCAGGAAGCTTGGCCCCAGTGATGTACTTGGCCGTACGCACTACCCTCTGTAGTGCCTTGCGGTCGGAGGCCAAGCAGTTGCCATACCAGGCGGTGATGCAACCAGTCAGGATGCTCTCGATGGTGCAGCTGTAGAATTTTTTGAGGATCTGAGGACCCATGCCGAATCTTTTCAGTCTCCTGAGGGGGAATAGGCTTTGTCGTGCCCTCTTCACGACTGTCTTGGTGTGTTTGGACCATGATAGTTCATTGGTGATGTGGACACCAAGGAACTTGAAGCTCTCAACCTGTTCCACTACAGCCCGTCGATGAGAATGGGGGCGTGCTCAGTCCTCTTTTTTTCCTGTAGTCCACAATCATCTCCTTTGTCTTGGTCACGTTGAGGGAGAGGTTGTTATCCTGGCACCATACGGCCAGGTCTCTGACCTCCTCCCTATAGGCTGTCTCATCGTTGTCGGTGATCAGGCCTACCACTGTTGTGTCGTCGGCAAACTTAATGATGGTGTTGGAGTCGTGCCTGGCCATGCAGTCATGGGGGAACAGGGAGTACAGGAGGGGACTAGCACGCACCCCTGAGGGGCCCCCGTGTTGAGGATCAGTGTGGCAGATGTGTTGTTACCTACCCTTACCACCTGGGGGCGGCCCGTCAGGAAGTCCAGGATCCAGTTGCAGAGGGAGGTGTTTAGTCCCAGGATCCTTAGCTTAGTGATGAGCTTTGAGGGCACTATGGTGTTGAATGCTGAGCTGTAGTCAATTAATAGCATTCTCACGTAGGTGTTCCTCTTGTCCAGGTGGGAAAGGGCAGTGTGAAGTGCAATAGAGATTGCATCATCTGTGGATCTGTTGGGGGGGTATGCAAATTGGAGTGGGTCTAGGGTTTCTGGGATAATGGTGTTGATGTGAGCCATGACCAGCCTTTCAAAGCACTTCATGGCTACAGACGTCAGTGCTACGGGTCGGTAGTCATTTAGGCAGGTTATCTTAGTGTCCTTGGACATGGGGACTATGGTGGTCTGCTTGAAACATGTTGGTATTATAGACTCAGTCAGGGACATGTTGAAAATGTCAGTGAAGACACTTGCCAGTTGGTCAGCACATGCTCGGAGTACACGTCCTGGTAATCCGTCTGGCCCTGCGGCCTTGTGAATGTTGACCTGCTTAAAAGTCTTACTCACATCGGCTACGGAGAGCGTGATCACATAGTCATCCGGAACAGCTGGTGCTCTCATGCATGCTTCAGTGTTGCTTGCCTCGAGCGAGCATAGAAGTGGTTTAGCTCGTCTGGTAGGCTTGTGTCACTGGGAAGCTCGCGGCTGTGCTTCCTTTGTAGTCTGTAATAGTTTTCAAGCCCTGCCACATCCGACGAGCATCAGAGCCGGTGTAGTACGATTCAATCTTAGTCCTGTATTGACTCTTTGCCTGTTTGATGGTTCATCGGAGGGCATAGCGGGATTTCTTATAAGCGTCCGGGTTAGAGTCCCGCTCCTTGAAAGCGGCAGCTCTACCCTTTAGCTCAGTGCGGATGTTTCCTGTAATCCATGGCTTCTGGTTGGGGTATGTACGTACGGTCACTGTGGGGACGACATCATCGATGCACTTATTGATGAAGCCAGTGACTGATGTGTTGTACTCCTCAATGGTATCTGAAACATGTTCCAGTCTGTGCTAGCAAAACAGTCATGTAGCTTAGCATCTGCGTCATCTGACCAATTTTTTATTAACCAAGTCACTGGTGCTTCCTGCTTTAGTTTTTGCTTATAAGCAGGAATCAGGAGGATAGAGTTATGGTTAGATTTGCCAAATGGAGGGCGAGGGAGAGCTTTGTATGCGTCTCTGTGTGTGGAGTAAAGGTGGTCTAGAGTTTTTTTCCTCTGGTTGCACATTTAACATGCTGGTAGAAATGAGGTAGAACGGATTTAAGTTTCCCTGCATTAAAGTCCCCGGCCACTAGGAGCGCTGCCTCTGGATGAGCGTTTTCCTGTTGACTTATGGCCTTGTACAACTCATTCAGTGCAATCTTAATGCCAGCATTGGTTTGTGGTGGTAAATAGACAGCTATGAAAAATATAGATGAAAACTCTCTTGGTAAATAGTGTGGTCTACAGCTTATCATAAGATACTCTACCTCAGGCGAGCAAAACCTTGAGACTTCCTTAGTATTTGATTTTGTGCACCAGCTGTTGTTTACAAATATACACAGACCGCCACCCCTTGTCTTACCGGAGTCAGCCGTTCTATCTTGCCGGTGTAGCGTATAGCCCGCTAGCTGTATGTTATCCATGTCGTCGTTCAGCCACGACTCGGTGAAACATAAGATATTACAGTTTTTAATGTCCTGTTGGTAGGATAACCGTAATCTTAGGTCATCCAATTTATTTTCCAATGAGTGAAGATTGGCTAATAGGATTGATGGGAGCGGCAGTTTACTCGCTCGCCGTCGGATCCTTACAAGGCACCCCGACCTACGTCCACGATATCTCCGTCTCTTCCTCATGCGAATAACGGGGATTTGGGCCTTGTCGGGTGTCTGTAGGATATCCTTCGCCGCCGCCTCGTTGAATAAAAATTATTCGTCCAATACGAGGTGAGTAATCGCTGTCCTGATATCCAGAAGCTCTTTTTGGTTATAAGAGACGATGGCAGAAACATTATGTACAAAATAAATTACAAATAACGCGGAAAAACACACATAATAGTACAATTGATTAGAGGGCTGTAAAACGGCAGCCATCTTCTCCCGTGTGTGTGTGTGTGTGTGTGTGTGTGTGTGTGTGTGTGTGTGTGTGTGTGTGTGTGTGTGTGTGTGGACGCGATGGGATGAGGTTGTGTTTCTCTAAGCGGGAGGTAAGCTTGGCTTCTTCTTTATATGGTGTTGAGTAAAGCTTAAACCATGTATTTAGATTGTAGGTAGGTATTGTAGTTAGGTATTGTATGTAGTTTATCTAGGTAGTTATTGTAGGTAAGTATTGTATTCGGCTGAGCCCGGTGAAGCACGAGGCTAGCTAACCCACTACCTGGACCAATAAAGCTAGCTAGCTAGTGGGTAGCTACTGGTAACTATTAGCAACTGTGGATGGTTGTTTCCAATGTTATTTCACGCTTAAGAGTACCTGTAATTATGCCAGCTAGCTACCTACCATTCAGCTGTTTTTCTAACCTCATTATCTGAAGCGTTAGCGTTAGGTAGTTAGAAGCTACTGTACTCGAAATGTAGCTAGCTTGTTGCTACCTGGATAGCTAACTAAACAATAGCTGGAACGACCTAGCTATAATGTTTGGAGACGCTTTCTCTCCATTGGGACAGACGCAAACTGGCTAAATAGATTCAGTAGCTAGCTTTACACGTAACTAGCTAACAGTAGCTACTAAGGGTAAGTTATAACCTACATTCATTTTAATTTTAATTTTACATATTGGTAACCAGAGTCGTTCAAAAGGAATTCACGACATGGGTGACTAGTTAATGTTAGCTTGGCTCTCTCTGTGTGTTTCATACCGTGGGAGGAGGGGTTGGTTCATTGACAGAGAGCAATGGCTAGCTAATATGCTAACTATTCTAGCAAGCTAACTAACTGGCTGAATAAGTTGACGACGTACTCTCTCAAACTGTCAAAACTAACACCAAAACTATACACAACGTTAGACACGGACACGAATGATCTGTTTAGCGTGTTAACACACTATTGGTAGTTTGTTGTATCCGAGTATTGGTGCTAAAACGTGTTATTGGAAGCTAGCATGCTAGTTAGCTATGGCGTCATAGGATACGGTGCCCTGGGCGGTTTTCACGGAAGAATACTGTACAAAGTTAGCTGAATAAACTAAGTTAGAGTCTATTCCTAGAAAACATTGAACCGCTGTATTTTACAACAATTATAATTTCTAAAGTGGAAGTTGGGAGAGTTATATTTTAGTGTTTCAGTGAAACGTAAGTGAGGGAGGCCCCGCTCTTTCGCTTTCCCAGATGTTTAGTTAATTTCATACTGATCTCCTTTGCATTATTGTAGCCTTTTCTGTAACCTGTCAACTATGTGTCTGTGTATCCCTGTTCTCTCCTCTCTGCACAGGCCATACAAACGCTTCACACCGCGTGGCTGCTGCCACTCTAATCTGGTGGTCCCTGTACGCACGACCCACGTGGAGTTCCAGGTCTCCGGCAGCCTCTGAAACTGCCGTTCTGCGGCCAACAAGGCAGAGTTCATCTCAGCCTATGCTACCCTCCAGTCCCTCGACTTCTTGGAGCTGACGGAAACATGGATTACCACAGAAAACACTGCTACTCCTACTGCTCTTTCCTCGTCTGATCATGTGTTCTCGCATACCCCGAGAGCATCTGGTCAGCGCGGCGGTGGCACAGGAATCCTCATCTCTCCTAAGTGGACATTGTCTCTTTTTCCCCTGACCCATCTGTCTATCTCCTCATTTGAATTCCATGCTGTCACAGTCACTAGCCCATTCAAGCTTAACATCCTTGTCATTTATCGCCCTCCAGGTTCCCTTGGAGAGTTCATCAATGAGCTTGACGCCTTGATAAGTTCCTTTCCTGAGGATGGCTCACCCCTCACAGTTCTGGGTGACTTTAACCTCTCTACATCTGCTTTGACTAATTTCTCTCTGCCTCCTTCTTTCCACTCCTTTCCTCTTTTGACATCACCCTCTCACCGTCCCCCCCTACTCACAAGGCAGGCAATAAGCTTGACCTTATCTTTACTAGATGCTGTTCTTCCACTAATCTCACTGCAACTCCCCTCCAAGTCTCCGACCACTACTTTGTATCCTTTTCTCTCTCACTCTCCTCCAACACTACTCACTCTGCCCCTACTCAGATGGTAATGTGCCGTCGCAACCTTCGCTCTCTCTCTCCGCTACTCTCTCCTCTTCCATCCTATCATCTCCATTTTGAAAAAGAAGGTTGATGACATCCGATCCTCATTTATTAAGTCAAATGACACCGCTGGTCCTGCTCACACTGCCCTACCCTATGCTTTGACTTCTTTCTCCCCTCTCTCTCCAGATGAAATCTTGCGACTTGTGACGGCCGGCCGCCCAACAACCTGCCCGCTTGACCCTATCCCCTCCTCTCTTCTCCAGACCATTTCTGGAGACCTTCTCCCTTACCTCACCTCACTCATCAACTCATCCTTTACCGCTGGTCATATCCCTTCCGTCTTCAAGAGAGCGAGAGTTGCACCCCTCCTCAAAAAACCTACACTCGATCCCTCCAATGTCAACAACTACAGACCAGTATCCCTTCTTTCTTTTCTCTCCAAAACTATTGAGCGTGCCGTCTTTAGCCAACTCTCCTGCTATCTCTCTCAGAATGCCCTTCTTTATCCAAACCAGTCAGGTTTCAAGACTGGTCATTCAACTGAGACTGCTCTTCTCTGTGTCTCGGAGGCTCTCCGCACTGCTAAAGCTAACTCTCTCTCCT
Organism: Coregonus clupeaformis; assembly: GCF_020615455.1. Classification (NCBI taxonomy): domain Eukaryota; kingdom Metazoa; phylum Chordata; class Actinopteri; order Salmoniformes; family Salmonidae; genus Coregonus; species Coregonus clupeaformis. The sequence goes on from NC_059192.1 coordinate 9,449,680, forward strand.
CTGCTCTTATCCTTCTAGACCTATCTGCTGCCTTTGATACTTTGAACTATCAGATCCTCCTCTCCACCCTCTCCAAGTTGGGCATCTCCGGCGCTGCTCACTCTTGGATTGCGTCCTACCTGACAGGTCGCTCCTACCAGGTGGCGTGGCAAGAATCTGTCTCCGCACCACGTGCTCTCACCACTGGTGTCCCCCAGGGCTCAGTTCTTGGCCCTCTCCTATTCTCTCTATACACCAAGTCACTTGGCTCTGTCATATCCTCACATGGTCTCTCCTATCATTGCTATGCAGACGACACACAATTAATTTTCTCCTTTCCCCCTTCTGATAACCAGGTGGCGAATCGCATCTCTGCATGTCTGGCAGACATATCAGTGTGGATGTCGGATCACCACCTCAAGCTGAACTTCGGCAAGACGGAGCTGCTCTTCCTCCCGGGGAAGGACTGCCCGCTCCATGATCTCGCCATCACGGTTGACAACTCCATTGTGTCCTCCTCCCAGAGTGCAAAGAACCTTGGCATGACCCTGGACAACACCCTGTCGTTCTCCGCTAACATCAATGCGGTGACCCAATCCTGCAGGTTCATGCTCTACAACATCCGCAGAGTACGGCCCTCCCTCACATAGAAAGCGGCACAGGTCCTAATTCAGGCACTTGTCATCTCCCGTCTGGATTACTGCAACTCGCTGTTGGCTGGGCTCCATGCCTGTGCCATTAAACCCCTACAACTTATCCAGAACGCTGCAGCCCGTCTGGTGTTCAACCTTCCGAAGTTCTCTCATGTTACCCCGCTCCTCCGCACACTCCACTGGCTTCCAGTTGAGGCTCGCATTTACTACAAGACCATGGTGCTTGCCTACGGAGCTGTGAGGGGAACGGCACCGCCTTACCTTTAGGCTCTGATCAGACCCTACACCCAAACGAGGGCACTCCGTTCATCACCTCTGGCCTGCTAGCCCCCCTACCTCTACGGAAGCACAGTTGCCGCTCAGCCCAGTCAAAGCTATTCGCTGCTCTGGCACCCCAATGGTGGAACAAGCTCCCCCACGACGCCAGGACAACGGAGTCACTGACCACCTTCCGGAGACACTTGAAACCCTACCTCTTTAAGGAATACCTGGAATAGTATAAAGTAATCCTTCTACCCCTCCCCCCCCCCCCCCCCCCATAAAAAAAAGAAAAATAAAGTGGTTGTCCCACTGGCTATCATAAGTTGAATGCACCAATTTGTAAGTCGCTCTGGATAAGAGCATCTGCTAAATGATGTAAATGTAAATGTGTGTGTGTGTGTGTTTGTATGTGAGTGTGTGTGCTTACAAGGTAACTTCAGACAGTTTGAGAAATATTCACTGCACAAAACACAAAAAACTAAAACTAATTAGAACTGACAAGAAAACAGATCTCTCTCGACAAAGCTTGTTCAGCAATCTGTCAAATTATGGATTCATAAAACACTGCATTTTCTGGGGGCGGGGGGGGGGGGGGGGTTCTGCCCTTTAGAGTGCACAGTACAGAGTCTGCTTACAAGGGGCAAATAACTGGAGAGGGTCACAATTTTGATCACACAGCAATCACCTCTCTATTACAGTAGTGATCCCTGGCCTGCCAATCACCTCTCTATTACAGTAGTGATCCCTGGCCTGCCAATCCCCTCTCTATTACAGTAGTGATTCCTGGCCTGCCAATCCCCTCTCTATTACAGTAGTGATCCCTGGCCTGCCAATCACCTCTATATTACAGTAGTGATCCCTGGCCTGCCAATCACCTCTCTATTACAGTAGTGATTCCTGGCCTGCCAATCACCTCTCTATTACAGTAGTGATCCCTGGCCTGCCAATCACCTCTCTATTACAGTAGTGATCCCTGGCCTGCCAATCACCTCTCTATTACAGTAGTGATCCCTGGCCTGCCAATCACCTCTCTATTACAGTAGTGATCCCTGGCCTGCCAATCACCTCTCTATTACAGTAGTGATTCCTGGCCTTGTAATTGTCACGCCCTGACTCAGGGGACGCTTATATGTTGAGTCAGGGTGTGTATATTCCTTGTTGTGCTTTTTCTATGTTGGTGTTCTAGTATGTGTGGATCTATGTTGGCCGGTGTGGTTCCCAATCAGAGGCAGCTGTCGCTCGTTGTCTCTGATTGGGGACCATACTTAGGCAGCCTATTGGCACTGTCTAGTTGTGGGATCTTGTTCCGTGTAAGGTTTGTTTTCTGTACTACCTTGGACGTCACGTTTTGTTTATTGTTTTGTTGTGGTGTTTATTCAGTTAAAATAAACATGCATGCATATCACGCTGCACCTTGGTCTGACCCGTCATTCAACGAACGTGACAGAAGATCCCACCAAACACGGACCAAGCAGCGTGCCCAGGAGCAGCAGACACCCTGGACACAGGTAGTGGAGCAGAGATCATGGACTTGGGAGGAGATAAGAGAGGATCTGGCCAAGCATATGGAGGCCCTGAAAGGGATGAGGGAGAAGGAGGTGAGATTAGCCGATAGCGGACCCTGGGCGAGGGAGGAAGCCCAGGTAGGAGAGGTGAAACGGAGACCCGAGAGGCAACCCCAATAACATTTTTTGGGGGGGCACACGGTGTGGACAACGAGGCAGCAGGAGGCCGTTAAAGGGCGGATCTGCAGGTTAGGAGAGGAGGCCACCATGTTACGGGGGCTATTGGTTCAGAGGGAGCAGGAGTTATTCGGTCAGAGGGAGGCGTTACAGGAGGCTAAAAGGGAGAAGGAAAGAGTAGAGGCACGGCGAGAGGAGCTGGTTAGGCAGCAGAAGGAGCGGGGGTTAATAAAGGAACCCAGTCCTGCTCCTCGCACCAAGCAAGTGGTGCGTGTCGCCAGTCCGGTCCGGCCCGTTCCTGCTCCCCGCACCAAGCCAGTGGTGCGTGTTCCCAGTACGGCCCAGCCCGTTCCTGCTCCTCGCACCAAGCGAGGACCATACTTAGGCAGCCTATTGGCACTGTCTAGTTGTGGGATCTTGTTCCGTGTAAGGTTTGTTTTCTGTACTACCTTGGACTTCACGTTTCGTTTCGTTTATTGTTTTGTCGTGGTGTTTATTCAGTTAAAATAAACATGTATGCATATCACGCTGCGCCTTGGTCTGACCCGTCATTCAACGAACGTGACAGTAATAATCCACCTTGGACAGGCAGAGCTGTTTGCGTATGCAGATTTCATAATGTGTTGTGGTAAAACTGGGCAATTCAATCAGAGAATAATGTATGTGACCAACTGGATACGCTGGCTGCTTCCACAGATTGAGTCTGGCCCCCTATCTATTAAGATAACATAGAGGAGCTAGATCTTCCTCATGCAATAGCTGTTCCTCCCATGCACTTTAAATGTCACCTGTAATTTATCATATAGACCTTCCAGATAATCTGCAACAACCATTAGGCCAACCTTTTCCCCTGACAACTTCATATCTCTCAATTTCTCTATGGGTGAATCTGTGCTGTTTTCACCCTTCCTCTTATGAATGGTGATGCTTCCGCTGCGGTATAGAATGATCCCACACCATTACAGGCCACAGTATTAAAACACAAACAACTCCCTGCTTACACACAGCGCACCACATTCTCAATGAAAGATGATGTCCACATACACAGCCATAAAAATCCCAAGGCAACACACACTTAAGTCCAATTACTCGACAGTGTAAAAAAATAAATAGAAAAAGAACACTGTGTTAAATCAACAGAGACATTTTTGTTGCAAATAAATCATCCCAGTCCAATGGACTTTACCAAGTGAGATCTAAGCTAATATGTTATACTTAAAAAATATATATATATTTACCACAATACCATACGTACAGTGGGGAAAAAAAGTATTTAGTCAGCCACCAATTGTGCAAGTTCTCCCACTTAAAAAGATGAAAGAGGCCTGTAATTTTCATCATATGTACACGTCAACTATGACAGACAAATTGAGAAAAAAAAATCCCAAAATCACATTGTAGGATTTTTTATGAATTGATTTGCAAATTATGGTGGAAAATAAGTATTTGGTCACCTACAAACAAGCAAGATTTCTGGCTCTCAAATACCTGTAACTTCTTCTTTAAGAGGCTCCTCTGTCCTCCACTCCTTACCTGTATTAATGGCACCTGTTTGAAGTTGATATCAGTATAAAAGACACCTGTCCACAACCTCAAACAGTCACACTCCAAACTCCACTATGGCCAAGACCAAAGAGCTGTCAAAGGACACCAGAAACAAAATTGCAGACCTGCACCAGGCTGGGAAGACTGAATCTGCAATAGGTAAGCAGCTTGGTTTGAAGAAATCAACTGTGGGAGCAATTATTAGGAAATGGAAGACATAAAAGACCACTGATAATCTCCCTCGATCTGGGGCTCCACGCAAGATCTCACCCCGTGGGGTCAAAATGATCACAAGAACGGTGAGCAAAAATCCCAGAACCACACGGGGGGACCTAGTGAATGACCTGCAGAGAGCTGGGACCAAAGTAACAAAGCCTACCATCAGTAACACACTACGCCGCCAGGGACTCAAATCCTGCAGTTACAGACGTGTCCCCCTGCTTAAGCCAGTACATGTCCAGGCCCGTCTGAAGTTTGCTAGAGTGCATTTGGATGATCCAGAAGAGGATTGGGAGAATGTCATATGGTCAGATGAAACCAAAATAGAACTTTTGGTAAAAACTCAACTCGTCGTGTTTGGAGGACAAAGAATGCTGAGTTGCATCCAAAGAACACCATACCTAATGTGAAGCATGGGGGTGGAAACATCATGCTTTGGGGCTGTTTTTCTGCAAAGGGACCAGGACGACTGATCCTTGTAAAGGAAAGAATGAATGGGGCCATGTATCGTGAGATTTTGAGTGAAAACCTCCTTCCATCAGCAAGGGCATTGAAGATGAAACGTGGCTGGGTCTTTCAGCATGACAATGATCCCAAACACACCGCCCGGGCAACGAAGGAGTGGCTTCGTAAGAAGCATTTCAAGGTCCTGGAGTGGCCTAGCCAGTCTCCAGATCTCAACCCCATAGAAAATCTTTGGAGGGGAGTTGAAAGTCCGTGTTGCCCAGCGACAGCCCCAAAACATCACTGCTCTAGAGGAGATCTGCATGGAGGAATGGGCCAAAATACCAGCAACAGTGTGTGAAAACCTTGTGAAGACTTACAGAAAACGTTTGACCTGTGTCATTGCCAACAAAGGGTATATAACAAAGTATTGAGAAACTTTTGTTATTGACCAAATACTTATTTTCCACCATAATTTGAAAATAAATTCATTAAAAATCCTACAATGTGATTTTCTGGATTTTTTTTTCTCATTTTGTCTGTCATAGTTGACGTGTACCTATGATGAAAATTACAGGCCTCTCTCATCTTTATAAGTGGGAGAACTTGCACAATTGGTGGCTGACTAAATACTTTTTTTCCCCACTGTATTTCATAAGGCCTTATTTTGAGGTCCTAGTTTTACCATAATACAGGTAAAGGGGATATCTAGTCAGTTGCACAATTGAATGCATTCAACCAAGATGTTTTCTTCCACATTTAAACAAAACCCCCCTCTGAATCAGAGAGGTGCAGGAGTTGCCTCAAACAACTTCCACGTCATCAGCTTCTGGGGAGTAGTTGTTGGGGGTTAACTGCTTTGCTCAAGGGCAGAACAGCACATTTTTCCACCCCTGCCGACTCTGGAATTCAAACCAGCAACCTTTTGGTTACTGGCCCAACCCTCTTAACCGCTAGGCTACCTGCCGCTCCTAATACAGGAGCCTGAAACTCATACACATCACCTTGAACCGAAACCATGTCACTCATTACCATATTTCCCAGCATGCTCTACAGACGGTTGATTTTTAAAGTTGTTTGTTTCAATATCTATGTTTGTGCATGTACATTGATTTATTGATTAAATAATTAATATTATGCTACTCAAATATAAATTACAAACATTTTCTAAACTATTCCAATATGTTACTTGGACTAATTGCACCTGTTCCAGTTTAGATGCTTTAGGTCAGGGATGGGCAACTTTGATGAGGGTAGGGCCACCAAAAAATCTAAACTCATCATGAGGGGCCGTGGTGGTTTGTGGGTCTGCATACCCACACATGCAGTCAGAGCCGGCCCTAAGCAACATTTTATTGCACATTTCCTGCAATTCTACTCATTTTGCCATGGGGCGGAGACAAACATTTTGAAGTTTTGAATATGATACCTGATGATCAATGGGGACCCATGGTTACTACAAGTTTAGAAAGTTTGCCACTATACTAACTTACCAATCTAAAAATGTTTACCTGACATATTCTAATATAGTGATAGTCAGTGACTGACATGCACTACCGGTCAAAAGTTTTAGAACACCTACTCATTCAAGGGTTTTTCTTTTCTTTTTACTATTTTCTACATTGTAGAATAATAGCGAAGACATCACAACTATGAAATAACACATATGGAATCATGTAGTACCCAAAAAAGTGATTCTTCAAATAGCCACCCTTTGCCTTGATGACAGCTTTGCACACTCTTGGCATTCTCTCAACCAGCTTCACCTGGAATGCTTTTCCAACAGTCTTGAAGGAGTTCCCACATATGCTGAGCACTTGTTGGCTGCTTTTCCTTCACTCTGCGGTCCGACTCATCCCAAACAATCTCAATTTGGTTGAGGTCGGGGGATTGTGGAGGCCAGGTCATCTGATGCAGGACTCCATCACTCTCCTTCTTGGTAAAATAGCCCTTACACAGCCTGGAGGTGTGTTGGGTCATCAAACAAATGATAGTCCCACTAAGCTGAAACCAGATGGGATGGCATATCGCTGCAGAATGCTTTGGAAGCCATGCTGGTTAAGTCTGCCTTGAATTCTCAATAAATCACAGACAGTGTCACCAGTAAAGCACCCCAACACCATAACATCTCCTCCTCCATGCTTTATGGTGGGAAATACACATGCACAAGGCGGTTGGAACCAAAAATCTCCAATTTGGACTCCAGACCAAAGGACACATTTCCACCGGTCTAATGTCCATTGTCAAATAGGGCTAACTTCTGTATTCCCCTTCCATTTAATTACTGTTTTGATTCGTCTCATGCTGGTTGAGAGAATGCCAAGAGTGTGCAAAGCTGCATCAAGGCAAAGGGTGGCTACTTTCAAGAATCTCAAATATAAAATATATTTGGATTTGTTTAACACTTTTTTGGTTACTACATGATTCCATATGCGCTATTTCATAGTTTTGATGTCTTCACTATTATTCTACAATGTAGAAAATAGTAAAAAATAAAGAAAAACCTTTGAATGAGTAGGTGTTCTAAAACGTTTGACCTTCTTCTATGTTGATTTAACACTCTCAGTGTTCATTTCAATTTTTTTAACACTGGAGAATTTGCTGTGTACCACTTAGTCTATCTACTCCACCTCCCCAGGTTTAATAGGCCTCATAAAACACAACAACAACAATCTGCATTCACACACACACACAGACAGAGCAGCGTAACTAGATTTAAGGAGTTGGGTGAATAACGATTACAATAAACAGGCGCTCTGGAATAGAACCACATTAAAACATGGGTATTAAACAGTACCACTTGGCTGCAGAGGCTCCTAATCCTGGCCTTAAACCCTGGTAAAAATAGGACTTGGAGAGATAGGAATAGGAGTCATCCAGGTAGCAGAGAGTCAGGAGATTAGGGGAAGGGATTAGCTATCCAATCGTTCTCTAAGTGCATCCATTCAGTGAGCTCTGTGGGAAGGTGAGGTAAGAGAAAGGCTTGGAGAGGTTCTGGCGGCTGGTGCTCTGTTCAGCTCGCCTTGCAGGCCTGGCAAGCTAGTGCTTGTTATTCCATTAGACATACTGAGCTGAGAGAGAGGGAGCACAGAGGAGGAGAGGAGAAGCTGAAAGGGTGACGATGAATCATGGTTTAGGGAGACAAGGGAGTAGGAGGGAGGACAAGAGGGTGACTAGTGAGATTTCCCCACATGGTTGTGTAGAGAATGGATGTATTTTATGTGTGTGTGTGTGTGTGTGTGTGTGTGTGTGTGTGTGTGTGTGTGTGTGTGTGTGTGTGTGTGTGTGTGTGTGTGTGTGTGTGTGTGTGTGTGTGTGTGTGTGTGTGTGTGTGTGTGTGTGTGTGTGTGTGTGTGGAACCTGTGTAGCAACATCCCATGTTCTTGTGTAACTGCACTTCCTCCTTCCTCTACCTGTCTAATGACAACACTAAGGGAGCTCCTCTACCTGTCTAATGACAACACTAAGGGAGCTCCTCTACCTGTCTAATGATAACACTAAGGGAGCTCCTCTACCTGTCTAATGACAACACTAAGGGAGCTCCTCTACCTGTCTAATGACAACACTAAGGGAGCTCCTCTACCTGTCTAATGATAACACTAAGGGAGCTCCTCTACCTGTCTAATGATAACACTAAGGGAGCTCCACTACCTGTCTAATGACAACACTAAGGGAGCTCCTCTACCTGTCTAATGATAACACTAAGGGAGCTCCTCTACCTGTCTAATGACAACACTAAGGGAGCTCCTCTACCTGTCTAATGATAACACTAAGGGAGCTCCTCTACCTGTCTAATGATAACACTAAGGGAGCTCCTCTACCTGTCTAATGATAACACTAAGGGAGCTCCACTACCTGTCTAATGATAACACTAAGGGAGCTCCTCTACCTGTCTAATGATAACACTAAGGGAGCTCCTCTACCTGTCTAATGATAACACTAAGGGAGCTCCTCTACCTGTCTAATGATAACACTAAGGGAGCTCCTCTACCTGTCTAATAACACCAGGGAGCTCCTCTAGTCACCAGAGAGCTCCTCTCAGTCAGGTTACCCGTGATACAGGTGAGTATTAGACGTCCATTCATGTGTGAGGACGTCGGTAGATGACACGGAATCCGGCCACTAGGGGCAACAGTGAGCGCTTTTACATTCAAGTAGGTTTTGGCTTTGCTATGGGGATGGCAGATGTGGGTGAGCATCTGCCTCTGCTGCAAAAGGTTGCATGTTTGAATCCAGCGATAGAAAGTTGTTTCTGAGATCTTAGCTTTAAGCCTATCCTTGACCTTAAAGGGATAATACACCCCAAACCACTAATTCCTATTATTAACAGTGTTAAACAGTGTAAAATAACAGTAATATGTGAAAACGATCTTTTTTTGTGAACAAATCTTTCATTTTGTAATTATAACAAGGTTGGTAGAAGCATGAATTTCGTCAACAAGAACAACAACATTGCAAATCTTTTCCAAGATGTGAGATAATTTACTTGTTCTCTGTAATATTGCATACATTCACATTTTAGTCATTTAGCAGACGCTCTTATCCAGAGCAACTTACAGGAGCAATTAGGGTTAAGTGCCTTGCTCAAGGGCACATCGACAGATTTTTCACCTAGTCGGCTCGGGGATTAGAACCAGCGACCTTTCGGTTACTGGCACAACACTCTTAACCACTAAGCTACCTGCCGCCATACCTTTGGAATCGTGACATTATGTACTTTCGAGGAAAATAGGCAGGTTTCTCGACTCATACCCTGACTCTGAGAAGGGATTGTGTGACGATTAGCTTAGCAATCAAGTGATGCAGCATGATAACGTATATGCAATGGGTCAACAGTCAGTTGGGTGGGGTGTTTCTCCATTCATTGCTCAATGGGATTCCTATCTCCTCCTTTCTGTAATATCTCTGTTTCCCACAGACACACAGGGCGCATTGCGACATGGTGCTTCAAGGAGAAACAGAGTTGAATAATTTGGTACACTGTTAGATTGAGCACATCTAAGCAAAATATATACTTTGTCATACCGATATAAACGATATAAACGGATGGATGTGTTCTAGACAAGTAGATTCCATCTAAGAGGAAGATTTGAGTCAGTATTGAGATATCTAATATTTTCATACTAAAAAACCTCAGGGGAGCTGTTCTACAATTCTCAGTCCATTTCCACAGAATTCAGTTTAAGTTACAAGGAGAGGAGAGAGGAGACGTGTGTAGATGAATGTAGATCCTATATCTCGATGTAGATCTCATCAAATCTGTGATTAGACTGTTTCATAAGAGGCAGTTTATGAGGATTTCCATCAGTGAAATGTTATGCAATGAGAAATGTAATGACATCATAACTCTTCATAGATTAAATGTCTCTGCACTGTAGCGAGAAATGTCAGATGCCACAAGATTAACTTCCATAAAATTAAAAGTGGTTCCCACTTCTGGACAAGTATGGCCTTACCATCTATTGGCTAATTTGGCAACCTGGAGTGAAGGTAATTGTTTTAAAAGCGTTATGAAATGTGATAGGGTGTTATCTCCAGTGAAGAGAATTATATACCTATGACGCATTCCTACACGATTTCCATATTTCCACAGACGGACCACTTAGAAGTTAACTCATAAGGAAATGTTATATTTTAACCGCTGATAGAACATAGGCTTTCACCAAATTGTGTGGAGTTTCATGATTTTTATTTCTGGGGGTGGATTATCCCTTTAAACATTTCAAAATGTTACATTTGGAACAACTTTTCAGAAACATGGATGAATGTCTAATTCTGATGTGAAACTGTGAGAGGTTGTTGCTCCTCTACCTGCCTAATGATCACACTAATCACCAGGGAGCTTCTCTACCTGCCTAATGATCACACTAATCACCAGGGAGCTCCTCTTCTGCCAAATGATCACACTAATCACCAGGGAGCTTCTCTACCTGCCTAATGATCACACTAATCACCAGGGAGCTTCTCTACCTGCCTAATGATCACACTAATCACCAGGGAGCTTCTCTACCTGCCAAAGACACACAATAGGTATGATCACACTAATCACCAGGGAGCTTCTCTACCTGCCTAATGATCACACTAATCACCAGGGAGCTTCTCTACCTGCCTAATGGTCACACTAATCACCAGGGAGCTTCTCTACCTGCCAAATGATCACACTAATCACCAGGGAGCTTATCTACCTGCCTAATGATCACACTAATCACCAGGGAGCTTCTCTAACTGTCTAATGATCACACTAATCACTAGGGAGCTCCTCTACAAATACTCCAGTCTGCAGAAGCTGCCTTCCTTGTATAACAGTCAGCCAGCCAGCCAGCCAGCCTGCAGAGAGAGAGAGAGAGAGAGAGAGAGAGAGAGAGAGAGAGAGAGAGAGAGAGAGAGAGAGAGAGAGAGAGAGAGAGAGAGAGAGAGAGAGAGAGAGAGAGAGAGAGAGAGAGACTGATCTTAGTAGACATTAGATCACTGACTTGGATACAAGCCAAGAGCTGGGATGAAAACTTCATGTTTCAAAGTAGATTCCATCTAAGAGGGAAATTTGAGTCAGTATTGAGATATCTAATATTTTCATACTAAAAAAACCTCAGGGGAGCTGTTCTACAATTCTCAGTCCATTTCCACAGAATTAAGTTTAAGTTACAAGGAGAGGAGAGAGGAGACGTGTGTAGATTAATGTAGATCCTATATCTCGATGTAGATCTCATCAAGTCTGTGATTAGACTGTTTCATAAGAGGCAGTTTATGAGGATTTCCATCAGTGAAATGTTATGCAATGAGAAATATAATGACATCATAGCTCTTCATAGATTAAATATCTCTGCACTGTAGCGAGAAATATCAGATGCAACAAGATTAACTTCCATAAAATTAAAAGTGGTTCCCATTTCATGCAGCATTACAGCCTTATATGAAACTAAACTGTATTAAAAACATGTTATAAGATGAACATGTGATGAACATCATGTAATATGTTTAAAGGTATACATTCTCAGGTGGTGAGCCTGTTTTAGTCTAAACAGTGATGTAGGCTACTTTTTACCATAGAGTACCACTTTGTGTTTTAATTAATACTTCTATGTGCTATCCCCTGGGAATACAATGTACATCTTACTGTATATGTTTTTACCCAAATAAATTAAATTAACACCATCACCTGACAGAAGTCAGAGAGGTCATCACCTTACAGGACAGCACGGGATGTATAGCAAGGATCCATCTCAATAGTCTAACATGGCCTTCCTGGTTTCACCTGTCCAGCTCTTTCAAACCAGTGTAATGTGCTTTTACTTAGGAAAGGAGATGAGAGGATGCCACATTAGACTATTGAGATGCAGCCATTAGTGTCCTTCCAGACTGAGACATCCAGGTTGGTGACCTATGCCAGTATCTACAAAGCGTCTCAGAGTATTTCGCTACACCTGCAATAACATCTGCTAAATATGTGTATGTGACCAATATGATTTGATTTGATTTGATTTGAGTAGGCGTGCTGATTTAGGATCAGGTTCCCATCTGTCCATATGGTCTTATTCATTATGATATAAAAGTCTAAACTGATCCTACACTCTTAGAAAAAAGGGTTCCAAAATGTTTCTATGGCTGTCCCCATAGGATAACCCTTTTTGTTCCAGGTAGAACCCTTTTTGGTTCCAGGTAGAACTGATTTTGATTCCACATAGAACCTTCTGTGTAAAGGGTGCTACATGGAACTCAAAAGGGTTCTACCTGGAACCAAAAAGGGTTCTTCAAAGAGTTATCCTACGGGGACAGACAAAAAAACACTTTTAGGTTCTAGATAGCGCCTTTTCTTCTAAGAGTGTAGATCAGCACTCCTACTCTGAGAGGCTTTGTGGATATGGATCTGTATTAGGTTACAATAGTAGCCTAGCAGGCAAACCGGTTTAACATATTATTCTGTGTTTGTTTATTTATTTGCATATTTGGATCTCCATTTGTTTTGCAGAAGCAGCAGCTACTCTTCCTGGGTTCCACAAAAAAACACAAAACTCTGATACGCTGATCGACAAGGACAGTCACACAGTGTTGCTGCTACATGGTGTCACACCCATCATTGTGAGTAATAATCAAACTACGCACAACCCATCAGGTCAATACAAGTCTGCCTTGTACACGTAGACCTACTCTCTATAGGCTATCTATTTCCCAACTCAAAGTTTTTGTTTATTTTCCTTGCCTGAGAGTTCATTTTTACCCTCCATTTAATTTCATGCAAGATTTTCACCCAATTATGTTTGACTCAACTTAATTATTTGACCTGTGTAATCTATTGTAAAAACATGATAAAGATTGAGTCAAACATTTAGCCTGTTAAATTAATTAATTAATTAATTGGATATCAACATCAGGGGGCCTTTACTGGTTGTGGTGCCAAAATGCACCATGGCTCGCACGAGACACACATCAAACAATTAGGGTTCCTCAAAGGTTCTTGGGAAGGGTGATGGTTCTATGTAGAACCATACTGACTCAAAGAACCCTTTGAGCCCTTCAATGGTTCTTTGCAGTTCAAAAAAGGGTTCTTTCCTCTTTTAGTGATAATTATTAAGGTTAAAAGGTTAGTGCTATCCGGAATCCTTGGGACGTCTGTACCCTAAACCCTAACCCTATCCTTACCCTAACCTTAACATTAACCCTTACCGTTTTACATTTCAACTTCAATGGGATGAAGTCCCAAGGATCCCGTTTCGACTTTCCATAATTAAAATGTAGGGGCGGTGGCTCACTCTAATATTTTGGGTCATGGTTTGTTCACAGCTCTTTTTGTGCAACCGTGAGTGAGAGTGTCATTCCAGTTTTCTAACCTGTTGTGTTATGCTATTACATGGGATATGTGACTATGGCCAGTGATGGTGTCTTGTTAAAGACTCATGTATGGCTTTGAGTCAATTGAGAATGGTTGACTAATTAGTCAGTAGTTCTCAATTTTCTCCTTAGGGACCCCCAGCCATTCTCAAAAATAAATTTTTAACAAAAAAATAAAAAAATACAATTTCCAGAGTATCCAACTGTATGGTTCTACAAAGAACCTTTGCGATTTAGAAATGTTCTTTATAGTACAATTCTCCATAAAGGTTCTATAAACAACCATAAAAAAGGGTTCTTTATATAGCCCCAAAAGGGTTGTAACCATAGTGGAACACTTTTTTTGGTGCTATGGATCCTTTTTTGGGGGGTTATTTATAGAACCTTAGGAAAGGGTTATTTAGAGCACCATACAGGTTCTATTTAGAACCTTATGAGCATGGCTCTTTATAGAACCTTAAAAAAAAAAAGTTCAGTAAGCATCAAAAAGGGTTCTGCTATGGTTACAAGCCAAATAACCCTTATTTGGCACTATTTTATAGAACCATTTGTTTTTAGCGTGTAGCATGCCACAGGTGTCACACCTTTACAACTTTTAAAGACTGCGAACGTAAAAGTATGCTAATTGTTTCAATAATGTTCATATAATCTCAATACTCTCCATACCCATTAGGTTGTAACGACACAGATAAAGAGGGAGGGAGTAAAACACGGATAAACAAACATATTTCGTATGCCAGTCCCCGCCTACATGTATAAAACCAAGTAGCGCTCCTGCAGTCTGCATTGGATTACTGAAAGCACAGCGTTAGCGGAAGTAACCCGCCTAGCTCACTGTCAATCGCTAAGGAAGGCTCAGTCATCAAGGTATAGTAAAACTATTTCATTGTCTATATGCTTCAATTTGCGGCCAATTTAACTTTAAAACAAATGCCATATCTTCAACTGGTATATTTGAGACCTAAATTGTTTCTATTCGGGGAATATAGTCGTTTAATATCGCGGCAAATATCTCGTAGGCTATTTGTAGACAACCTTTACCCTCTCGTATGGCGATAAGTCATATAGCTTGAATGCATTTGGTGAATGATTTACCGCATAGTTTTACCTGGAGACGCACAGGTGTGCCACTCGGGATATTATCATGCAGAATCTATGATTACGTATTTCGTCCGTTGGTGTTTTATGACATTCTATGACATTTTATTAGTTCAATGTTGATAGACAATGTGTTGGAACGAATCGTCCACTTGTGCAGGGTGCATTGATGCTTTGATTTATTAGGATCCCATGGGATCTGACAGATAAAGAAAAGCAGATTACAGTCAAAAGACTCTTGCGCTCATTTGAATGAGTTGCAATTTCAGTTTGTAGGATTTTGTAAACATGTTACATCGTGTTGTTATACAAGTGTTTAACATTAATTGACCACTAATATAGATTACATTCGTTCATATTGAGGTCATAAAGTGAGTGCGCGGAAAGTAGCCTACAGTGGTTGTCCTCTTGCTCTTCCTGGTTCGTGGCACCTAATTAGCCTATTTGGCACCGGGTTGGGCGTTGGCCATGGTGGGACGAGGTGCGGGACAACATGTTCTGGCGCTCCAGTCCACTCAGTTGTATAGGCTTGAACTGTAAAGGCGAGGGAGTGAATTTGACAGTAATTTACAGGCAGCTCAGGGGCAAGTAAGTTACTGTATTTCATATTGCCTTACATCTACTGTAATCTAAATATAGTACCAAAGCAAATGCTGTGTAACGACACACAGTACAATACCTAAGAAATAACTGTATTTATTGTAAAACACTTATTGCTAATCTTAATTAATGGATAAATGAATGAAATTCATTGAGATGAGGGGTTTGTATTTCACAGTATTTTACTGTAATTACATGGGATTGGTGCAAGCAGATTGGCTGCTAGGTAACATGTTTACACATTAACGCATATCAATGACTATTTTGTGTTTTATATCACTTGCTCTTGTAGAGGCCTTAACCAAGGCTTCCAAACGGGTAACAACTACAGGGCAAAACAGACCAAAAGCACATGGCAAAATGCTCAACCAGTAAGATTTAAGACTTGCTGACACTCCAATTTGATGGGGCACTATAACCACATAGGGGGTCAATTGGTAGATGACTCTCACTAACGGCTGGCCCAAATGTAGCCTCTTACAAGGCACACTTCAAAATATGTTAATGAGTCAGAAACAACAATACAACGCACCCACTAGTGGTCAAAAGGTTTTTGGCTCTCCAAAAAATACGGTACAGTACTGTATTCTGTAGGGTGGAATTACAGTACCATTAGAAATTCAGCAATTCTTTCCCCACTCACAACATTTTCCCACAATTCACCATAATTTACAGTATGATGCAGTAAAATGTTTCACAGTATTTTGATGCTGCTAATACCCCAAATTACTGTATAAATTACAGTTAACATTTTTTTATTGTCACATACACCGGATAGGTGAAGTGAAATGTGTTGTTTTACAGGGTCAGCCATAGTAGTACGGCGCCACTGGAGCAAATTAGGATTAAGTGCCTTGCTCAAGGGCACATCGGCAGATTTTTCCTGTTACAGTGTGGCTACTTCTTGGCGTAGGTAGCTATTTAAACGTAAAGAGGATTATGTGCATACTGTGCGACGACACAGTTCTGGTCATGTGATTTTGATGCGGGTGATTAAGTAGATTACCTTCTGTCAGCGAGTCAAAGACCTTACAGAGCATGACAGTTGTCAGACTTCAAATGCAAAGTTAGAGGGGTTACCTTGCAATGGGGATCCGGTGTGCGCAGTGTCTGTGTCTCCGTTCATGAGATTGTCCCGTGAATGGGTCGAGGGCCTCGGTACCGCGACTCCAAACCCAATGTGCCAAATGCGCCTAACAACCGTAAGTAACATTGTCTGCACTGATATTCAGTGTAATTTAACATTTTTTGTCATTTAGCAGACACTCTTATCCAGAGCGACTTACAGTTAGTGAGTGCATACATTTTTCATACTGGCCCCCCGTGGGAAAAACCCCCACAACCCTGGCGTTGCAAGCGCCATGCTCTACCAACTGAGCTACACGGGGCCCTTTAATTTACTTTCTCTCTGTTCTCTATCCTCTGTCCCCCCTCTCTCCTTCTTAACCCCCTCCCTCTCAATTCAATTTCAATTTAAGGGCTTTATTGGCATGGGAAATGTATGTTAACATTGCCAAAGCAAGTGAAGGAGATAGGAAACAA
Source organism: Coregonus clupeaformis (assembly GCF_020615455.1). Taxonomy (NCBI): domain Eukaryota; kingdom Metazoa; phylum Chordata; class Actinopteri; order Salmoniformes; family Salmonidae; genus Coregonus; species Coregonus clupeaformis. Next base: position 9,466,529 of record NC_059192.1, read on the forward strand.
TAAATATTAACAGTAAACATTACACTCAGAAGTTCCAAAAGAATAAAGACATTTCAAATGTCATATTATGTATATATACAGTGTTGTAACAATGTGCAAATAGTTAAAGTACAAATGGGAAAATAAATAAACATAAATATGGGTTGTTTGTTCTTCACTGGTTGCCCTTATTTTGTGGCAACAGGTCACAAATCTTGCTGCTGTGATGGCACACTCTGGTTTCTCACCCAGTAGATAAGGGAGTTTATCAAAATTGGGATTGTTTTCGAATTCTTTGTGGATCTCTGTAATCTGAGGGAAATATGTGTCTCTCTCTCTCTGTCTCATCACACTCTCCTCTGTCACTGTGTACCTCTCTCTCTCATCACACTCTCCTTTGTCACTGTGTACCTCTCTCTCTCTCCTCATCACTGTGTACCTCTCTCTGTCACTGTGTACCTCTCTCTCTATTCTCTCTCCTCATCACTGTGTACCTCTCTCTCTCTCCCTCCTTCTCTCTCTCTCCCTCCTTCTCTCTCTCTGTCACTGTATATCTCTCTCTCTCTCTCTCTCTACTATCCTTTTCTTCCATCCTTATAGCGCTATGTCGAACGAGGAGCGGACTTTCATTGCCATCAAGCCAGATGGAGTTCAGAGAAGGCTTGTCGGAGAGATCATCAAGAGATTTGAGCTAAAGGGCTTCAAAATGGTGGGGATGAAATTCATCCAGGTACGTTATTCTACTGACTGGAATGTCTTTTTATTTTTATGTAAGCTGTGTAGTCTTATGCACTTCAGAACATTATTAGACAAAATGGTATAGCCAATAAGTACGACTGAATGGCAGGCCTGTCCATTATGTAAACAGGCTATCTGACAGATATACTTAAAAAAAAACATGCATCTTAAACCATGACAAAAGTCAACTAAGCAAGAACTTGTGCCAATACACATTGATTGGACATACAATATAGTACAGTAGGCTACAGTATAGTACAGTAGGGTATAGTAGAGTACAGTAGTAGAATATATTACATTAGGGTACATTAGTACAGCAGAGTAACTATACAAAATATATTCACGTCACCAAATAATTGATTAAAATACACTGTTTGCAATGAAGGTATACAGTAGCCTCAACAGCACTCTGTAGGGTAGCGCCATGGTGTAGCCGGAGGACACCTAGCTTCAGTTCTCCTCTTGGTACATTGACTTCAATAAAAATAAAAAAAAACCTAGGAGGCTCTTGATTCTCACCCCCTTCCATAGACTTACACAGTAATTATGACAACTTCCGGAGGATGTCCTCCAACCTATCAGAGAGAGCGAGAGAGCGAGAGAGCGAGAGAGAGAGCGAGAGAGAGAGAGAGAGAGAGCGAGAGAGAGAGAGAGCGAGAGAGAGAGAGCGAGAGAGAGCGAGAGAGAAGCGAGAGAGAGCGAGAGAGAGAGCGAGAGAGAGAGAGAGAGAGAGAGAGAGAGAGAGAGAGAGAGAGAGAGAGAGAGAGAGAGAGAGAGAGAGAGAGAGAGAGAGAGAGAGAGAGAGAGAGAGAAATATGCAAAAGTACAGAAAATTAGAAAGGGGGCAAATACTTTTTCATAGTACTGTAGAAGCTCTGGTGACGTCCTGTGAATGTACAAAACATTAAGAACTCTTTCCATGGCATAGACTGACCAGGTGAATCCAGGTGAAAGCTATGATCCCTTATTGATGTCACTTGTTAAATTCACTTCAATCTGTGTAGATGAAGGGGAGGAGACAGGTTAAAGAAGGATTTTTAAGCCTTGAGACAATTGAGACATGGATTGTGTATGTGTGTCATTCAGAGGGTGAATGGGCAAGACAAAATATTTCAGTGCGTTTGAACAGGGTATGGTGGTAGGTGTCAAGAACTGCAACGATGCTGGGTTTTTCACGCTTAACAGTTTTCCGTATGTATCAAGAATGTTCCACTACCCAAAGGACATCCAGCAAACTTGACACAACTGTGGGAAGCATTGGCGTCAACGTGGGCCAGCATCCCTGTGGAACGCTTTCAACACCTTGTAGAGTCCATGCCCCGATGAATTGAGGCTGTTCTGAGGGCGCAACTCAATATTAGGAAGATGTTCCTAATGTTTTGTAAACTCAATGTACACTTGAGCTCTCCAGATACAGGCTATAGCTTTACCAAACCCTTGTTGTATGGAGGGGGGAAAAAAGTATAGAATGCACTCATTACTGTACGTCGCTCTGGATAAGAGCGTCTGCGAAATGAAAAAAGAAAACATTTGTAACAATGTTGCCGAGACATGATTGTTACAGGATCCTTTACTCCGATCGATTCTATGACTGATGTTCGACATAGCCCACTGTATTTTGCCGTGATATGCCTCGTGTGTGTCCCTGTGATGATGATGGGTTATTGATGGTTGTGACTGTTGTGTTGTCTGACTAACCCAGGCCCCAGAGTCTCTGCTGAGGGAGCACTATGCCGACCTGCAGGACAGACCCTTCTTCCCAGGCCTCGTCAGCTACATGACCTCAGGCCCAGTGGTGGCTATGGTAAGACAAACGCCCCTTGTTGTGTTCATTGACGTGATGTGATGGTCTAGTTTCTCCTACAAGAAGACGGAGAAGCCAACACCATTGTAATGCTGTGGTTCCTAATACCACCTGTAACAGTGAACTGCACCATACATTTCACCATAAACGCATTCACTACCTGTACCAATGTCGGATCATAACTTTGAGCCTCCAGGCTTCAACGTATTAAGATTAGTACTCGTATTTTGAAATGTATTTGACCTCTGTGCATAGAAATGGAAGATTGGGGAAAAAATACTGTGTTAATAAAGTGTTATCCCTCTGTGTGTGGTGGCAGGTGTGGGAAGGGTCCAACGTGGTGAAGACGGGCAGAGTGATGCTGGGAGAGACTAACCCTGCCGACTCCAAACCCGGCACCATCCGAGGAGACTACTGCATCCAAGTGGGCAGGTGAGAATCAATCGCAGGCCTGTACATGACATAACACAATGATCCTATAAGCTAAAGGTTCTATGAAGCCTCAACCTTATGATGGATAATAGGATTATCATCAGGCCAGGACGATACCAGTATCGCGATACTCGTTAGTATCGTGGCAAGGAAACAAAACTCGAATCGGATTTAGTTCTTTAGGAAAACAGCCATAATGTTGGAAACAAACATCATTATGTTGTCATCCAGAGTCACATTTATTTTCCAAGATATAGCACACCATGTTTTAATACAGCAGGTTTTTAAAGGACCAAAGGGTTTTGTCTGCTTTGGGGTTATAATAACTTATTGATGTGGACATTTAAAAACCTCTACAGAAAGGAAGGCTGAACATCAATTTTTATATATATATACACACTACCGGTCAAAAGTCTTAGAACACCTACTCATTCAAGGGTTTTTCTTTATTTTTACTATGTTCTACATTGTAGAATTATACTGAAGACTCAAAAATATGAAATAACACATATGGAATCTTTTGAAAACCCAAAAAGTGTTAAACAAATATATTTTATATTTGAGATTCTTCAAATAGCCACCCTTTGCTTGATGACAGCTTTGCACACTCTTGGCATTCTCTCAACCAGCTTCACCTGGAATGCTTTTCCAACAGTCTTGAAGGAGTTCCCACTTATGCTGAGCACTTGTTGGCTGCTTTTCCTTCACTCTGCGGTCCGACTCATCCCAAACCATCTCAATTTGGTTGAGGTCGGGGGATTGTGGAGGCCACACTCCATCACACTCCTTCTTGGTCAAATAGGCCTTACACAGCCTGGAGGTGTGTTGGGTCATTGTCCTGTTGAAAAACAAATGATAGTCCCATTAAGCACAAACCAGAAGGGATGGCGTATCGCTGCAGAATGCTGTGGGAGCCATGCTGTTTAAGTGTGCCTTGAATTCTAAATAAAACACAGACAGTGTCCCCAGCAAAGCACCCCCACACCATAACACCACCTCCTCCATGATTTACAGTGGGAAATACACATACAGAGATAATCCGTTCACCCATACCGCGTCTCACAAAGACAAGGCGGTTGGAACCAAAAATCTCAAATTTGGACTCCAGACCAAAGGACACATTTCCGCCGGTCTAATGTCCATTGCTCGTTTTTCTTGGCCCATGCAGGTCTCTTCTTCTTATTGGTGTCCTTTAGTAGTGGTTTCTTTGCAGCAATTCGACCATGAAGGCCTGATTCACGCAGTCTCTTCTGAACAGTTGATGTTGAGATATGTCTGTTACTTGAACTCTTTGAATCATTTATTTGGCCTGCAATTTCTGAGGCTGGTAACTCTAATGAACTTATCCTCTACAGCAGAGGTAACTCTGGGTCTTCCATTCCTGTGGCGGTCCTCATGAGAGCTAGTTTCATCATGGCGCTTGATGGTTTTTGCGACTGCACTTGAAGAAACGTTCAAAGTTCTTCACATTTTCCGTTTTGACTGACCTTCATGTCTCAAAGTAAATAATAATAATATGCCATTTAGCAGACACTTTTATCCAAAGCGACTTACAGTCATGTGCGCATACATTTTTACGTATGGTGATGATGGACTGTTGTTTTTCTTTGCTTATTTGAGCTGTCCTTGCCATAATATGGACTTGGTCTTTTACCAAATAGGGCTATCTTCTGTATACCCCCCTACCTTGTCACAACACAACTGATTGGCTCAAGAAGGAAATACATTCTACAAATTAACTTTTAAGAAGGCACACCTGTTAATTTAAATGCATTCCAGGTGACTACCTCATGAAGCTGGTTGAGAGAATGCCAAGAGTATGCAAAGCTGTCATCAAGGCAAAGGGTGGCTATTTGAAGAATCTCAAATATAAAATATATTTTGATTTGTTTAACACTTTTTGGGTTACTACATGATTCCATATGTGTTATTTCATAGTTTTGATGTCTTCACTATTATTCTACAATATAGAAAATAGAAAAACCCTTGAATGAGTAGGTGTTCTAAAACTTTTGACCGATAGTGTGTGTGTGTATGTGTATATACAGTGAGGGGGAAAAAAGTATTCGATCCCCTGCTGATTTTGTACGTTTGCCCACTGACAAAGAGAAGATCAGTCTGTAATTTTAATGGTAGGTTTATTTGAACAGTGAGAGAAAGAATAACAACAACAAAATCCAGAAAAACGCATGTCAAAAATCTTATAAATTCATTTGCATTTTAATGAGGGAAATAAGTATTTGACCCCCCTCTCAATCAGAAAGATTTCTGGCTCCCAGGTGTCTTTTATACAGGTAACGAGCTGAGATTAGGAGTGCTCCTAATCTCCGCTTGTTACCTGTATAAAAGACACCTGTCCACAGAAGCAATCAATAAATCAGATGCCAAACTCTCCACCATGGCCAAGACCAAAGAGCTCTCCAAGGATGTCAGGGACAAGATTGTAGACCTACACACGGCTGGAATGGGCTACAAGAACATCGCCAAGCAGCTTGGTGAGAAGGTGACAACAGTTGGTGCGATTATTCGCAAATGGAAGAAACACAAAAGACTGTCAATCTCCCTCGGCCTGAGATGCAAGATCTCACCTCGTGGAGTTGCAATGATCATGAGAACGGTGAGGAATCAGCCCAGAACTACACGGGAGGATCTTGTCAATGATCTCAAGGCAGCTGGGACCATAGTTGCCAAGAAAACAATTGGTAACACACTACGCCGTGAAGGACTGAAATCCTGCAGCGCCCGCAAGGTCCCCCTGCTCAAGAAAGCACATATACAGGGCCGTCTGAAGTTTGCCAATGAACATATGAATGATTCAGAGGAGAACTGGGTGAAAGTGTTGTGGTCAGATGAGACCAAAATGGAGCTCTTTGGCATCAACTCAACTCGCTGTGTTTGGAGGAGGAGGAATGCTGCCTATGACCCCAAGAACACCATCCCCACTGTCAAACATGGAGGTGGAAACATTATGCTTTGGGGGTGTTTTTCTGCTAAGGGGACAGGACAACTTCACCGCATCAAAGGAACGATGGACGGGGCCATGTACCGTCAAATCTTGGGTGAGAACCTCCTTCCCTCAGCCAGGGCATTAAAAATGGGTCGTGGATGGGTATTCCAGCACGACAATGACCCAAAACACACGGCCAAGGTAACAAAGGAGTGGTCAAGAAGAAGCACATTAAGGTCCTGGAGTGGCCTAGTGAGTCTCCAGACCTTAATCCCATAGAAAATCTGTGGAGGGAGCTGAAAGTTCGAGTTGCAAAACGTCAGCCTCGAAACCTTAATGACTTGGAGAAGATCTGCAAAGAGGAGTAGGACAAAATCCCTCCTGAGATGTGTGCAAACCTGGTGGCCAACTACAAGAAACGTCTGACCTCTGTGATTGCCAACAAGGGTTTTGCCACCAAGTACTAAGTCATGTTTTGCAGAGGGGTCAAATACTTATTTCCCTCATTAAAATGTAAATCAATTTATAACATTTTTGACATGCGTTTTTCTGGATTTTTGTTGTTGTTATTCTGTCTCTCACTGTTCAAATAAACCTACCATTAAAATTATAGACTGATCATGTCTTTGTCAGTGGGCAAACGTACAAAATCAGCAGGGGATCAAATACTTTTTTTCCCTCACTATATATACTTTCAGACTATCTATAGGCCCTAAAGATGAATGTGTCTGTTTCCGTATGCTATTAAATGCTAAGAATCGTTCTTTCCTTATTGTTTCAGGAACATCATCCATGGCAGTGACTCAGTAGAGAGCGCCAACACAGAGATCAAGCTGTGGTTCCAACCTGAGGAGTTGTGTAGCTATACAAGCTGTTCTAGCATCTGGCTCTACTGAGGATCTGAAGGCTTCCAGTTGCCCCTAGGCACCATCCACCAACCCTTAACCATTAGCATTAGGAGGGGGGGGGGTGTAAAACTGACCTTAGATCAGTGACGACTTCATCCTACTCTTCCTGGCGACTAAGGACCACACCACTCCCTGTTCACCTTCTGTACCCGTCTGTGATTGGTCCATTCCTGGTTCCATTCATTCCTCTGGGCGTAGAGTTGTCATGGTGAAATAGTTTTTTATTGTCTGGTTTGTTCAACTTTCCAATAAAAAAAAACTCACAACCCCATATTTTTCCTTGTTGCTGATCATAACACACATTTTTCTATTATTTTTTTAATTGTACGTTACATCATAAAAAATAAAAAACAACTTTTCTTTGAACATCTGCCCCATGCAGTGTTCTTGACCTGACATGGTCTACAGTAGGTTAACAGGGTTTAATGGTGCATCAACGTCTTGTGGGCCTCAGTCCTGTGGCCAGATTTACATTTGAAACATTAGCAGGCAGGCCTGGTCACTGCCAACATTAAGAGGGATTAGCCGGTTCCATAATCTCAGATTGGGATTAACTGTGGATCTGCTCAGGTGAGCTAACGGTCAACCTAATGGTGGGAGGAGCGGGTGGGACCTGGGATGACACTAAGGTTTTAAGCATCTCACACACACACACACAGAGTATGCTTATTATAGTACTGGTGTCACTGTGAAGATTTGACCTGAGATGCCTATCACGTGTGTGTGTGTGTGTTGGAAGCACTGGAGCCCAGCAGGGTCTTAAAATCATCTGGCGGATCTCCGTAGTCAGTCTGATTGCAGGGGTCTCTAGAGACGCACTGGGTCCACTGCAGGCTGCAGTGACCTCGGAGCTCCAATCCTCAGGTCTGGCGTTCTTCTCCAGGATGGTCCCCACAAGTCCAAACACCATCTTGTCGATCTTATCAGCAGGGATCTCTTGGGGCCGGGGCCATCTTCTCGTCGATGGCCTTCTCGGCGTTCTGCCGAACCGAATCAAACAAGTTAATGCAAGTGTCCATTTCTGATGGATTAATAATGACATGGGGCGACGCCGCGGTTTAAAAGGTTTTGGAGTGTGTGTAATACAATTACCTAATTCTACTTCATACGACTTTTAGACCACATTATCTTTTCCTGGCGTCTTTAATTTCCTGTGGTGTTTAAACCAGAGGAGGCTGGTGGGAGGAGCTATAGGAGAATGGGCTAATTGTAATGGCTGGAATGGAATAAATGGAACGGAGTCAACCGTGGTTTCCATATGTATGATACCGTTCCATTTATTCCATTACAATGAGCCTGTCCTCCTATATATCCTCCCACCAGCCTCCTCTGGTTTAAAGAGCATAGAGGTGAAGATATATAGAAATACAAAGAGAAAAAAGAGGCAATGACAAATATTTTAATAAGCGTCAAAAATTTGTTCTTACAAAAATCATTAACAGATACCTTTTCACAGCCATGCGGAAACAGTTTGCAATACTTGTAAACAAAGAAACAAAAATAATACACCCAATATGTCCCCAAACATTTGGTTGATTTACAAATTCAAGGTATTGTCTATCAAACCTCGATCACAGCACAAAATGACCAGAAGAAAGATCAGAAAACTCATGTATCTAGATAGATGTACAAACCACATTGCAACCAAATATGTACCACAAGGGCCAGTGTTTATAATTTAAATATTATAATCGTTTTTTTTGTTTGTTTTTTTACAAATCATTTAGTTATTTGTATCCAAAATAAAACACCAAAACATAACTTAAGCCCCTCCGTTAATAATTACAGTTCATGATAATTATTTCCCCAACAAAATAACTAATCACTTTATCAAATATATACGTAGCACCAATGATATATAACGGTCGAATATAGAGGGGTTGTCACATACAAAGAGACCCGTGTTAGTATTCAAAGAAGAAACACACCTCATTCTAGATGCTCTCCCCAGCCCGTACCTCCACTAGACCCTGTTAAGATCAGAAAGGTCTGGATAGGTGTAAGCAATATGGCTCAAATGCCACTAAGCCTATCAAAAGGGCAAAATGGAGCTAGTACCATTTTTCTCATACATATCCAATCCTTTCGGATCTATAGGACACGTAGGGTTAGGGGTCGATTTAGAGTGGGTGGTAGCACGACCAAAGATCATAACAGCAAAACAAGCTCAGTGTAGGTCCACAGAAAGACCTTACTATTCTGCATGCACTCTAACTTGATTGATCCGGTCCCAAATCAGCCCCTCGCTCCTCCTCCTCAGCTCCACACACTTCCTGAATGGCCCCTGGTCAACCTACTGTAGGCCATGTCAGGTCAAGAGCCTATAATAGCATCCTGTTCTTTCAGATCTCTAAGGGGGGGGATTCAGAAGTGTCTACAAGCAGAGGCGAGGTGTTGATTTTGGATTGGGCATCTCGGTGACATTGGGAGAAAGAGTCATAGCATCACTGAAGAATCTCTCTCCAAAATGTTTGATTGTGCATTAGGAATCATTTGGAAGGTAGCAGCAAAGTTAAGTCTATGAACAGTCATGTCTTTTTGTTTTTCTAAGATATGTCATTTGGTCAGTGAATTGGTTAAGATTTCCACAACCCTTTAATACTTTCTTAATTCTCATCTAGTTAGTCATAGTCTGTGCCAGATCTGATTTCTTTAAAGTTAATCACAAACAAAAACCAAATCCTGAACACCAAACCCTTTTCACATCAGAGGATAGAGAGAAACTACATTTTATTACTCTGCTGGACATTGTATATAACCTTAATTAATATTAACAATTCAATCTAATCAACAGAGAGACGAAATGGTAGAAACTATTAATCATACATCCTTTGGAAAAGGAACTACACATGGAAACAATGATTGAGGGTAATACCTATCTACACAAAGCATGGCGTCAAACTGAATGCTGATCAAGGGTTCTTAATGCATTGTAATTGTTAGAACATTAGAACATGAAGGGTTTATAAAATACCTCACCAATCAACAGAACAGTAATTATTGAACACAAGAAACAGGGGAGAAATCCACATTCAGACATGGACAAGAAGAAACATTAGTTAATGAGCAGGTTATTCCATGAACTTTACGCAACGTAATTCTGTTTGATTTTGACTATAATGCACTTTGCTTGATCCTTGCAGCCAAGAAAAAGTCTTAGAGAAAAATGCAAACATTTCCTGAGAAGTTAATTGTCAACCTTACTGGTATAGAAAGAGAGATTCTAGGTACAGTGGGGTAAAAAAAGAATTGTCAGCCACCAATTGTGCAAGTTCTCCCACTTAAAAAGATGAGAGAGGCCTGTAATTTTCATCATAGGTACACGTCAACTATGACAGACAAATTGAGAATTTTTTCCCCAGAAAATCACATTGTAGGATTTGTAATGAATTGATTTGCAAATTATGGTGGAAAATAAGTATTTGGTCACCTACAAACAAGCAAGATTTCTGGCTCTCACAGACCTGTAACTTCTTCTTTAAGAGGCTCCTCTGTCCTCCACTCGTTACCTGTATTAATGGCACCTGTTTGAACTTGTTATCAGTATAAAAGACACCTGTCCACAACCTCAAACAGTCACACTCCAAACTCCACTATGGCCAAGACCAAAGAGCTGTCAAAGGACACCAGAAACAAAATTGTAGACCTGCACCAGGCTGGGAAGACTGAATCTGCAATAGGTAAGCATCTTGGTTTGAAGAAATCAACTGTGGGAGCAATTATTAGGAAATGGAAGACATACAAAACCACTGATAATCTCCCTCGATCTGGGGCTCCACGGAAGATCTCACCCCGTGGGGTCAAAATGATCACAAGAACAGTGAGCAAAAATCCCAGAACCACACGGGGGGACCTAGTGAATGACCTGCAGAGAGCTGGGACCAAAGTAACAAAGCCTACCATCAGTAACACACTACGCCGCCAGGGACTCAAATCCTGCAGTGCCAGACGTGTCCCCCTGCTTAAGCCAGTACATGTCCAGGCCCGTCTGAAGTTTGCTAGAGTGCATTTGGATGATCCAGAAGAGGATTGGGAGAATGTCATATGGTCAGATGAAACCAAAATATAACTTTTTGGTAAAAACTCAACTCGTCGTGTTTGGAGGACAAAGAATGCTGAGTTGCATCCAAAGAACACCATACCTACTGTGAAGCATGGGGGTGGAAACATCATGCTTTGGGGCTGTTTTTCTGCAAAGGGACCAGGACGACTGATCTGTGTAAAGGAAAGAATGAATGGGGCCATGTATCGTGAGATTTTGAGTGAACCTCCTTCCATCAGCAAGGGCATTGAAGATGAAACGTGGCTGGGTCTTTCAGCATGACAATGATCCCAAACACACCGCCCGGGCAACGAAGGAGTGGCTTCGTAAGAAGCATTTCAAGGTCCTGGAGTGGCCTAGCCAGTCTTCAGATCTCAACCCCATAGAAAATCTTTGGAGGGAGTTGAAAGTCCGTGTTGCCCAGCGACAGCCCCAAAACATCACTGCTCTAGAGGAGATCTGCATGGAGGAATGGGCCAAAATACCAGCAACAGTGTGTGAAAACCTTGTGAAGACTTACAGAAAACGTTTGACCTGTGTCATTGCCAACAAAGGGTATATAACAAAGTATTGAGAAACTTTTGTTATTGACCAAATACTTATTTTCCACCATAATTTGCAAATAAAATCATAAAAAATCCTACAATGTGATTTTCTGGAGAAAAAAAATATCATTTTGTCTGTCATAGTTGACGTGTACCTATGATGAAAATTACAGGCCTCTCATCTTTTTAAGTGGGAGAACTTGCACAATTGGTGGCTGACTAAATAATTTTTTCCCCACTGTAATTCCACATCCACTGCAACGATAACTGAGCTAGATCAACTTTTCTGTACTATTCTATTTCTATATAGTGGGTTCAAATAACATTATTCTGATTATAGACCATAGTTCACATAGTTGCCATAGTTATGCAATAGAATTTAGGTAAATTGATGCAAGTATAATATATTGTATGTACCTTAATATAACTTTAGGGGGTTATAGTTCAGCAATCTGACATAGCAAAATACAGAAAACATTATTGCATATTATTCCATTTCGAGGACTACCTCAAATGTGCTATGTTACAAATATCTGTGTTCGGTGTCTAGTCAAACATATGAGGATATCATTATTTTATTTGCATATGGTATATCAAGTTGCCCAAACCTGCATCTCAGATTAGAGACACATTATTATGATGTCACAATGACCCCCCAACCCTGTCTCTATTTGCCTGCCAAGCTCATCAGGAGGTAGTACAAAGAAAGGGAGTCTACATACAATTGTCACCACTCACTACCAGCTACAACACACAAGCAGATTCAGGAAGTCGGGAGGATCTCCAACCAATCAGGAATCTGGCAAAAATGTATGCGGTCTAATTGGTGAATAAAGAAGCCAATGGGAAAGGTTTTCTCCATGCTATAGCCTACTCCAATCAGATCCCATTGGTTTTGTGAAAGTACACTTACAGTGAGGGAAAAAAGTATTTGATCCCCTGCTGATTTTGTACATTTGCCCACTGACAAAGACATGATCAGTCTATAATTGTAATGGTAGGTTTATTTGAACAGTGAGAGACAGAATAACAACCAAAAAATCCAGAAAAACGCATGTCAAAAATGTTATAAATTGATTTGCATTTTAATGAGGGAAATAAGTATTTGACCCCTCTGCAAAACATGATTTAGTACTTGGTGGCAAAACCCTTGTTGGCAATCACAGAGGTCAGACGTTTCTTGTAGTTGACCACCAGGTTTGCACACATCTCAGGAGGGATTTTGTCCCACTCCTCTTTGCAGATCTTCTCCAAGTCATTAAGGTTTCGAGGCTGACGTTTGGCAACGTTTGGCAACTCGAGGCTGACGTTTGGCAACAAATAAACTGGGTATTTGACCCCCTCTCAATCAGAAAGATTTCTGGCTCCCAGGTGTCTTTTATACAGGTAACGAGCTGAGATTAGGTGCACACTCTTAAAGGGAGTGCTCCTAATCTCAGCTTGTTACCTGTATAAAAGACACCTGTCCACAGAAGCAATCAATCAATCAGATTCCAAACTCTCCACCATGGCCAAGACCGAAGAGCTCTCCAAGGATGTCAGGGACAAGATTGTAGACCTACACACGGCTGGAATGGGCTACAAGACCATCGCCAAGCAGCTTGGTGAGAAGGTGACAACAGTTGGTGCGATTATTCGCAAATGGAAGAAACACAAAAGACTGTCAATCTCCCTCAGCCTGGGGCTCCATGCAAGATCTCACATCGTGGAGTTGCAATGATCATGAGAACGGTGAGGAATCAGCCCAGAACTACACGGGAGGATCTTGTCAATGATCTCAAGGCAGCTGGGACCATAGTCACCAAGAAAACAATTGGTAACACACTACGCTGTGAAGGACTGAAATCCTGCAGCGCCCGCAAGGTCCCTCTGCTCAAGAAAGCACATATACAGGCCGGTCTGAAGTTTGCCAATGAACATCTGAATGATTCAGAGGAGAACTGGGTGAAAGTGTTGTGGTCAGATGAGACCAAAATCGAGCTCTTTGGCATCAACTCAACTCGCCGTGTTTGGAGGAGGAGGAATGCTGCCTATGACCCCAAGAACACCATCCCCACCGTCAAACATGGAGGTGGAAACATTATGCTTTGGGGGTGTTTTTCTGCTAAGGGGACAAGACAACTTCACCGCATCAAAGGGACGATGTACCGTCAAATATTGGGTGAGAACCTCCTTCCCTCAGCCAGGGCATTGAAAATGGGTAGTGGATGGGTATTACAGCATGACAATGACCCAAAACACACGGCCAAGGCAACAAAGGAGTGGCTCAAGAAGAAGCACATTAAGGTCCTGGAGTGGCCTAGCCAGTCTCCAGACCTTAATCCCATAGAAAATCTGTGGAGGGAGCTGAAGGTTCGAGTTGCCAAACGTCAGCCTCGAAACCTTAATGACTTGGAGAAGATCTGCAAAGAGGAGTGGGACAAAATCCCTCCTGAGATGTGTGCAAACCTGGTGGTCAACTACAAGAAACGTCTGACCTCTGTGATTGCCAACAAGGGTTTTGCCACCAAGTACTAAATCATGTTTTGCATAGGGGTCAAAGACTTATTTCCCTCATTAAAATGCAAATCAATTTATAACATTTTTGACATGCGTTTTCTGGATTTTGTTGTTGTTATTCTGTCTCTCACTGTTCAAATAAACCTACCATTAAAATTATAGACTGATCATGTCTTTGTCAGTGGGCAAACGTACAAAATCAGCAGGGGATCAAAAACTTTTTTCCCTCACTGTACAAAGGCTATCAACAAAGCAATGTTTAATAAATGAAGACATTAACACCGACAATAAAATTGTTATCCAGTGGCTCAGTTGAATACTTAACCAGTACGCATCCATTTGGCAGTGAACAAAATAATTACCCATAAACAAGAGGGGGGGGGGGGTTTAACGGGTTTTCATACCTCGATGTCATCCTTGACATGTAACCTACATTGTTTTTATTTCTGATTGACATCATTTTAGGATTACATTTTGCTCTCTTTTAGGGACAGATTTATGAAGAGTTTGCAATTGTTTTCTTAGAAGAAAATAGGTTATGACAAGGAATAAGACTTTACGGTTGAGTGTAATAAAGAGTATCTCGTGTGGTTTAGCTTTGTTTCTGAAGTTGTTTCCCTAGATCAATCAGGACCTTCTATTCTAAAGCTGCTGACATGCAAGAGGTAAGGGTGGGTTCAACAAGCCAGAGAGTCTGGCTGTTTGTTCCTGTAGTGCAATCTGTGACAGTGTTAATCTAGTGTATCCCAATAGAGACACTAGCACACTTCCTAGTATGCATTGCCAATCCTAAATAGTATGTCAGTTAACCCATTGGGGCACAAATCCCATCTAGTCTAAGAGATTCAGTCCTATCACAAGGTTTCAGATTTCTACAACATCTATTGAAAACCCACTCTGGTCAAATCACAATCATTAATATCTATATAGTTCTATATTGAATAGGTCTCGTCTATGGATATGTATCCTTACTATAATATCCATACCACTCGACCCCCCCCCCCCCCAAAAAAAAATAACAACCCTCCAATTTAAAGTACAAAAACAGAAACTTTACCAAAACTTCAAGTACTATTAACAAATCAAAGCAAGTCCACCTGGCAAAATTGTTGGAAAAAAAGATTCCTGTTTTATATAGCTCCCTCCCGTGCTTGCTTTCAAGACCGCGTGAAATAAAATCAATCCCTCCCGTGCTCTCTCTCAAGACCAAGTGAAATTCAATCCCTCCCCCCTCCTTAGCTCTCTTACCTGAAAGAAATAAACCAAAGACCTATCTATCTGTCCCAGTTAGTGCAGGTTTCTGTGTGTGTGTCCCCGAGTTGTGTCAGAGGTCCTGCCTGGCCTAGGGCAGGGTGGTGGAAGAGACACCGGACTACCCAGAGGACAGGCTTCTGTTGTGGGCATCCAGAGCTCCAAGGCCCCGTCTAGATGCATTTATGGAGGAAGACAGAAAGCCACAGTCGTATCCAATCATTCAGGGAAGTGGGATTTTGATCAGGTTGTTCGGGTATCAGAAGCAGCCTCTTCCGGGCCGGAGGCTTTAGGAAGTGTCCAGTTAGCCGTTGTTTATATGGTATGTTTACATGGTATGTCAGTCTCACTGAATGAGTGACTGTCCATCAGGGCTCTAGGGTTTAATGTTGTAGCTGCTCAGAAGGGTTCTTCTCCCCTGGATGGTTTTGGGGAGCCCCAAGTAGCACCCCGTCTTGATTTGTGGGGTGAGGGTTTGGGTTTCAGGGCATGTAGTCAATTAGTGTTTTTGTGGTAGCAAGTCACCCAGCAGCATTCTCCCCCGATTGCGATGTTAGAGGCTGTCTTTTCTGGATGAGTTGTTTTTTTTTAGAGCTCTCCATGCTCCCTGCCCTCTTGCTCTTCTCTTGGTTTAGGGGTGTTTCTTGTCCTAGTTGGGGGTTGTAGGCAGTGTCTCTCTGGATGTTGGATTTTAGGGGGTTCTATTGTCCGGCTCCCCCTACCCTCCCAGGCTTAGCCCCGGTCCCTGTCAACAGGGCTCCTGTTTAATGTAGTAGCTGCCCGAGCCGTTGCTCTCCTGGTCTGAGACACCCTGGGAGAAGGTGAACTCATCCACCTCAGCCTGTTCCTCCTTAGGACGCAACAGAGACTCTGGAGAGAGGGAGAGAGGGAGGGAGAGAGAGGGAGGGAGAGAGAGGGAGAGAGAGAGAGAGGGGGAGAGGGAGAGAGAGAGAGGGGGAGAGGGAAGGAGAGAGGGGGGGAGAGGGAAGGAGAGAGGGGGGAGAGGGAAGGAGAGAGGGGGGAGAGGGAAGGAGAGGGAAGGAGAGAGGGGGGGAGAGGGAAGGAGAGAGGGGCATACCAAGACAGATAATAAATGTTTAACACCAAGACAGAACAAAATAGCTAAAAAATAAAATAAAAAAAATTCTCTAGGGGGTAAACAACCAATTTTAGTCACAAAACGCTTTTCAGCACAGGAACAGCTGTCCTTGTTAATACCTAGCCCTCCAGACGAGTCTGCAGTTCCTGTAATGCAACCAGACTTCTACAGTATATCATATCACCACCTTTCCTCCTTCCTGCAGATGTCCTGCTCACGTAGTACGCATCATGAGGTGAGAGGAGAAATTGACATTTCTCACATTAATAATTTCACTTCAATAACATGACACAGAAACATGAACTTTCTTTCATGCAGGTGTATCCGACACCGAGCGATCGCACAGCAGGGTCAGCACCTACAGCGGCTGAGGACTGGCCCCTGTTAGCACCCTCTGTCTGTGTGGAGGTCTCAGCGGTTATTTATTGTTAGCGTTACCTGGTTTGTGGGTGTGGTGGTAGTGGTGGTGGGTGCGGGACCGGGGGGCCAGAGTGGGGCCTTGGCTGGAGTAAGGGGGCGGACTCTGTTCTTCCTCCTCCCCTGATAGGCTCCTCCTCCTGCCTGCCTGACTGAAGGGCCGTCGACCAACCGGAACCTTCCGCTCTAGACACCAAGTCATACTCAGGTAAGCTACCAAGGGTGTTTTCAGATGGCTAGCGCTCCCAACAGTGTAGATTTGAATGTTCGGTTGCATAGTGTTACTTTATATGTATTTTGAATAATCAAATAAATGCATTAACTTATTCATTCATTCATTATAGATCATATTGTGTGTGTATATATATATATAAGGTAAATGGCCTAATTGCATGCTTTAATGAAATTATATAGCATGCACATATTCAAGTTCTTTCACTCTGTTTAAATAAAATATTTCAAAAACACCAATCATCACCAGCCCCCAATTAATTGTTACGTTTCAAACGGTTCAGAAGAATGACCTCTGATCCATTGTGAAATGTTCTGAAACATATTCTGAATACACCCCAGGTAAGCTACCAGGTAAGCCAGACTCAAGTAAACCGCTAGCGTTGGTGTGTGCCCACGTGTCTGCACATAGCCCTGCTAAACCACTCCCTAAGACGTGGAACAAGCTGTTTGGAACATAGAAGTAGAAAGAGGTCTCTAGATGGATACAACCAGTTTTAGCATGGACATTGCCATCGAGGGCTTCCACCATTTTAAAGTGGTCAACTGGGTGGGGGTTCCTATGGGTTGGGAGTGATCAGCCAAAGATCAGAGCATCGTCTTCTTCAAATTGGGTTGCCTATGGTTTGTAAAAAATATTTTTTAAATGTATTTAAGCTATATCACCGCCATTTAGTGGCCACAAATGAATAACACACAAGATTTGGTTCAGGACTCCAGCACGGCAGGTGGCGATAAATCACCAATACTATCTTTATGCTTTTTCAAACACAACAGAAGAAGAAAATGTACTACTTTAAAATGGAGATGACCTCAATGGTGCTGCCCATGCTGTCACAGACACTATAATGGCTCAGATACAAAGACAGTCCTCTTTTTATCTCTATGGTTTGGACATCACACCTGGTGTTACAACACCCTCGCCACCTTTTTGGCACTCACCCAGAGTACCACAGCTTCCTGTCATGGGACTCATGCCAACCAATCAGATCCCAAGGAACAGACAAGAAAGAAAAAACGAAACAATAAGAGAAATGCTAGGCTAGATAGATTTCCCCCCACCAGAGTGTGGACCAGTGGAGGCTGGTGGGAGGAGCTATAGGAGGACAGGCTCATTGTAATGCCTGGAATGGAATCAATGGAACGGTATCAAACATATGGAAACCACATGTTAGACTCAGTTCCATTGAATCCATTCCAGCCATTACAATGTGCCCGTCCTCCTATTGCTCCTCCCACCAGCCTCCACTGGTGTGGACCAATGAAAGGAGAAAAAGAGGAAAGGGTGGAAACGACTGATGATGGAAGAGAAGAGAACTCACTTTTCTTTTGTCCTTTGTACTGTTGGGCTTTCTTCTTGTGCTTAGGTACAGCTGCTGCGATTTCTCTGGCCACTGAAATGACATAAAACAGGAGGTTAAAAAAACAGTGGCGTATTGTTTTACACAAATGTACATTTCTGCCTGTTAGTTTGGGACTCCAATCGCACGTTATCAAGTAAATGGTCACATATAGCTGGAACCTAATCAAATCCATCAATGAGAGCCTAAGGGTAGTTGTTTGGTTTATGATTGTGCATGTTAGTGTGTTATATTTGGGTAGAACTGTGGTGTTTGATCTCACTCTGTGCAGCAGGGGGCTGTAGCTGGTAGCCGGTCAGCTGACACCAGCCCACGGGGTAGAGGTCAGGTGACTGACAGTCCACCCATTGGTCGTACTCGTCCTCCCAGCCGTCAAAGTGGATGCGCAACAGGCGGTGGACGATCCGAGTCACCGTGGCAACACACACCAGCCTGGGCTCCATCAGGTCCACGGCCTCCAGCTTCATGCCCTGACGGAACCCGTGGTTTGGAACATCCTGGGCAGGGGCAACAAGATGGTGGAGGCAAAGAGAAGAGACATTTTTATGTTCATGGTCATTACAGTCTTTTTTCTATTACAATTTTCTTACATCAAACATGTATGTAAGCGAAACATATCAAAATAAATTTGCCTTGTAGGTAACGCCTGCTTGTAGTCGTTTTTATTTGATCATAGAAGAACAAAAAGTATGTTGGCATGGCTTTGTCATCACACAGAACTACAGGACCGCGCTTAACAACAAAACAACACAGCCACGATGTCAGGAACCAGTCCTACCTTGTTAAAGAGCTTCACAGGAGCAGCTATTGAACTCGTTTCTCTGAGGTAGTCAAACCATTTAAATGGCAGTTTAGTGTACCCTGTGGGGCAGAGTCAGTGGTAAGGCTGTGTTAACACATAACCCATTGACCAGAGAGGCCAAAGAGGAGAAAGAGAAAGAGAAAGAAAAATAAAGAAAACAACCTTCAACAATTGGGACAAAGAGATACTATCTCAATGAGACTATCCTTAATTAAATAAACAATGGTTGAAAATATATAAATCACCCTGAGTGAGGGAATGTTGTAGTCTGTAAAAGAAGGAAAAGAAAGAGAGGGTTAGAAGTGTACCTCTAGGGGGCGTGAGTTCAATGTTGTTGATTTCACAGAAGCCGGCAGGGAAGATGGAGGGAGAGGTGGAGTGGTAGCAGAACCAGTCTGAGCCATCCGCCACCTCCGACCCATCGACGCCGATCATGAGGTACCCGTCTGCCAACACCTGGAACACACAGCATAGACCAATGTATACAACTCAAAACCTTAACAGGAAGTAAGAAGACGGAAACCCCAATCCAGGGGAGCCAACAGTAGAGTAGTATGACCCTTGAATGTTCCCATGGTAACAACCCAAACTGTTGCCATGCCTTTCTTACAGTGGCTACACCTATAGCTGCGAGGTCAGACAGTTACCTTCCTTACAGTGGCTACACCTATAGCTGAGAGGTCAGACAGTTACCTTCCTTACAGTGGCTACACCTATAGCTGAGAGGTCAGACAGTTACCTTCCTTACAGTGGCTACACTTATAGCTGAGAGGTTTAGAGGGTCGATGGCCTCTAGTTTCATCCTGTCCTTGAACCATTCACCACTCTGGTCCACGTCTTTCACCTGAGGAGGCATCACAGACACATTCATTATTTTGGATCCATACATTGGAAAATATCAATACAAACCACAGAGGTACAAAGACTTGGGGTATTACATTACCTTGGCAAACAGCTGGGCGGGGGCGTCCATCTGACCATCGATTTTCTTTGACACATCTGGGAAACAAACATTGTCACCAGAGTCCGAAAACAAACACATTGGACTATCTAACTACCTAGGCCTAACTCACTAACAAAATGAACTACCCAAACCAACTAACTTGACTGACCGGATCGTTTGAAGCGGTGTCCGATACTCCGGGACCATCCGATGGAGTGTATGAGCGGGGAGTACATGTGACACCAGAAGTCGTCGGAGCCGTCGAAGCTCTCCTCGTAGACGAGCCTCAGCCGCCCCCCGATCACCTGCTCCACCAGAGCCACCCGCGTCCGGCACAGGTGGCTCTTATCCACCACCTCCACACGCATCAGCTTCTTAAAGGGGAACTGCATGTTCTCATGGACCTGGGTAGAGAGGGGGGAATGGAAGGAAGTGCTAAGAGTGGGTGCTTTTAGAGATCTAGGTGGAGTTTAAGCTTTCATCCTTACCAGTGTTTACCTCTGCGGCTCAAAATTATGAAATCTTACCTTGGTGGCAAAGTCTGATGGCAGTGTTTTGGCTCCAGTGAGTCGCTTCACAAGAAAAGCTTTCCAGTTAGAGTACTTCTGCTGTATCGCTGAGAGAGAACACAAAACATAATCCACCATCAGTCTATCAATCTGTTTTCCATCTTCTGTTAAGCTCAAAGGCATGTTAAAAAGAAAGCGTATTACTATGATCAACATTATGATTATTGAGTGATGTTTACATTTGGGAGGTACGAGGGGTTTCCCGCTGGATGCGCACCACCCTACGTGGTGAATCTCGGGAACACAGAGGTTACACCAGAAATCCCTGCTGGTGTCGTTGTCAAAACCCTCGTACCGCAGCAGAGCCTTGAACCCTGGGGAAGAGAACAGAGACCTTTCATGGGACGTCTTTACAATCCTATTACTGCGCATTCTTCTAAGAGGAATAATAATAGTCTTATTAAAACACAACACTTCTAAAAATTTTAAGAATTGTTTGGTCACAAGGATAAAATCCTCCAAGTGGTTAGATGTGTTCTTACCTGACAGTTTGACGATCCCTGCTATCCAGTAGACATTAGTAGAGAGGTTAGTATCGGAGTTGAGCACCTCCACCCTCACTCCTTCAGCTAGGTCTCCCCAGCACGTACCCATAGGGACCTGAGACACCGAGGAATATCGAAATGTAACAGGAGTTCATATTATATCCCACAAGGTACAATTGTGTTGATCAAAACAGGGTGGATTTACAGATGTATAACCGTAGCATCTGCAATAGACTTCAATACAGGACCATTTGAATGCGTGGCTGTTGTTTAAACGTACGTGCTTGAAGCAGCTGACTGGTGCTCCAACTAAGTTATTGCTACAGATGTATCGCCCCCAGTCAAAGCCTTCAACAGGAACCACTGTAGGGGAGAAGGAACAAGGTCAACATCACGTTCACTATACTGGGTCAGGAAAATACAGAGAATGTGTGTTCTTATGACTAAAACGACCTTCCATTCAAGGCCATTCTTCTGCATAACAACAATGTGAGAGACTGTATGTTCTGTCTATAATATAATAGGTGTCATCTTGTAGATGCTTTTATCCTTAAGCGACTTAGTCATGCACGCATACATTTTTCATATAATAATAAACCCACTATCCTGCCGTTGAAGCGCCATGCTCTACCAACTGAGCTACAGGTGGACTCGCCTGCTTTTGACTTCGCCTGGTTCTGTTGTTGTTGACTTGCTTGGTACTGGGCGTAAGCTGCCAACTTCGCCATGAGAGGCTGCTTCTGTAAGACCTTGGCCTTTTTCGTAGGCGGTTTACCCTTCGGTAAAAAACACAACACATTGACAGTGAGATTAGGTTAAAGAAACAAAAGAAGAACATACGTCCGCACTTTTGACCGTTTATGTTCTCTCGTAGTTACAATTCTACCCTCTGGCTACAACGAATAAAATACAGAACATAGTAGGGGCAAAATTGCTCGTCCTAATATTTATATATTTCTTAATTCCATTCTTTTACTTTTAGATTTGTGTGTATTGTTAGATACTACTGCACTGTTGCTAAATATGTGTATGTGACCAATAAAATGACATTTGGTTACCTGGAGTCTAGCCAAGATGCTGGCTTTTTTCGAGTTGGAGGAGTAACTTCTAGAGCAGGAGACGCTGCAGAAGCGTTTGGTTTTAGAGTAGAAGGCGTCTCGCACACCAACCATCCCACACATCTCACAGGTGGCTGGAGAACAAGGCAACACATAAACATTTCCCCGAAACTCAGAATAAAGCAGGAAAGTAAGAAAATCACTCAAAGTCATGTATTTTTCTTTCAGACGTTATTTTTCTCAAATATATTGTACGAAATTACGGGATAACTATGACAGTTTCAGGCCGAGATCCATGTCAATCACAGGCAGCCGCTTAATTCACACACTCCACCCTCTTCCACGCTCAATCCCCAACCGGCGTTGTGCGATCACCCCAGAGACACTGACTGACCATTAGAGATTCTTAACTGATTTATATCTATAGATTCTATATCCATATTTCTCTGTACTGACCCATGCCGGTCTTGCCGTCGGGATAGGTGTAGACCTGTCCATTGTTCTTGATGATGGGCAGGCTGGCGGGGATGGAGGGCACCTCGTCCTCACTGTCTTCAGAGCTGGAGCTACTTGTGCTCTCCTCACTGCAGCTGTCGTACCGGTCAAACATCCCGAACGAGTCCTGACGCTTACGCTCCGAACGCGGGGTGCGCTCAGCCTGGAAGGAGCAGAGAGAGGGAGTGAATGACACCAATTGTACAGTGAGAGGGAAGGTGGGTGAGTGAGCATATAATGCTGAGCTAGATCTTGATGAAGAGGTATATAATTCATTACTGTGACTTCTGTTTTTCTTTCAACAAGTGAGTAATCATAACTTCAGTCACCACGTTTTATTATGGCATATTAGTCAAAATAGAAGATCGGTATACTTGGAAACTGAGTATGGTAGACAATGTGATACAACAGTCACACTGATGTGACAGATATAACTACCATGGCAAAGCATATGTACATGGCTACAGACAATGAGATGAGAAACATCCATACCAATTAAATTACTAGCATCGGATAACAAAATTTAACTGAGCAATAACTGAGTCTTACATAGTATATATATATATACATGCATAATACCAGTTCCCTTGCTATACAACCACAAAGCCTTCTAAGAGTATTTATTTATTTACCACCTCTGCATATGATAGTAGCTGGTAGCTAACGCTAGCTTGCTAGTTAGCCGTCTAGAGAAACACCTCCAGCTAAACGATCCTTTCTCCATAATCTCATTCGCACTAACGTTACTGGCTAGCTAGCTATTTATAATGTGATCGCTAACACACTTAGCTAGCTAACGTTGTTAAAACGGATTGTGCAGAATGAATGTGAAAGAGCTGGGCTGGGCCTTAGCTAGCAAACCTGTTATTCCAGTTCTAGCGTTAGTTAGGCTAGCTGACCTAGCATAGCTAGCTAACGTTAGTTACGAGACACCGCTTGCAATAAATTATTTAAATAAACGAGTAGCCCTTTAGCATGTAAAAACCGAATAAAGCATCCACATATTCACTTTCCAATAAAATAATGGCTGTTGGATATTGCTATTTTGTAGTTTCGGGAATTTAAATCAGCTGTTACTACAATCCGAAAACGAAGGGGGGCGCTAGCTAGCTAAACCTAAGGTTAGCTAGCTTGCTACACAACAAATCGGAAGCGGACGTTCCATATCGGGAATATTAACTCACCAAATCCCTTGTGTTCTCCATCAGCCCTTCATATAGTTAGTATGTTATTGTCTCAATTATAATAGTAAACCCCCCCAAAGAAGGGGGTTTATTAGCTTGAGAAAGCTAAACTCAGAGCACCGAAAGGAACTCAAGCAGGATATCAACAAAAATACAATGTATCAAATGCGCATGCGCGACCGTAACCCACATCGCTGTGATTGGTCAGTGCTGAACGACAAGACGCAGAAACAAAACATTGTGTGTAAATAGTTTACCCTGCTTTAAATGGATTACTAAATTACCACAATTTTCGATCGTAAAAGTACAAATCGAAGTGAACTGGCAAAAGGTTCAGATTCAATATACTGTAAAAGGCATTTGTAGAGTGAAACAGCCAACGCACAGCTATTCTTTGAAATTAAATCAGCATTCTCACATTTAAATATTTAAGTGTAATATATCTTTATTCTTACAACAAACATCTGAAGCACAACATTACAGAGGCTTAGATTTTAATTTACAGATAGAACATAACCAAACATCAGCCACAATCACCTTCTAATATACGGCTCCAATGGCTCATATCACAGTGCTTTATTCATTTAAACAATACTGGCATTTGGCATCTTTCTCTTCTCCTCAGAAACTTAAAATAAACACATAGCAGCACAAGGCATAACATAACTGCATGAAAGGCATAAGGGAATAATCAAAATCAACCCATTTGGGGAGAGACAACAGTACAACGAAATTGGCTGGGAAAACTGCTGCACAGTCTGCATTCCAAATCGACCTCTAACCCTTCCTGCAGATCTGTAATGATCGGACAGGTTCAGGCCATATGGTAAGTGGTTCACCTTGCCCACTGAGGTTTCTTCAAATTGTTTTTCTCCAATTGTTTCAGATACACAGAAAACGCCACGAGGATGGGGCTAATGGTCGATTTGGGATTCAGCATTAGTCAAGTAAGGCTTCTTGAAGAGGGCGGTGGGGAGGTGTCCACTTCATAACATGGAGTTAACAGAGAGTGGATGGTCAGTGCTGAAATAAATCTAAGGTGAGAGGAAAAGAGAAAATCCAATGTTAGTGCAAGACAAATCCCACTACACACCTCCAATATCAATAAAGATCTGTTAACATAGTAAATTGTTTTGAATTTGTATCCATTCATCATAAATAAAAAATAAAATACATTGATAAATTACTTCAGTGCATATGTAACAAGAAATAAAAATAAATAAAATAAACATTCCACACTACAAAAACCAGGGAAGGGTATATACGGAACTTGACATGTCTGTCTCTTCGGTCTCAGACGAACTCGTCCTCTAGAACATCATCAACGCTTCCTGAGATTGAGGCCACTTCTGAAACACAAAAATATAAAAACACGCATTAGGTTAACTATTAAGCAGTCATTCTGGTTTCAAATTCAAGCCTCAAGTTAGAAACTATCACTGAAAACAGCATTCGAATGTGTGTGAACCATCCACTTAATTTTATTCAACACCACATCTCAGTGAATTGTCCAGACAGTGTTCAGTGCCACCCCTGACAAATGACAGGAAGCGCATTGGTGATTCAGAGGAGTGACGAAGGCCCAAAGACACACAATAGCCATGTGACAAACCAATCCTCGTTGTGAACAGTGGAGTCCCTCTGAAATTCAGCTTTACCTCTGTTTGGGATAGACTTCTTCATAGGTCATAATTCCCGAGGGCTTGCTCTCCAGTCATCTGCTTCAGTGCAGTTGGGCTCTTCATTGAATTTCTCTGTGGTTTGCAGACCACTCCTCTGATGCGGTGGCAGCTCTGCAATACCCAATCTTTCACGCTCTGTCCCAACCTCCTCTGGTGAATGGAATCCCACTGAAGGTTCTGTCCTCTGTTCAGACCCTGCCTCCTTCCCAAATGGACTCTTCACTTCCTTCATCTTGTGTTCGTCCAGTCGGTTTCTCTGTTCCTCAGTCTCCTCATCCATTCCAGCTTGGCTTTCCAGGGTATTCACCAGGTCCATTGCCTCCTCAGAGAAGTGGAGTGGCTGGCTTCTTGCTTGTCTCTTTCTCTGGGAGTCTTGTCTGTTGCCACCATCATCCTTCAGGCAGGATACAGCCTGAACCTTCTCCCAAGCAGGCTCCACTAACCCCATATAGATAATATCACTCCCACTGCTGCTACACCCACTGAAACTACTACTGCCAACCACAACCACACTAGGCATTTCAGTGCCACCACCACCACGCCTGACCTCTCCCAGACACGCCTGCTTCTGTGTGGGGGAGGTAGGAGTCAAACCGATGCTGATGGCTCCCTCACCGCTACGCTCCTCGTCCGCTTCCTCCTCCAGACTGTCACCTCTATTCGACGACCAAGTTGAGTTTCCCCCAGTTGTCTCCACTTCTCCAGAAGACGAGGTTACGTCACATTCCTCATCCCCATCATAACTGGACCCCTCCAGGAAGACATTGTCACTCAGCGTAACCGAACCCAGCGCAGAGGTCACGACCTCCAGAGGCGACGAGGAAGTAGACGAAGAGGTGGTACAGGAGGACACAGGAAGTGTGTGTGTGAGCTGCAGCTGGGGCACCGAGAAGCTGTAGAGGTTGGTGGTTCGGTTGAGCGTGTGATAGCGCTGGCCCGGGACCTGGTGGTCTGGGGAGAGGGGGTGTTCAGAGGGGCTGGGGGACTCCAGGATGTGGGAGACCAGGTCCACCAGGGCTCGCTGGGCTGGGGTGGAGTGGGTCAGCCCAAAGCCAAACCCAGAGGAGGGGCTGTCGTCAACGCCAGCCCGCTGCAGCTCCAGAGAACTCAGAGAGCCTGAGGATGATGGTGTGACCAGGCCTAATACCCACTCTTCATTCTGATGGTCTGTACCTTAAGATGTGCCGCCAAAAGGAGTTAGTCATACAGCAGCTAGAGAAAACACCTGGATACAACTGTTTGATTTTCTAGGGTCATGTTCAATAGAGCATAAATGTGAGAAAATGCATTGAAAAGGAAAAATGAAAGTAAGTTATTTCATTCATTCAGGTATGCCTGATGAAGACCTAAGGGTGGAAACATTGTTATAAATAAAGATCACCTGGGAGCATGAGCAGCGTTTTCCTTTCTGTTTTTCACTCATTCAGGTAGAACATAATCCATTCTTCCATTTCTAAAAACTATTGTCGATTTCCCTAATGAAGGGAACCCTCAGTGTAAACTCACCTGATAAGCTGATGCAGGACATGCTTAGCTCCGAGGTGGCTCCCGTCACATCATCCTAAAGGAACACAGACAGTTACAAGTCATATATAGTTATATACTTGAAATCGTCATCTGTAATTGATGGTCCCTCTCCTCTTCCTGGGGTATTTACCAGCATCCTCTGTAGCGTTCCAGGGTCGTCCCTGTCGCCACTCCCGTTCCCATTATCCTGGCTAAGCACAGCATGGCCCAGACTCACCAACACATCTCCTATATCCACAGCCTGACAGAGAGAGATCAGTCAGACACATAGGAGGAGAAAAAAATGATCACACACAGAGAGAGAGACTGGGCCTGTAAGACCCTGAAAGAGAGAGAGCGTGTGAGTGAATGCGTAAGAGATAGGCGAGAGCCTTTTCCCATCCCAGTACGGACCTTGCCCTCTGTGTTGTCGTAAAGCTGTACACTGGGCCAGGAGGAGACCTCAGAGTGGGTGTAGCTGCACAGTTTGGCCAGCAGGGGTCTCCACTCGGCAACATACGTCAGGCGGTCAAAGTCGTCCAGGGCTTCATCGCTCCACACCTCGCCTGCCGGGTTGACTCCAGCTAAGCTGCACTCGATGGCTTGGAATGGTAGGCTGAGGAAGTCACTCCTAAAAAAAAGGGACATGAGAAAAGACAAGACCTAACATTAGCCAAATAGCTAAGAACCATTAGAGAACACTTCATCTACTATTATTACGTTCTAAATACAACGAGGAGTGCTGGACTGTATTGTCCTGATCTTTCTGACCCCGACCTCTCACCTCATACTCCGTAGACTGTCCCTGGGTAGTTCTCCATTGTCTCCAAAGTCAACATAATAGAGGTCCACCAAGCCAGAGCCCATCACCCCCAGGACCCTCGCCCTGTTCCAGGTGCCATAGTCCCGGTACGGAGCAGCCACGATGTCCCCCACCACGATGGTCTCCACTCGCTGCTCCTGGCAGAGTCACAACAAGGGGCTCAACACTACAGACAATCCTATAGAAACAGTGTAAAAAAGACACTTTTCTCTGCAACGTAGAATAAAATGATAGAATGGTGTCTCGAGCTGACTATTTCAATGGTTTATCGTAGGTGGAATCTAGACAGTTGTGTTCATTAGGGCACGCAACGGAAATCAAAAATGTGCGTGTCTTATTGGGCAAGACAAAAGAGTCCCTTCCAGTTTCAGTCAGATTTCACCTGTTTGGTGTCTAAAGAAGACAAGCAATGTATGACTGACCTGCAGGGTTCCGTTGCTATAGAAGCGGCTCATCTCTGCAGTAAGTTTGTCCAGCTGGAGGGAGCGGACCCCCAGGATCTGGATCCAGAAGTGGTGGGGGTTCTCTGATGCTGACACATACACCTCCAGGTGCTCATCTGGCTGGAAGCTCAGGTCTGGACTGGGGACTGGACAAGAGAACGGGAGATATATTTGAGAGAAAATATGAACATGCACACCATTGCAGTGTCTATGTGTTGCAGAGAATAGGAAAAGTCATTCCGTAATCAATGATTTAGGAAATTAGCAGTGTCAACGGGAGAGCACCTGTATTCATCTCAGTATTGTACAGTCAATTTCAAATGGGTACAACTATCCAAAAAGTCAGTCAGAACATCAAAACTTACTTTCAAATTTGGAAACCTCTGATAGGGAGTCAGGCGACACAATATCCTCATCCTCCTCCTCCTCCTCTCGTGCCTCTCTAGCCAGCTGTACCTCCTCTCCTGTAGCGTGGCCAGGGTCTCCCACGGCAGTCTGGACACCGTTAGCATGGACTAGCCGCCCTTCCTCCACCCGGAGAGACAGTGGAGCCTCCTCTGGCTTCAGCTCCTGTGTGAGTTTGATCTCAGTGACCTCTGAACTTTGTAGTGACAGTAGAGTCCATACAGCCAGGTGCTCTAATATATCCCTATATAGGTTAACCATTAAAAGGCATGTGTTGGAGCATCAGTGTTTATGGGCCACTACATGACTACTATAGCAGGACTTCTGCAGTCCAGAAAAGTGATGTTTGACCTTTGTTTACCTCTGACCTTTGACCCTGGGGCTCGAAGGTTCTTCGTTTCTGGCGCAGGGCGGAGGACTGGGTAATCCTCCTCCTCACTGCCTCGTCCTCGAATACCTTTTCCAGGATCAACTCCTGTAGGAAGAATAAACATGACATTGTTTAAGTGTTAAGCACATGAGTAAAGGTACACCAGTAAGGCAGCCCATAGCTGGCTATAACACTGCAGCAGATAAGTATTCTTGTCCTCACCTTGGCCTGTCTGACCTCCAGTCTTGTCCCCGTGACTGACACCTTGCCCTTCTCCTCTAGGCCCCGCCCCCTCTCCCTGGGACACACGACTCTGGCGCCTGTTGTCCTGGTGATGAGCTTCAGAGACTCCCCTCCACGTCCTGAAGCACACAGCAATATAATTAAATCAATCATTCATACAATTTATATATATCAAAAGGTGAGAAATGGAACATAAGTCTTTTGAAACTACAGTCACTTTTTTTGAACTGACAAGAAGAAAATCCTCTCCCTTTACCTATGATGCGTCCGAAGGCAGTCTGGGGCACCTCCATGACGTCAGTGGTGGTCTCACAGTCTGTGGCCAGGTTCTCCAGAGCACACTTGGCCAGCAGCACCTGCTGAGGTGAGCCCTGCAGCAGGAAACACACTGTAGTCTGGGAACTCTGCTCCCCCTCCCCTGCCTGCGAAGACTCAGAGAGCACCCTCACGTGGGCTCCGGACTTTTGCATCACCTGGATGAAGGGAGAAAGAGGGACAGGTGAGAAACTGAAGAGGGGGAAGAAAAAAAAAATCCTCCACAGTGTTTCACGCAAAGCCTGACAACATTAAATAGTAAGACAACAGGCCAGACGGGGTAGTTGGACACTGACCAGGTCCAGGAAGGAGGTCTGGTACTTGGTAATGTTCCTGTACACCTCCAGAGGTACTGACATCCTGGACTGTTCTGTGTTGGCCATCGGCGCTATAAATGAAAACACACACCACTTCCGTAATCCATACTGTCACAGGGAGGGATAGTGGGTCATCTAGTAGCAACGACACAGGAGACTCACAGCTGGTGCTTCTGATTTGTCGGTAGACGATGTATCCCACCGTCGCTCCTACAGACAGCCCCGCTGCCAGAGCCACCATTTTCCCAGAGCTCAGGGAGCTCTTAGGCCCATCCCTCACTGCCTCCATCACACGACGCGTGCCCAGGGAGACACTCCACCTACACAACGGATGTTACATCAGACACCACCTTGACAAGTACAACACTTCATAATTCAGACTACCTAGACAGGCACGACATCAGATTCCACCTGAAAAGGTAAAACACGTGTTGGATATCCTCCTGACAGTGGCACCCATTCCTACATGACACATTTGTTGTTGGAAACGGCACAACCTGAAAGCTCCATAGAAGCCATGCAGTGAAAATGTGAGCGCACAAGCCAGTTGGCTAAAAGATTCTTACCGTTGAAATTAGTTAAATAAAGTTGTTCTTCCAAAGCAAGAGACCAGGGAATAACACTTTTCCTCAACGTCTATACCGTCAAGAGAGGAATGTGAAGCTATGGCCCCACTAATCTGATCCCCGATGTAGGCTACTGCATTATTTCAGCTCAAACCAAAACACACAATAGTAACCTATGTGATTAGCTGCTGAGCACAAAACACAAAGCACTGTTCAGCCTAGGGCAGAGAGCATAACTGCCTTTGCCTCAGCCCAGAGTGGGGGGGCTGCAGAGAAAAGCTAGCGCAGACGCGCCGTTAGCGGCGCAACAACACACACCACAGTTGGGCCAGCTCAAGTCCTACCATTAATGTTATTTTCTGCTTGTGATGGAATAGGACAGGACTGGGGAGACTATAATGTAGAACTGTAAGTTTGGGGCATATGTAACCCAACAGCGTGGTGTATTATGCCCACTCAGGCCTGAGGCAGCTATAGCGGTCACACCATGCAGACTGAGGCGTGTGTGTTGGTCTCACTGTGACAGGATGGCCCGGGGGCTGTAGTTGAGGAACACCTGGGACTGAGAGATCCCCAGGTTCCCCACGTCCATCTTGGCAACCCAAACAATGTCACTCCTCTAGAATTTGGGCTCTTTTGTGTTCACCAACCAGGAGAATTGACAGACAGGTAAAGAGAGGTTATCGGTGAGTAGCTCATTTTACAGCAAATGAAAGAATGGATTTGGCACCGTCTAGAGACGTAGATACCTGCTTGCAACTGTGGAAAGGACAACGTTTGATCATATGCTCATGCTGAGCTGGACCATCGGTTGAAATTTGGCTGAATGTCAGTGACCCTGTTGTATGCAGGAAGCTAGCTTGCCTAATAAAATTACCAGACTGCTGGTAATTATTGGTATATTGTCTGAAACAAAGCACCTACAATCCAGAACGTTGAAGGAAATGACATTTGAACTTACTCCACTGGTTCTCTGTAGGGTTGGTCCTTCAGCTGGTCGAAATCTGAGAATATCCATAGGAAAGTATTATTTACCCAACTTTTTAGAGCACATTTTTACATTTACATTTTAGTCATTTAGCAGACACTCTTATCCAGAGCGACTTACAGTTAGTGAGTGCATACATTTTTCACACTGGCCCCCCGTGCGAAACGAACCCACAACCCTGGCGTTGCAAGCGCCATGCTCTACCAACTGAGCTACAGGAGGGCCTGTACTGGTGTTGAAATGTCTATCACCTGACATGTGCAATACCATGTAAACACCTGCGACACTTATTTTAGTATGCCTCACCTGTATGTGCTTCAAACTTGTGCACGTGCCTTAGGTCATGAGCAAACATCTTGATCGCCACACAGAGACCCGCATATTGAAGTCAGGCCGACCCCACGGACAATCGGCAGAGTATGTTCAAATATAATTTTATTCAGACTTAAAGAAAAATAACTAAAACGTACCTTGTCTATGTAAATGTGCGTGGCTATGCTGTGCAGACAATGGAAAGCATCGCCACAGCCGGGACTAGGTAGGTATACCACGGCAGCGATTAATCTGTAGTACTCAAATGTACTGCGTCGTTTAAGACAATTAGCTAGCCTCTTCGCTCCGGAGACCACAAGCGAAGAGGCTAGCGTAGAGAAACCGGTTTTCAACCAGGACGTTCAAAATAAGCAAAACATTCTTGACATTTCCTTTGAGACATATGGTCAAGTTACATGCGGATGTGCTACGTAACCTTGAGATGCAACGATGTATTTGCTTTAAGGCGGAAGTCATTCATTGTCAATGGAGAAGTCCGCACTAGGCTGCGGTGCGTTCTGTGTACCACATGCGTTCAATATTTAAATCTCGTGCGTTGCTTTACGGTGTGGTGGTACAAACGGAAATACAGACTCCAACTAGCTAACTTTTAACTAGTTGAAACGCGAAACACATGTGCGACAAGTACGGAAAATGCGGACTAGACATCCCGCAAAACAAAACGCATATGCATCTGGTGAACATCGGGCAGTGACAGTTTAGAAAGCAGTGCACCGACGTTCGCTAGCTATAACGTTAGCTAGCTTCTGCGATTGGTGGTTGCCTTGAGATAGCGAACTGGCTTGCTAAACGGTTACGGACTCTGACAAGACATCATTTCCATTGTGCATGTTTTCGTAAATGACAATGATGCAGTTTTCATTATCAGCAATCTAGTCACGACACCGGGTAACAGGCTCGAGAGACCTTTCAGGTGCACGATCTTGTTCGCTCGCTCAGAATGAGGTCCCAAGTCATTTGGTACAAGCGGAGTCGCCGTGACATTGTCTAGCAGCCCTCGCCATGTCAAACATGATCATCAATGTCAAATACATTAAAAGCAATCCAAAAGAGTGTTAGTTATCGTTGACACTTACAAAAACACCTTCTCTCACCGTTTGACCGCCCTGCAAAAAATCTTCCCCGTTCCAAATCGACGGACGTAATTAATGTTCTTTCAACGCAGACTCAATGCTTTTGACTGGTTGGTTAAGAATCTGAATACTGGTGATTTCAGCCAATCACAGCCGAGGTTCTCGGTTTATCAGGCTTTGGGGGAAGAGCTGCGGCCTAAAATACCCCCAAACCAATCAGATTTTCGAATTGTCCTCAAGAACGTGAATTGATGTTGCAGAAAAACCCAATGAAATATCTTGTAAATAATGCGCACACTGTTGCACGTGTATAGTCAGTTCCAAAATTATTGCCAACCTTGATAAAGATGAGCAAAAAAGAGCGTATTAAATAACACAAATACTGAGCTATATTGTATGCAAAAAAAAAAAGTGCAAATTATATTATTTTATACTAATACAATTGCTCAGATAGATTTTGTTTAACAAGTAATATTTATTTCTTCTCAAATAGGTGTCAAAATTGTTTGCACCCCTGTTTTCAATACCTCACTTTGCGAGAATGCCACTGAGCCTTTTTCTTAAATGTTTTATGGGATTGGAGAACACATTGGGAGAGATCTTAGACCATTCCTCCTTACAGAATTTTTCCAGATCCTTGATATCCGTCATCTGCTCTTCAATTCAAACCACAAGTTTTCAATGGGGTTTAAATCCGGAGACTGAGATGGCCATTGCAAAATGTTGATTTTGTGGTCAATTAATCATTTCTTTGTTGATTTTGATGTGTGCTTGGGGTTATTGTCTTGCTGTAAGATCCACTTGCGGGCAAGTTTCAGCCTCCTGGCAGAGGCAACCGAGGCTAAAATGTCCTGTTCCTGAGTAAAGTGCACGAACAAAATCTCTTTCTCTGAGCAATTGTATTAGTATAAAATATAATAAAAAAATTTTTTGCATACAATATAGCTCAGTATATTTGGACCTGACTGTAGGATGATTGGACAGTGATGGCCTTTAATTTTCATCCAATACCTTTAAAATCATGAGGTTTAAAGTAAAATTTGTCATTTAGCAGATGCAGAGCGACTTACAGGAGCAATTAGGGTTAAGTGCCTTGCTCAAGGGCACAACATATTTTTCACCAAGTCTGCTCAGGGATTCGAACCAGTGACCTTTCGTTTACTGGCCCAACGCACTTAACTGCTTTCTCTGTCCAATCTGGGTACTGTATCAGAGATGAAGAGTCGAATCTTGATTGTACTATGGTACTGTATAGGCCATAGCTCTGATTTATAGGGTCAGGGTACTGGTCTATCTAGTTTTGTGTTAAATTAAATAGTTGCTCTCCCATATATTGTTATTCAAAGACATTTGAATAAGTGCATTCTGTCATTCTCCACATGTCCTCTAAGCCTCAAGCAGCCTGCCTTAATTCTGAGCAGAACATCCCTTTGTATTGCAGAAGCCATTGGATGCTTGTAATTTGTGGTATACATAAAGCTAGGTGGAATAAATAAAATAATATTTTATTTAAAAATACCATATTTATTATGACATCGATTCACAAATACATTTTTGCAAAAAAAGAAATTATACATCTTTAAAAATATATACATTTATCAATCCACCACAAAAAGTAAATCACATTTCAAGTCAATCAACACATGGTTCAGCTTTAAGCATTTGAATATGGATAGAGTTCCAGAGCCTTGGTTGTTCCACCCACACTGCTGTATACCCACCCCAATCAACCCACAGCCCGTATTGCTTATGCTGATCCAGTCCTTTCAGATCTACACGTGTCTAGGGGTCGATTTGGAGCTGGGCCACATTAAAGTGGTAAGAAGGTGTCTAGGTCGGTCAGTGCAGTGAAAAACACCTGCAGGCCGAGCTCCAATGAGTTCAGGCCGAGCTCCACTGAGTTCAGGCCGAGCTCCACTGAGTTCAGGCCGAGCTCCACTGAGTTCAGGCCGAGCTCCACTGAGTTCACATTGAGTACTCAAACTGAAAGAACCTAAAAAAAAAAAAAAACTGAACTGAAACCATATTATCATGACAAAGATTGGGCATCTATAAAGGTCTTATTCGTGCATACATTTAAGCAATGATAAAAATATGTCTGTCTGTCTGTACAGTACCAGTCAAAAGTTTGTTCACCTACTCATTCAAGGGTTTTTCTTTATTTTTACTATTTTTTACATTGCAGGATAATAGTGAAGACATCAACACTATGAAATAACACATATGGAATCATGTAGTAACCAAAAAAGTGTTAAATCAAAATATTTTATATTTGAGATTCTTCAATGTAGCCACCCTTTGCCTTGATGACAGCTTTGCACACTCTTAGCATTCTCTCAACCAGCTTCATGAGGTAGTCACCTGGAATGCGTTTCAATTAACAGGTGTGCCTTGTTAAAAGTACATTTGTGGAATTTCTTTCCTTAATGTGTTTGAGCCAATCAGTGGTGTTGTGAGAAGGTAGGGGTGGTATACAGAAGATAGCCCTATTAGGTAAAATACCAAGTCCATATTATGTCAAGAACAGCTCAAATAAGCAAAGAGAAACAACAGTCCATCATTACTTTAAGACACGAAGTCAGTCAATACGGAACATTTCAAGAACTTTGAACGTTTCTTCAAGTGCAGTCGCAAAAACAATCAAGCGCTATGATGAAACTGGCTCTCATGAGGACCGCCACAGGAAAGGAAGACCCAGAGTTAACTCTGCTGCAGAGGATAAATTCATTAGAGTTCAAGTAACAGACATCTCAACATCAACTGTTCAGAGGAGACTGTGTGAATCAGAGCTTCATGGTCAAATTGCTGCAAAGAAACCACCACTAAAGGACACCAATAATAAGAAGAGACTTGCTTGGGCCAAGAAACACAAGCAATGGACATTAGACTGGTGGAAATCTGTCCTTTGGCCTGATGAGTCCAAATGTGAGATTTTTGGTTCCAACCGCAGTGTCTTTGTGAGACGCAGAGTAGGTGAACAGATGATCTCCGCATGTGTGGTTCCCACCGTGAAGCATAGAGGTGGTGTGATGTTGTGGGGGTGCTTTGCTGGTGACACTGTCAGTGATTTATTTAGAATTCAAGGCACACTTAACCAGCATGGCTACCACAGCATTCTGCAGCGATACGCCATCCCATCTGGTTTGGGCTTGGTGGGACTATCATTTGTTTTTTAACAGGACAATGACCCAACACACCTCCAGGCTGTGTAAGGGCTATTTGACCAACAAGGAGTGCTGCATCAGATGACATGGCCTCCACAATCCCCCGACCTCAACCCAATTGAGATGGTTTGGGATGAGTTGGACCGCAGAGTGAAGGAAAAGCAGCCAACAAGTGCTCAGCATATGTGGGAACTCCTTCAAGACTGTTGGAAAAGCATTCCAGGTGAAGCTGGTTGAGACAATGCCAAGAGTGTGAAAAGCTGTCATCAAGGTAAAGGGTGGCTAAAAATAAAGAAAACCCCTTGAATGAGTAGGTGTGTCCAAACTTTTGACTGGTACTGTATATACACACATACAAAATCGGAATTTTTTAAATAAAGAAATCATGGATTGAAATGTGCTTATGTGCAATGTGTGGATGCATTCTACTGTACCGTATAAAAATTACCATCTTCAGTCTTTTTTCCCTCTTTCCCTAGCTACGTTGTTCATTCAATAACAGTGTCTAGGAATTCTAATTAGATCAGTGCTTTTACATTATATCTACCTCACACACATATCTAGCAGACCATGCAACTACGAACTCTTCTATGAAATAGTGTACTTAAAAAGTAAGTACATTCCAACCAAAGGGAGCCTATGAAGAGCACAAGTGTGCGAGGCCGATCCTGAGGTGTTCATCTTAGGTAGGCACCATGTTTTTGTGTCATCCTGGGTCCTGGGCCCCGACTCCTAGTCAACATAACACATGACCATTGTAGCCCACATTAAAAACAGAGAGGGTTAAACAATACCAGAGCACGTGGTGAGAAGTCGAGAGGTGTGGCGCACGCATGATCAAATATATCAATTTCTACACAGTTTGACTGGGGCACAGGAGGTTTTTCTGACCACGTGATACAACCAGTAAAAAAAAACTCCAGACCTAACCGGGGAAAACTCCAGACCTAACCGGGGTAAACTCCAGACCCAACCGGGGTAAACTCCAGACCCAACCGGGGTAAACTCCAGACCCAACCGGGGTAAAACTCCAGAACCAACCAGCCAAATACACAGAATAGAGAAACATAAAACGGGAAAAGCAGGATGGGCAACTGCAACTCATGACAAGCTGCGTCCCAAATGCCACCCGATTCTCTATAGTGCACTACCTTTGACCAGAACCCTATGGGCCATGGGCAGAAGTAGTGTACATTTGGGACGCAGGTAAAGCCGTAATCAGGGATAAGAAGATCAACACATCATGCTGTAAAATAAGATCCCCCCCCCCCCAAAAAAAAAAGAGCGAAAACAGAACAGCTGTGGCTGATCAATCTGTAGCTAGTCATCATTTGTAGTGTTCAAATGGGTCTACTGATACGATCACCCAACACAGACAGGTAGCCTGGTGGGTCTCAGTCATTCTGCTTTTAGGCCGGGATTCAATCCGAAACCGTGCTTTAGCGCTTGACATAGGTCATTTCCAATTGAGCCGAGATCTGCAGCATTTACTTTAACTGCGATCTCCATGAATGCGGTAACATTGCCTTTGAAAGCAGCATTGTCTACAAGCGTGATCGGATTGAATCCCAGACTAAGTCAGCTTGTGCATTGTTGTTGTCGAATGCAGAAACAAGCACCCAGGCTAGTAAGAAGGCCACTGAATGATATGAAGCACCTTCAGAATACCCTTGGATGCTCTAGAACTCGAGGGTATTCTAATCTAGAACACCACTGACAAAACCTTGTCAGCTTGAGCAGACGACAGTCCCTCAGTAGAACTCTGGTGGGAAAACCAGGATGTATGCATGTACACAGGGATCAAACCAGTCTAGGATGATTGATGATTATAAAACAATTAGCCTTTCTTACAGTACATGAGTTTCAAAGTGTCAGGCTAGCACATTCTTCAAATACAATTTACCTATGAAAGAGACTAATTCGGT
The DNA here is from genome assembly GCF_020615455.1 of Coregonus clupeaformis. Lineage (NCBI taxonomy): Eukaryota > Metazoa > Chordata > Actinopteri > Salmoniformes > Salmonidae > Coregonus > Coregonus clupeaformis. The sequence goes on from NC_059192.1 coordinate 9,504,471, forward strand.
TTTACTTGTTTATAGTAAATTAAATTAATCTTCATTCCTTATTGCATTACAGCAGGATTGCCCTTGGCTTGGGAGTCGGAGCATGTGGGTGAAACAAAGGAAACATTTGTCAGGAAGAAAAATCACATAAGGGATATTCCTCTTGGATCCTGGTTTAGAACATGCCATGTTCATTATCTGGCTAAAAGGCTGGGTTATAAAGAGTAGCCTTGTTAAGAAATCCTTAGTATGGTCAACAGAACCGTTCCGAAACAGGTTGACGTGAATCCACAGACGGTTAGGCCTACGTAGTGTCCTCCAGACATCACCTGACAGCAGGCTTTTAAGGTCTATCAACGCCAATGATTTGACAGCATTAGGGCCAGGACATTGTCCCGGATCAGGCATGTTACTAGATACATCTCTCCTTTCCTTTCAGCCCTGCATGGCATTCAGACATATAGCAGCAAGTGACTGTAATGACAGAGACTACATTCACATTGACGGTGAAGGCAATTGTACTCTACTATGGTATTGGGATTCATGTGAAAGGGGGAGACATGCTGACGTGTAATAATCCCTATGTGAGACAGTATCAGACCAGTGACTGGGAGAAAATCCCCCTTCCCTAAACTCAAGTCGGGGCTACAGTAAAAGATTCCCCATGCCTTAAAAAACATTCACTATACAATCAATTATTCACATTTTTTGTCTGTCTTTCTTTTAAAAGCAAAAAAGGAAAGAACAATCTTTGGGATTTTCCTTTTTTTTTTTTTTTTTTTTTTTTACAAACAATGATACAATATAATTTAAAATCAGGATCTAAAAAATAAAAAAGATTGGATTATCGCAGTGATAAACCACCCAGCACGTGTAGCGGTTTGGAGGACCTGCTAGGTGCCAGTGCTAACGGGCTGAGGTGGGTCGAGTACTCCTGGGTTCAGGTCGATGGGCACTGAGGAGGAGTGTGATTCTGGGCTCGAGGTAGAAGTTTCCCCTCAACCACAGATCTAGAATCAGAGGGATGAGAAACCATCTGACCCCGTGTCAGCGGTTAGGGCCAACTTCGACCTACTCCAGATTCTGGTGCCTCATCTTTTCCCCCCCGAGGGCTGATTGGTTCACAGCATGCATTGCCCCTCTGTTAATTTTCAATCAGAAGGGAGAGTTCATCCCTAGTTTAGTCTCAAATTGTAGCTTCTGCCTCTTCTGGTAGCGAACCCTAACCCTGCAGACAGAAAGGAAAGATCAACATCCGTTTCCCCCCCCACATGACATCATCCTCCATCCCACCATCCTCTCATCTTTCATAATCCTCAACTTTCAACCCTTCTGTCTTTTCCACCTTTGTCTCCTTCTCATCATACCACTCCTACTCCTCCTCTCACCCCTTCCCTCCTCCCCCTCTCTCCTTCCTCCTCCATCTTACCGTATCTCGTGTAGTTTGACGGCCTCGTTGAGCATCACCACCACCAGGGAGGACAGGGAGACCAGCAGCCAGGCCAGCATGGGGATGTCCTTCAGGTCAAAGGTCAAAGATCCCGACCTGTCCTGCCACAGCTTGTAGTCCACCGTGGCCTGCACCATCTGACCGAACAGGCTGGAGGAAGGGAGGGGGAGACCGAAAGAGGGACAAAAGAGTATGAAACTTCTCTATCGCAGCTGCCACTTCATAGTTGTTTGAAATATTTAGGCTACACATGCACACACACACAAAGTAACACAGACAGAGAAACACACACACACTTACACGACAAGGACAGTGAGGCACCACCAGGTGTTGCTGAAGGGGTTCTTCTTCCACAGAGGCTGGGAGCGATGGACGTAACTTAGCGAGATGACCACTGGAAGAGAGGACACAAGGAAGAGAGGAAGAGAGGACACAAGGAAGAGAGGACACAAGGAAGAGAGGAAGAGAGGACACAAGGAAGAGAGGACACAAGGAAGAGAGGAAGAGAGGACACAAGGAAGAGAGTAAGAGAGGACACAAGGAAGAGAGGACACAAGGAAGAGAGGAAGAGAGGACACAAGGAAGAGAGGACACAAGGAAGAGAGGAAGAGAGGACACAAGGAAGAGAGGACACAAGGAAGAGAGGACACAAGGAAGAGAGGAAGAGAGGACACAAGGAAGAAAGTAAGAGAGGACACAAGGAAGAGAGGACACAAGGAAGAGAGGAAGAGAGGACACAAGGAAGAGAGGACACAAGGAAGAGAGGAAGAGAGGACACAAGGAAGAGAGGACACAAGGAAGAGAGGACACAAGGAAGAGAGGACACAAGGAAGAGAGGAAGAGAGGACACAAGGAAGAGAGGACACGAGGAAGAGAGGACACAAGGAAGAGAGGACACAAGGAAGAGAGGACACAAGGAAGAGAGGACACAAGGAAGAGAGGACACAAGGAAGAGAGGACACGCACATTACTCTCCAGGAGCAGCATAGAAGTCAGAGGCTGCATCTGAAATGGAAACCTATTCCCTATACAATGCCCTGGTCAAAAGTAGTCCACTATATAGGAAATAGGGTGCCATTTGGGATGCATCCCTGACTTAACAGATGCAGGGGTGAGAGGTCACCGAGAGCTCCTCCTACCCGTGTGCAGGGCCAGGAACCCAGCCATGACCTTCTGAGTGAGCAGCAGGCCGTTGGACAGCTCTCTGAACCAATGGGGAGCATCCCGAGCTGAACTGACACTGAAGATATCACTACAGTTGATGGTGGTGTTCTCTGCCATTGTTAGGTTGTTGGTCCTCAGGCAGACCTCGTGCAGCGTAAAGCCAAAGCCCAGAAGGTAGGCACACACGGTCAGGCCAAACTTCAACAGGAAACAACCCAGGAAGTAGGTCTGCGTCTGCAGGAAGTAGATGTACACAAATCAAGATGTTAAAAGGAATGCCATGGTACACATGTCATGATTAAGATACACTATATATACACACACACAAAAGTATGTGGACACCCCTTCAAATTAGTGGATTTGGCTATTTCAGCTATAATTCGGCTATTAAAATCGAGCACACAGCCCTGTAATCTCCATAGCCAAACATTTGCAGTAGAAGAGATCAGTGACTTTCAACGTGGCATCGTCATAGGATGCCACCTTTCCAACAAGTCAGTTTGTCACATTTCTGCCCTGCTAGAGCTGCCCCGGTCAACTGTAAGAACTGTTATTGTGAAGTAGAAACTTCTAGGAGCAACAACGGCTCAGCCGCGAAGTGGTAGGCCACACAAGCTCACAGAACGGGACTGCCGAGTGCTGAAGTGCGTAGCGCATAAACTTTATTTATTTTTATTTATTTCACCTTTATTTAACCAGGTAAGCCAGTTGAGAACAAGTTCTCATTTACAACTGCGACCTGGCCAAGATAAAGCAAAGCAGTGCGATAAAAACAACAACACAGAGTTACATATGGGGTAAAACAAAACATAAAGTCAAAAATACAACAGAAAATAGAAAATATATATACAGTGTGTGCAAATGTAGCAAGTTATGGAGGTAAGGCAATAAATAGGCCATAGTGCAAAATAATTAAAATTACTATTAACACTGGAATGATGATGTGCAAGAGATGATGTGCAAATAGAGATACTGGGGTGCAAATGAGCAAAATAAATAACAATATGGGGATGAGGTAGTTGGGTGGGCTAATTTCAGAATGGCTATGTACAGGTGCAGTGATCGGTAAGCTGCTCTGACAACTGATGCTTAAAGTTAGTGAGGGAGATAAGAGTCTCCAGCTTCAGAGATTTTTGCAGTTCGTTCCAGTCATTGGCAGCAGAGAACTGGTAGGAATGGCGGCCAAAGGAGGTGTTGGCTTTGGGGATGACCAGTGAGATATACCTGCTGGAGCGCAGACTACGGGTGGGTATTGCTATGGTGACCAATGAGCTAAGATAAGGCGGGGATTTGCCAAGCAGTGATTTATAGATGGCCTGGAGCCAGTGGGTTTGGCAACAAATATGTTGTGAGGGCCAGCCAACAAGAGTGTACAGGTCACAGTGGTGGGTAGTATATGGGGCTTTGGTGACAAAACGGATGGCACTGTGATAGACTACATCCAATTTGCTGAGTAGAGTGTTGGAGGCTATTTTGTAAATGACATCGCCGAAGTCAAGGATCGGTAGGATAGTCAGTTTTACGAGGGCATGTTTGGCAGCATGAGTGAAGGAGGCTTTGTTGCGAAATAGGAAGCCGATTCTAGATTTAACTTTGGATTGGAGATTCTTAATGTGAGTCTGGAAGGAGAGTTTACAGTCTAACCAGACACCTAGGTATTTGTAGTTGTCCACATACTCAAGGTCAGACCTGTCGAGAGTAGTGATTCTAGTCGGGTGGGCGGGTGCCAGCAGCGTTCGTTTGAAGAGCATGCATTTAGTTTTACTAGTGTTTAAGAGCAGTTGGAGGCTACGGAAGGAGTGCTGTATGGCGTTGAAGCCAATCATGACAACCCTCATAGCATAGTGTAAAGTAATATGTCTGAAAAAGGGCCGGTGCGGGTAAACTACAGTACGTACCTTTCTGGGGATGGCATCTTGGTTCTTCCCTGTGGCCACGTTCATCACAGTACTGTCTGCTGGCTTTCCTAAGAATGACACACTTCCAACACAACACACAGAGACATGGTTAGCATCATGCATTTATACTGTTGTACTATAAAACAGGAATGGGAAACCTATATGGTTAGTAGCAGTGGTACCTGAGCAGCGGACAGCTGAAGCAGGACAGCCAGAGGATGTCAGTGATGTTCATAGGAGGAGGGAGTTGGGCTAGGCAGGCCAGAAACTACACAACGGGGGGGAAAAAATCAACAATAATGTAATACAATATTCAGGTAAAACTGTTGCATCCTCAGTTGTTTTATTATAGCGGAAATTAATTGCCTGTACAGGTGTGTGCTCTCTCACCTGGATGAGGACCAGGGTCAGCTGACACTGCAAAAGGAACAGGAAGCTCTTGCGGATGCTGTAGGTCGTGTGACGCGCCTGGAAAGGAATCATACATGTAAAATAAATATATTGTATCTTTGTGTGTCTGTGCATGCTTTCATACCTTATCAGGACCAGAATGTCCTGACAAGGTAGAAAAACAAGACATTCGGGAAAAGTCTGGACTTTTTTCAGGTCCTGAATTTGTTAAAATGCTATTTTAGGCTTAAAGGTTTGGGTTTAGGGTTAGGTTTGGGTTTAGGGTTAGGTTTGGGTTAGGTTTGGGTTTAGGGTTAGGTTTGGGTTTAGGGTTAAGGTTAGGTTTGGGTTGGGTTTGGGTTTAGGGTTAGGTTTGGGTTTAAGGTTAGGTTTAGGGTTAGGATTTAGGGTTAAGGTTAGGTAAAGGGTTAGGGAAAATAGGATTTTGAATGGCAATACATTTTGACTCCCCAAAAAGTCCCGAAATCTCATGAGTGTGTGTGAGATATAGTAGTAGGAAATCCCACTCGTCACTCAACATCCTTTCCACCAAAAAAATCAAAAAAATCAAATAATAATCGCTCAGCACTAAAGAAATATTAATGCAGCTCCAAATTTGCTCCATTCATTTTTTGTTTAAAAAGATAATTTACCAAACACACCCCATCTAGTTTTGTGACTATGTACCATTTGGTTTTGAAGTAGGCTATCGTAAGAAGCATCAACATTTCAACAACATGTAGTAGGCTATTAAACAAAGATCTACCTGATGACCGGCTATGCGGCCACCGTGTTAAAAAACAAATAGCTTTTCTCTAATATATTGATGATCAGATACTTCAGTTGTAACTGGTTCTGTTGCGCTCACATTTTACAGTTGACAGAAAACTTTAGCACTGTTACAAACGTAGACTTTCATAAAAATACTCTTTTTTATTTTTTTATAATAGCCTGTATAGAAATAAAAACATCTCTGGTGCTGCTGCATGGGTTCATTCATCGTCTTGCCATCAATTACACAGGCCGTGACCCATTTCCTGGTCGACTCATATCAACATCTCTGTGCATTAGTGGATAAAGGACAACACTTTTTTTAAAATCCTCTCCACTCCAGCTCCACTTCGCCCCCATCCTCTGGTGTGTGTCTCACCTGCTCTATGAGTTTGACCATGCTGACCGACTCCCCCTGGTGGAAGGTGACAGAACAGGCCAGGGTGTTGAGTTGACCGGACAGACTGAGGGGAGACAGACCTTCCACCTCCCCGTTCAGCCCTGCTCCTGTAGCGTAGCCAAACGTCTCCCACGAACACCGCGACGGGTACAGGGGGTCCAGGGCGATGCTGGGAGGGGGGGCAGGAGGATAAAGGGTGTGTGTGATCTCTATTCCTCTCCATACTGTCATTATGTGGTTGTGAACTTATGGACGCTCATCATAGTCTATTTATAAATGAACTAGGCAGCTGCAGCTGCTTTGTGACGTGTGATTGTACCTGAGGTCACTCTGTAGGAAGAGGCAGCTGTTGCGGAAGTTGGCGGAGCTCCCCAGGCAGCACGTCACTTCTCTGTTCTCCTGCATGATCTTGATCATCTCACACATGGCTATATACACACACACACACACACACACAGATTTGGAACACACTAGAACACTCACACATGCGTAGCTGTAACACGCATAACTACATTGCATATATTGTGATAAAATTCACTCCTATACCATGGTCAATTGATTTGTATATTAAATATTAGGAATGTCTCAGTAACAAATACTAAGGTTTTGGAAAAACAGAAAAGGTTGTTTCATGTAAGTGGAGATGTTCTGACTCACTCTCTGGGGTACAGTCGGTGAAGAGAGGCACCAACAGAGGCACGTTGTCAATGTTCTTCAGGTGGGGACGAACCTGGTGGATACCACGAGGTAGCTTCGCCTGGAAGGAAAGAGAAGGATTAGCACGAGACAGGGGGAAGTGACAGAAGAGGAGCGGAGACTAACAGTATTTGTCCTGTACCCTGTTGCAGTCCTCCAGGAAGCTGGGGACATCAGTGGTTTCCTCCTCTGGTAACAGCAGCCCCTCTGCCTCATCTCTGGAGTCTTGATGGTCATCCTGTACGGAGTACTGGCCGGGGCTGTTGGGGACGCCATCACAGGGACTGTCTCTGTTTGGGGTCAGAGAGATGTGACAGTTCCACCCCGTCTCCAGGCCCATCTTCTCTGCAAACACCTACCACATTCACAGGACAGACATAAAAATCATCATCGTCGTCATCACATACATCTCAGCAAACACACACACCCACCCACCTTGCTGCGTAGCTCGTCCTCCATAGAGAAGTAGACAAAGCGTATGCAGGCGGTGACCAGAGCGTCTATGAGCCTGACGGTGTCCAGACGAGCCTGGAACTGTGACGACACCATCCCCATGAAGATCTGACCGCTCAGAGCCTGAACACAGTCATCTTTCTCCACACCTCCTATACCCTCTACGGAGAGAGAAAGGCATGACAATAAGGAAGTGTCACACTAAGGTACAACACAAAACACATCGTGTCAAGTGTGGCTACACCTCCCTTCCCGCATCCTCCTCTCCTCCCACCTCCCTCAATCCCTCGCTTACCATCGGAGCTCCAGGAGTTCCTGCGGGAGATGTGTTTGATAGGGGTGGTGGGGGGCAGTTCTAACCCAGAGAAGAGGTTGGGGCCGGGGGCTAGCTCCACACATTTCCCATGGAGCTGGTTGGACAGGCACACCTGCATGGGCTTATAGGCAAAAGCAGAGCAGTAGCCTGACAGACAGGCCCGCTGGTAGAAGTCCAGAACCTTCTTCCTGTAGGGGGGTAGCCGTATAAAAAGGTTAATGATGGTTGTCATAAGACTTCATAAGGCTGTTATAAGACTTCATAAGGCTGTTATAAGGCTGTTCTGACCTGTCGGAGCCAGAGAGGGGGTAGATGTCGGTTCCGTCCCAGACGTCAGTGCAGGCCTCCAGGATGAGGTCAGCAGAGCCGTGAGACAACATCTGGACGTTATCTAGGGGTGAGAGTTCAGGGGTCACAGACGTGCAACAAAACGATTCCAAGAAAGAGGTCAAGGGTAAAGGAGAGGAGGGTAAGAGATGGAACCAGAGAGATGGAGTGAGCGGGGGAGAAAGACAAAGAAAAATCGAGCTATTCTCACTGGAAGAGGAGTCTCTGATGAAGAGGGAGATGAGGTGGCTGATGGGAGGTTGTCTCTTGGTGAAGTTGTGTAGGCGTTGAGGGACAGACTCCTTGGCCTTCTCCCCACAGGGCAGCTGGTACAGAGCTAGGTGGCTCTCCTGTTTAAACAGCTCCCTCGCCCCAGGAGTGAACCCTGAGAGAAACCCAGGAACAAAGAGAATGGAAGAGAAGGGGTCAGTGTGTATGAGTCTGGAGTTCACATAGTCCACATAGTAAGAGTATAGTTGTCTGCGTGTGTGTGTGCGTGTGCGTGTGCGCGCGAGTCTCTTCCCCTCCCTCGCCTCACCTATAAGCCTGGCCATCTCACACAGTCCCCAGGGCACGTGGACGGGCAGCACGGCGCCGTGGCTCTCCTGCAGCGCCAGGTTACTGAGGTGGTCGGAGAAGCGGCAGAGCTGCTGGGTGACGCTGGCGTTGCACAGGTTGAGCAGGATGTTGAGGCCCAGGGGCTTGAGGCTGGGCAGGTGGCACTGCCAACCCTGCTCGTCAAACTGGATACTCACCGGGTTCTGTTGGTCCTGAGACAGACTCAGCATCTCCAGGTGGTAGTCACACACGTAGTCCTCCGCTTCGTTGTCACAGCAACCCACCATGTCCTGGAGGGGTGGCGAGAGAGAGGAGAGAGCAGAGAGAGAGGAGAGAGCAGAGAGAGAGGAGAGAGGAGAGAGGAGAGAGCAGAGAGAGAGAGAGAGAGAAGAGAGAGCAGAGGAGAGAAGAGAGAAGAGAGAAGAGAGAAGAGGAGAGAAATGCTGTGTAGTAAGATAGTGATGACAAGAGAATGATCTACAGGACGTGTGTGTGTGTGTGTGTGTGTGTGTGTGTGTGTTACCTGTTCAGGGCCCTGATCCCCTCCATCTGTGCCGTGGCTGAAGCTGACATTAGATCCTGAGGGGTGTTTGGTGCGTGTCTCCCGCGACTGCCGCCGAGGCCGCAATGTGTCCTCGGAACGGCCGGTGTCATGTGACGTCTCGCTGGGCTCATACCCGTCTCTCATCCCATCCATTATTGGCATACACAGCAGAGCATCCCCCTCCTGGGTCTGACGGACAGGATGAACAGCCAATCAGACATCACTCTTCCAATCACTCAAAAAGCACTGGTGTAAAGTACTTAAGTAAAAATACTTTCAAGTACTACTTAAGTCGTTTTTTGTGGCATCTGTACTTTACTATTTATATGTTTGATAACTTTTACCTCACTACATTCCTAAAGAAAATAATGTCGTTTTGACTCCATACATTTTCCCTGACACCTAAATGTACTCTTACATTTTGAATGCTTAGCAGAACAGGAAATGGTCCAATTCCCACACTTATCAAGAGAACATCCCTTGTCATCCCTACTGCCTCTGATCTGGCAGACTCACTAAACACAAATGCTTTGTTTGTAAATTATGTCTGAGTGTTGGAGTAAAACATAAAATCGTGCCATCTGGTTTGCTTAATATAAGGAATTAGAAATGATTTATACTTTTACTTTTGATACCAAGTATATTTTAGTAATTACATTTACATTTTAGTCATTTAGCAGACGCTCTTATCCAGAGCGACTTACAGTTAGTGAGTGCATACATTTTTCATACTTACTTGTGATACTTAAGTATATTAAAACCAAATATTTTCAGACTTTTACTCAAGTAGTATTTCCCTAGGTGACTTTCACTTGAGTTATTTTCTATTAGGGTATCTTTACTTTTATTCAAGTATTACAATTGGATACTTTTCCCACCACTGCTGAAGAGACACTATCACCTATCATACGAATCTCACAGTCAATACCTCAGGGCGGCAGGTAGCTTAGTGGGTAAGAGCGTTGTGCCAGTAACCGAAAGGTTGCTGGTTCTAATCCCCGAGCCGACTAGGTGAAAAATCTGTCGATGTGCCCTTGAGCAAGGCACTTAACCCTAATTGCTCCTGTAAGTCGCTCTGGATAAGAGCGTCTGCTAAATGACAAAAAAGATAAAAAATAAAAAATAAAAAAATAAATAGGTGGTTAAAGGAACTAGATATTTGTCTCACGTCAGACAGCAGGAACTATAGTGCCTTCAGAAAGTATTCACGCCCCTGAACATTTTGTTGTCTCACAAAGTGGGATTGAAATGGATTTAATTGTAATTTTTTGACAACGATTTGCACAAAATATTCTGTAATGTCAAAGTGGAAGAAAGATTATCACATTTGTAAAAAATTAAAATAATAATAATAATAATAATAATATACACTATATATACAAAAGTATGTGGACACCCCTTCAAATTAGTGGATTCGGCTATTTAAGCCGAATCCAGGTGTATAACAGGTGTATAACAGGTGTATGTTGCTGACAGGTGTATAAAATTGAGCACACAGCCATGCAATCTCCATAGACACACATTGGCGGTAGAATGGCCTTACTGAAGAGCTCAGTGACTTTCAACGTGGCACCGTCATAGGATGCCACCTTTCCAACAAGTCAGTTCACCTAGAATGTCATTGTATGCTGTAGTGTTAAGATTTTCCTTCACTGGAACTAAGGGGCCTAGCACGAACCAAGAAAAACAGCCCCAGACCATTATTCCTCCTCCACCAAACTTTACAGTTGGCACTATGCATTGGCGCAGGTAGCGTTCTCCTGGCATCCGCCAAACCCAGAATAGTCAGTCGGACAGCCAGATGGTGAAGTGTGATTCATCACTCCAGAGAACACGTTTCCACTGCTCCAGAGTCCAATGGCGGCAAGCTTTACATCACTCCAGCCGACGTTTGGCATTGCGCATGGCGATCTTCAGCTTGTGTGCAAAAAAAGTGATTGTGCTGACGTTGCTTCCAGAGGCAGATTGGAACTCGGTAGTGAGTGTTGCAACCGAGGACAGACGCGCTACGTGCTTTGGCGGTCCCGTTCCGTGAGCATGTGTGGCCTACCACTTCGCAGCTGAGCCGTTGTTGCTCCTAGACATTTCCACTTCGCAATAACAGCACTTACAGTTGACCGGGGCAGCTCTAGCAGGGCAGAAATGTGACGATCTGACTTGTTGGAAAGGTGGCATCCTATGACGGTGCCACGTTGAAAGTCACAGAGCTCTTCAGTAAGGCCATTCTACTGCCAATGTTTACCTATGGAGATTGCATGGCTGTGTGCTCAATTTTATACACCTGTCAGCAACAGGAGTGGCTGAAATAGCAGCATCGTTGTCGTCGACGTCTTGTTGCATCTGCTGCATTGACCATGCAGACTGAAGAGTGGACGTCAAGCGGTCTCGTGGTTGAGCAACAACTGCACTCCTTGAGTGACAGGGGGTGGGGCTTGGTGACGCCTCAAGTAGTAAACTATAAAAACGGACGTTACAGCGGAGTGGCGTATCACATTTAACCAAACATTGAAATACTGCTATAGAAGGTAAAGTACCGTTATATAGATACGATACAGCGCCCAGCCCACCCACCCACCTCGTCCCGGTCCTCGTCGGTCTCCATGCGGCAGAAAGAGTTGTCTGAGAGGTCGTCTCGCAGGTCTTCTTGACTGTCGTTGTGAGGCGGCTCCACGCGACCACTAAAGAACAGCACTGTCTCTGGACTGGGGTTAGGCCAGGAGAGCACACCCTGTTTGTCCACACAACACAACACCTAGAGAGAGAAAGAGAGCGCGTTACACACACACACACACACACCAAGAGAGAGACAGAGAGAGAGAGACACTTACAGTGACAGAGCCTAGTGTGTGTAGCAGGCTGGAGGTGTAGCAGAGTGTCTGGGACTCTCCCCTCAGCACGTCCACCAGGTGTCTCCACACACACCGCAGCATCTCCTGCACACACACACACAGTTAGGATACATCGCATTATCACATTTTCACCCACTACAGGATGGATCTACAACATTATAGTTTGCTCCACAATACTAACCTAAATGATAGTGAAAAGAAGGAAGCCTGTACATAGATGACTCAATTTTACGTTTGTCAGACATTAAATCAGACCCCAAATCTGGTCTAAATGTTGAAAGGAGTCCACATCCCTCAACATTGGTTGTGTAGATCTCAAATGAATGGCAAAGATAGGTGCAGTGACATCATATTCCTTCATCAAAAATGTGCGGAAATTCCAAAAGACCTTGAAGGCCAGGCATTGACACATTGAAATCCATAATATCATCTTCAAAAAGTTTTAAAAGTGAAAAGGCAGGGGGCCTACTGAGAAACGGGACTTGCAACTAAGATGAGCGAGTAGAGCTGATGCCATAGCATGGGAAGACCCACTGCAGGGCTAGATGAAGCAGATTAAAAAGCCTTGATTCTCTGTTGCAGGCAATAGCATCTACAGTACAGTGATATACAGTGCTTTCAGAAAGTATTCAAACCCCTTGACCTTTTCCACATTTTGTTGTGTTACAGCCTGAATTGAACATGTATTAAATTGAGATTTTGTGTCACTGGCCTAAAACACAATACCCCATAATGTCAAAGTGGAATTATGTTTTTAGAAATGTTTACAAATACATTAAAAATGCACTCTGTGTGCAATAATAGTGTTTAACATTATTTTTTTGAATGACTACCTCATCTTTGTAACCCACACATTTCTGTAGGGTCCCCTCAGTCAAGCAGTGAATTTCAAACACAGATTCAACCACAAAGACCAGGGAGGTTTTCCAATGCCTCGTAAAGAAGGGCACCCACTGGTAGATGGGTAAAAAACAACAACATTGAACATCCCTTTGAGCATGGTGAAGTTATTAATTACACTGTGGATGGTGTATCAATACACCCAGTCACTACAAAGATACAAGCATCCTTCCTAACTCAGTTGCCGGAGAGGAAGGAAACCGCTCAGGGATTTCACCATGAGGCCAATGGGGACTTTAAAACAGTTAGTTTAATGGCTGTGATGGGAGAAAACTCAGGATGGATCCACAACATTGTAGTTACTCCACAATACTAACCTAAATGATAGTGAAAAGAAGGGAGCCTGTACAGAATACAAATATTCCAAAACATGCATCCTGTTTGCACTAAGGCACTGAAGTAAAACTACAAAAAATGTGGCAAAGAAATAGATACAAAACATTATGTTTGGGGCAAATCCAATACAACACATTACTGAGTACCACTCTTCATGATTTCAAGCATAGTGGTGGCTGCATCATGTTATGGGTATACTTGTAATCGTTAATGACTGGGGAGTTTTCAGGATAAAAAAAACAAACGGAATGGAGCTAAGCACAGAGAAAATCCTAGAGGAAAACCTGGTTCAGTCTGCTTTCCACCAGACACTGGGAGACAAATTCACTTTTCAGCAGGACAATAACCTAAAACACAAGGAAACATCTACACTGGAGTTGCTTACCAAGATGACATTGAATGTTCCTGAGTGGCTTAATTACAGCTTTGACTTAAATCAGCTTGAAAATCTATGGCAAGACTTGAAAATGGCTGTCTAGCAATGATCAACAACCAACTTGACAAAGTTTGAAGAATCTTTTAAAGAATAATGTGCAAGTGTTATACAATCCAGGTGTGCAAAGCTCTTAGAGACTTACCCAGAAAGACTCACAGCTGTAATAACTGCCAAAAGGTGATTCTAACATGTATTGACTCAGGGATGCGAATAGTTATGTAATTGAGATATTTCTGTATTTGATTTTCAATAAATGTGCAAAAAATTATAAAAACATGGTTTTCACTTTGTCATTATGAGGTATTGTGTGTAAAAATATATATTTAATCCATTTTGAATTCAGGCTGTAACACAACAAAATGTGGAATAAGTCAAGGGGTCTGAATACTTTCTAAGGGCACTGTATATTACTCGTGGCAAAGTGGAAAGGAACACCTCAAGAACACCTCCATCTTTCCCAAAAGGGTTGAAACCTAGACGCGAGTAGATGATGTCCTTTGATGTCTTCAGTCTGACAATCAGGGACTATGACCCAATACTCCCAGATGCTTCCTTTCCTTCACTCCTTTTCTTATGAAATCATAGTCCTCCCAGGTCCTTTTGATCCTTTCCAGATTAGTGTTCATCAAGTAAGGCATTTGAGGAAAGGACACAAGGAAAGGAAGTCGTTTGAGAGTCAAAGTACACAGTTAGTGGGGCAGAGTTTCCCATCATGCATTGCAAGCAGGAGGGCAGAGGTGGCAGGCACAGGCTCAGGGGAGAGGCCAATCCAGAACCAAGCCCTTTAGCAGGGAGGGGGTTGGGGTTAGTTCTGGACTGGGCCAATGTGTCAGTAGCGCAGAGGTGGGGGTGGTAAGTGCTGGGGTTCGTCGGGGGACGAAGGGTTACGTGATTAGGTAAAGAAATGGTATGATGAAAAATTGCCAAAACTAGATGAGTCAAATTTGCACTCCCATCAGCGAGGATTGGAGAAAGACTGATTGGCTGACAGAGAGAACCGACAGAAATGCCAAAGAGATCTCATCATGAACAAGAAAATCAACCACATTAGGGATAAACAATGCAAAACCAAATAGATGATTGGTCCTAAACTCAAACAACAAAAGAAGATGCGTGAGCGCTACAGGGTTTCACGGTGGTGGGTGCAGGGGCGAGGGCTGTCAGCGTGTGGACAGGGACGGGGGCGAGGGAGTGAGGGCGGAGGCAGGGGTAGGAGTTGAGAAGTTATACCTGGGAGGACACCACTTCAGTGTAGCTGCTTAAAGTGTCCTCAGAGAACTTAGCGAGCTGTGGCGAGAGAAGAGGCCAGTTAAACCACACAGGAGGCACCTCTCTGTCTCTCGTGTGGCGCTTGTGCGTCGGTGTGTTTCTCACCAGGCCAGTAGGAGAAGTTCTGCTGGACTCAGCCAGGACGCTAGCCTCTCCATAGGTGTTGACCAGCACCCACATGACAGGAAACAGCAGGGGGAGGATGGGCAGCACTCCCATCAGCTGGAACACAACAATTATTACAAAAGGGATGTTTTATCTGTAGGTTTGAAGAGATTCTGTCCCCGCAGGTTAGCCTACCCTGCTATAAATAAGGAGAAGGGGCACGGCCAAGAAGAGGTGTTAAGTCTCCATACCTGCAGCTGGATGAAGTTGAAGCGTCCAGGACTGAGGCTGGGGGCGTCAAAGAAATAACGCACTGTATTCACAACTAAGAACGCCACCTATAGGAGGAGAGAGGAATGACATGAGGGACCACGTCAAGTAGGTTTAATGAAGAAACTGCGTTTGTGTTGTTTGCTTGTCTCACCAGTACGATAGGGCAGGCAAACTTGGCCATGCTGGACTGAACGGTGAACCTCTCGTTATCCAGGGCTGTGATTGGTCGAGACAGAGCCAGGTCCAGACTGTTCCTGTAAAACACAGAGGTGAATTCAGCCAGGATTCAGCCAGTGGGGGTCAGTCATTTTAGATAACTTCATAGGACGGTTTACTGGACCCATGCAGATTAAGCCTAATCCTGGACAAAAAACAAACAAACATGCAGTTTAGACCAATATTAGACTTAATATGGGGAGGGAAACCTGCCCTGTATCTTTAAACTGCTTAAAAATGACACACTGAGCCGTCACAATCACAAGTGACAATTTCAGGTTTCCTTTGACTCTAGTCTGTAGATGATCATTTATGATTTGCGCAAACTTCCTCCTCGAGTTGAATTCTTGGACCTCCCCCTCCGCAATTGTTGGATAGCAAACTAGCTAGTGGTAAATGATTACCTCAAACTCGTTCACCTCACAATCAAAGTTTGTCAGACTGTCCAGCCTCAAAGGTGGACTTTAGTGGATGCATTGCCCACCTGACGCTGTCGAGGATGGGCGTGCGGACCACCCTGAAGAGGCGGTGCTGCTGGGGGCTCTGGGGACCCCTCTTCTGGTCCCCCCGGGGGGAGGGAGGGGGGGAGCGAGGTGGGAACAGGTCACCCGGCTCCAGAACTATGTGATCGTCATCCTGGAGAAGGGAGATGTTGAAGATACAGGTGAGCCATTCACATAAGCAGTATCCACCTCCTCTCTCCCTTTACCATCTACCCCTCTCCATCCCTCTCTCCATACCTTGATGCCTCTGAGAGAAGCAAACGTCTCCTGTCCTGGCCGTAAAGCTATGACATCTCCCTCCACCAGTAGGGACACAGGCAGGTTGACCAGCGTGGAGTCGCGGTAGGTCCAGTGGAGCGACCAGGAGGGGGAGGAGGGAGTGTACAGGTCAGGGTAAAGGGAGGGAGACCACCTCACCCCCTCACCCAAATCTGCCCAGCCCGACAGGTAGCCTGGAGGAGGGAGAGAGAGGGTGGAAGAGGAAATAAAAAGATAGGATCACAAAACAAGAACGGTGGAAACTTGCCAACCTCAAGTAAAATAGTGTTTATTTCTTAATGTTTTCCCTCCATTTAAATCTCCAACTGTCCTAATGTCAACGCTCATCCCCAGTCCTCTCATTCTAGCTCCATGCCCCTCTTCTCTCTTCCTCTCACCGTTGAGCTGATTGATGATGCTGTTGAGCCGGTGCACCATCTCAGTTCTCCTCAGCCTCTGCTGTCGACAAACCAGCATGAAGCTCAGTGTGAAGAGCATGAGAAGGGTTGCAGCATTCACCACCTCTATCCCAGAACTACAGACAGAGGGGGAGGGGGAGGGGGGAGGAGGAGGAGGAAGGGGAGGAGGAGGGGAGGAGGAGGGGGGAGGGGGAGGGGGGAGGAGGAGGAGGGGGGAGGAGGAGGAGGAGGGGGAGGGGAGGAGTAGGAGGAGGGGGAGTAGGAGGAGGGGGAGGTGTAGGAGGAGGGGGGAGGAGGAGGGGGAGGGGGAGGAGGGAGGAAGGGGAGGAGTAGGAGGGGGAGGAGGGGGGAGGTGTAGGAGGAGGGGGGAGGAGGAGGGGGAGGAGTAGGAGGAGGGGGGAGGAGGAGGGGGAGGAGTAGGAGGAGGGAGGGAGGAGTAGGAGGGGGAGGAGGTGGAGAGAGGAGGGGGAGGGGGAGGGGGAGGGGAGGGGGAGGAGAGGAGAGATGTGGTCGTTTTCAGACTGTTGGGTCTTCCTGTGTTTCACAACCTTATTTCACCGTGAGGTAGCTCTGATAGGAACATTTGGGTTGAAATTCCAGTCTAAATAATACACACGTTACAGAGCAACATTCTAAATAATACACACAATCAAATAAAACTAGACCATATGGACACAAATCCATACTGCGATAAATTGCCTGAATTTATGCCACAACAATAAATAGAACGATAAGTTTACCACAGTTTTTTCAAATGATCCTTTAAAACTACTTCCACTAGTTCGATGGTTGTAGCCACCAATTGTCCCATTAACAATCACCCATATTAGCAAACCTATTTCATTTTCAAACTTATTTCACATTTCTCTAGTATAGGCTACTTATGGTAATGAAGGATATCAGCAGAATGCCTGTGGTAAGTGATCGGTGTGGATAATTGGTCTATTGTCCCAGCGCTACAGTCAAACACACCTGCCCTGCGGCTGGTCGCCATAACAACAGAGAAGTCCCACCACCACCAGCAGCGTGAGGGCGGCTCCCGGCCAATGGAGACATGAGTGGCGGTTGCCATGGTGAAGGAAGCTCTTCACCCACTGCTCCTAAAATAACATCAAACAAACAAAACGTCTTGTTACACTCTACAACAAAGTGTGTGTTTGCGTCCGTGTGGCGGTGGTACCTACCTGTGCAGTGGGTTGTTTGCCACGGCCTGTGATCTGGTGCTGGTCAAGCAGGGTGGTGAGCTGGTCCCTCAGTTTACCCAGAGCCTGACCAGTGGACAAGCCCAGGGTCCCCACTCCCTCCTCCTGAAACACACACATATTCAATATATAAATTTGAATCCACAAATCACATTATAGTCAAGAAGGATTCAAACATTTCAAAGGTCACAGATTCAGGGACACTTATGGTACAAAAAGCACCTTGTCCACACAGCTAGGCTGCCCACGACAGCTGAAACAGAGCAGTACCTTGTTAGCTGCTTTGCCTTGGTCCTATGCACAGGTGCACTGCCACACGCAGTTAAACACAAATAACAGATTTGCATTAAATCAACCATTTCCCCTAGTTCACATTTGTTGCCCCAAGTTTTTCTGCGCTTCCGTTTTATGGTTTTAATAAGCAAAACTCAAAAAGATTTGTTAGATCATTAGTAAGCTAAACTGAATTGTACTTTCACTCTAATGAGCCAAACTAACTGATGCCAATAGGATGATATGGTTTTAATGAGCAGAGATACAGCAGAGATTATGTTCTGCCATACATTTCATCATTCATCTACACTGAACAAAAATATAAAACGCAACATGTAAAGTGTTGGTCCCATGTTTCATGAGCTGAAATAAAAAGATACCAGACATTTTCCTTAGGCACAAAAAGCGTATTTCTCTAAAATGTTGTGCACAATTTTTTTACATCCCTGTTAGTGAGCATTTCTCCTTTGCCAAGATAAATCCATCCACCTGACAAGTGTGGCATATCAAGAAGCTGATTAAACAGCATGATCATTACACAGGTGCACCTTGTGCTAGGGACAATAAAAGGCCACTCTAAAATGTGCAGTTTTGTCACACAACACAATGCCATAGACGTCTCAAGTTTTGAGGGAGCGTGCAATTGGCAAGCTGACTGCAAGAATGTTCATTTCTCTACCATAAGCCTCAAACGTCGTTTTAGAGAATTTGGCAGTACGTCCAACCGGCCTCACAACCGTAGACCACATGTATGGCGTCGTGTGGGCGAGAGGTTTGCTGATGTCAACGTTGTGAACAGAGTGCCCCATGGTGGCGTGGGGTTATGGTATGGGCAGGCATAAGCTACGGACAACAAACACAATTGCATTTTATCTATGACAATTTGAATGCACAGAGATACCATGACAAGATCCTGAGACCCATTGTTGTGCCATTCATCCGCCGCCATCCCCTCATGTTTCAGCATGATAATGCACGGCCCCATGTCGCAAGGATCTGTACACTATTCCTGGAAGCTGAAAATATCCCAGTTCTTCCATGGCCTGCATACTCAGACATGTCACCCATTGAGCATGTTTGGGATGCTCTGGATCGACGGGTACAACAGTGTGTTCCAGTTCCCGCCAATATCCAGCAACTTCACACAGCCATTGAAGAGGAGTGGGACAACATTCCACAGGCCAAAATCAACAGCCTGATCAACTCTATGCGAAGGAGATGTGTTGTGCTGCATGAGGCAAATGGTGGTCACATCAGATACTGACTGGTTTTCCTTTTCATTAAGGTATCTGTATGCCCAGTCATATGAAATCCATAGATTAGGGCCTAATGAATTTCCTTCCTAATATGAACTGTAACTCAGTAAAATCTTTGAAGTTGTTGCATTTCTATTTTTTTCAGTACAGTTATTCACAACAGAAGTGAAGCAAGCTGCAAACAAACCTAAATGTCAGTGGTTTAGGGTTACAATGGAGGTGAAGCCAGCTGCAGAGAAACAACCATATCTAATGTCAGTGGGAACCCAATATTTTCCCACACTCCCCCACTCTACAGACACACACACACACACACACACACCCCATTTCAGCTCAGCGCCATTTTATTTCTCCACATCCCACCCAGCTATAAATAACTGACAATTCTCCATAGTCAGGAAGCAGAAAATTCTCTAGACATGGATAAACACAAAAACACACCCGGACGTCAGAGCCTGGGCTCATTTCTCTCTGCCCGTAAAGTCTGCCCTACACTGAATCTTCGTCTAGCTCAGCCCAGCCACAGCCCAGTGCCAGCTGGATTAGCTCTGACTGTATGTGTCTCTGCAGTGTCTGGCTAGACGATACAGGAGAGTGATCAAGCGGAGAGGAGAGAGAGAGAGAGAGTTTAAAAAAGAGAGTAGAGGCATATGAGAGAGCGAGAGAGATTTAAAAAGAGTTTAAAAAAAAGAGAGTGGAGGCATATGAAAGCTGAAAGAACAGAAGACAAAGAGTGAAAGAGAATGAGAGAGACAAACTGTATTGAGGGTTGTGCTTTGCTTTCCAGTGTTTCCGCTGCAGTCGTTTAGCTGTGCTGATGCGCCACGACAAAAACATTGCCGCCACACAATTGTATTTTACAGTCCACATTTACTTTTCCTCTGCAAACATAACGAGTAATGAATAGAGAAACTATTCTACTCTGGGGTTGTCAGATATATCTATTTACCTAGTCGGCTTGTTGTTGTGTTTAATGCCAGAATATTCCTCGAGGCACATTCAAGTTACGAGTGCCATGGGGAGGGAAACACGCATTCTGACAAGCAGCCAATGCACAAGAATTCTTGCAATTGCGGGGAAAACATCAGTTTTAATTACTTTTGTTAAAAAGAGGGGGATCCCATTCGTACTTTATTTATCAACTCTTAAATATGCGCAAACCTCAACATTGTAAACCCAGAGTTTTTAGCAGTGGCATGGAAAAGCAAGTTACCACTCTGCTATTACCTGTGAGTGCATAGGGGAGAGTGGGGCAAAAATGTAACACAGGTAAATCGTAGGGTAACTTGGGGTAAAATGCAACCTCAATATATTTTTTGGGTGATGAGACAGATTACATTTTTAGTTGAGCCAGAGTAGTGGTCACCAGTAAAAGTGTTGGGGGGGGTTGAGACGAAGTGGTTTCTGTGAAAAGTACAGATAGGGGCATGTTACCCAAGGTGGTGCGTTACCCTAAGAGATAGGACTACATTATATTCACAGTGTTTATGCACGTTTTTTGGGACATAAAATGCATCAATAGGATGCTAACTAGTTGAAAGATCACATTTGGGATCTAGCTAATGATTAGCCCAATAGGGTAAATGCAGAAGGGCAACCCCATTCTTCAGCCTATTTATTTCTAGCCACTATGCTGCATCAGTTGGGCTACAGGTGATAATGCTTATTGGTAATAGCATACCTGATAATATGGACCATACATTGGCTATGTTAAAATTAATTTAACAAATAATTTTACCGATATGCTATTGGGCTCATTTCTGGAGGTGGAAATTATATTTTAGGTTCGGCATAATATTATTTTCCTTTTAAAAAGTCAGCCAAACTGAGCTTAGTCCTTCCACAAGCTTCCCACAATAAGTTGGGTGAATTTTGGCCCATTCCTCCTGACAGAGCTGGTGTAACGGAGTCAGGTTTGTAGGCCTCCTTGCTCGCACATGCTTTTTCAGTTCTGCCCACACATTTTCTATAAGATTGAGGTCAGGGCTTTGTGATGGCCACTCCAATACTTTGACTTTGTTGTCTTTAAGCCATTTTGCCACAACTTTGGAAGTATGCTTGGGGTCATTGTCCATTTGGAAGACCCATTTGCGACCAAGCTTTAACTTCCTGACTGATGTCTTGAGATGTTGCTTCAATATATCCACATAATTTTCCTTCCTCATGATGCCATCTATTTTGTGAAGTGCACCAGTCCCTCCTGCAGCAAAGCACTCCCACAGCATGATGCTGCCACCCCCGTGCTTCACAGTTGGGATGGTGTTCTTCAGCTTGCAAGCATCCCCCTTTTTCCTCCAAACATAACAATGGTCATTATAGCCAAACAGCTCTATTTCTGTTTCATCACACCAGAGGACATTTCTCCAAAAAGTACGATCTTTGTCCCCATGTGCAGTTGCAAACCGTAGTCTGGCTTTTTTATGGCGGTTTTGGAGCAGTGGCTTCTTCCTTGCTGAGCGGCCTTTCAGGTTATGTCGATATAGGACTTGTTTTACTGTGGATATAGATACTTTTGTACCTGTTTCCTCCAGCATCTTCACAGGGTCATTTGCTGTTGTTCTGGGATTGATTTGCACTTTTCGCACCAAAGTACGTTCATCTCTAGGAGACAGAACGCGTCTCCTTCCTGAGCAGTATGACAGCTGAGTGGTCCCATGGTGTTTATACTTGCGTATTATTGTTTGTACAGATGAACATGGTACCTTCAGGTGTTTGGAAATTGCTCCCAAGGATGAACCAGACTTGTGGAGGTCTACAATTTTTTCTGAGGTCTTGGCTGATTTCTTTTGATTTTCCAAGCTGTTTAAAGGCACAGTCAACTTAGTGTATGTAAACCTCAATGGGAAAGTTCTTTTTTTTTATTTTTTATGGAGCATTGTTGTCACAGTTGCTTCTTGTTGAAGAGGCTGGCAAAATAAGTGAGCTAGATGTTGTTTGTGTACTACCATATGTTGATAACATAGCCAAGTTTGTCACTGGTATGGGTTAGTAAATATCCTAAATTTAGCCAGCTAGACAGTAATAGCCGCAAGCTAAAACCGGGGAGAGAGGAGGAGAGAATTCACTTCATGTTTCATCTGCTGCTGGCTTGATAATGTTCCCTCAAATACATTTTTACAGATGTCATTTTACAGACTATAATTGTTCAATATGTTGTGAATATTGTAGAAAAATACTCACAGACGTTTTCCATACTAAAACGTGAAGTACAACTTGGTGCGCACCAGCTTATCATGTACAGTAGCCATCTTGCTTTCCGGATCTTTCCGGCAATCTTCGTGGTTTTTATATGCAGTGAGAATAAATTGTACAAAAAAGTTGTAAACTAAAAAGTTAGAATCCATGTATATTCATACATTTACATTTTATATTTTAGTCATTTAGCAGACGCTCTTATCCAGAGCGACTTACAGTTAGTGAGTACATACATTATTTTTTATTTTATTTATTTTTTCATACTGGCCCCCCGTGGGAATCAAACCCACAACCCTGGCGTTGCAAATGCCATGCTCTACCAACTGAGCTACAGCCCTGCCGGCCATTCCCTCCCCTACCCTGGACGACGCTGGGCCAATTGTGCGCCGCCCCATGGGTCTCCCGGTCGCGGCCGGCTACGACAGAGCCTGGATTCGAACCAGGATCTCTAGTGGCACAGCTAGCACTGCAATGCAGTGCCTTAGACCACTGCGCCACTCGAGGGAAGTAGGGGTCCTGATAAATCATAATACAATTAAAATAAATGTGTTTAACACTATTAACTAATATACACTAAGCCTTTATTACTCCTGTATGAGCAGCGAAAAATACCCTTCAGCAGAGCAGGGTGAGAGAAAAGGAGGAGGGTGAGAATGAGAGCTCGAGAGTGGATGGTGTGGTTGCTGACACCTGTCAACCTTCAGCTCGAGAGTGGATGGTGTGGTTGCTGACACCTGTCAACCTTCAGCTCGAGAGTGGATGGTGTGGTTGCTGACACCTGTCAACCTTCAGCTCACTGCTTTTAAAGTACAAGCTCATGATAACGAGTTGACAGGCCAGTTCCTCTTTTGTGACACCAGACCAAAAAACAGTTTCAATGTGTCTGTCATGAATAGCTTACATCTACTGACCAACTTCAAAAACCTAGGAAGAGCGGTCTGCGGGGATCAGTCAACAAACACACACAAGCGCACACACACAAACGTCCCAAGGAGTCTCTGTTTCACAAACAGACCACTTTAGGGAGCCAGCTGACATCGCTGGGCGCTAGGCAACTCACCTGCTTCTTATCCTGTAGCTCCATGGCAACCAGCGCAGCCTCTCACCATGCTCCGAGGCTCACACACACCAGAGGAGCCTAAGCAGAGCCTTCACCCTCCGGATGTCCCCTCGATACCCTCCGGATGTCTTCTCGATGTTCCTTCGATGTCCCCTCGATCCCCAACTTCGGCTGGAGGACAATGTCACCCACTGGCCCCCTCCCGGCGCCGCTATGCCAGCCTGCTCTGCCAGTCTGAGGGGATGACCACGCACACCCACAGGGACTCACTTCAGGGTATGCTGGGAGATATCGTTTTTGGCGGCTAGTTACTGTAGTCAAAGCCGTGGTGAGGATGTCGTCCACACTACATGAATGGCTGGGTAGATCTGTGTTGGGAAGAGATCAATAAAAGGGAGAGATATATGATTATGGTATTGGCATGGCATAAAGCAGTCAGATTTCATACCCTAGCTATAGGTCGGTAGGCTATAGGTTAGTAGGTCTGTGGGCTACATGACTGCAGCGGGAAAGAGGCAAAGAGACAGGGGTGTCTTTCAGACAGTTTCAGCTGAACAGGTACAGGAACCACACCCAACTTGTATGATCATTTCCTGTCCATGTATGCATGGTGTAATAAGGCACTCCAATAAGCAACTGGTGCAAGCTACTGTATACATACGGAAACACGTCATCGACTTATCAGTGGTGTAAATACTTAAGTAAAAATACTTTAAAGTACTACTTAAGTAGTTTTTGGGGGTACCTTACTATTTATATTTTTTTACAACTTTTACCTCACTACATTCCTAAAGAAAATTATGTACTTTTTACTTCATACATTTTCCCTGACACCCAAAAGTACTCGTTACATTTTGAATGCTTGGCAGGACAGAAATGGTCCAATTCACGCACTTATCAAGAGAACATCCATGGTCATCTCTACTGCCTCTGATCTGGCGACTCACTAAACACAAATGCTTTGTTTCTGAATTATGTCTGAGTGTTGGAGTGTGCCCCTGGCTATCAGTGAATAAATAAAAAAATCATGAACCATCTGGTTTGCTTAATATAAGGAATTTGAAATGATTTATACTTTCACTTTTACTTAAGTATATTTAAAACCAAAAACGTTTAGACTTTTACTCAAGTAAGTAGTATTTTACTGGGTGACTTTCACTTTTACTTGAGTCATTTCCTATTAAGGCATCTTTACTTATACTCAAGTATGACAATTGGGTACTTTTTCCACCACTGCAACTTATATAGCCAGCCCATTCACAACAATAGCCTACGTCAGAAACAGAACTATTCGTGGCCCATGTCGGTCTACCGCTAAATCCACCTGGCTGACAGACGTAACATAGATTACCTGTACTTACACTGTCGTCTATGGGTTAGAGAGGCAAGGAGCGACAGCCCACATATCATGATGCTTTTATATTTGTATTTTGTATTTATTAGGGATCCCAATTAGCTACTCTTCCTGGGGCCAAACATATTAAAGCACTTACATTACATATAAAACAAAAGATAAAACAGTACATCATTTAACATTTTTACACCACTACATATCTACAACACAAAATGTTTAATACCACCATACAACAATATCACAATGTGTGCGTATGCATGTCCGTACCTTTGTGTGTGTCTCTTCACAGTCCCCGTTGTTCCATAAAGTGTATTTTTACCTGTTTTCTTTTAATCTGACTATTGACTTCCGGCTTTAGTGTGCGTAGATACAATGCTATCTAACTAACTGGGAGTCAATTGTGGTGTCCGTAGATTCTGCCATGGAAAAACAAGAATGCAATGCACCTAGCTAAAACTTCGCACAATCAATGCTATGTATGACACAAACAAGTGTCACTGTTGCCAGCTAAAGCACTGTTTCCGACTCATCGCCAGCTAGCTAATACGAGCTAAGCTAGCAAGCTAGCGTTGCCATTTGCAACGTCAAGGTTCGTTTTCTTTAAAGAAGACGCCTGCGATAACTGGCGATAAGCACTTTACAGAGCAAATGACACCACTGTCAATGCACCAAATATATCCGCATATCTGTCATACTCACGTTCAGGTTGCAACGAGGTCTGTCTCTCGTCACACCATTTAAACCTACATTTTATCTCGAATATCCAGTGTACAGTCCACTAGTGAAACGCCATGTCAGAAATTATGGAAGGAGAGCTTTTTTTTTTGGGAAGCGGTGAAGTCCTCTCTCTTTTGTTGAAAAGGGTTTTGATTGGCGTGTGTGGGAGGGGCGGCTGGTGCAAGTCCTATTTTTTACGGTCTATCCACAAATCGACCATTCTATTTTGAAATACGATACCTACCCTTCATTCTCTCTGTAATCTGTTTCAAAGGTGAGTAGGTTACTGCGTAGTGCGGTTAACCAGAGAGGAAGAGGCGAAGCGAGAGGTTGTACTCCGCCCAAAATCTGTGCATGAAAATAAGTCCAGGAAGTAAGGATTTTTTTTGTATGGAGGTCAATGAGAGCTTGTCGAATTTGGTCAACAAAACATTGAATTGTTAATTTGCTACATGAGGCTTCTTTTTTTGATCGAATAGATGTTTCGTAATGGTTAGGTTGTTACCAACGCACTGATATAAAAGTGGACGCACGTTGCATTCTGTCAACTTTGAAAAAATGACTTTAAATCAGAGTTGTGCCTGTTGTAATAGAGATAGAAGACTCATCATGGATACAACCCGTTTTAGCATGGACATTGCCATTGAGGGATTCCACCATTTTTAAGTATTCAACTGGGTGGGGATTCCTATGAGTTGGGAGCAATCAGCCAAATAATAATAATAAATTGTACTACTTTAAAAAGGAGATTGCCTCAATGGTGCTGCCCATGCTGTCACAGACCGGCCACATCATCATGATAATGCAAAATGTTTGTATCATCATGATGATGTGGCCGGTGACACTTTGCTTATTCCAAATGATTCATAACTGTAATGGCTGCCAAAAGTGCTTCCACCAATGATAGGGCAACATTTTAATTTCCACCTAAATAGACATACCCAAACGTAATTATTTTTCATGAGATGGCCATAAACAATAACTGGTAATGTTGCATAGTTTTAGAAAGGTCTGGAACTCACCTTTCTGGTAAAAATAGTTATAAATTGCTGAGGTTTTCTCCTAAACGTCCACTGAGCAGCGCAGGTACCATTCAAATGTGTGCAGACTAGTTACAACTTCAGCTTAAAGCACAAAGTGATTTCGTCCTTCTGTGACCAAGGGAAAGTCATCTTCTTTCAATTCTATGAAATTATGTAGTATTTTTTCATGTTGAGAGCTCAAAATCCGGCTGAGAATATCACAGTGAGATTCAATGACAATGGCTGGACTGTCATCATTCATTTGCTGTCTCCCAAGCTGGGCTCACTCGCTCAGAGGAAGAGATAATCAATTATTTGTCTGGATAGAAGACCTGGGATAACTATAGTTTTAACTATGCTTTGTGGAAAGTACCTATTTTCTCGAGGAACTAATATTTACTTTGGAGGTGACTACAAATATTTGAATACATATCCCAAAAAAGTACTACTTTTTAAAACTATTTGAATACAGATCTTAGAAAGTAACTACTTTTAAAAATTGTTTGAATACAGAGCTTATTGGATTGGCTGCCTTCAACTAATGGCAGGGCTGTATCTGGAACTGCATGTTGAAGCTAGAAATAGAATGAAGAGAGCACACACAATCTCCTATACTATTTCAATCTATCTGCCAGTCATATTTGATCTACACAATACATTTCTATCTGAAAATGTTGTAAATGTCCATTCTCCTCAATGTCAATTGCCCCAGGTGTACATAATGAAGTCAAACCAATTAAATTCTGTACAGATAAATATAAATAAGTTGTGATGCTCAACTACTGTATGGCTCTTTCAACATGCCACTGAAAAGGTTGAAAGCTGCAATTACTTTTATGATGCCTGAAAATACTGCAGAGTAATTCAAAGCCTTTTGCAAACATTGCAGACAGCAAGTTGGATGCTTAGCAAAAACAACTTCAAACCACTTTGTCCATCTGAGGGTAAGTGTCCTTGTTTCAAACACACACTATAGTAGTTGATTCAAGAAGGCCGTTTTTTAAATATTTAGTGTCCTTGCAACACTTGTGTTAGCATTCTCAGTAACACTTAACATTAAACTGTTCCCGTGCCTGTGTAATAAAATTGTAATCACTTTTGGAGCAACCTTTTATTAGCATGTTGTTACATAATACTGTGGTAATTGTATTTTAATTGTGTAGCAATGAGCTGAGAGTTTTTGTAACTACTGTACAAGAGAGGTATAGTGAATGTTTCTTAATCAACTTCTGTAATAACTCCATTATTATGCAATTATAAATGAATTTACAGAGTCCTATGTAACAACAATGTTGCTATTGTAATAATCACTAAGTTACTACACATGTATAAGAACTTGATGTAAAGTGTTACTGTATCACCTTATATCTCACTCATTATGACAATATATTCATTTTGAAGCTGCAAAAGTAATCTACTCTAATGTAGAGGTGATTCATGTCCCTCATGTATTTAACTCTAGGCTGTAGGCTATATTAAAGGGATACTTTGGGATGTTGGCAATGAGGCCCTTTATCTACTTCCCCAGTGTCAGATGAGCTTATGGATACAATTTTTCTGTCTCTGTGTCCAGTATGAAGGAAGTTAGAGGTAGTTTTGCGAGTCAATGCTAACTAGCGTTAGCGCAATGACTGAAAGTCTATGGGTATCTGCTAGCATGCCTTATTGACAAAATCCTGAAGTATCCCTTTTAAGATATACACTGCTCAAAAAAATAAAGGGAACACTTAAACAACACATCCTAGATCTGAATGAATGAAATAATCTTATTAAATACTTTTTTCTTTACATAGTTGAATGTGCTGACAACAAAATCACACAACAATTATCAATGGAAATCAAATGTATCAACCCATGGAGGTCTGGATTTGGAGTCACCCTCAAAATTAAAGTGGAAAACCACACCACAGGCTGATCCAACTTTGATGTAATGTCCTTAAAACAAGTCAAAATGAGGCTCAGTAGTGTGTGTGGCCTCCACGTGCCTGTATGACCTCCCTACAACGCCTGGGCATGCTCCTGATGAGGTGGCGGATGGTCTCCTGAGGGATCTCCTCCCAGACCTGGACTAAAACATCCGCCAACTCCTGGACAGTCTGTGGTGCAACGTGGCGTTGGTGGATGGAGCGAGACATGATGTCCCAGATGTGCTCAATTGGATTCAGGTCTGGGGAACGGGCGGGCCAGTCCATAGCATCAATGCCTTCCTCTTGCAGGAACTGCTGACACACTCCAGCCACATGAGGTCTAGCATTGTCTTGCATTAGGAGGAACCCAGGGCCAACCGCACCAGCATATGGTCTCACAAGGGGTCTGAGGATCTCATCTCGGTACCTAATGGCAGTCAGGCTACCTCTGGCGAGCACATGGAGGGCTGTGCGACCCCCCCAAAGAAATGCCACCCCACACCATGACTGACCCACCGCCAAACCGGTCATGCTGGAGGATTTTGCAGGCAGCAGAACGTTCTCCACGGCATCTCCAGACTCTGTCACGTCTGTCACATGTGCTCAGTGTGAACCTGCTTTCATCTGTGAAGAGCACAGGGCGCCAGTGGCGAATTTGCCAATCTTGGTGTTCTCTGGCAAATGCCAAACGTCCTGCACGGTGTTGGGCTGTAAGCACAACCCCCAACTGTGGACGTCGGGCCCTCATACCACCCTCATGGAGTCTGTTTCTGACCGTTTGAGCAGACACATGCACATTTGTGGCCTGCTGGAGGTCATTTTGCAGGGCTCTGGCAGTGCTCCTCCTGCTCCTCCTTGCACAAAGGCGGAAGTAGCGGTCCTGCTGCTGGGTTGTTGCCCTCCTACGGCCTCCTCCACGTCTCCTGATGTACTGGCCTGTCTCCTGGTAGTGCCTCCATGCTCTGGACACTACGCTGACAGACACAGCAAACCTTCTTGCCACAGCTCGCATTGATGTGCCATCCTGGATGAGCTGCACTACCTGAGCCACTTGTGTGGGTTGTAGACTCCGTCTCATGCTACCACTAGAGTGAAAGCACCGCCAGCATTCAAAAGTGACCAAAACATCAGCCAGGAAGCATAGGAACTGAGAAGTGGTCTGTGGTCACCACCTGCAGAACCACTTCTTTATTGGGGGTGTCTTGCTAATTGCCTATAATTTCCACCTGTTGTCTATTCCATTTGCACAACAGCATGTGAAATTTATTGTAAAACAGTGTTGCTTCCTAAGTGGACAGTTTGATTTCACAGAAGTGTGATTGACTTGGAGTTACATTGTGTTGTTTAAGTGTTCCCTTTATTTTTTTGAGCAGTGTATATCTAAGAGCCCTACGAACCATGTGCTTTTTTTTATTTAGCCTTTATTTATACAGGTTTTTCCTCATAGATAAAATCTATTTTTCAAGAGAGACCTCGTACAACAGCAGCAGGGGGACAAAGTTTCAGACAAAACTACTCACATACACTAACACTTGAACAACACTATAGAAAAGACAGTATGCACTAACTAAGTCACTCTGGATAAGAGCGTCTGCTAAATGACTAAAATGTAAAATGTAGACACACATACAGTACAACAATTAAAGTGGGGGAAAAAAGTATTTAGTCAGCCACCAATTGTGCAAGTTCTCCCACTTAAAAAGATGAGAGAGGCCTGTAATTTTCATCATAGGTACACGTCAACTATGACAGACAAATTGAGAATTTTTTTTTCCAGAAAATCACATTGTAGGATTTTGAATGAATTTATTTGCAAATTATGGTGGAAAATAAGTATTTGGTCACCTACAAACAAGCAAGATTTCTGGCTCTCACAGACCTGTAACTTCTTCTTTAAGAGGCTCCTCTGTCCTCCACTCATTACCTGTATTAATGGCACCTGTTTGAACTTGTTATCAGTATAAAAGACACCTGTCCACAACCTCAAACAGTCACACTCCAAACTCCACTATGGCCAAGACCAAAGAGCTGTCAAAGGACACCAGAAACAAAATTGTAGACCTGCACCAGGCTGGGAAGACTGAATCTGCAATAGCTAAGCAGCTTGGTTTGAAGAAATCAACTGTGGGAGCAATTATTAGGAAATGGAAGACATACAAGACCACTGCTAATCTCCCTCGATCTGGGGCTCCACGCAAGATCTCACCCCGTGGGGTCAAAATGATCACAAGAACGGTGAGCAAAAATCCCAGAACCACACGGGGGGACCTAGTGAATGACCTGCAGAGAGCTGGGACCAAAGTAACAAAGCCTACCATCAGTAACACACTACGCCGCCAGGGACTCAAATCCTGCAGTGCCAGACGTGTCCCCCCTGCTTAAGCCAGTACATGTCCAGGCCCGTCTGAAGTTTGCTAGAGTGCATTTGGATGATCCAGAAGAGGATTGGGAGAATGTCATATGGTCAGATGAAACCAAAATAGAACTTTTTGGTAAAAACTCAACTCGTCGTGTTTGGAGGACAAAGAATGCTGAGTTGCATCCAAAGAACACCATACCTACTGTGAAGCATGGGGGTGGAAACATCATGCTTTGGGGCTGTTTTTATGCAAAGGGTCCAGGACGACTGATCCGTGTAAAGGAAAGAATGAATGGGGTCATGTATCGTTAGATTTTGAGTGAAAACCTCCTTCCATCAGCAAGGGCATTGAAGATGAAACGTGGCTGGGTCTTTCAGCATGACAATGATCCCAAACACACCGCCCAGGCAACGAAGGAGTGGCTTCGTAAGAAGCATTTCAAGGTCCCGGAGTGGCCTAGCCAGTCTCCAGATCTCAACCCCATAGAAGATCTTTGGAGGGAGTTGAAAGTCCGTGTTGCCCAGCGACAGCCCCAAAACATCACTGCTCTAGAGGAGATCTGCATGGAGGAATGGGCCAAAATACCAGCAACAGTGTGTGAAAACCTTGTGAAGACTTACAGAAAACGTTTGACCTGTGTCATTGCCAACAAAGGGTATATAACAAAGTATTGAGCAACTTTTGTTATTGACCAAATACTTATTTTCCACCATAATTTGCAAATAAATTCATAAAAAATCCTACAATGTGATTTTCTGGATTTTTTTTCTCATTTTGTCTGTCATAGTTGACGTGTACCTATGATGAAAATTACAGGCCTCTCTCATCTTTTTAAGTGGGAGAACTTGCACAATTGGTGGCTGACTAAATACTTTTTTCCCCCACTGTACATATTATGTAAAGAAACACGAATGTCATAACTAAAAACACAGCTGTCCTAAAGACAATTACACTCTTCTATGATATTTACATCGATCAAGTGTTTCAACTCCACCAATTCTACTACCTGTTGTAGTATTTGGTTCTTCATTAAATATTTGGCAGCCATCAAATATTATTTTTTTTGTTTTCAAACAACTTGTATATATTCAAATACCTTCAAATATTATTTGGTTTTCTGAGAGGTATTCAAAATACTTTCAGATATTATTTGGTTTTCTGGGACCTGTATTTGAAAATCAAAAGAAAATAGTTGCTTTTTAGTTGAAACTCTATAGAAATTATATTCGACTATCTCAACTTTTTGAAAAGTTGGTATTTTCAAATAAACTACAAAATACAATATTTTCTGTGCCCAGGTGGGGTGTGAAACCTGACACTTTAACTCCCTAAGCGGGGTTGATTTGAAGGGGAGAGTAGAATTAGGCCGATACCCGCTAATGATTAAAATCCAGAAAAGAGCCGTAAAATTCTACAACGACCTAAAAGGAAACGATTCCCAAACCTTCCATAACAAAGCCATCACCTACAGAGAGATGAACCTGGAGAATAGTCCCCTAAGCAAACTGGTCCTGGGGCTCTGTTTACAAACACAAACAGACCCCACAGAGCCCCAGGACAGCAACATAATTAGACCCAACCAAATCATGAGAAAACAAAAAGATAATTACTTGACACATTGGAAAGAATTAACAAAAAAACAGCGCAAACTAGAATGCTATTTGGCTCTAAACAGAGATTACACAGCGGCAGAATACCTGACCACTGTGACTAACCCAAAATTAAGGAAAGCTTTGACTATGTACAGACTCAGTGAGCATAGCCTTGCTATTGAGTCTCCTGAGTGGCGCAGTGGTCTAAGGCACTGCATCGCAGTGCTAGCTGTGCCACTAGAGATCCTGGTTCGAATCCAGGCTTTGTCGCAGCCGGCCGCGACCGGGAGACTCATGGGCAGCGCACAATTGGCCTAGCGTTGTCCAGGGTAGGGGAGGGAATGGCCGGCAGGGATGTAGCTCAGTTGATAGAGCATGGCGTTTGCAACGCCAGGGTTGTGGGTTCAATTCCCACGGGGGACCAGTATGAAAAAAATATATATATATGTATTCACTAACTGTAAGTCGCTCTGGATAAGAGCGTCTGCTAAATGACTAAAATGTAAATGTAATTGAGAAAGGTCGCCGTAGGCAGACCTGGCTCTCAAGAGAAGACAGGCTATGTGCACACTGCCCACAAAATGAGGTGGAAACTGAGCTGCACTTCCTAACCTCCTGCCAAATGAATGACCATATTAGAGACACATATTTCCCTCAGATTACACAGACACAAAAATAATTAGAAAACAAATCCAATTTTGATAAACTCCCATATCTATTGGGTGAAATACAACAGTATGCAATCACAGCAGCAAGATTTGTGATCTGTTGCCACAATTTTCTTGGCAACCAGTGAAGAACAAACACCATTGTAAATATAACCCATATTTATGTTGATTTATTTTCCCTTTTTTACATTAACTATTTGCACATCGTTACAACACTGTATATAGACATAATGACATTTGAAATGTCTTTACTCATCTGGAACTTGTGTGAGTGAAATATTTACTGTTCACTTTTTATAGTTTATTTCACTTTAGTTTATCCATTTCACTTGCTTTGGCAATGTAAACATATGTTTCCCATGCCAATAAAACCCCTTGAATTGAATTGAGTAGACCAATTGGTCTTTTTGGCATTGTAAGGCATGGGACCCTACAGGGTTCACAGAGCGCTTTGTACACAAATGTCATTCGGAACCAGAACCGCTCAAAGTCCCCCATATGGGGGACTTAACATCTAAGAGGTTTTTAACTCTGAGGTGTGACGACATACGTGATCAAAAGATCTTAGTCTTTTATTAATTTGGAAAATGTTCTATAATTTTCTTTCACTTAAAAAATGTTTTTTTTTGCAGCTGCAACACCCAGTGTGGTGAATAAATCTAACAGCTTTTCCATTAGCAATAAATATTCACATAGAATTTAAAACAACAATACCTTATTCATCAAGCTTTTTCATACTTAAACACAAAGTAAACAAGAACATCCATCCAAAATATATAGTTTAAGGCCAGGACAGGCTGAAATTACATTTTTGCTTCTACCTGTACATTTTGAGATTTGTTGGTATTTTATAATGTGAGCATTTTCTAAAACGAAGCATAACCTTTTTTTTTTACTTGATGAAAATGTATATTTTCTTTAGTTTATCATACTACCATCAACATTTTAATGAATTTTAATCACTTTAAAATTGACATATATCAATCATTTCAAAGCTCACTACATTAAATTACACATAATTTAAAAGACCATGGCATAGATAGTGTTACAAACTGGATTATATTCAGTAACTTACTTCGAAGAGATGGTGATTGGGTCTAAAAAGGCGCCTGGCCTCCAAATTAACTGCCATTTCCTGAAAGTCAGACTTTTAACACACGCCAACTCGTTTTTTCTCAGCTTTAGAAGCATCTGCATTCACCACATATTGTGTGGTTATCCTTAGATATATTCTCCAATCTTCCCCTGAAGGGATTGTTGATACACTTTATTACCAAAAGTATGTGGACACCTGCTCGTCAAACATCTCATTCCAAAATCATGGGTATTAATATGGAGTTTGTCCCCCCTTTGCTGCTATAACAGCCTCCACTCTTCTGGGAAGGTTTTCCACTAGATGTTGGAACATTGCGGCGGGGACTTGATTCCATTCAGACACAAGAGCATTAGTGAGGTCGGCACTGATGTTGGGCGAATAGGCCTGGCTTGCAGTCGGTGTTCCAATTCAACCCAAAGGTGTTCGATGGGGTTGAGGTCAGGGCTCTGTGCAGGCCAGTCCAGTTCTTCCACACCAATCTCGACAAACCATTTCTGTATGGACCTCGCTTTGTGCACGGGGGCATTGTCATGCTGAAACAAGAAAGGGCCTTCCCCAAACTGTTGCCACAAAGTTGGAAGAATCATCTAGAATGTCATTGTATGCTGTGGTGTTAAGATTTCCCTTCACTGGAACTAAGGGGCCTAGCCCGAACCATGAGAAACAGCCCAGCACCATTATTCCTCCTCCACCAAACTTTACAGTTGGCACTATGCATTGGGGCAGGTAGCATTCTCCTGGAATCCGCCAAACCCAGATGAGTCCGTCGGACTGCTAGATGGTGAAGCGTGATTCATCACTCCAGAGAACGCGTTTCCACTGCTCCAGAGTCCAATGGCGCTGAGCTTTACACCCCTCCAGCCGACGCTTGGCATTGCGCATGGTGATCTTAGGCTGCTCGGCCATGGAAACCCATTTAATGAAGCTCCCGATGAACAGTTCTTGTGCTGACGTTGCTTCCAGAGGCAGTTTGGAACTCTGTAGTGAGTGTTGCAACCGAGGACAGATGATTTTTATGCGCTACGCGCTTCAGCCCTTGGCGGTCCCGTTCTGTGAGCTTGTGTGGCCTACCGCTTCACAGCTGAGCCGTTGTTGCTCCTAGACGTTTCCACCTCACAATAACAGCACTTACAGTTGACCAGGGCAGCTGTAGCAGGTTATACAATTTGACGAATCACTGAGCTCGTCAGTAAGGCCATTCTACTGCCAATGTTTGTCTATTGAGATTGCATGCTTGTATGCTCGATTTTATACACCTATCAGCAACGGGTGTCGCTGAAATAGCCAAATCCACTCATTTGAAGGGGTGCCCACATACCTTTGTATATATATTGTAAGTTGTTAATTTTTTATTCTAGATAACATTTATATTAGAAAAATGTGCCAAAAATGCATTTTACGTGCATGTCTTTAGTATTTCACAGATAGAAAGATAAAAAGTATTTATCCACAATCTGCTCTGGACAAGTCCGGTCCTGGAGCGTCTTAACAAAATGAAACCCAAATATTCAGACTGACTTCATCCAGTGTCCAGAAAAATGGATTTGCATGATATGCATATATTTAATGAGATATTTGTGTCTACATTAAACTGGTAAAAGTTGATTGTGATATGATTAAGGGAACAAAATTACCCTGTGAGGGTGCTTGGCCTTAAATTACACAGATATTTACTGCAAATAAATCTTCACATTGATACATTGGTTATATAAAGATTTATTGCACAGAAATCTAATAAATATTCAAATTTGGACATTCATTGGTATTGAAAACTATAATATGTAGTTTTTTTTTTAAATAACTAAACGTTGTTGATAAAAATATGAAGGCATTGACTTGTTTTGATAATCATCAGTGCAGGCCCGCTTATCAATAGTCTGATCCTGAGTCATCTAGGCTGATCCTGAGTCATCTAGGCTGATCCTGAGTCATCTAGGCTGATCCTGAGTCATCTAGGCTGATCCTGAGTCATCTAGGCTGATCCTGAGTCATCTAGGCTGATCCTGAGTCATCTAGGCTGATCCTGAGTCATCTAGGCTGATCCTGAGTCATCTAGGCTGATCCTGAGTCATCTAGGCTGATCCTGAGCCATCTAGGCTGATCCTGAGTCATCTAGGCTGATCCTGAGTCATCTAGGCTGATCCTGAGTCATCTAGGCTGATCCTGAGTCATCTAGGCTGATCCTGAGCCATCTAGGCTGATCGTATCAGCAGGCTCCCTCTCTCAGAGTGTGTGTGTGTGTGTGTGTGTGTGCTTGTTTGTGTGTGTGTGAGCGTGTGTGTGTGTGTGTGTGTGAGTGTGCTTGTTTGTGTGTGTGTGTGTGTGAGCGTGTGTGTGTGCTTGTTTGTGTGTGTGTGTGTGTGAGCGTGTGTGTGTGCTTGTTTGTGTGTGTGTGAGCGTGTGTGTGTGCTTGTTTGTGTGTGTGTGTGTGTGTGCTTGTTTGTGTGCGTGTGTGTGTGTGTGTGTGTGTGTGCTTGTGTGTGTGTGTGTGTGTGTGTGTGTGTGTCTGTCTACTAGTTGCGGCAGGAGACAGAGCTATTGATGGGTGGTTGCACCAGCTCCTCCATAATGACAGCAGTGATGTGGCACAGCTCCTTGGCCTGTAGGGCAGAGAACACACACACACACTATTGTGAAGGTAGCATTCAGGTTGCGTCTCTAATGTGCCCTTAGTTCCCACATCCCTTCCACTGTGTAACCTCACAGTTTACAGAACTAACCCATACACCAATGGTCACCAACCTTTGGTCCTGGAAAGCGCCAGCTAAAGCCTGCCCTCCCTGTATCTGGGGTTAGTGACCACCGCACCGTCATAGCCTACTGTGTACTGCGTTGTACTTCACCTGTTTGAGGTGGATGGTGATGGTTTTTGGGCGTCCTGGGTTGCCATAGTTGATCTCCACTCCTGGCCCCTTCTTGTGTTTCTTGGGTTTGACCAAGCACAATGACTGCACTTCCACCAACGGGATCACAAATGCCCGCTCCTGAATAACACAGGAACATTATTGTAAAGCATTAGTAGATGTGAACTACAAATGAATAAAACCTGAATAATAGCAGACATCTTTCAAAGCCATAGATCTATTAAATCTGTCATGATCGATCAGTTCACCCATAATTCGGGAAACACTGTACCTATATTATGCATGGTTGGGGTGTCCCTCCCTATAAAACAGTGTGTTTGGGGTGTCCCTCCCTACACAACAGTGTTTTTGGGGTGTCCCTCCCTACACAACAGTGTTTTTGGGGTGTCCCTCCCTACATAACAGTGTTTTTGGGGTGTCCCTCCCTACACAACAGTGTGTTTGGGGTGTCCCTCCCTACACAACAGTGTTTTTGGGGTGTCCCTCCCTACACAACAGTGTGTTTGGGGTGTCCCTCCCTACACAACAGTGTGTTTGGGGTGTCCCTCCCTACACAACAGTGTTTTTGGGGTGACCCTCCCTACACAACAGTGTGTTTGGGGTGTCCCTCCCTACACAACAGTGTTTTTGGGGTGTCCCTCCCTACACAACAGTGTTTGGGGTGTCCCTCCCTACACAACAGTGTTTTTGGGGTGTCCCTCCCTACACAACAGTGTTTTTGGGGTGTCCCTCCCTACACAACAGTGTTTTTGGGGTGTAAATGTGGTACCTGTGTATTGGGATGGCAGAACAACACTCCCTCTTGGTTGACAGCCACCAGGCAGGGCGAGGGG
The DNA here is from genome assembly GCF_020615455.1 of Coregonus clupeaformis. NCBI lineage: Eukaryota > Metazoa > Chordata > Actinopteri > Salmoniformes > Salmonidae > Coregonus > Coregonus clupeaformis. Next base: position 9,542,380 of record NC_059192.1, read on the forward strand.
CAGCTGCGATGGCTGACCTTCTGGGCCAGGAAGATATTAGAGCCGAACAGAGGTAGGGAGCTCAGGCACTCTGGGGATAGAGGCAGCAAATCAATCAATGCAATTCTATTTATACAGCATTATACTGTAGATATAGTAAATCTAAATATATTTACAAATACATTTATCGCAAAGTGCTTAACACAACCAAGGCAAAAATAAAAGTGTGTTTGAGTGCCTCACCGAGGAAGCGTGCTTTGGCGTCGTGGGGACTGAGGGACAGCATGGTGGTTATCTCTCTGAGAGAGATAGAGTGGATCTGCTCCAGGTTGGTGCTGCCCCCTTCCTGTCGGGGGAGGTACTCCTTCAGTTCAGGCCTGACAGGGACAGAAGAGAGAGAACTATCTGTAACTCTTAACATCGGACAGAGAGACCAATCACTTATGTCCGGTCTGAAAACAACAGTATGGCTCACAGTGAGGGCTGCTGAGTGTAGGGGCTAAAGGCTAGGGGTCAGGGGTAGTACTCACATAGTGGGCTCTTGAATACGGCCCTGTGCCAAATGCTGCAGGACCGCCAGCTCTGCCATCTGCTGGACAACATTGGCACCACCGCTTGGCAGCAGCAGTTTGCCATCCAGGTAATCACCCAGGACCTGCAGGCAACAGACAGGGACAGATGGAGTTCATTCAACTACAGGGACAGAAGGAGTTAATTAGTCTACAGGGACAGAAGGGTTTTCACCAGGGCCTGACATAACTGGAGGTGGTTTCTATGGTAATAACACAACTAGGGGTCGTTACTATGGTACCTGTTGGAAGTGGAACTCCAGGTAGAGGTCATTGTCGAAGTGAAGGGGGTGTGTCCACATGATACGGTGGAAGGACAGGAAGATGGAGCCGTCATCCAATAGGAAGTCAAACATGTACTCATCAGGGTGGATTGGGCGCACCATCCCCTCTGAAAGAAGAGAAGGAGAGAGACGGAAAAACCACATGTATATCACGTGATCACATGCTTCGGGGTGTGCCTGGGACTTGAACTCACAACCTTCGGGGTGCGCTGATCTTTCTGCTGTGCCACCAAGTCTGTAATAATCTCAGAAGTCACCTACACATTCATTACCTATAATACATCTCTGTACTTAGCAAAAGAGTGCCATCTGCACTGCTGTTAATCTGACTAATGTTGGTGGGATATTTATTCTGTTTTAATGTTACGACTGAATCACTATGATAAATATAATCGTTTTTTTCTTGAGTGTATTATACAAAGCTGATTTACTTTGAAGTCCAAAGTGTAGGAATACAGGTGAAATCAGTTATTGACAGAGACATGGTGGCGTAACAGGAAGATCGGACTGCCGTGAACCAAGAAGTTGTGAGTTCAAATCCCAGGTGAGGACATGTTGAATAATAATTACTGTATAAATAAACACACAATGTAATTACAGTGGGGAGAACAAGTATTTGATACACTGCCGATTTTGCAGGTTTTCCTACTTACAAAGCATGTAGAGGTCTGTAATTTTTTATCATAGGTACACTTCAACTGTGAGAGACGGAATCTAAAACAAAAATCCAGAAAATCACATTGTATGATTTTTAAGTAATTAATTTACTTTTTATTGCATGACATAAGTATTTGATACATCAGAAAAGCAGAACTTAATATATGGTACAGAAACCTTTGTTTGCAATTACAGAGATCATACGTTTCCTGTAGGTCTTGACCAGGTTTGCACACACTGCAGCAGGGATTTTGGCCCACTCCTCCATACAGACCTTCTCCAGATCCTTCAGGTTTCGGTGCTGTCGCTGGGCAATACGGACTTTCAGCTCCCTCCAAAGTTGTTCTATTGGGTTCAGGTCTGGAGACTGGCTAGGCCACTCCAGGACCTTGAGATGCTTCTTACGGAGCCACTCCATAGTTGCCCTGGCTGTGTGTTTCGGGTCGTTGTCATGCTGGAAGGCCCCATCCATCCTCCCCTCAATACGGTGCAAAGAATGATGTTTCCACCTCCATGCTTCACGGTTGGGATGGTGTTCTTGGGGTTGTACTCATCCTTCTTCTTCCTCCAAACACGGCGAGTGGAGTTTAGACTAAAAAGCTCTATTTTTGTCTCATCAGACCACATGACCTTCTCCCATTCCTCCTCTGGATCATCCAGATGGTCATTGGCAAACTTCAGACGGGCCTGGACATGCGCTGGCTTGAGCAGGGGGACCTTGCGTGCGCTGCAGGATTTTAATCCATGACGGCGTAGTGTGTTACTAAAGGTTTTCTTTGAGACTGTGGTCCCAGCTCTCTTCAGATCATTGATCAGGTCCTGCTGTGTAGTTCTGGGCTGATCCCTCACCTTCCTCATGATCATTGATGCCACACAAGGTGAGATCTTGCATGGAGCCCCAGACCGAGGGTGATTGACCGTCATCTTGAACTTCTTCCATTTTCTAATAATTGCGCCAACAGTTGTTGCCTTCTCACCAAGCTGCTTGCCTATTGTCCTGTAGCCCATCCCAGCCTTGTGCAGGTCTACAATTGTATCCCTGATGTCCTTACACAGCTCTCTGGTCTTGGCCATTGTGGAGAGGTTGGAGTCTGTTTGATTGAGTGTGTGGACAGGTGTCTTTTATACAGGTAACGAGTTCAAACAGGTGCAGTTAATACAGGTAATGAGTGGAGAACAGGAGGGCTTCTTAAAGAAAAACTAACAGGTCTGTGAGAGCCGGAATTCTTACTGGTTGGTAGGTGATCAAATACTTATGTCATGCAATAAAATGCAAATTAATTACTTAATTACTTATCATACAATGTGATTTTCTGGATTTTTGTTTTAGATTCCGTCTCTCACAGTTGAAGTGTACCTATGATAAAAAATGACAGACCTCTACATGCTTTGTAAGTTGGAAAACCTGCAAAATCGGCAGTGTATCAAATACTTGTTCTCCCCACTGTATGTGTGTCAAAGTGTGTCAAATATGTAAGTTGAAAACACTGTGTCTATATTGTGACATTCTACAGACTTCCTAAAGACTCATTTTTGATTGCAGGGCATCATGTGACAATTTGAATCAACATGTGAAAGGTTATGTGATCACGTGAAAATCCACATGTGAAATATCTTCACATGTAAACTGTTCCAAAAGAATGTGCAAAACGTTGAGAACATTTTTTTTCTGTAAGGGAAACCTCTAGGATTCTCTTAGTTTTGCTGTCACAAAATGAATGTCTAACAATCTTTTGTCACTTGCAGTTTTGGGTTATATTAGCTACAGCACGTCGTTTTGTCCTCCTACCCTGGTCCCGGTTGGCATGGATGGAGAACTCGTTGACTTCTGAAGGGTCCTGGATGCCCATCTCTGTACACAGCTCTTCAACCACCTCCAGAGCCACCTGGGTACACAGAGTCAATATTCTACATATACATAATATATATAATCTTTATCATAATGATAATTAAAGCGAGGCAGTGGAAAGGAGAGCAGGAAAGAGAAGGAGACTTGACTTACGCTGAAGCTGCGTATCTTACAGGGGAAGTCTACTCCACCTGGCAGCTTGATGGGGAACCGGCGAGAGCTTCTGCCAGCCTACAGAGAACAACACACACCAAGCGGTGACGGTACTGCTGGTCACGCAATCAAATCAAAAAATGTATCCACACTCATGTCTCACCAGTATGGCTTCCATCTCTACGTGAGAGGGGACGTGTCTGCGTCCTCCGTGGATCAGAGACCGGAATAGGTTCTCGTTGCAGTATTGAGACAGCTCTGAGATGGAGAGGAAACAGACACACACACACACACACCTGCATTAGATACAGAAGAGCTCTGGGGTAGCAGACACAGCTTCAGACTTTTAAAGGGATCTCTTTGGGGGCATCGCCAGTGTGTGAGGGGTGCAGGGCTGTGTGTGTACCTTGGTAAGGGTGTTTGGGGTCTTGGCTGATGTTTTTTAGGTGGTGTGTGACGTAGGGGTTGAGAACGCCAGAGCAGGGGAAGAACCCTGTTACCAGGTTCAATAAACGCCAACCTCTGGTACAGCTCTGCCTGTATAACACACACACAAACACAAAACACACACAAAACACACACACGAGTTAGGAATTGACCCTCTGTACACTATTCACAGGTAAAGGTTTATACACACTCTGCCAGCCTCTCACTTGTGAGTGTTGTTAGTGGTCTGTTTGATGACCTGGCAGTAGATCTCATCTCTCAGGAACTCCTTCTCCTTCCCCAGCTGAACACACAAACACAATGGACAGATATTACTACATGTTCAAGCAGCTGTAGCGATGGTGTGTGTGTGTGTGTGTGTGTGTGTGTATATATGTCTCACCAGCAAGACATGGCTGACACAGTCTTCCTCAGACTTGTGATTCCCAAGAGGCTGGTCTCCCATGAACTGCATCACACCTTCAGAGAGAGCAGTGATATTGATATGCAATGTACACATAAAGAGTGTGTGTGCAGGTGTGTGTGTGTGTGTGTCGACTCACTCATGAAGGTCTGGACAGCCATGTTATTGAGATCAGGATCAGAGTACAGGATGAGGGATTCCTGGACGGGAACCTCGGTGTACTGAACCATCTCGGAGAAGTTTCTACCTCCATCAAGAAGACCTCTAGCCTCCATTCTGTGATAGAGAGACAAGAGGAGGAGGAGAAAGAGGAAGGAGGGGGGGGTGATAAAAGAGGAATGACATAGGGAGAAAAAAAGAAGAGATGATTGTGTAGTTAAGGAAGACAGTTGTAACACTCGCGAAAACATAGGATTACATACTGTACATCAGGGGTATTCAACAAAATTTAAAAAAGGTCCAGTTAGAGAAAATGTTTTGAAGCAAAGGTCCAGAAGATCATAATGTCTAACAATTTAGTGGTATATATATTTAAGTAGCCTAGTAGTTCTGAATGTAATCAATAACTGACCGTCTAATCAAATTAATTCAGTACAATTCAAAAACTTGTTGACAATATTTATTATCACGAAACATAGAACTGAACATTAGGGTTGTCCTCGACTAAAGAAATTCTTAGTCGACTAACACTTATATGAGTTTGTCGACTAATCGATTAGTTGATTTAATCGACAGAGCTGTGCAAGACTAGAAAAGCGCAATATAAATGTAGTTAATTAACCATCTGTAAAACTGAGTTTCTCCGAAATTAATCCTGCAAAAGCACCACTTTAAATCTCGTGTTCACCAGAAATGTTCTCATAAGTTACTTGGAAATGAGTAATTAAGCATGAATAAGCATAAAAATGACTTATCGACTAAAGAAATCTTAGTCGACTAAGACCAAAACGACCGATTAGTCGACTAATCGACTAAGAGGGGCAGCCCTACTGAACATATATGTATGACTGTAGATATGTACAATGTGCTCTCATTAATTAACTAAATAAAACTAGGGCTGCATGTCAAATAAGAGAAAATAAATAAAATGTGAAAATTGTGCATTTTCAAAAAAAAGTGCTTAACTTCAGAAAAATAATATAAAGGGAGGAAAAGTTTGAATTTCCCCTTTTCTGTTTCACATCTTGACTCAACAGTCTCAACCAATTTTACAAATAATAAATCTCAACAGATCTTAACAATTGAACAGTTTTAGAGTATCACTTTCTTCCCCTCATATCCCACTCCACCATGTTTTTGCTCAGTGAGAGAATTGAGCTTTAGCCTGTCTTGCCAGAATTTTAAACCTGGGCTTGAATGGAGTCAGGGCCATTCTCATACACATGTGAAGGTGCTCATTGGTGAGCCTGGAACGATATTTAGTTTTAATTATGTTCATTGTGGAGAAAGCTGCCTCGCAGTTGTATGTGGAGCCAAACATGGTCAAGATGTATAGGGCTACTTTCCTCAGACCCGGGAAAGCAGTCTCAGGGACCATTTGGAACCAGAAAGTGGAAGGGTCAGTTCTTACAAACTGCTCTTTCAGGGCCACATCTGCTTGGAGATCAACCAATTGCATCTGGAGAGACCCAGCATTTACCCATTTAAAGTGCTGTGTGACTTCCTTTGAGAACCCCCTGACATCTGTGATCAGAAATGGGTTCTGAATGAACATGGTGAGCTGCTCTCCAAAGCTGAAGCTGTCAAAACGGTTGCTGAAGTTTACAATCAGCTTATCAATAAAATCAACAAAAGAAGACAAATCTCTCTGTCCCTGAACCTGTTCCTGCACTGCTGGGAAGTGTACACAGTCTCCCTGCAGGTCTTCCTTGAACACTTCAAGTTTCCTCTGAAAGGAGCGAACAGCTGTCATCAGTTCACAAATTGAATTGTCCTTGCCCTGTAGCCTCAAATTCAGTTCATTCAGATGTGACGTGATGTCAACCAAAAAGGCCACATTTCTCATTTTCTAAAAAGAGAGAAAACTGTGTTGCCTTCTGACTGCTTAGCTCTGCCAAAAAAGATGCTAATTCCCTCCTGATGGACCAAAAGCGCTCTAGCACCCTGCCTTTGCTGAGCCATCTCACATTGTTGTGCAGCAAAAGATCATCAGCATTGGCATCAACTTCTCTGAGGAATTCCCTAAGCATGCGATGCTGGTAGGAAGAGGATGCCCTGAGAAAATTTATCATTTTCATCATTGTATTCATCACCTCAGCATGCTCATCTGACAGGGAGGCACAGAGGACAGATTGATGAATGATGCAATGGTAAGATAAAAGCTCAGGATTGTCCCCTTCAGTCTTGCTACAGCTCCTTTTTCTTTCCCTATCATAGAAGGGGCTCCATCTGTGGTTATTGAAACCACTTGTTTTGGCTCTATTCCTCTTTTTGTTAACATCTCCTTAATGGCCAGGTAGATATCCTCTCCTCTTGTACTGGTCTGAAGGGGAGTGACACCTAACATGTCTTCACAGAATGTTTTCTGGGCTGTGTTGAAAAACCTGGCAAACACTAACAGCTGAGCATTGTCACATATGTCAGTGGACTCATCCACAGCTAAGCCTACACATGGTGCCTTATGCATGGCTTCATCTAGCTGGGTTAGCACATCCTGAGTTAATATTTCACTTTTCTTTGTGGCAGATGATGCTGACATGGGAATTTGCTTTATTTTATCACAAAGCTCATTTTTTTGTTTTCCCTCAAGTAGTGTTTCAGCTACTGCACTCATGCATTCTTTGACAACCCCTCCATCTGTAAATGGCTTTTTGTGTTTACCCAAAATCCAAGAAACTCCGAGGGAACACTCAAGAGCACGTTGTTGGGCAGTGAATGTGTTGCTCAGGATCCTGGTGGACTGGTCATATTGGGCTCTGAGACTACTTACTTTCTGTGATCTCAATTCAGATTTGAGTGGGTACGTTTGTTCAAAACCTTTATGTTTTGTCTCATAATGGCGTTTCACATTGCCACTTTTAATAAGTGCCACGGTTTCTGCACATATGAGACACACTGGTTTAGTGCTCCCATTGGGAAGTATGAACAGAAATGAGTCTGTCCATTCTGGATTAAATGCTCTGTTTTCATTGTCCACTTTTCTTTTTTTGGAGAGTGCCATTTGTTCCTTATTTTCTCTAACTGTTACCCTTTTTCTGCCTCACTCGTCTGTTTCGCTCCCTTTCTCCGTCTCACTCATATTTTCGTCAACTTTCTCCGTCTCACTCGTATTTTCCTCAGCTTTCTCCGGCACACTCGTCTGTATCTCTCCCTTTCTCCGTCTCATTCGTCTGTTTCTCACTCGTCTGTTTCGTTCCCTTTCTCCGTCTCATTCGTCTGTTTTCGCTCCCTTTGTTTTCTACATATATCGCTATCTTTTTAATCCGACTTTCTTTTCCTTGGTAACTTGCCTCTAAAACTCTCATCTGTCTGCACTGTAGAGTCCCAATGTTTACCGCCAGGAATGCAAAGACTTCATTGGCTGAGTGGTATCACGTGGGATCGCTTAACTCACATGCAATTGGTCGGTGAGTTTCCTCATTCACAAAACGAGTACCGTAAAGACTACAAAAGCTGTGCATATTAAAATAGAAGCGCCCCGTCAGGTTTTAATTCATAATCTTTTGTTTTGGTCCGGGTCCGTATGGGACGGCTTCTGGGTCCGGATTCGGACCGCGGTCCGCCTGTTAGTGACCTATGCTGTACATCATACAACACTATTATCCCCCATTACCTCGTGGCAGCGTCTCTGAAGTATTTCATGGCAAACTTTGTCATCAGGAACGTCTGTACGTCACCCAGCTCACTACCCTCTCGGCTGGGCTGTACTGAGCCAGTATGGGAGGTGGGTCTGGGGGCTGCTGGGAGTCCTCTCATGGACTTCCTCCTCTCGTCGAGGCGGTCAAGGTGGACGTTGTGGTAGTCAGGAGGGGCAGACGGCTGAGTGATGTCCGTGGGGAAGAGACCAGAGCGCCCCCCAATGGAACCGAAACACCAACCTGTGAGTGAGAGGGAGAGAGAAGGGATAGGACTGTCAGAAAGAGAGAGAGAGAGAGAGAGACAGACAGACAGACAGAGGTCAAAGGTCACTGTGATGACCTCACCTGGTTTGAGGCCATCTATGGGCAGCAGTTTGATGATGTCACCACTGCGGAAGTTGAGCAGGCTCTTGTCGTCCGTCTCAAAGCTCTTCAGGGCGATCACATGATCCGAGCCCTGAGAAGGTTTGGTAGGAGGTTATACACAACAAAGATACCATATAGTATGATGTACCAGGAAACATACACTATATATACACAAGTATGTGGACAACCCTTCGCATTTGTGGATTCAGCTATTTCAGCCACACCCGTTGCTGACAGGTGTATAAAATCGAGCACACAGCAATGCAATCTCCATAGACACACATTGGCAGTAAACTGAAGAGCTTTTTGACTTTCAACGCGGCACCGTCATATGATTTCACCTTTCCAACAGGTCAGTTCGACAAATTTCTGCCCTGCTAGAGCTGCCCCGGTCAACTGTAAGTGATGTTATTGTGAGGTGGAAACGTCTAGGAGCAACAACGGCTCAGCCGCGAAGTGGTAGGCCACACAAAATCACCAAACGGGACCGCCGAGTGCTGAAGCGCGTAGCGTGTAAAAATCATCTGTCTTCGGTTGCAACACTCACTACCGAGTTCCAAACTGCCTCTGGAAGCAACATCAGCACAATAACTGTTCGTCAAGAGCTTCATGAAATGTGTTTCCATGGCCGAGCAGCCGCACACAAGCCGAAGATCACCATGTGCCATGCCAAGTGTAGGAGTGGTGTAAAGCTCGCCGCCATTGGATTCTGGAGCGGTGGAAACACGCTCTCTGGAGTGATGAATTACGCTTCACCATCTGGCAGTCCGACGGACGAGTCTGGGTTTGGCGGATGCCAGGAGAACACTATCTGCCTGAATGCATAGTGCCAACTGTAAAGTTTGGTGGAGGAGGAATAATGGTCTGGGGCTGTTTTTCATGGTTCGGGCTAGGCCCCTTAGTTCCAGTGAAGGGAAATCTTAACGCTACAGTATACAATGATATTCTAGACGATTATGTGCTTCCACCATTGTGGCAACAGTTTGGGGAAGGCCCTTTCCTGTTTCAGCATGACAATGTCCCCGTGCACAAAGCGAGGTCCATACAGAAATGGTTTGTCGAGATAGGTGTGGAACTTGACTGGCCTGCACAGAGCCCTGACCTCAACCCCATCGAACACCTTTGGGATGAATTGGAATGCCGACTGCGAGCCAGGCCTAATCGCCCAACATCAGTGCCCGACCTCACTAATGCTCTTGTGGCTGAATGGAAGCAAGTCCCTGCAGCAATGTTCCAACATCTAGTGGAAAGCCTTCCCAGAAGGATGGAGGCTGTTATAGCAGCAAAAGGGGAACCAACTCCATATTAATGCCCATGATTTTGGAATGTGATGTTAGACGAGCAGGTGTCCACATACTTTTGGTCATGTAGTGTATCTATACAACTATTTTCATGATATAAGATGAGGAAGAGGGTGGTGGTTACCTCGATGAGTTCTTGGTGGAACAGCCTGACCATGGCAGTAATCTGAACAGCTCTGTTGCTCTGCAGTTGCAGCTGTTCTCCTTTCAGACTGAATTCTACCATGTCTGCAGACCGCAGCTCCACCGACAGCAGCTCTGCATAGCTACACAGAGAAAACCACAGCACTTATCGTACACACACAGGGAGAACATACACGGGCATCACATATTAGATGTACACTGCTCAAAAAAATTAAGGGAACACTAAAATAACACATCCTAGATCTGAATGAATGAAATAATCTTATTAAATACTTTTTTCTTTACATAGTTGAATGTGCTGACAACAAAATCACACAAAAATGATCAATGGAAATCAAATGTATCAACCCATGGAGGTCTGGATTTGGAGTCACCCTCAAAATTAAAGTGGAAAACCACACTACAGGCTGATCCAACTTTGATGTAATGTCCTTAAAACAAGTCAAAATGAGGCTCAGTAGTGTGTGTGGCCTCCACGTGCCTGTATGACCTGCCTCCAACGCCTGGGCATGCTCCTGATGAGGTGGCGGATGGTCTCCTGAGGGATCTCCTCCCAGACCTGGACTACAGCATCCGCCAACTCCTGGACAGTCTGTGGTGCAACGTGGCGTTGGTGGATGGAGCGAGACATGATGTCCCAGATGTGCTCAATTGGATTCAGGTCTGGGGAACGGGCGGTCCATAGCATCAATGCCTTCCTCTTGCAGGAACTGCTGACACACTCCAGCCACATGAGGTCTAGCATTGTCTTGCATTAGGAGGAACCCAGGGCCAACCGCACCAGCATATGGTCTCACAAGGGGTCTGAGGATCTCATCTCGGTACCTAATGGCAGTCAGGCTACCTCTGGCGAGCACATGGAGGGCTGTGCGGCCCCCCAAAGAAATGCCACCCCACACCATTACTGACCCACCGCCAAACCGGTCATGCTGGAGGATGTTGCAGGCAGCAGAACGTTCTCCACGGCGTCTCCAGACTCTGTCACGTCTGTCACATGTGCTCAGTGTGAACCTGCTTTAATCTGTGAAGAGCACAGGGCGCCAGTGGCGAATTTGCCAATCTTGGTGTTCTCTGGCAAATGCCAAACGTCCTGCACGGTGTTGGGCTGTAAGCACAACCCCAACTGTGGACGTCGGGCCCTCATACCACCCTCATGGAGTCTGTTTCTGACCGTTTGAGCAGACACATGCACATTTGTGGCCTGCTGGAGGTCATTTTGCAGGGCTCTGGCAGTGCTCCTCCTGCTCCTCCTTGCACAAAGGCGGAGGTAGCGGTCCTGCTGCTGGGTTGTTGCCCTCCTACGGCCTCCTCCACGTCTCCTGATGTACTGGCCTGTATCCTGGTAGCGCCTCCATGCTCTGGACACTACGCTGACAGACACAGCAAACCTTCTTGCCACAGCTCGCATTGATGTGCCATCCTGGATGAGCTGCACTACCTGAGCCACTTGTGTGGGTTGTAGACTCCGTCTCATGCTACCACTAGAGTGAAAGCACCGCCAGCATTCAAAAGTGACCAAAACATCAGCCAGGAAGCAAAGGAACTGAGAAGTGGTCTGTGGTCACCACCTGCAAAACCAGTCCTTTATTGGGGGTGTCTTGTAATTGCCTATAATTTCCACCTGTTGTCTATTCCATTTGCACAACAGCATGTGAAATGTATTGTCAATCAGTGTTGCTTCCTAAGTGGACAGTTTGATTTCACAGAAGTGTGATTGACTTGGAGTTACATTGTGTTGTTTAAGTGTTCCCTTAATTTTTTTGAGCAGTGTATATTCTCCCTTAATCACTCATAGTTCATACATCTTTTCCATTTTTTGTGATTGTAGGATAGGCGTACCTATAGCTGCGTAGCATGCGCAGGTGTTTGGGGTTGATGCCTGATGCTCTGGCCACCTTCAGCAGACGAATGCCACGATGAGACACACCTAATACCTGGGTGTCCCCGCTGGTATCACTCTACAACACACACACAAAAAAACACACACAGGTACAGGTTTATACACACTCTGCCAGCCTCTCACACACAGGGAAGAGATAATATGAGTGTGTGTGTGTGTGTCTGTGAGAGAGAGAGAGAGAGAGAGAGAGAGAGAGAGAGAGAGAGAGAGAGAGAGAGAGAGAGAGAGAGAGAGAGAGAGAGAGAGAGAGAGAGAGAGAGAGAGAGATAGAGAGAAAGAGAAAGAGAAAGAGAAAGCTAACTCACTTTGACAGGGAACAGCCTTGTGAAGTAGTTTTCCCAGTTGTCTCTGGCAGCCATCACTATCCTCTTCTTCTTTGTGTCGTCCTGGACCAAGCTGACACTGGTACCCACATGGAAACTGGCTGGAATAGACAGAGGACAGAGACAGGATGGAGAGAGAGAGAGAGAGAGAGAGAGAGAGAGAGAGGGGGGGGAATAGAGAGAGAGAAGACAGAGAGAATAGAGAGAGAATAGAGAGAGAAGAGAGAGGATAGACTCCCCTGGTAAAAAACAACTAGACTCCCCTGGTAAAAAAACAACTAGACTCCCCTGGTAAAAAAAACAACTAGACTCCCCTGGTAAAAAAAAACAACTAGACTCCCCTGGTAAAAAAACAACTAGACTCCCCTGGTAAAAAAACAACTAGACTCCCCTGGTAAAAAAAACAACTACTCCCTGGTAAAAAAACAACTAGACTCCCCTGGTAAAAAAAACAACTAGACTCCCCTGGTAAAAAAACAACTAGACTCCCCTGGTAAAAAAACAACTAGACTCCCCTGGTAAAAAAAACAACTACTCCCCTGGTAAAAAAAACAACTAGACTCCCCTGGTAAAAAAAACAACTAGACTCCCCTGGTAAAAAAAACAACTAGACTCCCCTGGTAAAAAAAACAACTAGACTCCCCTGGTAAAAAAACAACTAGACTTCCCTGGTAAAAAAAACAACTAGACTCACCTGGTAATAACAACTAGACTCACCTGGTAAAAAACAACTAGACTCACCTGGTAATAACAACTAGACTCACCTGGTAAAAAACAACTAGACTCACCTGGTAAAAAACAACTAGACTCACCTGGTAATAACAACTAGACTCACCTGGTAATAACAACTAGACTCACCTGGTAAAAACAACTAGACTCACCTGGTAATAACAACTAGACTCACCTGGTAAAAACAACTAGACTCACCTGGTAAAAACAACTAGACTCACCTGGTAATAACAAGTAGACTCACCTGGTAATAACAAGTAGACTCACCTAGTAGGTCCTTCATTTTCCTCCTCTCCTCTTTGGAGATCCTCACACAGGTGTCACTGTACGTGTCTCTCATGATCTGACAGGGAAACAAAAACAGGGATTTATATTCATATATACAGTGGGGAGAACAAGTATTTGATACACTGCCAATTTTGCAGGTTTTCCTACTTACAAAGCATGTAGAGGTCTGTAATCTTTATCATAGGTACACTTCAACTGTGAGAGACCAGAAAATCACATTGTATGATTTTTAAGTAATTAATTTGCATTTTATTGCATGACATAAGTATTTGATCACCTACCAACCAGTAAGAATTCCGGCTCTCACAGACCTGTTAGTTTTTTATTTAAGAAGCCCTCCTGTTCTCCACTCATTACCTGTATTAACTGCACCTGTTTGAACTCGTTACCTGTATAAAAGACACCTGTCCACACACTCAATCAAACAGACTCCAACCTCTCCACAATGGCCAAGACCAGAGAGCTGTGTAAGGACATCAGGGATAAAATTGTAGACCTGCACAAGGCTGGGATGGGCTACAGGACAATAGGCAAGCAGCTTGGTGAGAAGGCAACAACTGTTGGCGCAATTATTAGAAAATTGAAGAAGTTCAAGATGACGGTCAATCACTCTCGGTCTGGGGGCTCCATGCAAGATCTCACCTTGTGGGGCATCAATGATCATGAGGAAGGTGAGGAATCAGCCCAGAACTACACAGCAGGACCTGGTCAATGACCTGAAGAGAGCTGGGACCACAGTCTCAAAGAAAGCCATTAGTAACACACTACGCCGTCATGGATTAAAATCCTGCAACGCACGCAAGGTCGCCCTGCTCAAGCCAGCGCAGGTCCAGGCCCGTCTGAAGTTTGCCAATGACCATCTGGATGATCCAGAGGAGGAATGGGAGAAGGTCATGTGGTCTGATGAGACAAAAATAGAGCTTTTTGGTCTAAACTCCACTCGCCGTGTTTGGAGGAAGAAGAAGGATGAGTACAACCCCAAGAACACCATCCCAACCGTGAAGCATGGAGGTGGAAACATCATTCTTTGGGGATGCTTTTCTGCAAAGGGGACAGGACGACTGCACCGTATTGAGGGGAGGATGGATGGGGCCATGTATCGCGAGATCTTGGCCAACAACCTCCTTCCCTCAGTAAGAACATTGAAGATGGGTCGTGGCTGGGTCTTCCAGCATGACAACGACCCGAAACACACAGCCAGGGCAACTAAGGAGTGGCTCCGTAAGAAGCATCTCAAGGTCCTGGAGTGGCCTAGCCAGTCTCCAGACCTGAACCCAATAGAAAATCTTTGGAGGGAGCTGAAAGTCTTTATTGCCCAGCGACAGCCCCGAAACCTGAAGGGTCTGTATGGAGGAGTGGGCCAAAATCCCTGCTGCAGTGTGTGCAAACCTGGTCAAGACCTATAGGAAACGTATGATCTCTGTAATTGCAAACAAAAGTTTCTGTACCAAATATTAAGTTCTGCTTTTCTGATGTATCAAATACTTATGTCATGCAATAAAATGCAAATTAATTACTTTAAAATCATACAATGTGATTTTCTGGATTTTTGTTTTAGATTCCGTCTCTCACAGTTGAAGTGTACCTATGATAAACATTACAGACCTCTACATGCTTTGTAAGTAGGAAAACCTGCAAAATCGGCAGTGTATCAAATACTTGTTCTCCCCACTGTATATATAAGGTGTGATATGTAGAAGGTAGTGAATAAAAAGGGTCAAACAATCAACACTGACCTGCTCACAGAGGAGATTGAGGATGTAGGGGTGGTTGAACTTCTCTCTGGGGTAAAACACCTGAACAAACACAGGGGAATGATCGTGATTCACCTACAGTATAATGCAAACACATTGTAGAACAATACAGACAATTCCATTTTTCTCGCCTGCAGTTCCAGCTCACCTCTTTGCGTAGGAACAGTTTGCCAGGCATGACCGAGTAGGAGAAATAGACACTGGCAGAGAACCTGTAGAGCTGGGAGCGGACACTCCCCTCCCCAGACAGCAGATCTATGGACAATGTGTTACTTTACTTCTCTGTGGAGTTATTAACATTTTAAAGCTATGGCTGTACCTCTGAAGTAGCTTTACTTACTGAGTGTGGGAGCAGCCTTGGGGGGAGGGTCTAGCAATCTGTCATAGATGGGTTGGACTGGGGGAGGAGGAGGGGCGGACTCGGGGGGAGAAGGCGGAGGGTTCTTGGAGCGACTCTGCGTGCAGAACAGGTCGGCAAGGGAGCGCTGTTTCTGCTTCATGTTGTTGGAAATGGAGCAAGGCCCTCTAGTGGAGGGAGGAGAGCGCTGCCGTGCGGGGGGAGACTCTCTCTGACAGGGGAGGGTAGGGGGAGTATTACTATAGGCTAGGCAAGATAACTTGTAAGTCGCTCTGGATAAGAGCGTCTGCTAAATGACGTAAATGTAAATGTAAATGTAAATAACTGAATGGATATGTTAGCTCCAACACTCCTCACCAACATGTCTAGGGCTAGGCAAGATAACTGAATGGATATGTTAGCTCCAACACTCCTCACCAACATGTCTAGGGCTAGGCAAGATAACTGAATGGATATGTTAGCTCCAACACTCCTCACCAACATGTCTAGGGCTAGGCAAGATAACTGAATGGATATGTTAGCTCCAACACTCCTCACCAACATGTCTAGGGCTAGGCAAGATAACTGAATGGATATGTTAGCTCCAACACTCCTCACCAACATGTCTAGGGCTAGCCAAGATAACTGAATGGATATGTTAGCTCCAACACTCCTCACCAACATGTCTAGGGCTAGGCAAGATAACTGAATGGATATGTTAGCTCCAACACTCCTCACCAACATGTCTAGGGCTAGGCAAGATAACTGAATGGATATGTTAGCTCCAACACTCCTCACCAACATGTCTAGGGCTAGCCAAGATAACTGAATGGATATGTTAGCTCCAACACTCCTCACCAACATGTCTAGGGCTAGCCAAGATAACTGAATGGATATGTTAGCTCCAACACTCCTCACCAACATGTCTAGGGCTAGGCAAGATAACTGAATGGATATGTTAGCTCCAACACTCCTCACCAACATGTCTAGGGCTAGGCAAGATAACTGAATGGATATGTTAGCTCCAACACTCCTCACCAACATGTCTAGGGCTAGCCAAGATAACTGAATGGATATGTTAGCTCCAACACTCCTCACCAACATGTCTAGGGCTAGCCAAGATAACTGAATGGATATGTTAGCTCCAACACTCCTCACCAACATGTCTAGGGCTAGGCAAGATAACTGAATGGATATGTTAGCTCCAACACTCCTCACCAACATGTCTAGGGCTAGGCAAGATAACTGAATGGATATGTTAGCTCCAACACTCCTCACCAACATGTCTAGGGCTAGGCAAGATAACTGAATGGATATGTTAGCTCCAACACTCCTCACCAACATGTCTAGGGCTAGGCAAGATAACTGAATGGATATGTTAGCTCCAACACTCCTCACCAACATGTCTAGGGCTAGGCAAGATAACTGAATGGATATGTTAGCTCCAACACTCCTCACCAACATGTCTAGGGCTAGGCAAGATAACTGAATGGATATGTTAGTTCCAACACACTAACCTTCTGCTGTTGTCCAGGTCCGTTGTTTCTAAGGATAGCCAGGGCCTCCTCTTTGGGATCATTCTTCTTCACAAACGACCGTGCTGGAACCCTGGAGAGGGGAGAGGGAGTTAGATTTCCACTAATGCATGCAGCGGGATCTACACAGCAGATTACATGGGATTTACTTAAAAGATATGGGATGGATCCACTGTCCCACTGACCTGACTGGTTGGAAGGGTTTGGGATCGTTGACAGGGCGGTTCTGGTACTGTTTAATGATGTCACGGATTCTGGTGCTGGGAGGGGGTGGGGAGGCAGGGGGCTGGGGCGGTCTGGTTCTCTGGCAGGAGGAGACGGGGGACGTTGCCAAGTCCTGGGTGCTGGGGGTGGGGGTGGGGAGGGGGAGCGGGGAAGGGTCTGTTTGGGGGGGCTCCCTCCGGGACGTTGCGAAGTGCTGGGTGCTGGGGGTGGGGAGGGGGAGCGGGGACGGGTCTGTTTGGGGGGGCTACTGGGAGTACCGTGAGGCGTTGGCGGTTTGGCTGCTGGCTTCGGCAGAGAACCTGACAGAGTGAATGACAGCACAGGCAGTTGGGTGTAAGGTAAGACATGTGGTACTCATTTTATCCTGTGGTATGAAAACTACAGATTATCTGAAGTTGAATAGGTAGATGTGTTCAACTCTACTCACCATTCTTCTGGAAGAACTCTCTCTTCTCCTTGAAAGACTCCAGCTGGTCTGGACTGACAAAGTCCACATCTCTCGCTGGCTGGAAAGATACAGTTGAAGTCGGAAGTTTACATACACTCAATTAGTATTTGGTAGCATTGCCTTTAAATTGTTTAACTTGGGTCAAACGTTTCAGGTAGCCTTCCACAAGCTTCCCACAGTAAGTTGGGTGAATTGTGGCCCACTCCTCCTGACAGAGCTGGTGTAACTGAGTCAGGTTTGTAGGCCTCCTTGCTTGCACACGCTTTTTCAGTTCTGCCCACAAATTTTCTATAGGATTGAGGTCAGGGCTTTGTGATGGCCACTCCAATACCTTGATTTTGTTGTCCTTAAGCCATTTTGCCACAACTTTGGAAGTATGCTTGGGGTCATTGTCCATTTGGAAGACCCATTTGCGACCAAGCTTTAACTTCCTGACTGATGTCTTGAGATGTTGCGTCAATATATCCACATAATTTTTCTTCCTCATGATGCCATCTATTTTGTGAAGTGCACCAGTCCCTCCTGCAGCAAAGCACCCCCACAGCATGATGCTGCCACCCCCGTGCTTCACGGTTGGGATGGTGTTCTTCAGCTTGCAAGCACACCCTTTTTCCTCCAAACATAATGATGGTCATTATGGCCAAACAGTTCTATTTTTGTTTCATCAGACCAGAGGACATTTCTCCAAAAAGTACGATCTGTGTCCCCATGTGCAGTTGCAAACCGTAGTCTGGCTTTTTTATGGCGGTTTTGGAGCAGTGGCTTCTTCCTTGCTGAGCGGCCTTTCAGGTTATGTCGATATAGGACTTGTTTTACTGTGGATATAGATACTGTTGTACCTGTTTCCTCCAGCATCTTCACAAGGTCGTGTGCTGTTGTTCTGGGATTGATTTGCACTTTTCGCACCAAAGTACGTTCTCTAGGAGACAGAACGCGTCTCCTTCCTGAGCGGTATGATGGCTGCGTGGTCCCATGGTGTTTATACTTGCGTACTATTGTTTGTACAGATGAACGTGGTACCTTCAGGCGTTTGGAAATTGCTCCCCAGGATGAACCAGACTTGTGGAGGTCTACAATTTTCTTTCTGAGGTCTTGGCTGATTTCTTTTTATTTTCCCATGATGTCAAGCAAAGAGGCACTGAGTTTGAAGGTAGGCCTTGAAATACATCCACAGGTACACTTCCAATTGACTCAAATGATGTGAATTAGCCTATAAGAAGCTTCTAAAGCCATGACATTATTTTCTGGAATTTTCCAAGCTGTTTAAAGGCACAGTCAACTTAGTGTATGTAAACTTCTGACCCACTGGAATTGTGATACAGTGAATTATAAGTGAAATAATCTGTCCGTAAACAATTGTTGGAAACATTTCTAAGTGAATGTAAACTTCTGACTTCAACTGTACATACAGGTCTTGTGGAAAAAAGCATGGATAAAAGATGTGGGCTAAAGCCAGCGTATAGCTGTATAATTAATATAAAGGCACAATTAACTTAGTGAATGTAAACTTCTGACTTCAACTGTAAATACACTGATGAAGACAGAGACACTTTACATCTGACTTTGTTTACAAGTTAATATTGTTTTATGTGTTTCTTTTGTAATGAAATGACACATTTTTGCAATGGCTAAGTACATAAAATATTTTTAAAATCAAGTAGAACTGCACACAAACAGACTATCGTCACACCCCTCCCCCGCCACACACACCTCAGATATGTAGTGCTGTAGCTGTGGTTTCCTCTGACTGAGTGTGGTTAGCGGAGGAGGGGCGGGGGGGTGGGGGTGTGTCTGGGTCAGAGGTGAAGGGGTGGGGTGGTTTGTCTGTGTCTGGGCCGGGGGTGAGGGGGCGTGGGGGTGGGGTTGTGTCTGGGCCGGGGGTGATGGGGTGCGGGGGGGTGTGACGGTGCGGAGGTTAGCCCGCCGCTGCTGCTGTCTCTGCTTCTCCTGAGTCTGCTGCTGGGACAAAGTCATCGCCTGCATTGTCATCTGCTGGGCCTAGAGAGAGAGAGAGAGAGAGAGAGAGAGAGAGAGTGATGAGAGAGGAAGTGTAGTCATGTTAGAACAGAAATGGTTATTTCATGAGAACACGAGTATAGGATAGGATTATGGTTTGTTTGTTTTCTTGGCACGTGGGTCCCAGTTTTCCACCAGTGTCTCCAAGTGCTTACCATGACCAGGGCCTGTTGGTTGATGAAAGCCTGCTGCTGTACTGCCATCTGCTGGGGGTCCAGGCCTGGTGCAGCTGGCTGGGGTGCCATCATGGTTGGCATCATAGGCATGGGGGCAGCTGGCATCATATTTGGCATCATACTTGGCATCATACTTGGCATCATCGGAACGCTGTAGCCTTGCATGGCAGGGTTCACTGGCATTCCTGGGAGACAAAATAATAATAATTGGGAATTGTAGTTAGAATAAAGCAGGATAGAGAAATAAGATTAGAATGTTTGTGTAATTAAATGACTCCCCTCACTCACCCATAGAATAGCCTGGCATTGTCATTGGAACACCTGCAACACAGGTATTGTATTTAACATTACACTTAAAATAATGAGAGAAACTGAGAGAGAGAGAAAGAGAGAGAGAGAGAGAGAGAGAAGAGTCAAATTAGCTTTTAACCAAATTACCATACGACAGACCACGTATTCACAGGATCTGGCTAAAAATACTTGAATCAGTTATAGAACCCATTGCCCTTTATGGTTGTGAGGTCTGGGGTCCGCTCACCAACCAAGAATTCACAAAATGGGTCAAACACCAAATTGAGACTCTGCATGCAGAATTCTTAAAAAACATCCTCCGTGTACAACGTAAAACACCAAATAATGCATGCAGAGCAGAATTAGGCCAATACCTGCTAATTATCAAAATCCAGAAAAGAGACGTTAAATTCTATAACCACTTAAAAGGAAGCGATTCCCAAACCTTCCATAACAAAGCCATCACCTACAGATAGATGAACATGGAGTCCCCTAAGTAAGCTGGTCATGGGGCTCTGTTCACAAACACAAACAGACCCCACAGAGCCCCAGGACAACAACAACAACAGCAACAACACAACTAGACCCAACCAAATCATGAGAAAACAAAAAGAGAATTTCTTGACACATTGGAAAGAATTAACAAAAAAACTGAGCAAACTAGAATGCTATTTGGCCCTAAACAGAGAGTACAAAGTGGCAGAATACCTGACCACTGTGACTGACCCAAACTTAAGGAAAGCTTTGATTATGTACAGACTCAGTGAGCATAGCCTTGCTATTGAGAAAGGCCGCCGTAGGCAGACCTGGCTCTCAAGAGAAGACAGGCTATGTGCACACTGCCCACAAAATGAGGTGGAAACTGAGCTGCACTTCCTAACCTCCTGCCAAACGTATGACCATATTAGAGACACATATTTCCCTCAGATTACAGCGATCCAGAAAGAATTCGAAAACAAACCCAATTTTGATAAACTCCCTTATCTACTGGGTGAAAAACCACAGTGTGCCATCACAGCTGCAAGATTTGTGACCTGTTGCCACAAGAAAAGGGCAACCAGTGAAGAACAAACACCATTGTAAATACAACCCATATTTATGTTGATTTATTTTCCCATTTGTACTTTAACTATTTGCACATTGTTACAACACTGTATATAGACATAATATGACATTTGAAATGTCTTTATTCTTTTGGAATTTCTGAGTGTAATGTTTACTGTTAATATTTATTGTTTATTTCACTTTTGTTTACTATCTACTTCACTTGCGTTGGCAATGTTAACATATGTTTCCCATGCCAATAAAGCCCTTAAATTGAGGACGGGTTCCTTTAGAAGCGGACGGGTTCCTTTAGAAGCGGACAGGTTCCTTTAGAAGTTCACAAATACAAACAGACCCCACAGAGCCCCAGGACAGCAACACAATTAGACCCAACCAAATCATGAGAAAACAAAATATAATTACTTGACACATTGGAAAGAATTAACAAAAAAACAGAGCAAACTAGAATGCTATTTGGCCCTAAACAGAGAGTACACAGCGGCAGAATACCTGACCACTGTGACTGACCCAAAATTAAGGAAATCTTTGACTATGTACAGACTCAGTGAGCATAGCCTTGCTATTGAGAAAGGCCGCCGTAGGCAGACCTGGCTCTCATGAAAATACAGGCTATGTGCACACTGCCCACAAAATGAGATGGAAACTGAGCTGCACTTCCTAACATTCTGCCAAATGTATGACCATATTAGAGACATATTTCCCTCAGATTACACAGATCCACAAAGAATTAGAAAACAAATCCAATTTTGATAAACTCCTTTATCTACTGGGTGAAATACCACGATGTGCCATCACAGCAGCAAGATTTGTGACCTGTTGCCACAAGAAAAGGGCAACCAGTGAAGAACAAACAACATTATAAATATAACCTATATTTATGTTTATTTATTTTCCCTTCTGTACTTTAACTATTTTCACATCATTACAACACTGTATATAGACATAATTTGAAATGTCTTTATTCTTTTGGAACTTTTGTGAATGTAATGTTTACTGTTCATTTTTTATTGTTTATTTCACTTTTGTTTACTATCTACTTCACTTCCTTTGGCAATGTAAACAAATGTTTCCCATGCCAATAAAGCTCTTAAATTGAAAATTGAAATGAGAGAGAGAGAGAGAGAGAGAGAGAGAGAGAGAGAGAGAGAGAGAGAGAGAGAGAGAGAGAGAGAGAGAGAGAGAGAGAGAGAGAGAGAGAGAGAGAGAGAGAGAGAGAGAGAGAGAGAGAGAGAGAGAGAGAGAGAGAGAGAGAGAGAGGAGAGGGAGAGAGAGGGAGAGAGGAGAGAGAGAGGAGAGAGAGAGAGAGAGGAAGAGAGGAGAGAGAGAGGGAGAGAGAGAGAGAGAGAGAGAGAGAGAGAGAGAGAGAAAGAGAGAGAGAGAGAGAGAGAGAGAGAGAGAGAGAGAGAGAGAGAGAGAGAGGAGAGAGAGAGAGAGAGAGAGAGGAAGAGAGGAAGAGAGGAGAGAGAGAGAGAGAGAGAGAGAGAGAGAGAGAGAGAGAGTACCTGGTCTATACATCCCTCCTCCTCCTCTCATCCTCCTGTTCAACATGGCCATACGCTCCCGGTCCTACACACACACACACACACACACACACACACACACACACACACACACACACACACACACACACACACACACACACACACACACACACACACACACACACACACACACAGAACAGTAGAATGTTTTGTTAATCTACACACCACATGCAGTAATATAATCACAGTAAAACCATCCAAGAGAAAGGAAAAGAAAACACAATTCAACCAGTAACAGGTAAACACAGTCACAGACACCTCCTATTGAACGGTGTTGTGAAAAGAGTGTCTCAGGTAAAATACCGACCCCTGGTCCCTGGTCCAGCATTGGGTCAAAGAGGTCATCCAGATAGCAATCCATCTGACGAGAACCCTCTGATGGCTGGTAGTCTGTCCGGTCCCATGGGGCCCCTCCCTGCTGGGGGAGACCAGGGGCCCGAATGGAGGGGGCCGGGGGGATGAAGCCATCTAGATCTGTTGTGATCATCCTAATGGAGAGAGAGAGAGAGAGAGAGAGAGAGAGAGAGAGAGAGAGAGAGAGAGAGAGAGAGAGAGAGAGAGAGAGAGAGAGAGAGAGAGAGAGAGAGAGAGAGAGTTAGTGAAGTTGGGGTCCTGTGTGTGTGTGTGTGTGCCTCTGAGTGTGCACCCCCCAGCCTCACCCATCTCCCTCGTTGTTGAACAGGTAGTCAGAGTGTGGGTGTGCGGTCCCCAGAGTAGCATCAGTCTCTGCTCCAGCCAACAGGTCCAAGACAAAGTCACATCCAGCCAGATCAGACCAGCCGTCATCAGCTAGCAGAGACACAGACCATCCCCGAGCCTCAGATAACCCTCTGAAGTGGAGCAGCCACGAGGCTAGCTGCTCCCCTGTGGTCCAGGACTCTACCTCAGCTGTCATCTTCTCCTCTGGAAGAGATGGAGAGAGAGAGAGGGAATGTAGTGGTGCTGCAAACACCAACACTCCAGCTAAGTGAGGCATCAGAATCACACTGAGCAAATGGAACCACAACACAAAAAAAGACAAAGCGACATAGATATGATATAGACATTACATACACATGTTATAACCCCTCTCTCTCTCTTGCTCTCACCGTTGAAGGTGTGAACGTCCAGTACCATATTTCCTCTCCTCTGATTGATTGTCCACTCCAGCTGGGAGGGGGGGTGGAGGCGAGAGGCGGGGGAGGGTAGCTTGAGGGAGGTGAGGAGTTTGTGCTGGCACAGAGAACGATATTCACCTGGACCCTCGTCAGACACATACCTGTTCACAGGTGAGACAGAGAAACACAGACTTACAATAACATAATGGTTGACAAAGAGATTACATATTTTTATGGTTGCTAAAAAGTACCTTTTCTTTTTCTAGCACTACACAAAACACATTTTCAATCAAAAGACATCTTTACAAATGATTTTGCTCACTGGGCTACTTACTTGAGCAGGGGTTTGTCCAGGGCTGGGGAGGGGGTGAAGGCACTTAGGCAGTAGGCCAGTAACAACCAGCCCCGCAGGGCCCCCTCCTCTGACTCCCTGCCCCAGGTGGTGTGGGCTATCTGGGCTAGGATCTCATCCCTCAGGGCGGGTCTGGTCTGGCCCTGCTCCACGATGTAGTTCCCCAACAGGTGCTCCTGCCAGCCACTCAGATCACTGTCCCCTACAAAGCGCAGGATCTGGGGACGGAATGATGGGGATATAGGGAGGTGACATCGAGTTAAGGGGATAACACCAGCGCCATACTGTACACATCTGTGTTCTTGTCTCTATATGTGTGTGTGTGTGTGTGTGTGTGTGTGTGTGCGTGCGCGTCCAGCACGGACCAGTTTGTAGATCTCCAGAGCGGTTTGAGTGTCCTCAGGCTCCAGAGCAGTCAGAGGTCGCTGGAGGGAGTATCCCTGTGGCTGACCCCAGCCATCCTTCAGTGTAGTGTTGGCGTATCGTGAGAAGGGGTAGCTGTCGATATCGAGGGGCAGGATGAGGGTGTTTTCTGCTTTCACCTGTGGAGGCGCCACCTCTGTCACCCCTGATACATGCTGCCGCCCTGGTGGAGGGACACAGAACTATAATCACACACAGAGAAAAGGCGACAGATAACAATGGCAGCCATGGGTCCAGTCCAGCAACAACCTACCATTTACCTGTTGTGTTCACAGAGAAGGAGGAGTCAGATAAAAGCATTTTGTTCTACATAAATGTTTTAGCCAATCCCAGCCCTCCTCAACCCATCTCGTCCATTCCCAGCGCTGCTCCCACTCACCTGCTGCGCTGCGTAGTCTGGCCGATAGCTCAGCCGGAATCTCCAACATTCCCACATCCTGGAAAAGGGAATTATCAGGAAGGAATACTTTATTGGACCAGAGGCTCCTTTTAAATATACGGCTCTGAATTCTATGTCTAATAACAGCTGTTCAGTTGGAATAGATTTTGTACAGGTGTTAAGAAACAAACTGTAGTTAGCTCCCACCATTTCCTGTGGAGGACGAGTCCTGGGTCTTAGTGGTGATGGTGACCTTCACTCTGCTTCTTTCATTCCTCTCTTGTTCCTGAGAGCAAACACACACACACAGCTTCCACTGAGTTGAGCCCCGAGCTATCTATATCACGTTAACTAGTGTTCATACAATCAGGAGGGGCTGAGCACTGATAGGCAGTGAGTACCCCTCCTGTCAATAAGACAGGAACCAAACTGACAACGCATGAACACACACCTGTCAAACCTTCACACAAAACAGGAGGCAGCAATTCATTTAATCCGTTCAGTTATATCCGTCCTTTTCTCAATTATTTCCCAGCTTGTGAATGAACCTTCCACAGTTTTTCTCCTGTACCTGTCATCAGGTGTGCTTGTTCTACCTGCTCAGGACAGGCGTGTAGAGGTCTGTCAGGTAAACAGACAATGGACAGAGAGAGAGTCCAGTCCTATTCTTGGTAACACAGCCTGTTATATGTCCCAGCTGCCTTTGTTCCGCCCACAATACAAGTCACACGGATACTAGAGTCCAGAATCTTATGATTTACAGCCTGAGCTCGATACAGCTAAAGGTGTTTCCCTCATATCACCGGAAATGTATCATACTGTATTCTTGTGATATGATGTCCGTAGATCCCTTGTTAATGGATTTACTGAGGTGTATTGATGGGTGTGGGTGGGTTACACAAAAACATTATGTAGCTTTATGCTGAGTTGCATGGGTGCACACACACAGACAAACTCGTTTCCTGATTAAGAGATTTGCTGACGTGGTGGTTGATGGGTGTTGTCAGTTTAATAAACGTGTGTCAGCTACATCTGGTGTAATTAAAAGCGATAGTCCACTAGATCTGTATCGTAATCCTTTGATTAATCCACCATATTTGGTATGATGGGGACAATATCTACACAGAGTATAAATTCAACATTACTTATCAAGTGCCTTCAGAAAGTATTCCCACCCCTTGACATGTACAGTTGAAGTCGGAAGTTTACATACACTTAAGTTGGAGTCATTAAAACTCGTCTTTCAACCACTCCACAAATTTCTTGTTAACAAACTATAGTTTTGGCAAGTCGGTTAGGACATCTACTTTGTGCATGACACAAGAAATGTTTCCAACAATTGTTTACAGACAGATTATTTCACTTATAATTCCCTGTATCACAATTCCAGTGGGTCAGAAGTTTACATACATTAAGTTGACTGTGCCTTTAAACAGCTTGGAAAATTCCAGAAAATGATGTCATGGCTTTAGAAGCTTCTGATAGGCTAATTGTAATCATTTGAGTCAATTGGAGGTGTACCTGTGGATGTATTTCAAGGCCTACCTTCAAACTCAGTGCCTCTTTGCTTGACATCATGGGAAAATCAAAAGAAATCAGCCAAGACCTCAGAAAAAAAATTGTAGACCTCCACAAGTCTGGTTCATCCTTGGGAGCAATTTCCAAACACCTGAAGGTACCAAGTTAATCTGTACAAACAATAGTACGCAAGTATAAACACCATGGGACCACGCAGCCGCCATACCGCGTCTCCTAGAGATGAACGTACTTTGGTGCGAAAAGTGCAAATCAATCCCAGAACAACAGCAAACGACCTTGTGAAGATGCTGGAGGAAACAGGTACAACAGTATCTATATCCACAGTAAAACGAGTCCTATATCGACATAACCTGAAAGGCCGCTCAGCAAGGAAGAAGCCACTGCTCCAAAACCGCCATAAAAAAGCCAGACTACGGTTTGCAACTGCACAGGGGGACAAAGATCGTACTTTTTGGAGAAATGTTCTCTGGTCTGATGAAACAAAAATAGAACTGGCCATAATGATCATCGTTATGTTTGGAGGAAAAAGGGGGTCGCTTGCAAGCCCGAAGAACACCATCCTAACCGTGAAGAACGGGGGTGGCAGCATCATGCTGTGGGGGTGCTTTGCTGCAGGAGGGACTGGTGCACTTCACAAAATAGATGGCATCATGAGGAAGGAAAATTATGTGGATATATTGAAGCAACATCTCAAGACATCAGTCAGGAAGTTAAAGCTTGGTTGCAAATGGGTCTTCCAAATGGACAATGACCCCAAGCCTACTTCCAAAGTTGTGGCAAAATGGTTTAAGGACAACAAAGTCAAGGTATTGGAGTGGCCATCACAAAGCCCTGACCTCAATCCTATAGAACATTTGTGGGCAGAACTGAAAAGGCGTGTGCGAGCAATGAGGCCTACAAACCTGACTCAGTTACACCAGCTCTGTCAGAAGGAATGGGCCAAGATTCACCCAACTTATTGTGGGAAGCTTGTGGAAGGCTACCTGAAACGTTTGACCCAAGTTAAACAATTTAAAGGCAATGCTACCAAATACTAATTGAGTGTATGTAAACATCTGACCCACTGGGAATGTGATGAAAGAAATAAAAGCTTAAATAAATCATTCTCTCTACTATTATTCTGACATTTCACATTCTTAAAATAAAGTGGTGATCCTAACTGACCTAAAACAGGGCATTTTTACTAGGATTAAATATCAGGAATTGTGAAAAACTGAGTTTAAACGTGTTTGGCTAAGGTGTATATTTTTTTTACATTGAGATTTTGTGTCACTGCCTTCCACACAGTACCCCATAATGTCAAAGTGGAAAATGAAAAGCTGAAATGTCAATAACTATTCAACCTCGTTATGGCAAGCAGCAATAAATTCAGGAGTAAATATGTGCTTAACATTGAATATCCCTTTGAGCATGGTGAAGTTTTTAATTACAATTTGGATGGTGTATCAATACACCCAGTCACTACAAAGATACAGGCGTCCTTCCTAACTCAGTTGCCAGAAAGGAAGGAAACCGCTCAGGGATTTCACCATGAGGCCAATGATGACTTTAAAACAGTTACAGAGTACAATGGCTGTAATAGGAGAAAACTGAGGATGGCTCAACAACATTGTAGTTTGCTCCACAATATTAACCTAAATGACAGAGTGAAAAGAACGAAGACTGTACAGAATACAAATATTCCAAAACATGCATCCTGTTTGCAATAAGTCACTGAAGTAAAATTGCTAAAGAAATGTGGGAAAGAAATTAACTTTATGTCCTGATTACAATGCGTTATGTTTGGGGCAAATCCAACACAACACATCACTGAGTACTACTCTTCATATTTTCAAGCATGGTGGTGGCTGCATCATGTTATGGGTAGATTAGATTAGATCGAATGCTTATTTAGTCACATGCACAGGGTCACAGCTGTAGTTGCAGTGAAATACTTAAGCTCCAACAGTGCAGGTGTGAATGAAACAATAAAATAAATACAAAACTATAATAATATATACATATTTACAACTGTGACAGTGATCAAAAATAAATATCCATTCGGATGTGGGCAGGGTAATTGTCCATTGACAAATATACACTGGAGTTGCCTACCAAGACGACATTGAATGTTTCTGAGTGGCCTAGTTACAGTTTTGACTTAAATCTGCTTTAAAATCACTGGCAAAAATGTATAAAAACACGTTTTCACTTTGTCATTATGGGGTATTGTGTGTAGATGGGTGAGATTTTTTTCAATATTTAATCAATTTAGAATTCAGGCTGTAATAACAAAACGTGGAATAAGTCAAGGGGTCTGAGTACTTTCTGAAGGCACTGTACATGGTACTAAGTAACAGGTGAGAAGTGTTCAGACCAGCTGATGGACAGCCTCTTTCTTTCTCCCTGGCCTGTCGTGATGACAACAGCATCCATAGTCCAAGTCCCATAAAACAATAACACCAAATGAGAGTAATTCAACGACCAGCAGCCAAAGCGGAAATGAAAAGAAACTAAACTAAACCTAAGAACGTGCAGAAATCTAGATTAATAAATTAGATGAACACTAATAGATTAGAGAAATATAAATGTGAGAAAGATGACAGACAAATCATCCACCTTAACAGCAAGCAAAACCTTTACATAGGCAATAGTATCCTCTGTCTTTCTTCTTCTCACTCTTCCTCCCTCTTTCTCGCTTTCACCCTCTCCATCCATCTCTCTCTTCCTCCTCTAAACTCTCAAAATGTCAATACAGCCCTGAAGATGCAGTATTATAAAGTATTAAAAAGCCAAGCGATAAAAGAAGCAATACCTACCTGTTAATAATCCTGTATTAGTCCAGAGAGGGAGGCAGAACTGACAAGCGGAAGGAGCGATGCCGCAGCCTCTTATTTCAGTAATAGGGGTTAAAGTCCAAGATAGGAGGTGTGTGTGTGTGTGTGTGTGTGTGTGTGTGTGTGTGTGTGTGTGTGTGTGTGTGTGTGTGTGTATATATGAGGAACAAGAAACAGAGAGAGAATGGGTGTGGAAAGAAGATAGAAGCTGGTAAGTGTAGGTAAATTGGAGGAGGACAGGAGGTAGCTAAAATATTTATAAGGGTGACAATGACCTTTTTACATCACATTACACTATATTGTTGTTGTTGCATGCATTCGGTCAAGGTTTGGTTGTTGATGCTGGGTTATTGAGATTTTGAGATGTGACCGAGCGGGTCAGATCAGAAGACTGGAGGTGTGGCTTAGTAGTGGCATGGCTTTCAGGACGTTAATTTTGGCCACCCGTGAGAGTAAATATAATTCCGGTTAATCTGTTCTGTTGTACTGTTATCACGTTTGTGGCTTTAATGAGGTTTACACAAGTGTATATGTCCCTTTAGAGTTTAAGAGCATATCGTCATTTGGGGATAGATACTACTTTGTCACAATATGTAAATAATAATGTTATTAATTTAGTTTAAGAATATGTAATGTGCAAAAATATTCAAGGAACATTTTAATTTGCAGTGTACAAACTTGAAAAAGAGAAGTGTAGAAACGTAACATGATGAATAGGATAGGTCAACCCAGAATGAAAGTGAATAAAACCCCAACTGATGGTTAAATTAACCAATGTTTGGGTAATTCCAACAACCCAACATGTTGAATTATTCATACAACCCAGACTCAAAATAACCCAGCGTGTGTTCCATTTAATATTTACACAACGCTGGGTTATCAAATAACCCAAATTGGGTTGGTTTTAACCCATCTTTTTTTAGAATGTACCTGGCAGTGAGGGAACAGCAGGTTGCCTGGTTACACATTCACTACAATTCACTCCTGATGCCTTTCATCTCAAAGTCCAATTATTGGATCAAAAATACACATTTCCCATAACTACATTGATAGACAATCACCCGTTCTTGCCAGGTAAGTTACTGAGGGGACAGTAGGGATTCACCCTAATATATAAAGTCACTCCCAACCTCATAACATCCTAGTTTAATAACCATGGAAATTAGAACACTCCAATTTAATTTACAGGATTCTCTCTAAACAGGAAGTGACTGTATCGTACCTCACATAACCTACGGATCAACGTTAGGGACGCCCCGGCCCTCCCCAAACACAAAGATATGAATTTCAACACCACAAACACTTACTCTGTCAACACAATAACAAAGACTTGAACTCATTTCAATACGGAGGTTCTCACACAATCAACTAAATTCCTCAGAATTCAAAGTCTCTTTGGGATGAAAAGGAACCAGGCCTATTTATTCAGCCACGACTGAGGTGAATATAAACATGAGTAATGAACACCAACAGGTAATACCAAAGCCACATTCATACAGTTTGGCAAAACAATTGAAAGACAACAATACAGAATTGTTGAACTTAGAAAAGTCAGGCTTCCTCACAGGTCCATAGGTTAAAACTACAGTAGTAGGCTATGGTACCACAACAGTATCAAGATGGATTCAATGCGCATTCAGGTGAAACATGGAAGGTTATGATGAAACAACATCAGGGTGGGAGAGAGGGGAAGGGCACACATTCCTCCATTACACCTGTGATAGGGTTCCTTACCCACTGGTGTTGTGCAACAGAATGGATTGAGAAAATAATTTATAGCCCTATCTATAAAGTCTGTCAATATAATATGGTTGCCAAGTAACACAGTCATTGACTTCATTATAGATTGGCTGATTATTTCCTGTATGTGTGTGTACGGGTGTGTATGTGCGTGTGCGTGTGTGTGTGTGTGTGTGTGTGTGTACACGTGCGCGTGTATCTTACCCTCCACTGTCGTCTCTTGCTAGTGTTCCTGGTGATCATCATAGTAACCCAGAACTGATGGAAGGACAGTTGCGTCTGTAAATGTACCCTCTGATGTTCCACTGGATTGTGACAGCTGCCAAGGTATGAAAAATCACTGTTGCTTCTACATTGATAAAGTTTGATCATAAAGTTACTGGTCCCCTCCCTCATGTCAAACACTTGGATTCATTATTAAGGGGACAAGGTGACATCACCTTAACTTGATTTTAATACACCAATGGTAACATGGCGTGTTTGCAGAGGGCTGTTGTTTATATAGCTAGATAGCTACTCTACAGGTTAGTAGTGCTGAGTGATTAGTGTTATTTGAATACACCAATGGTAACACAATATACTCTTATCTAATTTAAATAAGTACCACCTTGTAACCAACATCAGAGAAGGCGTGTTGCAGAGGGGTGTGGTTTATATAGCTAGATAGCTACTCTACTGGTGCCAAAATTTGACTGTAGGGTGTCAGCAAATATAATTCAAAGTTTACCCTATTTATCTATGGTAAAGATACTTATATGTTTCCCCTTTCATCTGTGTCTGGTGTTAGCTAGTTACTGGCTAGCTAGGTCTTCATCTGTGACTGGTGTTAGCTAGTAACTGGCTAGCTAGGTCTTCATCTGTGTCTGGTGTTAGCTAGTAACTGGCTAGCTAGGTCTTCATCTGTGTCTGGTGTTAGCTAGTTACTGGCTAGCTAGGTCTTCATCTGTGTCTGGTGTTAGCTAGTAACTGGCTAGCTAGGTCTTCATCTGTGTCTGGTGTTAGCTAGTTACTGGCTAGCTAGGTCTTCATCTGTGTCTGGTGTTAGCTAGTTACTGGCTAGCTAGGTCTTCATCTGTGTCTGGTGTTAGCTAGTTACTGGCTAGCTAGGTCTTCATCTGTGTCTGGTGTTAGCTAGTTACTGGCTAGCTTGGTCTTCATCTGTGTCTGGTGTTAGCTAGTTACTGGCTAGCTAGGTCTTCATCTGTGTCTGGTGTTAGCTAGTTACTAGCTAGCTAGGTCTTCATCTGTGTCTGGTGTTAGCTAGTTACTGGCTAGCTAGGTCTTCATCTGTGTCTGGTGTTAGCTTAAGTTTGCTGCTTCAGTGTTTTTAGATATTTTTGTCAGATGTTACTATGGTATACTGAAGTATAATTACAAGCATTCCATAAGTGTCAAAGGCTTTTATTGACAATTACATGAAGTTTATGCGAAGAGTCAATATTTGCAGTGTTGACCCTTCTTTTTCAAGACCTCTGCAATCCGCCCTGGCATGCTGTCAATTAACTTCTGGGCCACATCCTGACTGATGGCAGCCCATTCTTGCGTAATCAATGCTTGGAGTTTGTCAAAATGTGTGGGGTTTTGTTTGTCCACCCGCCTCTTGAAGATTGACCACAAGTTCTCAATGGGATTAAGGTCTGGGGACTTTCCTGACCATGGACCCAAAATGTTTATGTTTTGTTACCCAAGCCACTTAGTTATCACTTTTGCCTTATGGCAAGGTGCTCCATCATGTTGGAAAAGGCATTGTTCGTCACCAAACTGTTCTTGGATGGTTGGGAGAAGTTGCTCTCGGAGGATGTGTTGGTACCATTCTTTATTCATGGCTGTGTTCTTAGGCAAAATTGTGAGTGAGCCCACTCCCTTGGCTGAGAAGCAACCCCACACATGAATGGTCTCAGGATGCTTTACTGTTGGCATGACACAGGACTGATGGTAGCGCTCACCTTGTCTTCTTTGGACAAGCTTTTTTCCGGATGCCCCAAACAATTGCAAAGGGGATTCATCCGAGAAAATGACTTTACCCCAGTCCTCAGCAGTCCAATCCCTGTACCTTTTGCAGAGTATCAGTCTGTCCCTGATGTTTTTCCTGGAGAGAAGTGGCTTCCTCGCTGCCCTTCTTGACACCAGGCCATCCTCCAAAAGTCTTTGCCTCACTGTGCGTGCATATGCACTCACACCTGCCTGCTGCCATTCCTGAGCAAGCTCTGCACTGGTGGTGCCCCGATCCCGCAGCTGAATCAACTTTAGGAGACGGTCCTGGCGCTTGCTGGACTTTCTTGGGCACCCTGAAGCCTTCTTCACAACAATTGAACCTCTCTCCTTGAAGTTCTTGATGATCCGATAAATGGTTGATTTAGGTGCAATCTTACTAGCAGCAATATCCTTGCCTGTGAAGCCCTTTTTGTGCAAAGCAATGATGACGGCATGTGTTTCCTTGCAGGTAACCATGGTTAACAGAGGAAGAACAATGATTTCAAGCACCACCCTCCTTTAAAAGCTTCCAGTCTGTTATTCTAACTCAATCAGCATGACAGAGTGATCTCCAGCCTTGTCCTCGTCAACACTCTCACCTATGTTAACGAGAGAATCACTGACATGATGTCAGCTGGTCCTTTTGTGGCAGGGCTGAAATGCAGTGGAAATGTTTTTTTGGGGATTAAGTTCATTTTCATGGCAAAGAGGGACTTTGCAATTAATTGCAATTCATCTGATCACTCTTCATAACATTCTGGAGTATATGCAAATTGCCATCATAAAAACTGAGGCAGCAGACTTTGTGAAAATTAATATTTGTGTCATTCTCAAAACTTTTGACCACGACTAAAGCAGATATTCCCCAGGTGTAGTATGGAGGAGAGGATGGCCTAGACTGTGGAGATCTGGTCAGCATGTCGACCAATCGAACAACAACAGGAAGTCCTGTTTGTCCAGCTTCCCCTTCAGCTGACAGGACCCGCCCTGACAGAGACGGGGACGGTCGAGGAGTCTATTCAGCTTGACTGACATCAGTGTCCCTCATTCCTGGTCCAAGGAACACCTCCCACTGAGCACACTGGTTGAATCAACGTTGTTTCCACGTCATGTCAACAAAATGATGGTGGAATAGACGTTGAATTGATGTCTGTGCCCAGTGGGCTGGGATATGAAGGGTTTTTCCCCAGCCCAGTATAAACCTGACTCTACTAATTGAGGTAGTAGTATATCTCTGCTCCTGTTGACATGGTAGTTCCTCTCCTCGTTGGTCTGATGACTAGACAGTAAAAGTCTGGTGAACCATGAGTAAAGTCTCTGACTCGGTACAGACACAGGGTAGGGACAATAAGCACCCAATCGTCTCACACGAAAACCTCACCTGGAAGACAACGCGTGACTTCTCAAGGAAGTACTTTGACATTGAAGTCCCCACCACCACACCAGTGTCGACCAATGAAATGATAGAAATCAATGTTTTCTCCTGTTTTATGCCAATTGAACGCAACCTTGTTTATCTACAGGGCGAATGAGGAGAAATTACTTAGTGGAGAATGTCAATGTGAAGGTATTTGCCAAAGCGACTGGAGTTGTTGTTGAGGATGGTCTTGGCATTACCAAAACGCTCTAGGATCGGCAGCACCTCCATGGGCTGTCTGAGGCAGTGGACTATCCGCTTGGTGGCCTCAGTCTTACCTCATCCACTCTGACCACTGTAGAAAGATGCAACACACATAAATACAGCTGTAGACTAGAGGACAGAACAATACCATACTCTAAAGAGAAAAGGAGAACAGGAAAGAGAGAAAGAAAGAAAGAGGGAAAGATATAAATAAATAAATAAATAGAAAGAGAGAAAGAAAGAAAGAAAGAAAGAAAGAAAGAAAGAAAGAAAGAAAGAAAGAAAGAAAGAAAGAAAGAGAGAAAGAAAGAAAGAGAGATAAAGAGCGAAAGAAAGAGAGAAAGAAAGAAAGAAAGAGAGAGAAAGAGAGAAAGAAAGAAAGAAAGAAAGAAAGAAAGAGAAAGAGAGTAAGAAAGAGAGAAAGAAAGAGAGAAAGAATGAAAGAAAGAAAGTGTCACGACTTCCGCCGAGGCTGCCACCCCTCCTTGTTCAGGCAGGCTTCGGTGTTCGTCGTCACCGGCCTTCTAGCCACTGCATCTCCATATCTCATCATTCCATTTGTCTTGTCTTGTCAATTACACACACCTGGTTCTTATCCCCTCATTAGTACGTGTATAAGTGTTCCCTCTGCCCCCTTTGTCCTTGTGGGTGATTGTTATTTGTGAGAATAGTGTAGCTACTCTCCCTTTGTATTGCCGGGGTAGATATTTCCCCTGTGCCTGTATATTGTTGGAGTATCCCGTACCGTGTATTGCCAGGGTAGATAGTTTCCCCTGTGCCTGTTTTCGTGTGTCGCTATCCAGCGCATTTGTGTACGACGGAATAAACTCTGTATTCTGTGATTTACCCTCCTGCGTCTGACTCCTTCTATCACACTCATCACAGAAAGAGAGAAAGAAAGCGAGAGAGAAAGAAAGAAAGAGAGGCCGGTGACAATGCACTGTTCTTGTGGTGAGCTCTGAGATTGGCTGAAGGCTGCATCAGCGATGACATAGACATGACTGCACCTATGCAGAAACATCCACAGACTTGCATTAGCAAAAGGAGGGTTCCCTTGGCATTCCTCTCTGTTTGTTCCTCTGCCGTTACTCAGATTGGTGACATAGTAACAGTGTGCCAAGGCAGCTGCTACTCTTCCTGAGGTCCAGCAAAATTAAGGCAGTTATTACATTTAAAAAAAACATCATAATACATTTCACAACACATTAAGTGTGTGCCCTCGGGCCACTACTCTACTACCACATATCTACAACACAAAATCCATGTGTACGTTTGTGTGTATAGTGCATTTGTTATCGTGTGTGTATGCATGTCTCTGTGCCTATGTTTGTGTTGCTTCACAGTCACCGCTGTTTCATAAGGTGTATTTTTATCTGTTCAATAAGTTGTATTTTTACTCTTGATTTACTCCTGAGTTCCACTGCCGTTACTCACGGAGGGTTGTATTGCTGCTCCTTGCCCTTGTGTTGTTGTCGGAGGTCCTCTGTGTAGAGGCTAGGGGGCTTGAAGGGGTTAAGTGACAGCAGAATGTTACCTATGTTTGTCAGGGACACAGGGGAACACGAGATGGTTATCTAATATGGCTGTTAGAGAGAGGGAGAGTTGTGATCTACAGCCAGGTCCATAATTATTGGCACCCTTGATTAAGATGAGCAAAAAATACTATTAAATAAATAACACTAAAACTGGTGGTTCTATGGTCAGATAACATGTTTTTATCAAGGGTGCCAATAATTATGGACCTGACTGTACATGGTTATATAGAGAGAGAGAGAGAGCGAGATCGGTCTAAGTTTCAGTTGTGGGGTTACCAACGTAGATGGAGTCGCGGTGAAACCTCTTCTTCAGATTCAGCAGCAGAACGCTCTCACACACCTCCCTAGAGACAAACACCAGTTAACACAGAGGTGTGGTTGTGTTGGCTGTGCATTGCATTATCTCTCACTTTTACTGTAGCTGGGACAGGTCCTCTACCTCGTCCACCTCCACAGCCAGGTCAGTCCCTGCCATCACTACCTGGGAAAGGTGAGCACAGAACGGGCATGCGTCAGCCACACGCCCCCCCCCCCTTCCAGAACCAGGCACAATGGATATCTCATCTCTTCTAACCCATTTACCTTCATTCTATTGCTATCTTCTTGTGCTACTCTGTAACTATAGTTACTCTCATTTCATTGTCCTCTAACCCTATCCCTCAGCCCCATCACCCCCTCTCCTCCTCAAAGCCCTTCGACTACAGGCAACCAAATACACCTGTATTTATGGTCTGACTGCGATAACTGATATACTGTAGGCCTGAATCAGCATTTCTTTGTGCTCTGCTCTATTGTATTGGCACTAACTGGAAAACAAATAAACTAGTAGAGGTCTCTGATATGGGTTTTAGTCAGTATACACTGACTGACAGCGAATACTAACTGTAAGTCGCTCTGGATAAGAGTCTGCTAAATGACTAAAATGTAAATGTAAATGAATAGGCTCTGTGTTACATATCGAACCTGCATTAGGAGTTACATTGACTTCAACGGTTTGCGCCTCCGGATATTTCAATGGAAAACCTAAGAAAATGATGGCTTTTTTCAAATTATGAATTTTCCTCGCATCATTCAACAACGGTACCTTTGTCAGGTGAAGTAAGCCATTTTCCTATATATTGGGCGTTAATCAATGGGTGGTAGTTGTTTCTAATACCTTTGTGCTGTTGAGGGGGCTCTCCAGCATGTCCTGAGCAGGTTCCCCAGACTGGCAGGGTCCTCCCCCGTCCTGGCCTGGTCCCCATCCTCATGTCCACCTAGTGGGGCAGGAGGGTATCCGCTCGCAGCCAGTCCTGAGGGTAGGGCGGGTTGGGACGGTAGTGGGGTTTTGGCTATGTCTTGATAACTGAGTGAGCCTTATACATAACCAGCCTGTGAGGTTTTCTGTGAGCTATTATCATGATAAAGGAAACAATCAAATTCATTATCATTCGTAACCTTGAACACACTTTACTGTGTAATACTGTGTGATATCAATTCAATATCAATATCAATTATCATGTCATCCAGCCCAGTGCACCTCAGGTGGGCCAATAGGGTACAGCCCCTCCTCTCCCATCAGCTGGGCCACCTCTCGATCAGCCTCGTCCTCATAGGACGACCCCACGACCCCAGACCCAGCTCCTGTCTCCCTCTTTGGGACTGTAGCTCCATGGCTGGGTTCCTACTCCTATTTATTTTTTGTGTACTTTTTACCCCTTTTTCGTGATATCCAATTGGTAGTTACAGTCTTGTCCCATCGCTGCAACTCCCTACGGACTCGGGAGAGGCGAAGGTTGAGAGCCATGCGTCCACCGAAATGCGACCCTGCCAAGCCGCACTGCTCTTGACACACTGCTCGCTTAACCCGGAAGCAAACCGCACCAATGTGTCGGAGGAAACACCGTACAGCTAGCGACCGAAGTCAGCATGCATGCGCACGGCCACCACAAGGAGTCGCTAGAGCGCGATGGGACAAGGACATCCCAGCCGGCCAAACCCTCCCCTAACCCGGACGATGCTGGGCCAATTGTGAGCTGCCTCATGGGTCTCCCGGTCACAGCCGGCTGCGACACAGCCAGGGATTGAACCTGGATCTGTAGTGACGCCTCTGCGATGCTCAGGAGGCCCCCTACTCCTATTTCACCACTACAGAGAGGCTTGGTCAGTTTGTTTGAGTTGGCCGTTGCCCATTTTCCCCCTGGCTGCCTTCCAGGATGCTGACACCAACATTGCCTTAAATTGTCGCCTCACTTTTTCTGTCCTCATTGCTGGTGTCTGGTCTCTGTGCTGCTGTGCTCCCGCTTGTACTTCCAGTCCTCCTCGGCTCTGCTGCTGATCCAGGAACAGGCTTTTTGATGGTCTTGAGGAGGGTGAGGTCTGGTTCCAGCAGGCTGGAATTGGCTGGGCAGGTGGTGTTGGCAGAATTCCTTTGGCCTTGCCCATGCCCAAGCCAGCGGGAGACACCAATGGCCTGGGTCACTGCTTTCAGTTTACTCCTCAGGTTGAACCCTTTGGGCATCTTCCCCCTGATCCAGCCCGAGACATGGCGTAGAGTCGTCACGCTTTTCCTACGAGCGCTGAGACTGCATCTGTAGACCAGGCTGTAGCTGCTTCCTCTCTAGGCTTTTGCCAGCAGCTTACTGGTCCTGTATCGAACAGACGCCATCTTGACTCTGCCCATGACCAGGCCAATGTTTTTCCTGTTTCCCCTGTTTGGCTTCTTTTCATTCGCCATCTTGTTGTTCCTCTTTCGCTCATTCCTGTTCTCCTTGGCCAGATCTTTTCCTTTTGCTTTCAGCAGCATCATCCATCATCAGCCTTCAGCCTTTAGGAGCTTTGGATGAAGTTGAGGTAGCTTCATCCTCCTGCGTCTCCACTGGGGAAGAAGAATCATCGTTGTCTTTGATTGAGGTTTTTCTTTGTTTGGCTAGCTTCAGGGTCTGGTCCTTGTGTTTTGCAGCGTCAGCCTTGCTAAGGGAAACACCTTTCAGAGTCTGTGCTTCTTCCTCTGCTCGACTGGCTTCCTATTTCCCTTTCTTTTTCTCTGCTTTCATGGGTTTCTATGGTGTCACGGGTTTGTCAGCCATCTTGGATTTCAGACCCCTGCTAGGGCAGGGACGCTGGTAGTCAAACTGAGTTGTGGTACGGCGGCAGCTTTCTTTGGCAACTCTCTTTTCCTTGAAGTTACCTTCTCAGATTCATGTCCATCGCTGGTCACAGCCTCTGATTCTTCCTCTTCCCCCTTCTCGTCCTCTTCCTCACTACTGACTGGATTCTCTTTAGGTTCCCCTCATTTCCTGATTTGCAATTTCTCTGTAGGTTCCTCCTCCGATTCCTGGTCTACCTGCCCCTCTGTGCTTCTCTCTGTGTCTGACACCACAACCTCCTCTTCGCTGCTCTCCTCTGTCGTCTCCTCATTACAAACTGGCTCCTCTTCGCTCTCCTCCACTGAGCGCTCTCCCTTGCTCTCAGATTCCTCAGTCTCCTCCCCGTTTTCACTCACTATGACAGCTATCTTTTTTTTTGTACAGTCTTTGCTAAGCTAGGTGTTATAGACAAGTTTTTGAGCCGTTTCCGCTCTACTTCCTGAACTCCTCCCGTCGATGCAATCCACTTCCGTTCTGCCGGGCTGGGTTTGTTTTGCTAGCTAGCTCCGTTGTGCCGACAAAGCACTGATATCGCAGTGACAAAGAGGATATAAAAATTACAATTACAACATGAAGAAAAGTGGTTCGGGAACGACGTGTACGGTAGTTGGTTGCAAAAACTAGAGAAAGCACCTGAACGAGTGGTTAGATAGAGAGTGCTACGACCACAAACCAGCTACGAAGAGGCAATGTCCATGCGCTCCATTGTTTACATTTTTTCGCAAGCCTGATACTGACTCGGAATCAAGGACCTGGCTGAAGGCATTGAATCTAAAGAAACCACCCCTCAACGTTTTTGTTTGTTCCTATCACTTTGTTGACCAAAAACCTACCAAGGATAATCCTTTCCCAGAGTTGTGGTTGGGATACAATCGCCCTCCCCAGCCAAAGAGGCGTCAACTCACCCAGCGGACCACTGCCTCCCCCCAGATAAAGAAACGCAGACTTGAATCTGAGGGTAAGTTCAGCAACTTTAGCTATGAAGCTGACAATACTGTTAATTATGAAGAAGTTGTCATACATTAACATTGCTACCGGTATTTTGCTAAGGCAGTTGATTGTTTTGGAGATGGGACAAACAATGCCCATGATAGCTACATCATTAATTGTGTGTGTGTGGGTGTGGGTGTGTGTGTGTGTGTGTGTGTGCCTGCCTGCGTGTGCCTTAGTCTACATCATAAATACAATGCAAGGTGGCAGGCTGTTGTGATGATGATTGTGTGTGTGCGTGTGAGTGCAATGTTGTAGTACACATTTTTCCATTGTGATGTTTGTAGTGAGAGGACTCTATGCCTGCATTAATTTTGCTCCATCCATGTTTTCTCTTCCCCTTTTAGATGCTCCAGAAACCTGTCAGCCTGTCTGTGAGGCCGAGCCTGCTACACCAAAATTTCGAGATGCCCAGACCCAATGGGAGGATCCGTCACATATTGATCACATTTACTGTTCAACAACACAGTCTGTTAAAGTAGACAAGGCCACACAGTGCGAGGCAGAAATGGGTCCTACTGTGACCAGCACCAGGTCATTGATGATGCTAGGTCCCGGCTGTATACAGGAGTGCTTATGGTTCAATTCTTCACCCTGGTGACGGTGTTGTTGCCTTTCAGTAAGCCATCAATTACCCTTACTGTTGTTGACCAAATACTTATGACGTTGATGAAACTAAAACTAAACCTAATATTAGGAGATATTGCTCACCGCTTCAATGTGTCTACATCCATGGCAAGCATTGTGATTAGTCACTGGATTGACGTGATGGGTGAACAGTTCAAAGTCCTGATCCCCTGGCTTCCAAGAGAGACCATTCGTGCCACCATGCCCTTGTCGTTTCAGAGGAACTACCCTGGAACCACCTGCATCATTGACTGTGCCGAAAGTGCCATGCAGAGAGCCACAAACCACGACTCAAGGAGTGACACTTTCAGCCAGTATAAATCACGCAACACTGTGAAATATCTCGTCGCTGTGGCCCCTAATGGGCTAATCATGTTTATATCTGATGCCTATGCTGGCAGAAGCAGCGATAAGTTTATCACCATGGACAGTGGGTTCCTAGACTATCTGAGGGCTGGTGATGAGGTCATGGCGGACCGTGGGTTCACCATTCGAGACTTGCTTGATGAGAGAAGGGTCAGTTTGAACATCCCTGCTTTCACCTACAGGCGCAATCAGTTGACCAATGAGGAGACTACACGCACCAGGCGAGTAGCCAATGTCCGCATACATGTGGAAAGAGCAATCCAGAGACTGAAGGTGTTTAAGATTTTATCCCAGAATGTTCCCATCAGCATGGCACCGAAACTGGACAACATCTTAACCATCTGTGCTGGCCTAGTTAACCTGAAGAGTCCACTGATCAGTGAGGTTTAGAATCTTGCCCTGTGTCCCTGTCTACCAACACCCAGCCATGTTGTTCATTAAATACAGATAAACACAACAAATACTGCATGCATTGTATTTTTTAATATTATATATGAATATTTTCATAGTGATGTAATTGTGTGGGCTGCTTTTGTATTTTACTTTTTAATACCTGTTAAGATTAAACACGCAATCTTTCTTGTTGAAGCCATTTGTTTAGTTTCCTCAAAACAATTAATTAATCCAGTGTTATTTATGTACAGTATGAGCTTACTATGAATTATGAACTGTGTTAAAATAAATTGTAGCACTCTAAGGATTGAAATTACATCAAACTTTATTTTCACTCAAACAGTAGGCACACTGATATATTGCACAGCATAAAGAGATCATGTAAACAATGGACATCTGTTGGCTCCTGTGGGCATGACCTAAATAAGGCAGTTTATTTTGGTTTTAAAATGCTGAGATATTTACTGCAGAACTGTAACCTTCCCTCAACAAAATCATCAACCATTTTCGGGAGCATGTGGGCAAAGTAGAATGTGCGCAGCCTTATGATATGCCCCTGGACAAAGCCTTGGTCGTAGGGTACTTCGATTTCTAGGTGCTCAGTTTTGTTCCAGATCACCAACTTGGAGTGCTGAAGCCCTGTGCAGTGCATCCCAATTTGTACCTGCATGTAGTAGCCTTTTGGACCATTGCAGGCAATATGGTAATCTACCCTATCTCCGTTTGCCACAGTTGTGATTTCGCAGTTCTTTGTTGCCAAAAATTCTGCAAGTGACTTGTTTCCCATCACAGGTGATTTGATCTCCAACAGAATGTCGTTGTTTATCACTCCATCGGGAGATGCTGCAAGCCACGGTTCCTTTTCGCCGTGTTCCCAAACTAGCGTCGACATCGCTGTGTTTACACCGGCAGACGTTGTGCAAA
The DNA here is from genome assembly GCF_020615455.1 of Coregonus clupeaformis. Taxonomy (NCBI): domain Eukaryota; kingdom Metazoa; phylum Chordata; class Actinopteri; order Salmoniformes; family Salmonidae; genus Coregonus; species Coregonus clupeaformis. The sequence continues at coordinate 9,584,861 of NC_059192.1, forward strand.
CAACTTCCGGCGGAAATGAAATGCATTTGTGTAGAGTTATGGCGCCACCCGGGATACAGCGCGTAAACTTGTCTATAGGTGTAGGTGTGTCTGCCCTCCCTCCTTTGGTTGGGGGTGTTTTTTGATCCAGGTTTAGATCTGATAGCTTTATTTATCCCGCCTTTAGCTGTCATCCTTTTCTTCTGAGAGGATGATCTAGCATTCAGACTTTTTCATCTGATGTTCTTTGGACTGCTCTTTCCCTTTCTTGCTACTCTTCTTCTTCTTTGTTCCTCTCTACTTCCTTTGACCTCTTTTTATTGCCCTTTCCTACCTTTCCATTGGCGACTGCAGGTGGGGGGGATTGTTTTCTCTTGTTCTCCCAGGTCGGCTTTCTTCCTTTGTTTCTTTCCGGTGTCTGTTTTCTTCTCTCTCCTACCTTAAATTTTTTTACAGGTGAAATGTCAAGCTTTTATTCCTCTTTTGTTTGAATAAAATGATTACCTGCAGATGCAGAGTGGGAACATAACTACAGACAATATGGTAAAGAAGATAAGTTCAAGTTACCCAGCACAGAAATGAATAACAAAGTATGGGAGATAAATATATACTGAACAAAAATATAAATGCAACATGCAACAATTTCAAGACTTTACTGAGTTACAGTTCATATAAGGAAATCAGTCAATTGAAATAAATTAATTAGGCCCTAATCTATGGATTTCACATGACTGGGCAGATGCACAGCCATGGGTGGGCCTGGCCCAGCCAATCTGAATTAGTTTTACCCACAAAAGGGCTTTATTACAGACAGAAATACTTGTCAGTTTCATTAGCTGTTCGGGTGGCTGGTCTCAGATGATCCTGCAGGTGAAGAACCCGGATCTTATGTCTCTACTTTCAGTAAAACCTTCCAACTTGCCTCAGAGAAGGAATCACTCAGGCGCTCACACACATACATGTTTAGATAACTTCATAAATAGATGCAAGGGCACCAGGTCATGTAACAAGCTTGTCAACCAGAGTCAGTCAGCATTAGGACAGTTTCAGACATTTTACACCATGATCCCGATGGCCACTTGACACACAGGCCGTAGGTTAGACACACAGCTAAGCTACTGACCCCATTAGCTACGGTATCACAAAAGTACTATCATAGTTCTATTGTATTAGCAGACAACATAGGACTTGCTATGGCTAACTACCACAGACAAAAATAACTTCAGGTTTTTGTTATTCAGTTGATGTTCACTAACATTTAAATAATTTTGAACATAGCAAAAGAAAAGCCATTGTACCATCCTACATGGCTATAAATGTTTGGATCTCAGCTTGATAAAGTAACACTAGCTGTAGATTGATCTAAATTATGTGCCATCTCTATAGCTATTCATATTGGGCAGCTGGTGAACGAGGGAGAAGAAAGATGAGAGCAGGTGTGTGGCGAGATTGACAATAGGTGATGACAAACAAGGGAGAGATTGAGAGAATGAAAGAGAGCAGTGCATTCTCTTGGAAAGAATGATTCCATTAGTGCTCTGGAATGCACGGGCTAAGCGCGCCTTCCATCCCCCCCTTCTTCACAGTAAATTCATATCACCCTTTTCAGTTGAAGAGCATTATATTATAGCTAATCTACTAAAACAAAATAATATGTAGCTGAAAAGGTTTTACTTATGGACCAGGTAACGGCATGTCAACAATATGAAAAGGCATTGTATTGGCTACATGAGTGTACAATATGCTCTAAACAGCACATTCTGGCAGAGATCATCATAGTCCATATGGGCCAAGGTGCTTTCTGTCATGTTTGAACAGACAATTAATACATTCTCCCTTTTTCCACCAATAGAGTGAGGTGTTGAGCTGCCTGGTCTTTGAGGGCTGTCCTATTGGAGAGGTTACGTTTCACCAAAGCGATTGTGGCCCAGGCACTTAGTGAACAAAGCACTGCTCCATAATGGATTATTAAAACTCTTGGCTGTGCTTGTATGAAAACAGATTCCTCCTTTATCCACTTGACCGGCCAGCACCAAACTCACGAGGCTCAGGATATACCCTCAGGCCATAGCCATCAGATGTACAGTGGGGAGAACAAGTATTTGATACACTGCCGATATTGCAGGTTTTCCTACTTACAAAGCATGTAGAGGTCTGTAATTTGTATCATAGGTACACTTCAACTGTGAGAGACGGAATCTAAAACAAAAATCCAGAAAATCACATTGTATGATTTTTAAGTAATTGATTTTCATTTTAATGCATGACATAAGTATTTGATACATCAGAAAAGCAGAACTTAATGTTTGGTACAGAAACCTTTGTTTGCAATTACAGAGATCATACGTTTCCTGTAGGTCTTGACCAGGTTTGCACACACTGCAGCAGGGATTTTGGCCCACTTTTCCATACAGACCTTCTCCAGATCCTTCAGGTTTCGGGACTTTCAGCACCCTCAAAAGATTTTCTATTGGGTTCAGGTCTGGAGACCTGGCTAGGCCACTCCAGGACCTTGAGATGCTTCTTACGGAGCCACTCCTTAGTTGCCCTGGCTGTGTGTTTCGGGTCGTTGTCATGCTGGAAGACCCAGCCATGACCCATCTTCAATGCTCTTACTGAGGGAAGGAGGTTGTTGGCCAAGATCTCGCGATACATGGCCCCATTCATCCTCCCCTCAATACGGTGCAGTCGTCCTGTCCCCTTTGCAGAAAAGCATCTCCAAAGAATGATGTTTCCACCTCCATGCTTCACGGTTGGGATGATGTTCTTGGGGTTGTACTCATCCTTCTTCTTCCTCTAAACACGGCGAGTGGAGTTTAGACCAAAAAGCTCTATTTTTGTCTCATCAGACCACATGACCTTCTCCCATTCCTCCTCTGGATCATCCAGATGGTCATTGGCAAACTTCAGACGGGCCTGGAAATGCGCTGGCTTGAGCAGGGGGACCTTGCGTGCGCTGCAGGATTTTAATCCATGACGGCGTAGTGTGTTACTAATGGTTTTCTTTGAGACTGTGGTCCCAGCTCTCTTCAGGTCATTGACCAGGTCCTGCCGTGTAGTTCTGGGCTGATCCCTCACCTTCCTCATGATCATTGATGCCCCACGAGGTGAGATCTTGCATGGAGCCCCAGACCGAGGGTGATTGACCGTCATCTTGAACTTCTTCCATTTTCTAATAATTGCGCCAACAGTTGTTGCCTTCTCACCAAGCTGCTTGCCTATTGCCCTGTAGCCCATCCCAGCCTGTGCAGGTCTACAATTTTATCCCTGATGTCTTTACACAGCTCTCTGGTCTTGGCCATTGTGGAGAGGTTGGAGTCTGTTTGATTGAGTGTGTGGACAGGTGTCTTTTATACAGGTAACCGAGTTCAAACAGGTGCAGTTAATACAGGTAATGAGTGGAGAACAGGAGGGCTTCTTAAAGAAAAACTAACAGGTCTGTGAGAGCCGGAATTCTTACTGGTTGGTAGGTGATCAAATACTTATGTCATGCAATAAAATGCAAATTAATTACTTAAAAATCATACAATGTGATTTTCTGGATTTTTGTTTTAGATTCCGTCTCTCACAGTTGAAGTGTACCTATGATAAAAATTACAGACCACTACATGCTTTGTAAGTAGGAAAATCGGCAAAATCGGCAGTGTATCAAATACTTGTTCTCCCCACTGTATGTACCTTGTTGTGAATGTTGTGATAGAGGGGAGGACAGTCAGAGCATGGCTTGAACCAGCAACCCTAATGTTCAATCAAGCAGTGAATAAAGTCAAACTTCATAGAAAGGAACAGACATGAACTCGTGAAAAAACAAACATGTATTCATTTTCCAGCAGGACATTGTAGTGTGAAAGTTAGATTCAAAAATTAGGGTTCTCATACTCAACCATTCACTACAAAAATATATTCTAGAGCAGACCACTAAAATGCTAAAATACCCAGCATTTCGAGAAACAGTACCAAAATATTTCCTTGTAAGATCTGACTATTGCAGACAACCCCCATTAATAAAACAGACCCAACCGTTAACAGGCCTAGAATCATCATATAGCACATATATATTAAACATTTGACTACAATATCTTAATATTACATTCCTAAATTACATTATTCATTGCGGTGTTGAAAAAAAAGGACGTTTACATGATAAAAATTTAAAACCCCCATAGAAAGTTGTTCCCCTAGAAAGTACAACATGGTATGCTACACAGTAGTGGACAAGTACCTACGACAGGTTATAACTTATAACTGGTTATTACACGTTAACGAGCGGACGGTAGGGGCAGGTCAGTTGGCCAAAAAAGCGCTTGGGGAGACATTTACGGCACAGTGGTCTTATATGACTAGTCTGGTAGGCAGATCTGTTTCTGAGTTGGCAAAAGCAAGAACGGAGCCTGTATACACAAGGAGCGCTGATCCAGGACCTGTCCATATTACACAAGGAGCGCTGATCCAGGACCTGTCCATATTACACAAGGAGCGCTGATCCAGGACCTGTCCATATTACACAAGGAGCGCTGATCCAGGACCTGTCCATATTACACAAGGAGCGCTGATCCAGGACCTGTCCATATTACACAAGGAGCGCTGATCCAGGACCTGTCCATATTACACAAGGAGCGCTGATCCAGGACCTGTCCATATTACACAAGGAGCGCTGATCCAGGACCTGTCCATATTACACAAGGAGCGCTGATCCAGGACCTGTCCATATTACACAAGGAGCGCTGATCCAGGACCTGTCCATATAATCTTCCAGACATAAAAAGGCTAAATTGATCCTAGAACAGCGCTCTTCCTCAGAGGCTTTGTGGATATGGTTTCTGCTCTAGCTACCAGACTGTTGTTCTAGTATCAGGTGTGGATATGGTTTCTGCTCTAGCTACCAGACTGTTGTTCTAGTATCAGGTGTGGATATGGTTTCTGCTCTAGCTACCAGACTGTTGTTCTAGTATCAGGTGTGGATATGGTTTCTGCTCTAGCTACCAGACTGTTGTTCTAGTATCAGGTGTGGATATGGTTTCTGCTCTAGCTACCAGACTGTTGTTCTAGTATCAGGTGTGGATATGGTTTCTGCTCTAGCTACCAGACTGTTGTTCTAGTATCAGGTGTGGATATGGTTTCTGCTCTAGCTACCAGACTGTTGTTCTAGTATCAGGTGTGGATATGGTTTCTGCTCTAGCTACCAGACTGTTGTTCTAGTATCAGGTGTGGATATGGTTTCTGCTCTAGCTACCAGACTGTTGTTCTAGTATCAGGTGTGGATATGGTTTCTGCTCTAGCTACCAGACTGTTGTTCTAGTATCAGGTGTGGATATGGTTTCTGCTCTAGCTACCAGACTGTTGTTCTAGTATCAGGTGTGGTTTAAAATGAACTGTTGTGATTCCACAGATACTCATGTGTTGCTCTCGCTCTCTCACACCAAACAATGTCTTGTCAGCATCAGCAAACAAACTACTACGTCAAAACAGGTCACTTTTTTAAACATTCTTGTTTTCCTTGTACAGTTTCCCCCCCCCCCCATCCATCCATCTAGATTGTAGATCAAATCAAAACAATACAAAATCACATTAAAATTAAATTACTAATAAAACAGGAATAAAAACATGTCCGTCCGTCCGTCCCTCCTCCCCCTCTCCCCCGTGTCTCTCTCTAAGAGACGAAGGCAAGCGAGGATGTGCTGAGGCAAGGTTGGGATTGGACGAACCAGAGTTCCACAGGTCCGCTTGGGTTCAATGGCGAAAGGCTGAAGGTCGGAAGGCCGTGACTGGGGTCGGGGTGAGGAGAGAGTGGGTGGGTGAGTGAGTAGGGTGTTTTAAATGCAATTATGGCTTGTGTGTTAACTAAGTGGCTTTGGAGAAGCGCGTCAGCGGAATGACCATATTATCATTACCACTGTGTGGCAGGTGTAGAGGTCCTGAGTGTAGGAGGGTATCACAGTAAAGTGGTTGGTCTTTAGGCACAGCCGGTGGTCCCCCTCTCCATATCTCTCCTCTCTATATGGGCTAGTCTCAGATCACACCCTAGTCCTCATACACTACACCACTCACCCTATATGGGCTTTGCTCAAAAGCAGTGCACTACTTGGGGAATACAGTGCCATTTGGGGTTCAGCCTCTCAGGCTAGGGGTCAGGGGTGAGTCTCTGGGGGCTAGGGGTCATGGTTCAGGGGTCAGTAGTGGCAGTAGTAGTGTTGGCGTAGTTTGCTAGGCAGGAGTCGCTAGGCAGACTCCACGATCATGCCCAGGAGAGGCTGGCTCAGTCTGAGAGCGAGAGAGGCAGAGAGAGAGAGAGGCAGAGAGAGAGAGAGAGAGAGAGAGAGAGAGAGAGAGAGAGAGAGGCAGAGAGAGAGGCAGAGAGGGAGAGAGAGGCAGAGAGAGAGAGCGAGAGAGGCAGAGAGAGAGAGAGGCAGAGAGAGAGAGAGGCAGAGAGAGAGAGGCAGAGAGAGAGAGAGGCAGAGAGAGAGAGAGGCAGAGAGAGACAGAGAGACAGAGAGGCAGAGAGGCAGAGAGAGAGCGAGGCAGAGAGCGAGAGAGAGAGGGAGAACAAGAGATGAGCAAAACAAATGAACAACCTCAATGCCATCGCCATAGTAATCATCATCACCATTGTGATACTCATCATACTCCTCTAGACTAATACTGATCCAGACCTGGGTTCAAATACCATTTCAGACCTGGGTTCAAATACCATTTCAGACCTGGGTTCAAATACCATTTCAGACCTGGGTTCAAATACCATTTCAAATATCTTAGTTACTTTCACATACATTCAAAATAGATATTCAGTGGCTGAATATTTTTAATGTTTTTGGAAACACACTTGGAAAGTTTTAGAAAAAACTAAAATACACTGACTAAAATACAGTACACTCATGCATTTAAGCTAGGTATTTTAAATTGTATTTAAAAAAAATACTAAACAAAAATATAAATGCAACATCTAAAGTGTTGGTTCCATGTTTCATGAGCTGAAATAAAAGATCCCAGAAATGTTCCATCTGCACAAAAAACGTATTTGTTCACATTCCTGTTAGTGAGCATTTCTCCATTGCCAAGATAATCCATCAACCTGACAGGTGTGACATATCAAGAAGCTGATTAAACAGCATGATCATTACACAGGTGCACCTTGTGCTGGGACAATAAAAGCACACACTAAAATGTGCAGTTTTGTCACAAAATGCAATGCCACAGATGTTTCAAGTTGAGGGAGCGTGCAATTGGCAGGCTGACTACAGGAATGTCCACCAGAGATGTTGCCAGATAATTTAATGTTAATTTCTCTACCCTAATCCGCCTCCAACGTTGTTTTAGAGAATTTGGCAGTACGTCCAACCGGCCTCACAACCGCAGACCACATGTAACCACACCAGCCCAGGACCTCCACATCCGGCTTCTTCACCTGCGGGATCGTCTGAGACCAGCCACCCGGACAGCTGATAAAACTGAGGAGTATTTCACTCTGTAATAACGCCCTTTTGTGGGGAAAAACTCATTCTGATTGGCTGGGCCTGGCACCCAATTGGGTGGGCCTATGCCCTCCCAGACCCACCCATGGCTGCACCTCTGCCCAGTCATGTGAAATCCATAGATTAGGGCCTAATTTATTTATTTCAACTAACTGATTTCCTTATATGAACTGAAACTCAGTAAAACCTAGAAATTGTTGGATGTTGCGTTTATATTTTTGTTCAGTATAGTTATAGGTGTTATGTGATGAAATTAGGTGGTCTTCCTTTCTGCTGAGTGGCATTGGTATTGTGGCTTTATGTGATCTCTGGTCACGTTTTCATTCATCTCAGTTAACCCAGAACTAAAAGCTTGCATAATTTGGTCAGACGCTTAGTTATGTTGACGTAGTCTGGCTACATTCGTTTAAATGCCCTGGTGTCATCCTAGTGGGTCTGTCACAGTGAAGCCGCAGGGACAGACTCACCGTTTAAAAAAAATATATAAAACATTAATACAAAATGATCACTAAAGTAGTGCACTGGGCTTTTACTAGTCCTGTATTAGCGGACTGATATAGATGCCTTTGGCGCAGGCAAAAAAAAATATGTCTCCTCCCCATGGCTGCGCCCCTGTCCAGTCATGTGAAATCCATAGATGAATGAATTTATTTTAATTGACTGATTTCATATGAAGTGTAACTCAGTAAACACGTTGAATGTTGCGTTAATATTTTAGTTCAGTATAGTATTTGAAATAAGTACTTGAAAATACTATTTGGAAGACTATTTGGTTTTTTACAAATAACCATTCAAATACTCAAAGTAAAAGTACTCGTTTTGGGCTGTGTATTCAAAAATACTCACACAGAAAAAGTATTTGAAATACCAGATACTCAAATACACATGTATTTGAAGCCAGGTCTGCACTGATCATATCCAACTCACCTCCATTGGACAGCACCTTGCCTCCAGCGAGAGCACTCTTCACGTTGTTCTCCAGGAATGCCCTGTATCAAACACAAATTAGCACCAACAAAACACATTGGCATGTTAAGAGTTAACAGCATTGGGCCAGTAACCAAAAGGTTGCTGATTCGAAAGCCCGAGCTGTCTGTGCCCTTGAGCAAGGCACTTAACCCTAATTGCGCCTGTAAATCGCTCTGGATAAGAGCGTCAGCTAAATGACTAAAATGTCAAACGAAACAGTTTCATGAACACTTGGCTTCAGGGACGAATACTCACGGCTGGTGTCCTTCTAGAGATTTCTGGATCTCCTGAAGCACAGCTGTGAGGAACAAACACGTCAGACCTCAGACACACAATGATGATTGACAGTTGCCATGAATTAAGTTGGTCACGATGAAACATGCAATGGTATGGTTATGGATTCCTATGTAGCAGATAGAGCTGATAGTCAGGTGTACTGGATGCCAACAGGACAGTCAAAGTACACACTTCAACGTGGCTCAGCTGGCGAAAGCACGGCGCTAGCAACCCCGCAGGGTTCACATACTAAAACGTTGCTGTTGGTTACGGTTAAGTTCTGCTGGTTACTCACTCTCGTCATTCAGCAAAGCATGCTCCATCACACGTCTAGCAGAGCGCTCTGAAAACAAACCGCATCGCAGGACGCAGTGAGAACAAACTGTCCTCTTAAAACACAGGCAGCAAGCTGATCAACAAGCAAACAGGCTGACAGCCTAACAGAGACTGTAAGCGCTTGCTGAAGTACTCAGTTAGGCATAGACACATGCACGTTTCAGTACTAGTGACATAACTATAGGATTATACTCTAGTTGTTTAAAGTAGCACCAACGGCGTGTGATCTTACCCACGTCGTCGGTGTCCCTCGTAGAATTTCTGGAATGAGAAAAAAAAAGTTCTGTAAAATGTGAAAAGTTACAATTAAAGTCAAAAAGTAACTGTCAAAATGCAGTGCTTCCAAAGTCGATAGTGAAATCCCACTAAAGAGAAACGGTGGGAGTACCTGTGCTCCACAGAGGCCCCGTCAGGCTGTGCCCGAGGCAGGGTGGAGCAGGGTGTCTGGGAGGGCACCTCCACAAGAGAGCGGGGCTCCACCACACAGCGAGCGGACAGAGAGAAACGCTCAAACTCAGACGGAGAGATCAGGTAGAAACCTGAAGAGGAGAAAGACGACAGGAGCGAGGGAGGAAGGAAAGCTGTACACATGAAATGTAAAATGCTTGTGTGAGGTCAAATGTGCGTGTCACGCTCTCCGGCCCTACCCTGTCCGTGCTTGGTGAAGACACAGGATGCGATGCCGCTCACGTCCTCTCTGCGGATACATGGGTACTGGACCTGCAATTTCACCCCAGGCAACGACACCACGTGGAGGTCTCCCTGATTGGTCAGGACGGTGAGGCCGCTCTCACCGTAGTCCTCCGAGCGGCTGCTGCCGAACCAGGCCACGCCCACCCGGCGCACGCGAGAGCCGTCGATGGCGGTGAGCTTCAACTTCATCTTAGCGCTCACCTTCGGCAGGGTGAACACCTGGAGACAGAGATAAACATTCAATTATTCAAGTCTTGGAGGACAAAACATATTCTGTGTTTCTTTATCAACCTGTGGCCAAATAAAGTGTGAGTGGGTAAGGTGTGTGTGTGTGAGTGAGTGGGGTAGGGTGTGTGAGTGAGTGAGAGGGATAGGGGGTGTGTGTGAGTGTGTGGGGTAGGGTGTGAGTGTGTGAGTGGGGTAGGGTGTGAGTGAGTGAGTGGGGTAGGGTGTGTGTGGGTGAGTGGGGTAGGGTGTGTGAGTGAGTGAGTGAGAGGGATAGGGGGTGTGTGAGTGAGAGTGAGTGGGGTGTGTGTGAGTGTGTGGGGTAGGGTGTGTGTGTGTGTGAGTGTGTGTGAGTGGGAGGGATAGGATGTGAGTGGGTGAGTGAGTGGGGTAGGGTGTGTGTGTGTGGGGGTAGGGTGTGTGTGTGTGTGTGGGGTAGGGTGTGTGAGTGTGTGAGTGTGTGTGAGTGGGAAAGGGTGTGTGTGTGTGTGTGTGTGTGAGTGAGTGGGGTAGGGTGTGAGTGTGTGTGAGAGGGGTAGGGTGTGAGTGTGTGTGAGTGAGTGGGGTAGGGTGTGAGTGAGTGTGAGTGAGTGGGGTAGGGTGTGAGTGTGTGTGAGTGAGTGAGTGGGGTAGGGTGTGAGTGTGTGTGAGTGTGTGTGAGTGAGTGAGTGGGGTAGGGTGTGTGAGTGAGAGTGAGTGGGTTGTGTGTGAGTGTGTGGGGTAGGGTGTGTGTGTGAGTGTGTGTGAGTGGGAGGGATAGGGTGTGAGTGGGTGAGTGAGTGGGGTGGGGTGTGTGTGTGTGTGTGTGGGGTAGGGTGTGTGTGTGTGTGTGTGTGGGGTAGGGTGTGTGAGTGTGTGTGAGTGAGTGGGGTAGGGTGTGTGTGTGAGAGAGGGGTAGGGTGTGAGTGTGTGTGTGTGAGTGAGTGGGGTAGGGTGTGAGTGTGTGTGAGTGGGGTAGGGTGTGAGTGTGTGTGAGTGAGTGAGTGGGGTAGTGTGTGTGAGTGGGATAGGGTGTGAGTGTGTGTGAGTGAGTGAGTGAGTGGGGTAGGGTGTGAGTGTGTGTGAGTGAGTGAATGGGGTAGGGTGTGCGTGTGTGTGAGTGAGTGAGGTAGGGTGTGTGTGTGTGGGGTAGGGTGTGAGTGTGTGTGAGTGAGTGAGTGGGGTAGGGTGTGTGTGTGTGTGTGAGTGTGTGTGAGTGGGAGGGATAGGGTGTGAGTGGGTGAGTGAGTGGGGTAGGTAGGGTGTGTGTGTGTGTGGGGTAGGGTGTGTGTGTGTGTGTGTGGGGTAGGGTGTGTGAGTGTGTGAGTGTGTGTGAGTGGGAAAGGGTGTGTGTGTGTGTGAGTGAGTGGGGTAGGGTGTGAGTGTGTGTGAGAGGGGTAGGGTGTGAGTGTGTGTGAGTGAGTGGGGTAGGGTGTGAGTGAGTGTGAGTGAGTGGGGTAGGGTGTGAGTGTGTGTGAGTGTGTGTGAGTGAGTGAGTGGGGTAGGGTGTGAGTGTGTGTGAGTGTGTGTGAGTGAGTGGGGTAGGGTGTGTGTGTGAGTGTGTGTGAGTGGGAGGGATAGGGTGTGAGTGGGTGAGTGAGTGGGGTGGGGGTGTGTGTGTGTGTGTGTGTGTGGGGTAGGGTGTGTGTGTGTGTGTGTGGGGTAGGGTGTGTGAGTGTGTGTGTGTGGGGTAGGGTGTGTGAGTGTGTGAGTGTGTGTGAGTGAGTGGGGTAGGGTGTGTGTGTGAGAGAGGGGTAGGGTGTGAGTGTGTGTGTGTGAGTGAGTGGGGTAGGGTGTGAGTGTGTGTGAGTGAGTGAGTGGGGTAGTGTGTGTGAGTGGGATAGGGTGTGAGTGTGTGTGAGTGAGTGAGTGAGTGGGGTAGGGTGTGAGTGTGTGTGAGTGAGTGAGTGAGTGGGGTAGGGTGTGAGTGTGTGTGAGTGAGTGAATGGGGTAGGGTGTGAGTGAGTGAGGTAGGGTGTGTGTGTGTGGGGTAGGGTGTGAGTGTGTGTGAGTGAGTGAGGTAGGGTGTGTGTGTGTGGGGTAGGGTGTGAGTGTGTGTGAGTGAGTGAGTGAGGTAGGGTGTGTGTGTGTGGGGTAGGGTGTGAGTGTGTGTGAGTGAGTGAGTGGGGTAGGGTGTGAGTGTGTGAGAGGGGTAGGGTGTGTGTGTGTGTGGGTGAGTGAGTGAGTGGGGTAGGGTGTGAGTGTGTGTGAGTGAGTGAGTGAGTGGGGTAGGGTGTGAGTGTGTGTGAGTGAGTGAGTGAGTGGGGTAGGGTGTGAGTGTGTGTGAGTGAGTGAATGGGGTAGGGTGTGAGTGTGTGTGAGTGAGTGAGGTAGGGTGTGTGTGTGTGGGGTAGGGTGTGTGTGTGTGTGGGTGAGTGAGTGGGGTAGGGTGTGAGTGTGTGTGAGTGAGTGAGTGAGTGGGGTAGGGTGTGAGTGTGTGTGAGTGAGTGAGGTAGGGTGTGTGTGTGTGTGGGGTAGGGTGTGAGTGTGTGGGGTAGTGTGTGTGTGTGTGTGTGTGTGTGTGTGAGAGTGAGTGGGATAGGGTGTGTGTGTGTGGGGTAGGGTGTGTGTGAGTGTGTGTGTGGGGTAGGGTGTGTGTGTGTGTGTGTGTGTGTGTGTGTGTGAGAGAGAGAGTGGGATAGGGTGTGTGTGTGTGTGAGTGAGTGGGGTAGGGTGTGTGTGTGTGTGTGTGTGTGTGTGTGTGTGTGTGTGAGAGAGTGAGTGGGGTAGGGTGTGAGTGTGTGGGGTAGGGTGTGAGTGTGTGAGTAGGGTGTGTGTGAGTGGGGTAGGGTGTGAGTGTGTGGGGTAGGGTGTGTGTGTGTGAGTAGGGTGTGTGTGTGTGTGTGTGTGTGTGTGTGAGAGAGTGAGTGGGATAGGGTGTGTGTGTGTGTGAGTGAGTGGGGTAGGGTGTGTGTGTGTGTGTGTGTGTGTGTGTGTGTGTGTGTGTGTGTGTGTGTGTGTGTGTGTGTGTGAGAGTGAGTGGGGTAGGGTGTGAGTGTGTGGGGTAGGGTGTGTGTGTGTGTGTGTGTGTGTGAGAGAGTGAGTGGGATAGGGTGTGTGTGTGTGTGAGTGAGTGGGGTAGGGTGTGTGTGTGTGTGTGTGTGTGTGTGTGTGTGTGAGAGTGAGTGGGGTAGGGTGTGAGTGTGTGGGGTAGGGTGTGAGTGTGTGAGTAGGGTGTGAGTGTGTGAGTAGGGTGTGAGTGTGTGAGTAGGGTGTGTGTGAGTGGGGTAGGGTGTGAGTGTGTGGGGTAGGGTGTGAGTGTGTGGGGTAGGGTGTGTGAGTGTGTGTGTGTGTGTGTGTGTGTGTGTGTGTGTGTGTGTGAGAGTGAGTGGGGTAGGGTGTGAGTGTGTGGGGTAGGGTGTGAGTGTGTGAGTAGGGTGTGTGTGAGTGGGGTAGGGTGTGAGTGTGTGGGGTAGGGTGTGTGTGTGTGAGTAGGGTGTGTGTGTGTGAGTAGGGTGTGAGTGTGTGGGGTAGGGTGTGAGTGTGTGGGGTAGGGTGTGTGTGTGTGAGTAGGGTGTGTGTGTGTGAGTAGGGTGCGTGTGTGTGAGTAGGGTGTGTGTGTGTGAGTAGGGTGTGAGTGTGTGGGGTAGGGTGTGAGTGTGTGGGGTAGGGTGTGTGTGTGTGAGTAGGGTGCGTGTGTGTGAGTAGGGTGTGTGTGTGTGAGTAGGGTGTGTGTGTGTGAGTAGGGTGTGAGTGTGTTATCACCTTAAACTGTTCCTCTGATATCACCAGTAGCTGGTGTGAACCCTGCATGTCAGCTGAGCGGGCCAGGTCGTGTGCCACCTCCAGGGGCTCAGGCAGAGGGGAACCGTGGCCGTCCAACACCACGATGCCCACTACTGGAGCGCGGTGCATCAACTGGATCTCCTTAGCTGGAGAGAGAGAGAGAGAGAGCGAGACAAGGTACGTTTTGGTGTTTGCTTTCACTGACTTCTTTAGAGAGATGGACGAGAGGAGAGGGTCAATGGAGGCACGAGGGAGAGAGATGTGTAAGGACGTCTGTGTGTTCTCACCAGGGTGGGCGGTGACGGGGTCCTCTGCTCTGCGTTCCGCAGGCGGTAGGCGGAGCTGGTAGGCGAATACTGAGCCCCCATTGGTCCCTGCCCACAGAGAGGGCGTGTTGTGGGAGCCTATAGGACAAAAGAGGCATGAGCAATATGAGTCATCACAAATATTAACTAGCCCAGCGTCTGTGTGTGTGAGAGAGAGACCTACTGTCTGAGAGGAAAGTGTCAGCGAAGTAGAGCGTGCGTACGAGGCCGGTGAAGGAGTCGTCTGGGGATCGAGGCTCGATCTTTCTCTGAACAGGAGCTAACTCCATTTCTGCTAGCTCGGCCTCCAGACGAGCATTGGCCTCCTGCACCTAGAGGCACACAGAGAGAGAGGAGTCTGTTTGAGACACACTTCCTGGTCTTCAACAACTGATCTTCAGGGACTTGGTTCAATAAGGATTCATGCAGTCATGTTTAACATAAAAAAAAAAAAATGTTTGGTTGTTGTTTACCTTAGCTGCACTGTTGACGTGGTGTTTGCGTAAAGACACTCGGCTGCGTCTGATCCTTCTGAAGGACTGGCGGAGAGACTTCTTAATGCTCTTTACTCTGGATAGAGGACCTTCCATAGCCAGCTGGTCACTGGGGTTCAGGGTACACCTACAGGAGGGCAGGGGTTAACACACACACAGTAGTCTAAATCCCATCTCCGCTACCGGCCATTATTTTGAAGTCATACAGGCAGAAAGATGCAGAAACACACTCTTACCTGACGAGGACGTTGTTTTTCTGCTGGTAGTCGTAGAGTCCGAAGCCGTGGCTGGTGCCGAAGGTCACTAGTTTCCACTCAGAGTGCAGGGTGAGGGCAGTGACCACGGCCGGAGGCTGACACTGGATCAGGGCAAAGGGCTGGAAACCTGGGGGGAACGTCACCGGATCCTCCTTCACCACCAGACGCGTGTGGCCCTGATAGGAAGAGATGGTTACGCAAACGTTATAGAACGTTAACGAAATGTTATAGAATGTTACCAAAACGTTATAGTATGTTACCAAAACGTTATAGTATGTTACAGTATGTTGCCAAAACATAAAACGTATTGATCACTCATCATCTTTAAACTCACTGAAATCCAATGAAATCAAAATTGCATTGCAGTATCTACATTTGTATAACGTCATGTGGTTTACCTTCCAGCGGAAGCCCTCCTGGCCCTGTAAAAGGTCGGCTACCGAGGCTTCCACCGTCTGTTCTGCTGCCTCGTCATTCAGCTCCAACACCAGGATCTACGGAGGGAGAGTTCAGGCAGTAACAGGTGTGGTAGTGGTTTTCTAACACTCAGTCAGACGTTCACCTTTCTCTGTCAGTGTGCACCCCTGTGCTGGTCAACTAACTCAGACCCCCCCGTTCTTTTGTTAATGACAGATCAGAATAGAAGAGCCTTCCCCCTGATGATCCAGTGCTCTATAAAAGGAGGAGAGATCAGTTTCATTTCCACATTTTCTGATTAAAGAAGTGGCTTATTTATCAGAGTACATTATCTAATGACTATAGGAGAGTTATACAGCATGGGTCTGGAAAATGGGTCGTTCACTGAATGTGTGACTGTCCGTGACCCAAATAACCTCAGGAAAAGATTGCCATGGGGAATCACGACCTGGTGCCAAAGAATGTCGTAAATAAAGATAAAAAAAAAAAAAAAAAAAGGCTGGTTTTATACCAGTAATGTCCAAAAATGTCTGACGCTGCACTTTGGTAAACTGGCCACCAGAGGGAGTAGTGGTTGGTTTTCCCCTGGTCAACTCACCTGTCCAGCAGTGCCAGCTACCGTCAGGTAGCCGCTGTATTTACACAGGTGGATCTTCTGAACGCCCAGACGAGGGTCATCACTGTACGGGTCAAAACATCCCACCTGGGGGGAGAAGAGGAGAGAGGGACATGGTATTTATTCAGAGTCACTACATACACAGGGACACCTCTATACCTTTGTGGTTCATGGATGTTATTATACAAACATCAGAATGGTGGTAACTCATTTATACACACACACACACCTACCTTTCTGAAAGGTGGCCACTCTCCCTCTGCGCCCTGGTTCATGTTGTCATTGGGGTCTGCATCAGTGTGGAACACCCCTGCCGTGCTCAGCTTATACATGGGGTACAGACAGACCCCCGACGCATCCCAGAAACGCACCGTACCGTCCTCATGCCTGTGAGAGGGGGAAGGAAGATGAAGACAGGTTTGTGAGGATTAACAAGCAGAGAAACAAATTACTTTAACTCTTTGAAACCCTGTTCACGGTCTCCATAGCAACATTACTTTAACTCTTTGAAACCCTGTTCACGGTCTTCATAGCAACATTACTTTAACTCTTTGAAACCCTGTTCACGGTCTCCACATAGCAACATTACTTTAACTATTTGAAACCCTGTTCACGGTCTCCACATAGCAACATTTAACATAGATCCTAACTTGTATTGAAATGAAACTAATGAGCGGTGAATGTCCACTGACCCTGTGAGAAGTAGGTCTCTCTGAGGAGCGTCTGGAGACAGGTTCTGTCCTCCTGTTATAGGCCACGGCTGGACGGAGGGAGACAGGGGGAGACAGAGGAGACAGGGGGAGACAGAGGATGAGAGAACATGTAAGAGAGAGGATTTAGGTGAATCAATTTGAGCTCCATCAATTCAGACCGACTTCCTGCTCAGGTGTTTGCATGGGTGCATGTATGTGTGGTGCAGGAACTTGCTTGAGCAGTGTGTGTGTGTGTGTGTGTGTGTGTGTCACCTACCTTCTTAGAGTAGTGTGTGTTCTGCAGTGCCCCTGCAGACAGGACCTTCTCCCACAGCTTCAGGGGTATAGCAGAGACATGATGGGAGCAGGTGATGGCAGAGCAGTGGAGAGGCACCAGGTACGGCGTCTGGATGACTGGCCATCCTTCAGTCTGGAGATCGATCACTACCAGCTCCTCTTCCACTAGCACGACCAGCGCACTGGGGTCGCCTGGACAGAGGGAGAGGGATTAGGCTGGCTGTGTTGGTGGTCAGTGTGTGTGTGTGTGTGTGTGTGTGTGTGTGTAGCCCCCTGCCTTTCTACCTGTGTGATCTGGTCCGTCTCTGATGACGAAGAAGTCGATGATTCTGGAGGTGAAGTCCAGAGCCACGTGTGTTTTACTGTGGATCACACTGATACAGTGTCTGTCTCCGTAGCTGGCCCTGGGCATGCCGCCACTGAACAACAGGAAGGGAGGCCTGGACACACACACACACACACACACACACACACACAGGGAGAAGACAGAACCAGATCAGAAGATATTTACAGTTGGATTCATGTAGAACAATGGGGGACGTGAAATCTGTTGGGGAAATAATAATTTGGGGTCGATACAGCAGACACAGGGAGTGAGCACGAGGAAGGAAAGAAACTCACTCACCCTTGTTTTGTAGGGAGCTGGATGATTTTAGAGATGGCCTTACAGGGGAAGTGGCCTGCACAGGAGAGACAAACCGTCAAATCAATTGATGGAGAATCAACGTACCCATTCAGCATTCAATCAATAACGTCATCATCCCTGTCACTGTGTTCTGTGAGGTTCAACAGAGAGGAACAGGACTTTGACTTGTGATGCTTCCTCACCGTACGGTACTTCGGACTTCTCCTGTTCGCTCTGTGTCCCCTCCCCGGCCACTGTCCAGCGGCAGTAGCTGCCGTCGCTATGGGAACTGAGAACATGGTCACCGTCCTCCGTCCACCACACGCTCTCCAGTTGCTATAGACGCAGAGTCAAACAGGGAGTCAAGACCAGAGCCCTGGAGATCCAGACACCAACACAGAGACACAGACCCACATTGTACCTGTGTAGCGGGGATGTGTTTGACTGCTGATTGGTGCTCCATGTCCCAGATGACCATGATGCCTCGCCCGTAGCCAATCAGAACCTGGCGTGGGTTGACGGGATTCTCCTGTAAGGACTCGACATGCTCCAGGCTCCTACGACCTCCATACTCCTCTGGTACACTACAGAGGGAGGGAAAGATGGGGTTGGGTTTTAGCATCATTATGGATCAAGTACGTGTGTGTGTGTGTGTGTGTGTGTGTGTGTGTGTGTGTGTGTGTGTGTGTGTGTGTGTGTGTGTGTGTGTGTGTGAGAGAATGTGTGGGAGGCATTAACACTAATCAATAGCAGATTCCAGCTGTTTAGGGGACAAATATTTCCAACTCAGTGACTTTAAAGCAATTAAAGGCAGCACACTAGTGTGGGGTGTAACCTACCCTAGTGTGGGGTGTAACCTACCCTAGTGTGGGGTGTAACCTACCCTAGTGTGGGGTGTAACCTACCCTAGTGTGGGGTGTAACCTACCCTAGTGTGGGGTGTAACCTACCCTAGTGTGGGGTGTAACCTACCCTAGTGTGGGGTGTAAATTACCCTAGTGTGGGGTGTAAATTACCCTAGTGTGGGGTGTAAATTACCCTAGTGTGGGGTGTAAATTACCCTAGTGTGGGGTGTAAATTACCCTAGTGTGGGGGGTGTGCGTGTACCTGTTGGTGACGTTCTCCAGGCTGATGTTCTTCTCCTCTAGTTCTCTGAAGCCCGGTACCTCCACTACGAACACGTGGCCTCCCTCTGTTCCCAGAAACAGCAGCTTCCCAGAGGAGTGGGCTAGCACTGCCGTCACCCGAGTTACACTGGGGGGAGCACTGACGGAGGGAATGAGAAAGAGAGGGAAAGAGGGAGGGATGAGATGAAGTTAACAGGTTGAATCTGGCAAAGACAAAGTTTTAAAAAGCGAGCAGTTAAAAGAGCTGGATCCATTGCCTGGGCTACTGGGGGAGGTTGAGGCCTTAAAAACAGGAATGATTACAGTAATAAAATGGAAGAAATACAAGCTGAAAAGAAGATATTGAAAACTACCGTGGACTCCCTAAAAAGACACTACGGAGAGGATACGGTATGAAAATAAAACAATGAAAGCAGAATGATTTGATCTAAAGTGCAGAAGTATGAAGAATAATATTGTTACAATGGGAATAAAGGAGGAGGACAACTATCAGTCAACGGAGGAAAAAGTCAAGGGGGTTCATGAAACATAATCTCAAATTGACGGACGAACAGCTGGATACAATTGATTTTCAAAGAGCTCACCGTTTGAGGGGAGGGAAAGCCCCGTCTGATAGTAGCTATGCTAACTCACTACAAAATGAAGATTGCCTTGTTACAACAACAGGGTAGGGAACTGAAGAACACCCTGTTCTCTATTAATGAACAATTTCCCCATGAAATAGTGGAGACGACGTGCCCTGCACCCCACTTTCAAAAGGCTCCGAGCAGAGAAGCAGAATGTTCATCAAGTGGTCGATAAAATTGTACGCAAACAACAAAATGTTCAAGGACTCGAAGATGACAACATGGCTGCGAGTGATAGCAGGAGGTAGCTGAAGTAATCCCCGATACACATTGTACTACATTACAATTATGGATTAATTAAAAAAAAATTAAAAATATATATTTGTAAAATGTTATGCATGGACATTTTTTCTTCTCTCGTGCAGTACGGAACCGTTGACTTCTGGGAAATGCGAAATGGGTACTTATCCTTTTTATTTAGGCAATATGGAACCTTGGACTACATGACCTTAAACATCTGGTTTTGATTCAGGGAAGGTGAAGATGGGTAAGGCTGAATTTTTTGATTTTTGTTTGGTTAATTAATTTGAAGATTGCACAGGCAGTGAATTAGAAATACCACGTTTTTGCAAATTTATAGAATAAAAAAACCTGAAATATCACATTTACATAATTATTCAGACCCTTTACTCAGTACTTTGTTGAAGCACCTTTGGCAGCAATTAAAGCCTCGAGTCTTCTTGGGTATGACGCTAAAAGCTTGGCACATCCGTATTTGGGGAGTTTCTCCCATTCTTCTCTGCAGATCCTCTTAAGCTCTGTCAGGTTGGATGGAGAGCGTTGCTGCGCTGCTATTTTCAGGTCTCTCCAGAGATGTTAGATTGAGTTCAAGTCCGGGCTCTGACTGGGCCACTCAAGGACATTCAGAGACTTGTCCCGAAGCCACTCCTGCGTTTTCTTGGCTGCATACTTAGGGTCGTTGTCCTGTTGGAAGGTGTACGTTCGCCCCAGTCTGAGCGCTCTGGAGCAGGTTTTCATCAAGGATCTCTGTACTTTGCTCCGTTCATCTTTCCCTTGATCCTGACTAGTCTCCCAGTCCCTGCAGCTGAAAAACATCCCCAGATCATAATGCTGCCACCCCCATGCATCACCGTAGGGAGGGTTTTCAAGTTTCCTCCGGACGTGACGCTTGGCATTCAGTTCAAAGAGTTGAATCTTGGTTTCATCAGACAAGATAATCTTGTTTCTCATGGTCTGAGAGTCTTTAGGTGCCTTTTGGCAAACTCCAAGCGTGCTGTCATGTGCCTTTTACTGAAGAGAGGCTTCCGTCTGGCCACTCTACCATAAATGCCTGATTGGTGGAGTGCTGCAGAGATGGTTGTCCTTCTGGAAGGTTCTCCCATATCCACAGAGGAACTCTGGAGCTCTGTCAGAGTGACCATCGGGTTCTTGGTCACCTCCCTGACCAAGGCCCTTCTCCCCAGATTGCTCAGTTTGGCTGGAAGGCCAGCTCTAGGTGATTTCAGGTGAAGCTGATTGAGAGAATGCCAAGAGTGTGCAAAGCTGTCATCAAGGCAAAGGATGGCTATTTTGAATCTCATAAAATATATATTTTGATTAGTTTAACACTTTTTTGGTTACTACATGATTCCATATGTGTTATTTCATAGTTTTGATGTCTTCACTATTATTCTACAATGTAGAAAATAGTAAAAAATAAAAGAAAAACCCTTGAATGAGTAGGTGTGTACAAACTTTTGACTGGTACTGTATATATAGCAGAAAAGCTGTAAAAACCAAAAAGGTGTGTCCTATGAAGGGGGGGTTAATAATAAAAATACTATTTAAGGTGCATCCATGTTTGCCATTGAATGTGTGCATGTCACCATAGAAATAGATTTTCTATCTAGTTCTGTGCATGTCACTCAGTGAGTCTGTTACCATGGCGATCCAATGAGTTCGAATGTGTGAGAAATAGAAAGCAAGATTGAGAGGGGGTAGGAGAGAAATCAAGTCAGGAAGTGGTGGGGTGTAGTGTGTGTGTGTACGTGTCTCACCCCGGTGGTCCAGTGAGTGTGAAGCGTCCTATCTCCAGCAGCTCAGAGACTCCTTGGTGAGCTCTGAGGGTCCACATGTGGAGACTGTTGTCATCCAACAGAGTCACCAACTCAACCTATTCAACACAGACCAACCCGGGACGTTATTGGGACTTTAGGAGGACGTTATTGGGATATTGTTGGGACGTTACTGGGACGTTACTAGGACGTTACTAGGACGTTAGGGGAACGTTACTGGGACGTTAGGGGGACGTTACTGGGACGTTAGGGGGACGTTACTGGGACGTTACTGGGATGTTAGCCACAGCTTTAGTACTAACATTTTCAGCAATGTCAACAGGACCAGTAATAGGAGCACATAGCCATCACATCCACATACAGGGCTCTACATTAACATTTTTTCATAACTTAAAAAATTAGGAGCACAATATAACATTTAGGAGCACCAGAATATTTGGTTAATTGATTGAGATATAGCATATCGGGCCAATATGAATTCTAGCTACGTTTGAAGCACGTTGTGCTCTAAAGACATTTGTTTATTATAAAAAGCTAAAATGTTGATACAAAAACCTGTCAATGAAATTAGTCATATGTGGAATATTAGGTTTCTACATCAGTACCACCTACTGAGATGCATTACATTGAACATTCTACACTGTCTCTTTAAGAGCCTCAAGTTAGTGAGTGACGACATGCAAGAGATCAGTCATTAATTCCTACGATCATTGATCTTCTAAAGAAGCTATCCCTTTTCTTTCAGTGCCCCCAGATGTTTAGATATACTGGTAAAGTAACCAGGTTGTTAGCTAGCTAGCTATTGAGATAACATGAATGAACAAGGTGTAAACAAATGCCTGTGAGTGATTTTGAAATGACCCGCGACATGGTTTATGAACAGGGCCTAAGAACTAACTTTTTGCTCCACCAGCCACTGTAGCAGATCGATGAATAAAAGTCATTCTTACCAGCCAATACATTTGTTTTCCATAATAAACAAAAAAACTTCGGCTTTCTAACTTTTCTTTTTCCAGGTTTGTGATTTCTCCTAGTTATTCCCCCCCCTCAGGTTCACACTCTCAAAACCATATACATTTATAAAAAAAATTGAGTCCACAACAATGCTTAAACCATATCAGGAGAACACTTTTGAGGTCTGGGGAAGATCATTTTTCGGAGGGTATAGTTTCCCCCGTTAATTTTAAATTAAACGGGGAAACTATTGAGGGGCACCTCAAGAGACCGGTGTTTGGCTGGCGGTGTTTCTGTACTGCATGAGCAATAGCAGAGTTAGCTAAACAAAAGACACCCGATTGATAAAAACCATCATGATATTATATCATTCTGCCAGGTAAGTCTACTTTATGGGAAAGCCTTTAGAAATGACTGGCTGACTACACAAAATGGTAGACACAGGCATTCCCATGCCGTCACGTCTTCATAAAGTTGCAAGAAATACAAAAATCACTGATGAGTTCTTTGATATTCTTTGGATTGATCGAACCGTCGCTTTTTTCCTCTAGGGCACTCAGAAACAACTTCCCAGTGAAGCCTATCATTACAACTGTTATTATCTGCACTGGTGCGCCCAACATAAATTGTCAGGTTGAACAACAAAAAATATCTAGGAACATATGTGACCAAAATGGATGCCCTTTAGAGCCCTGTCCACATATTGGATTCAAGTTATTTATTTTCAGTAACAGGTGTGAATGGAGCATGAGATAAGGGGTTGCCACAGCACTCTTCAGGCCTGTAGGTAGGTGTGTGTGTGTGTGTGTGTGTATATGTGTGTGTGTGTGTGGAGCAGCCACTCACCTGCTGTGGTAAGAAGTGGACCTGTGTGACGGCAGCATTCTCATCATGTAGACCCATAAACTCTACACCTGGAGCCCCATAACTTACCATGGGTTAAAGAACACACACTTCCTGTACACACACCTGAAGCAAGCTACACACACACACACACACACACACAGGTTTTTCATTTTACTACACTGTATTGAAAGGGTCCATCTATAGAAAGAGATTGTCTGTTTTCTCTTTCTTTGTCTTATCTGGCTGCCCTGCCATTGGCTAATAATACATTCATTCATAGAATTTCTGTTTTGTGTTAGAACAGAACAATTTGCCCCATTGTGTGACTGGAGAGTTATAGTGACGGAGACAAGGGTTATCATAGGGAATGAATGGGGAGAGTGTACCGACTGGTTCCACACTGTCAATGAGCAGGATTGTGTCAGATTTAACAAAACTCACTAAAAACAGAGATACACAGACAGACACACACCCCAACTGTCTGGTACAGTCAGGGCTGAGTAATACCCTGGGAAAATAAGATAACTCCACATGTACTCACTAACCACAAATGCACACACTAACCACAGACAGCTAAAGTAGAGGGCAACTCTGAGACCAACTGGTTCAAATGTTTTGACACTCTTACACAACCAGCCAGACCCTTCCCTGTGTGTGTGTCTATTGAAGGATACAGTTTGATGGCTCCGGAGCGTGTGCCGATGGCCAGGAGCTGTAGACTGGGGCTGAAGACCAGCGCACTGGGCTGGTGGGGAAAACCATGCTCCACCGTCTGATGGGGGGGGTGAGAGAGAGAGAGAGAGACTCCCTTATCTACTGGGTGAAATACCACAGTGTGCCATCACAGTAGCAAGATGTGACCAGTGAAGAACATTTTATATACAACCCATATTTATGTTTATTTATGTTCCCTTTTGTACTTCAACTATGTGCACATTGTTACAACACTGTATATAGACACATAATGACATTTGAAATGTCTATTCCTTTGAAACTTGTGTGAGTAATATTTACCCGTTATTTAGGATTGTTTATTTCACTTATGTTTATTATCTATTTAACAATGTAAACATATGTTTCCCATGCCAATAAAGCCCTTTGAATTGAATTGAGAGGTTATAGAAACTGGCAGGCCAAATCAGCTGACAATTGTCTGGAATTGGGATCATAGCCTTATTGTAGAAATTAGAGATCAGATTGACTGTGTTCCGGCTCTTACCTTGTTGAACCCATAGAGCTCCTGTTTGATCCGATCTCTGTGGGACTCCTGGCCATGTCTCCTAAACCTCTTCATCCTCACTGGAGTCTGAAGAGCAGACAGGCCCAACCACTACACCTCTACAGAGGGAGAGGGGAGGGAGAGAGACAGGGGGACAGAGGGGAGAGTGGGAGGGAGAGAGAGACAGGGGAGAGAGAGAGAGAGACAGGGGAGAGAGGAGAGAGAGACAGGGGGACAGAGGGGAGAGTGGGAGGTAGAGAGACAGGGGAGAGGGGAGGGAGAGAGACAGGGGGAGAGGGAGAGAGAGACAGGGGAGAGGGGAGAGAGAGAGAGAGACAGGGAGAGGGGGAGAGAGAGAGAGAGACAGGGGAGAGAGGAGAGAGAGACAGGGGGACAGAGGGGAGAGTGGGAGGTAGAGAGACAGGGGAGAGGGGAGGGAGAGAGACAGGGGAGAGGGAGAGAGAGACAGGGGAGAGGGGAGAGAGAGAGACAGGGGAGAGGGGAGAGTGGGAGGTAGAGAGACAGGGGGACAGAGGGGAGAGTGGGAGGGAGAGAGAGACAGGGGAGAGAGAGAGAGAGACAGGGGAGAGAGAGAGAGACAGGGGAGAGGGGAGAGGGGAGGGAGAGAGACAGGGGGACAGAGGGGAGAGTGGGAGGGAGAGAGAGACAGGGGAGAGAGAGAGAGACAGGGGAGAGGGGAGAGAGAGAGAGACAGGGGAGAGGGGAGAGAGAGAGAGACAGGGGAGAGGGGAGAGAGAGAGAGAGACAGGGGAGAGGGGAGAGAGAGAGACAGGGGGACAGAGGGGAGAGTGGGAGGTAGAGACAGGGGAGAGAGGAGGGAGAGAGACAGTGGGACAGAGGGGAGAGTGGGAGACAGGGGAGAGGGGAGAGGGGAGGGAGAGAGTGGGAGGGGAAGGAGAGAGACATGGCAGGGGGACAGAGGGGAGAGTGGGAGAGCGAGAGATGGTGGGAGAGAGAAGAGAGATTAAAGAGTTATGAGGGGAAGTACAACAGCCTAGCAGACGACAGTGTCCACTCCCTATCTGAGGAACGTGGATGACAGATAAAGAGACCAAAACTTTCTGGGAAAAAAAAAAGAGGGAAAATAACTAAGGAAACAGCAACGAGGAAGTGAAGACTAACAGCTGGGGCAGGAAAGTATAAACCAGGGCTGCTGGGAAAACATGGCTCAGCTGGTGTGTGTGTGTGTGTGTTAGTGTGAGGGGGCAGGGCTGGTCACAAACAGGAGCTAGGGGTCAGGGAGAGACCATTGTTCTACTACACACAGACGCTGATAGAAACACCTGTCACACAGACAAGCTGTTTCCAAAAAGCAGAGAGAGAGAGGAGAGGGAGAGAGGAGAGAGCGAGAGGGAAGAAAGAATGAGTGTCTGTCTTTCTTTTCCTTTATCAATAACATTTGCGGAACGTTTAGGGCGTAACGAACCATGACGCGATCAAAACTCTCTCTCCTCTTGTAGACAGTTTAAACCCCTGGACCTCATTGTACTGCGAGGAGGAAGGAAGAGTAGCGGACATCTTAATCTCTACACATACCACTACATTTCCTAAGCCCCATCACGTGAAGGAGAGCCTATACCCACTTCAGTGGTCTAAGGCTCAGAGAGTCTAGTACTCTGAATGAACTCAACCCACAACCTCAAAGCTGGGTCTCCCTGGGTGACGACAAGAAACTCCCACAAAAGACCCACAGAAAACCCTACACAAACAGGCTAGTGTTTCATGTTTTCATGATGATCAAGTATTATTATTTTTTTTATGGGAAAACAACTAGACTATTTCATAAAAATGACAATATTGTAGGACACGATTAAGCTATTTTTGGTATTGGCCGACTCAGTTGTCCCATTTTGAGTCGAGACAGAGTGAGACATACTTTTGATATTATTAATACCCTGATATCAGCTGCAGAATGCCGTTAGTCATTAGGCGTGTGAGGGATTATGGGATAGAGGAGGACTGACTCAGACCCTCACTAAGTAAACTTCCTCATTTGGATTCTGCAGAGGGATGAAGTTGTGCATTTAAGGATTTGGGCAGGGTAGGCTTAGCTAAACTGAGTCTAGATCTGTGACAAAGAAATAGTCTAGGCTACATTCATTTACTTTAAAAGAATAGAGGCAACAATTTTACATGGGACGACGACTATGACGATTCACTTTGTGTAGAATTTGCTAGGACCACGTGCGTTCCAGTTCTACTAGCCATTCTGTTCCTCGGTGTGTTCTCCAGTAGAAAAGAAAGGAGCTCAGTGCTGCTCACAGAGGCCGGGTGGAAAAGCAGCACCTTGGTTTCGTCATATGACGACCACCTTCGTCAGTCACTCCCTATAGCAGTGCTTAGGCTAATGCAAACAAGGAGGCCTGCTATCACTAGCGAAATACTCACTGACTAAATGGTGAATAATTGAAGGATTTCAACCTGCGTGACAGCAAGGCCTACCCAGTAATTAAACAATAGGCTCCCATTTGAACAGAGCAGTCGGTGCCGTTTAAGATGAGGGAGGACAATTATTATTTTTATGAGCACGGCCTTATTTCTATTACAGCATATTAGATGACTGTCATTCATCTTCCATTCACCCAGCTCAATTTAACGTCAATAGATTTAGGCTACTACATGATACTCAAATTTCCCTATACCCATCATGAGGCTGCTACAACCTAGCCTATGAATTAAAGTTTACAATGTAGGTGCACAGGACAAGATCATTTTTTGTAATTAAGGTGACCGACAGTGACACATTCAATACCGCCTAGCACACTCTTGCCTGCATCTAGCTGATCAAGGGTGTAATCATTAGTCCAACTGTTGCAAATGAGAGTTTCAATTGGACAAATTCAGGTGAGTTTCTCGGTTTCGTTACGTTTATGAAACTATTTTCAACAGAAAATCAGCGGAATGAATACACCCCTGATCACACACAGTTCACTTTCATAGCAGCCACATACAAACAGCATGATCACTGTGCTCGTTGTAATCTACGCGCTCTCCTCTCTCACCTTTTCCCTTCACTTGTGGACTTCAGTGCACAACACAGCCACTGTCTGTGACCAGTCAAAAAAACATTTCCAAGCCAAACCTTCATATCATAACTGCTACCTACTTATATTTGATATATTTGACCTACTACATATCATCTAACGTCATAGTCAACATAGCTACTAGAACAAACACATTAGTAAACCCGCTACAATGATGCAGTACTGTGTACAGTCAGCAAGCACTTTAGCAGTTACACCGGCAGGGCCCGGTGGCAATAAATGTATAAAAACTAAAATGTATATTGACTTGGAAGAGTTCCATTGTTGGTTAGCCTTAGCCAGCTAGCTAACATAGCATACCTCTCTGAGCTGGGTGTTTGAGCAGGCTAGGCTAAACTAGCTAGCTAGCTAAGTAAGTCCTCAAAAAAATGTTTTACAGCTAGCTCTCTCGCTCTCTCCCTCTTAGTTCTCCTTCATTTTTGAAGAAATGTATTTGTTCAAAACTGTTCAAGTATTGTCTTTCTCTGAGTCAACTACTCACCACATTTTATGCACTGCAAGCTAGCTGTAGCTTATGCTTTCAGTCCTAGATTCATTCTGATCCTTTGATTGGGTGGATAAAAATGTCAGTTCATGCTGCAAGAGCTCTGATAGGTTGGAGGACGTCTTCTGAAAGTTGTCATAATTACTGTGTAAGTCTATAGAAGGGGGTGAGAACCATTAGCCTCCTAGGTTTTGTATTGATGTCAATGTACCCAGAGGAGGACCGAAGACAGCTGTCCTCCAGCTACACCATGGTGCTACCCTACAGAGTGCTGCTGAGGCTAAGAGAAGTGTTTAGAACTGTCAATTCAGACAGCAAAATTCTGCCCTTTTCTCTCGCAGCTCTCTTTTCTTCAAAGTACAGTAGGCCGGGAAAATGGGGCAAACTGAAAATGAGTGACTTATTCAAGGCTACAGTACAGTTACAGGTTGTGAGGAATCATGTGCACGCATGTCACACGACATATTCTAACGGACCTACATTTCCATTCATAACACCCTGTAGACAGTATTCTGGCAGTTAGGGGGAAGTCCCCATAGGGAAGGGATTTTATCTGTTTGTTACAAGGTCAGGGCCAGAAACTAAGAAGGAAACATCGACATTGTCAGTGAGTGGACAACAAAGCCATTCTATTAGACTCATAACGAAATCAGACATGTATTTTCCCAGGAATTCCAGTTGGACAGTGCATTGGAAATGTGTTTAGAAATAGGTACACAGACAGGCGTCACACACAGAGCAATTCTCCGCCAGGGACGCTAAGTGTTAAGCCACTGTTTGTTTGGTTTCATCAGGAATTACATCAACATTGTATAAGAGCGAGGCCGGGTAATATCGCCTCCAGGATATCTACAGCACCCCGGTGTCACAGGAAGGCCAAGAAGATCATCAAGGACCTCAGCCACCCGAGCCACGGCCTGTTCACCCCGCTACCATCTAGAAGAGGGAGACCATACAGGTGCATCAAAGCTGGGACAGAGAGACTTCGGCTTCTATCGCCATCAGACTATTAAAAAGTCACCACTAGCCGGCCTCCGCCCAGTACCCTGCCCTGACCCTTAGTCACTGTTCTAGCCGGCTACCACCCGGTCCTCTACCCTATACCTTAGTGAGACTGCTTTGCCCTATGTACATAGAGTCATTGAACACTAGTCACTTGTTTACATACCGTTTCACCCACTTTACATGTACAGTTGAAGTCGGAAGTTTACATACACTTAGGTTGGGGTCATTAAAACTCATTTTTCAACTACTCCATACATTTCTTGTTAACAAACTATAGTTTTGGCAAGTCGGTTAGGACATCTACTTTGTGCATGACACAAGTCATTTTTCCAACAATTGTTTACAGACAGATTATTTTACTTATAAATCACTGTATCACAATTCCAGTGGATCAGAAGTTTACATACACTAAGTTGACTGTGCCTTTAAACAGCTTGGAAAATTCCAGAAAATGTCATGGCTTTAGAAGCTTCTGATAGGCTAATTGACATCATTTGAGTCAATTGGAGGTGTACCTGTGGATGTATTTCAAAGCCTACCTTCAAACTCTGTGCCTCTTTGCTTGACATCATGGAGAGAAAAAAAAAAAAAAATCAGCCAAGACCTCAGAACATTTTTTGTAGACCTCCACAAGTCTGGTTCATCCTTGGGAGCAATTTCCAAACGCCTGAAGGTACCACGTTCATCTGTACAAACAATAGTACGCAAGTATAAACACCATGGGACCACGCAGCCATCATACCGCTCAGGAAGGAGATGCGTTCCGTCTCCTAGAGATGAACATGGGGACAAAGATCGTACTTTTTGGAGAAATGTCCTCTGGTCTGATGAAACAAAAATAGAACTGTTTGGCCATAATGACCATCGTTATGTTTGGAGGAAAAAGGGGGATGCTTGCAAGCCGAAGAACACCATCCCAACCGTGAAGCACGGGGGAGGCAGCATCATGCTGTGGGGGTGCTTTGCTGCAGGAGGGCCTGGTGCACTTCACAAAATAGATGGCATCATGAGGAAGGAAAATTATGTGGCTATATTGAAGCAACATCTCAAGACATCAGTCAGGAAGTTAAAGCTTGTTCGCAAATGGGTCTTCCAAATGGACAATGACCCCAAGCATACTTCCAAAGTTGTGGCAAAATGGCTTAAGGACAACAAAGTCAAGGATTTGGAGTGGCCATCACAAAGCCCTGACCTCAATCCTATAGAACATTTGTGGGCAGAACTGAAAAAGCGTGTGCGAGCAAGGAGGCCTACAAACCTGAGTCAGTTACACCAGCTCTGTCAGGAGGAATGGGCCAAAATTCACCCAACTTATTGTGGGAAGCTTGTGGAAGGCTACCCGAAACGTTTGACCCAAGTTAAACAATTAAAAGGCAATGCTACCAAATACTAATTGAGTGTATGTAAACTTCTGACCACTGGAAATGTGATGAAAGAAATAAAAGCTGAAATAAATAATTCTCTCTACTATTGTTCTGACATTTCACGTTCTTAAAATAAAGTGGTGATCCTAACTGACTTAAGACAGGGAATTTTTACTAGGATTAAATGTCAGGAATTGTGAAAAACTGAGTTTAAATGTATTTGGCTAAGGTGTATGTAAACTTCGACTTCAACTGTATATATTGTATTCTAGTCATGGCTCATCCTATATAAACGTATTTTTGTATTTTTCTGGATTATGCGTGTACTGTTTTTTAAATTGTATTTTTATTTCTAGGTATTACTGCACTATTGGAGCTTGAAACAAGTATTTCATTGCACCTGCAATAACATTCGCAAATGTATACTCGACCAATAAACATTGATAATAAATTCACACCAATGCCAATAAAGCTTCATTGTCTTGTAAATCCTTGACCAACTGAATGAGAGCAGCATTGTTTTAAAAGAGTGACTGTCTCTAACAAGCAACTTCTTGTTTTGAAAACAGCCTATGTGGCATCGATATGAGTCAGAAAAGTTTATTCTAGAGAAAAAAAATGTACTACAAAGTGTAAATAGGATCATTTTGGTCATATTCTCGTCCAAAAATCGAGATTTGTCAGCTTATTAGGGAAAAAATGGTATGTCACGGAATGAAGGGTACCGCAACAGTTTCTTGGGTTGGGTTTATTTAAATCCTGCCCACAGCTGGCAGCACCCAAATAACCATCAATTCAGAGTGCAGCTGCACGCGACCCTATCGTAATACCCATGGTCAATTTGGTTTGACATTCGATATCCCTATGGGACTCGTTAGGGACAATCAGAAAATTACACAACGTACATGGGACAATTCCAACAATATATATTTTTTTAAAGTCAATAGCTCCAAATTTCTATGACTTAAAAACAACTATAAAATTGTAGAAATTCATATACAAAATATTGAAAGCATTTAATGAGACAACTAAAATCGAATCAAAATTGTATTGGTCAAATGCTCCGTCTACAACAGGTGTAGACTTTATTTTATTTAACTTTAGGCAAGTCAGTTAGGAACAAATTCTTATTTACAATGACGGCCTACCATCACCGTGAAATGCTTACTTACGAGCCCATTCCCAACAATTCAGAGTTAAAAAGTAATAAAGATATTTGCTATATAAAAAAGGAAATAGTAACAATAACAAGGCTGTATACAGGGAGTACCCGTTTCCGTTTTACCAGTATTTATTTTTTATTTTTTTTGGCCAAAAGCCAGCTAAATAAGATTTGCGCCAATTGTCCAGAAGAAGAAAACATCCCATTGCGAAATAATGCTTTTTGGCCTATTAATTGATGGAAATACCAGTCGACGTAAATACATTTGACTGGCCATGCTTATCGGTCTATAGCTCAATTTGCATAATTTAGTGGAATTAAATTGGCACGTGTACAGTATATTCATTATCTATCTAATTTATCACACGCGTACAGCACACAGATAGAGCCTTGGAGCAGAAAATCTGTCAGACAGCGCGAGAGCAGCATCTCAAACAGTAAATGCAAACATAGTCAAAGGAAGGCAGGCTTCATCAGCACGTCACACACCACTCTGCAATGAGCTGGAGGCACTATGCATTTTGAAAACATATACTTAAGAAGGAAAGAAATTCCACAAATTAACTTTTAAGAAGGCACACCTGTTAATTGAAATGCATTCCAGGTAACTACCTCATGAAGCTGGTTGAGAGAATGCCAGGGGGGGGGGGGGGTATACAGAAGATAGCCCTATTTGGTAAAAGACCAAGTCCATTTTATGGCAAGAACAGCTCAAATAAGCAAAGACAAAATTACAGTCCATCATTACTTTAAGACATGAAGGTCAATCAATCCGGAAAATTTCAAGATCTTTGAACATTTCGTCTAGAGCAGTCGCAAAAACCATCAAGCGCTATGATGAAACTGGCTCTCATGAGGACCGCCACAGGAAAGGAAGACCCAGAGTATCCTCTGCTGCAGAGGGAATATGTCCTTTGGTCTGATGAGTCCAAATGTGAGATGTTTGGTTCCAACCGCAGTGTCTTTGAGAGACGCAGAGTAGGTGAACAGATGATCTATGCATGTGTGGTTCCCACCGTGAAGCATGGAGGAGGTAGTGTGATGGTGCTTTGCTGGTGACACCGTCTGTGATTTATTTAGAATTCAAGGCACGCTTAACCAGCATTGCTACCACAGCATTCTGTAGCAATATGCCATCCCATCTGGTTTGCGCTTAGTGGGACTATGATTTGTTTTTCAACTGGACAATGACCCAACACACCTCCAGGCTGTGTAAGGGCTATTTGACCATGAAGGAGAGTGATGGAGTCCTGCATCAGATGACCTGGCCTCCACAATCACCCGACCTCAACCCAATTGAGATGGTTTGGGATGAGTTGGATCGCAGAGTGAAGGAAAAGCAGCCAACAAGTGCTCAGCATATGTGGGAAGTCCTTCAAGACTGTTGGAAAAACATTCCAGGTGAAGCTGGTTGAGAGAATGCCAAGAGCGTGCAAAGCTGTCATCAAGGCAAAGGGTGGCTACTTTGAAGAATCTAAAATATATTTTGATTAGTTTAACACTTTTTTTGGTTACTACATAATTCCATATGTGTTATTTCATAGTTTTAATGCCATCACTATTCTACAATGTAGAAAATAGTAAAAAGAAAGAAAAACTTTGAATGAGTAGATGTGTTCAAACTTTTGACTGGTACTGTATATATTTACAACAAATATATGAGGGATTGGAACTGATGCAGACAATTACATTGATGGAAGCCACAATCTGCAATATTAAAGCTGATCTCCCCCAGTAGCCAAAGGCCCAATCCTAGTCATATTTGCAACCCATTCCAGTTGTTGCATATTAGATCTCCCCTCCTAAATTTCGAACGGATATTTTCATCTCTGTCTCATGAAACCGCTGGCATGTGCGGTGCCCGTTGGACAATGTTGCTTTTCCGCTAATTTCATTATTGAAAGAAGATTTGCGCGTAGCCTACTACCTTGTGCACATGGCTCCACTTATAACGTGAATACTTTTAATAAACATTAAAGCTAAACGTTCTGATCTGTTGCATCAGACTCATTGCTGTGTTATGTAGCCTAGGCCTACTGGTTGGATGAATTTTGAATCTATCGTCCCACAACTGTCCCAGGGTGTTTGGAATAGGCCATTTCTTTCTCGGCACGCTGACCAATAGAATAGGTCAACTTTTCTACTATGGGGGATAGTAGATCGACATAGGCTAGTGATTTTTCTGTTTGTTACTCGTCTTGTTGGCTGAGGAAATATATAAAATGTGGACAGCTATTCTAACATCTTCAAGGTGCTCTCAATAGTGCAGCTGGAGAACTGTTTGAGGATCTGAGGGCCCGTGCCAAATCTTTTCAGCCTCCTGAGGGGGAAGAGGTGTTGTTGTGCCCTCTTCACAACTGTGTTGGTGTGTTTGGACCATGATAGGTCCTTAGTGCTGCTATTCCAGTTTCAACTGTTCTGCCTGCGGTTACGAAACCTCTACCTGTCCCAGACCTGCTGTTTTCAACTCTTAATGATCGGCTATGAAAAGCCAACTGAGAGACCTGAGCCCTAGGACCATACGTCGGAACTACCGGCCGTGGTGACTCCTTGCTGTCCCCAGTCCGCCTGGCCTTGCTGCCATTCCAGTTTCAACTGTTCTGCCTGCGGTTATGGAACCCCTACCTGTCCCAGACCTGCTGTTTTCAACTCTTAATGATCGGCTATGAAAAGCCAACTGAGATTTATTCCTGATTATTATTTGACCATGCTTGTCACTTATGAACATTTTTGAACATCTTGGCATGGTTCTGTTATAACCTCCACCCGGCACAGCCAGAAGAGGACTGGCCACCCCTCATAGCCTGGTTCCTCTCTAGGTTTCTTCCTAGGTTTTGGCCTTTCTAGGGAGTTTTTCCTAGCCACCGTGCTTCTACACCTGCATTACTAGCTGTTTGGGGTTTTAGGCTGGGTTTCTGTACAGCACTTCGAGATATTAGCTGATGTACGAAGGGCTATATAAAATAAAATTGATTGATTGATTGACACCGAGGAACTTGAAGCTCTCGACCCGCTCCACTACAACCCTGTTTGATGTGCAACATGAAAATATTGTCCCATTTACATTGTGTAATTTATTGACAGTCTCTAACTAGCCCCAGAGAGAGGCTATCGAATATCATACCAACTTTGCCAGTCCCACACCAGCCAGCGGAAGCTAATTGGCTAAATAAGTTTGCTTCAAGACCTATTTAGGCTGTTTCAAGTTATCTAGAAGGGTGGGTGACTGTGTACCGTTTTGGCAGAGTGAATGTACAAACACTTGCCACGTGTGTGAGACACCCACATTAAACCACCCTCCCAAGACAACTCTCAGTTGGCTTCAGTCATGGCCGCGGTATTTCTTAATGACTAAGCCCACACACGAGGCCAAATCGGGAAGTTCAGCTCTCCTTTAAGAAAGAGTGGGGGCTATATGCAGGTGATATGGCTGCATCTTATGACTCCTTGGGTTGGGCGGTATCCAGATTTTCATATCAGAGCAGCATGTGTACAAACTGTGTCTGTGGAAGAGTCTGGAGTCACTAGGGCAACGGGCCTGCCTTATCTGCTTAGATGAAGATGGGGGAGGAGCAGACGGGCCGAGAACAGAGGAGAAAAAATTAACGCAATAAAATCAACATTGGAGTGGCAGCTGCACAGACAACTCATCCAAAGGGCTTTGACTTTTCAAACACGTCAGAAAGCCAACACAATATGATGCCCCGTCACCTTATTAATTCAGCCGCTTACTTAGATAACTAGCAAGTTAAACTTAGGGAACGCAGAATTCTGCGTTTTTCACGCAGGTAACAAAGAATGCGTAAGAAATATCTTGCTGCGTTTTGCAAACGCAGATCTAAAATGCTTTTTATTGTAATTTCTGCTTGGCATCAGCCTAATTTTGTGCTTCAATTGCCCTTCGAATCGGATGACAATTCACGAACGGGCATTCTCTCAGCAGACAGCGCTCTGACTGATGTGTAGCTACTTTTCACTTGGTGTAGCCAGCCTACTTTTCTACGGCAAAACGCAAGATGAACTTGAAGCAAAACATTAGGAAATATAGCTGACTACATTCTTTCTATGGTAAACATTAGAAATATGATGGCAATGAATCATTTTTGCAAAAAATACCTTGCTTTTTCATTTGCCTGTGTGGCTGCCAGACAAATATTGCTGCACTTCGGATGAAAATGCTATTTCCTGCCAAATGTGTTGCACTAATGCATTTTATGTGAAGGAAAACTATAGTTGCGCGTCCATGATCACTATTGACGAAAACGTTACTTTCAATACAAAATGCGACCATCACATTCACAGCTGGACTCACCTGCTCCCGCTTTCTCCCGTTGTGCTATTTACAAACAAACACCTAGACTGGCTCAACTGTTCTGAGGAACTACGGTAAGCTTCATATATGTAAAATAATGTGACAGGTGAAATGAATAACGCGATCTGCTTTATCTCCTATCATATTGCACAAGTTGAGTGCAGGTATTTACTTAAAAAGTAGCTACAAATATTAAAATGTATTGAAAAACGTCAAATAAATAGATCAAACGGTACTGAAACACCATCCCGTGGCTATTTCCAAATACCCGGGTATACCGCCCAAGCCTAATGACTTCGACAAAATTTAATATTAAATTCTGAAATACTTGGTTACGGGGAAATCACACCCATTCCCGGTTCCAACCCTCAAACATGACATCATATTCCCAGCATTCTATCAACTTCAACCATCAGACAGGTGAGAGGGACGTCAGAAGGGGGGGTATACAGTAACGTGTCTAGACAGGGCACTAACACGGCCAGTAAACTAGCCTAAATACTACTACTACGTCTTGAAACAACATAGCTGGCATTGTGCTTCAGAACGAGTGGCAAGGAAATGCCTGGCATCTTAAATATTATACTTATGTAATCGCCAGCGATGTCAGAGCTTTAAAAAAATAAAAATACTACTACTAAGTAGTCACACCCATGGAACAGACTCATGAGTCAAAACAAGTAGGTCATCAAACGAGAAGAGGGAAATCATGTTCGGTGTTATAAGTGTGGCTATAAAACTAACATGAGCCTAATTCTCTCACACAGAAAACCTGTCCGACGAGCGCATGAGACAACAATACAGTCGATGTCAATTACCTGTGTTGGTGAGACTACACCTCTCCCGTCCTGCTCCCAATCCCTTCCCTCGCTCACAGCATAAAGGGAGGTGCTCTCCCTCGGTGTCAGTTATCCTCTCCTGCTCCCTCTCTCTACGGAAGACGGGGGGCTTTTTGAGTTTCACTGACCCGTATAAAATGCAGTCACGCTTCTTGGTGAATTTGCAAATAGACTCTTAACCTTTGGCCTAAGAAGCAAGAAGAGCACAGGGCTGGAAGTTTAGTTGGCCTGCATGTGTATGCAGCACTCAAACGACATTAAAACATCTGAAATAAAAAAAAGGGAAGGCAGTCGCCTGTGTAGGCTGTGCCAAGCTAGTCTGATCCATAATCACTCATCGCAATGCTATTCTTAGTGATGACTCCACTCACTTCACAGTCGGCATCAACTGATGTGGCCTTCCTGTTCCAATACTGTAGAAAACATATAGCCTTCCTTGAGGTGGCCTAGGCCTCATCACTGATCTGACCAGGTTGAATAGGTGAAACCAACAAGGGGATGAGAACCTTCATTTCAAGGATAATTGGATAAAGGAAGAACACATTCATTGGGGCTCTGTACCACAGCAGTAAGAGGCGGAGAGGTTGTTCTTCTCACTGTGTCAGTCTAAGGACAGAAACAAGATCTTGTCAGGGTCTGGGTGTGGTCGGCAGGATGTCAGTCAGCGCCGCTCAATCCCTCCTTCCTGTAATCACACAGACAGTTTACAATTGGCCACGCTGCTGTTTGGTGACAATGCTACTGATTGTATTATTGTTCATAACCTACTGTGATGAGTGGAGCGCACACTGACATTATGATCCCCTACAGGAATGTGATTGTGGTATCATGCATCAAGCTAAGTATTTAAACAGACAGGGCAAAAACAATGCATGGAAGCGTCGGCCTACAGAGTCTTGAGTAGACAGAGGAACACAGTCCTCGCAACGACCTGCAAAGAATACGTGACCTCTTGTATAGTTCCTCATCTTTTACAGTTGGCCTACTTTCTGATGCATTACTTAGCTACCTAGAACGTGACCTACAGGCCTTTAGTAAAACAAGGGAGGTGTATTTCACAGCTACTCTACTTCCTCTCCTGTCTCATTGGCTAATCACAGACAACTTCTCCTGCGAGGTAAAACGGTTCCACATTTGCTGACTCCTGTTTACCTCTGCCAAACTAGGAGGACAGTATACAGTATGTGGGGTTAACGAGCCACCGATAGGACATTTTTAGTAAGGAACTGCATCTAGCCTACTCGACACAGGCTTGAAAGGTTTCCAAGCTAAACGTGGCCCTCGGAGGGCCTGTTTTTGCTCTTGTACGGTTGGGTAAACTCAGGTTGGATAAACCTTTAGGTTGAAAGTGAAAGTGAATAGACAAGAGGTGAGATTAGCCTGTAGGTTGTTTGGAGAATGAATGTGGTCACTGGTTAGTCAGTTGAACACTGTTTTGTAAACATGCTGTATCTGTCCCGTCATCATTTCATGCTTTGTCATTCAGCACTTGGCTAAGTAGTAAGCACCCTTATGGGCTATAGGCCTACTCTAATGAAAACAAACTTAGCAATAGAGATTCCATCTCTACGCTTTCTTGGCTTTCCTTATCAATACTGATCTACATTTTGTCAAAGGCGGTCGTTTTGATTGGAGAGTAAGCCTAGTTTCAGGTCGAAGTTTATCATGTCCCAACAGCTGTGGTATGCTGAGAACAAAGGGTTGTTGTTTGGCTAGCAAAGCTGCAGGTGAGAATGAAAGAGTGGGCAGTGGATTATCTGTCCTTTAGTAGTGGCCTGTCTGTCAAGGTCTTTTTCCCCCTTGGATAGAACCTAATAGAAGCCAAATTCTTTAGGCAAGGGGGCAATAGAGCAAGGTGAGGCACACCATGTCTCTGGTAAGAAAACACTGGCATGTCCAAAAGGTACAGCAAGCCCCATACTCTTAACTCATCAAGTAAATAGTTGACACTTGTAAAAGCCATATAAAAACAGTAGAAATGAGTGCAAATTGGTCCTCTGTAGCTCAGCTGGTAGAGCACGGCACTTGTAACGCCAAGGTAGTGGGTTCGATCCCCGGGACCACCCATACACAAAAATGTATGAACGCATGACTGTAAGTCGCTTTGGATAAAAGCGTCTGCTAAATGGCATATTATTATTAAATTGATTACTGCATATTTGCATAGGTTTAATAGAACTGCAAAACAGATTACAAGGAGTTGATAGACTGAATACAATCTTAGGTATTCTCACTGTTACAAGAGCCAAGAATGAAGTGAGAAGTGAAGGTCATGATCGACACAAAACAGCCCTATGCTATGGACATTGGTAATGAGGGCAATATTGTTGTCATTTTGGTAATGAATTCGTCCGAAACCAGTCAAACCGGTGTAACAGATTCTATTTAACCACAACCCCATGCCCCCCCTCCCCAAACAGATAATTACTCATTGATGAAACCCTACTCTCTCCCGTTGACTCAAAACTACCTCAACCTGCGAGCTGAAGAGACACACCTTGCTCTCGTCCCTGACAACTCCTACTTTCCTTTTCTGTAAACAAGATCAGCTTTAGAAACAACCCTTTATTTTCTCTTTCATGAGATACGATCAGTTCATTTCTTGTTTTGTAACTTTTTTTGGTGCTTTTTTAAACTATTAATATCATACATTGTAAGTTGTTACACATATACATAGTGAGGGAAAAAAGTATTTGATCCCCTGCTGATTTTGTACGTTTGCCCACTGACAAAGAAATTATCAGTCTATAATTTTAGTGGTAGGTTTATTTGAACAGTGAGTGACAGAATAACAACAAAATCCAGAAAAACATGTCAAAAATGTTATAAATTGATTTGCATTTTAATGAGGGATATAAGTATTTGACCCCCTCTCAATCAGAAAGATTTCTGGCTCCCAGGTGTCTTTTATACAGGTAACGAGCTGAGATTAGGAGCACACTTTTAAAGGGAGTGCTCCTAATCTCAGCTTGTTACCTGTATAAAAGACACCTGTCCACAGAAGCAATCAATCAGATTCCAAACTCTCCACCATGGCCAAGACCAAAGAGCTCTCCAAGGATGTCAGGGACAAGATTGTAGACCTACACAAGGCTGGAATGGGCTACAAGACCATCGCCAAACAGCTTGGTGAGAAGGTGACAACAGTTGGTGCGATTATTCGCAAATGGAAGAAATACAAAAGAACTGTCAATCTCCCTCGGCCTGGGGCTCCATGCAAGATCTCACCTCGTGGAGTTTTAATGATCATGAGAACGGTCAGGAATCAGCCCAGAACTACACGGGAGGATCTTGTCAATGATCTCAAGGCAGCTGGGACCATAGTCACCAAGAAAACAATTGGTAACACACTACGCCGTGAAGGACTGAAATCCTGCAGCGCCCGCAAGGTCCCCCTGCTCAAGAAAGCACATATACATGCCCGTCTGAAGTTTGCCAATGAACATCTGAATGATTCAGAGGAGAACTGGGTGAAAGTGTTGTGGTCAGATGAGACAAATGGAGCTCTTTGGCATCAACTCAACTCGCCGTGTTTGGAGGAGGAGGAATGCTGCCTATGACCCCAAGAACAGCATCCCCACCATCAAACATCATGGTGGAAACATGATGCTTTGGGGGTGTTTTTCTGCTAAGGGGACAGGACAACTTCACCGCATCAAAGGGACGATGGACGGGGCCATGTACCGTCAAATCTTGGGTGAGAACCTCCTTCCCTCAGCCAGGGCATTGAAAATGGGTAGTGGATGGGTATTCCAGCATGACAATGACCCAAAACACACAGCCAAGGCAACAAAGGAGTGGCTCAAGAAGAAGCACATTAAGGTCCTGGAGTGGCCTAGCCAGTCTCCAGACCTTAATCAGCCTCGAAACCTTAGACTTGGAGAAGATCTGCAAAGAGGAGTGGGACAAAATCCCTCCTGAGATGTGTGCAAACCTGGTGGCCAACTACAAGAAACGTCTGACCTCTGTGATTGCCAACAAGGGTTTTGCAGAGGGGTCAAATAATTATTTCCCTCATTAAAATGCAAATCAATTCATTACATGTTTGACATGCATTTTTCTGGATTTTGTTGTTGTTATTCTGTCTCACTGTTCAAATAAACCTACCATTAAAATTATAGACTGATCATTTCTTTGTCAGTGGGCAAACGTACAAAATCAGCAGGGGATCAAATACTTTTTTACCTCACTGTACATATACATGACCAAAAGTATGTGAAAGTCTCATTCCAAAATCATGGGCATTAATATGGAGTTGGTCCCCCCTCTGCTACTATAACAGCCTCCACTCTTCTGGGAAGGTTTTCCACTAGGTGTTGGAACATTGCTGCGGGGACTTGCTGTCATTCAGTCACAAGAGCATTAGTGAGGTTGGGCACTGATGTTGGGCGATTAGGCCTGGCTCGCAGTCGGCGTTCCAATTCATCCCAAAGGTATTCGATGGGGCTGAGGTCAATTCTACTGCCAATGTTTGTCTATGGAGATTGCATGGCTGCATACTCAATTTTATACACCTGTCAGCAAGGGGTGTGGCTGAAATATCCGAATCCACTAATTTGAAGGCAATGACTTCCCATCGCCAAAGTTGTACCTTTCCAACTGCAAGCTGACTAAACGTGGTGAATTGTTTGTGATTTTTATGGCCTTGGTGAGTTTGATTAGTTATTTCTCTAGCCAATTAAACAACGACTTTGCCCATCGTAAACCGTGGAGGAGAGTTAACTTTAGTCGGCTACTAGCTTGCTATTTCATCAACTTGTGCAGCAAGCAAGTTAGCCAATTTGCTAGCTAACTCACAGCTGCTTGTTTCGGTCCCTTGTATCTTAAAGTAAAGATTATGACTTCACATGCGTCCAAGGTTTACAGACCCTTTCCTTCCTGGACGTTGAATGGAATGAATGGCTTGGCAGCGGTTAACCAACAACAATGTCAAGCTAACTTAGCTAACGTTAGTTAGCCAGATGGCTAACCATTCATCACTAGATGTTCACTGGCAAATCAAGAGGAGAACGTTACCTAGTAGCTAGCTAGTTTAACCAGCTAGTTAGCATGTACCCGTGTTATACCCGAGTCCCCTAGCTACAATACCTACCTACGTTGACT
The DNA here is from genome assembly GCF_020615455.1 of Coregonus clupeaformis. NCBI lineage: Eukaryota > Metazoa > Chordata > Actinopteri > Salmoniformes > Salmonidae > Coregonus > Coregonus clupeaformis. The sequence goes on from NC_059192.1 coordinate 9,626,336, forward strand.
TAAACTCCAACAGTAACTGCAGTAATTGGCAATGTATCTTGGCCATCATAATTTGATAACATAACTAGCTACCTAGTTAGTTATTTGGCTAGCTAACAACACCTGTAGACGCGACACTCCTCTTTCGCTCGGGCCCTTCGAAACTCACCTTACTCCGAACGTGTCCACTCTGCTTTCACCCGCTAATTCACAACGCTTGGTCGGCGTCCAGTTTTGCCACGTCTCAAATTCCCAAACCAATATAAAATCGAATCAGAATCCAAAGCACGTCGTCTGCTTGTCTTGAAATATGTTAATGCAGACCCTGTGTTCGTTTGGTAGCTATTCCACTTTTCCTTCGTTTGTCCCGTCAAAGCAGACTCGTTGTTTCCTGATGATGCCCCTGACCCGCAGAGCGCAACTTAACTGGCTAGCCTCCTCTAAGTGACTCCTCCCTTCACATCCCCTTCCGGGATACGACTCAGCAGGGGACGGGGGCATGACGGTTTGGCTCCAAATGTAATAAATAAATAAAACATAGGAATTTCCCCAAATACATTTTCAGAAGTTGCATGAAGTATAAGGTCTCAAATTCATTCTGAAGTTTAGAAGATTGTTTATTTTTGTAGAATTGCCTTATTTATAGTTTAACAATCATTCCATATTTATGGCACTTTCTAAGTAATTGTACAAAACAATATTATTACAGTCTTTGACTTGCAACAACAAGAGATTATTCTTCACTTGATTTAGTGCTTGCCAATTATTAACTGTATTAAAATCATGATAGCTTAAGGCACTCTGAAGAAAAGTCTTACAATAGATTGCTTTACCTGCTGATTTTGACCCCACCTGATTGATTAAACATGACTACATAAGCAAACAAAAGATCCTGCAAATCAATAGGAATGTGCTTTTTTTGTGGTCAAGTTGTACATAATGGACAAATGTACAGTGTTTGCTCTTCATAGGCTCATGACCCGAGCTCCTTGTGAGGGAGTTGTGATGTAGAAAGTTGGGGATCCACTGTATCGCTCCTGTAGAGAAAAATCCACAGCTAATGAGTTCATTCATTTGCGTTTGAGTTTACTCAAAATATTGAAAAATGTAATGGAAGGACAAAAGTGAAGCCATCATCACCATATTGCTTGCACATACAGTGCATTCGGAAAGTATTCAGACCCCTTGACTTTTTCCACATTTTGTTAGATTACAGCCTTATTCTAAAAATGAGATCTTTTAGATTTTTTTTCTCCTCAATACCCCATAATGAAAAAGCAAAAACTGGTTTTTAGACATTTTAGCAAGTTTATTAAAAATAAAATACTAAAATATCACATTTACATAAGTATTCAGACCTTTTACTCTGTACCTTGTTGAAGCACCTTTGGCAGCGATTACAGCCTTAAGTCTTCTTGGGTATGACGCTACAAGCTTAGCAAACCTGTATTTGGGGAGTTTCTCCCATTCTTCTCTGCAGATCCTCCCAAGCTCTGTCAGGTTGGATGGGGAGCGTCACTGCACAGCTATTTTCAGGTCTCTGCAGAGATGTTCGATCGGGTTCAAGTCCGGGCTCTGGCTGGGCCACTCAAGGACATTCAGAGACTTGTCCCGAAGCCACTCCTGCGTTGACTTGGCTGTGTGCTTAGGGTCGTTGTCCTGTTAGAAAATGAACCTTTGCCCCAGTCTGAGGTCCTGAGTGCTCTGGAGCAGGTTTTCATCAAGGATCTCTCTGTACTTTGCCCCGTTCATCTTTCCCTTGATCCTGACTAGTCTCCCAGTCCCTGCCGCTGAAAAACATCCCCACAGCATGATGCTGCCACCACCATACATCACCGTAGGGATGGTGCCAGGTTTCCTCCAGACATGACGCTTGGCATTCAGTTCAAAGAGTTCAATCTTGGTTTCATCAGACCAGAGAATCTTGTTTCTCATGGTCTGAGAGTCTTTAGGTGCCTTTTGGCAAACTCCAAGTGGTCTATCATGTGCCTTTTACTGAGGAGTGGCTTCTGTCTGGCCACTCTACCATAAAGGCCTGATTGGTGGAGTGCTGTAGAGATGGTTGTCCTTCTGGAAGGTTCTCCCATATCCACAGAGGAACTCTGGAGCTCTGTCAAAGTGACCATCGGGTTCTTGGTCACCTCCCTGACCAAGGCCCTTCTCCCCCGATTGCTCAGTTTGGCCGGACGGACAGCTCTAGGAAGAGTCTTGGTGGTTCCAAACGTCTTCCATTTAAGAATGATGGAGGCCACTGTGTTCTTGGGGACCTTCAATGCTGCAGAACATTTTTGGTACCCTTCCCCAGATCTGTGCCTCGACAAAATCATGTCTCGGAGCTCTACGGACAATTCCTTCGACCTCATGGCTTGGTTTTTGCTCTGACATGCACTGACAACTGTGGGACATTATATAGACAGGTGTGTGCCTTTCCAAATCATGTCCAATCAATTGAATTTACCACAGGTAGACTCAAATCAAGTTGTAGAAACATATTAAGGATGATCAATGGAAACAGGATGCACCTGAGCTCAATTTCAAGTCTCATAGCAAAGGGTCTGAATACTTATGTAAATAAGTTATTTCTGTTTTTGATTTTTAATACATTTTCTAATATTTCTAAAAACCTGTTTTCGCTTTGTCGTTATGGGGTATTGTGTGTAGATTGATGAGGGAAAATATGTATTTAATCCATTTTAGAATAAGGCTGTAACGTAACAAAATGTGGAAAAAGTCAAGGTGTCTGAATACTTTCCGAATGCACTGTATCTGTTTCCTTCGAATCTGCAAACACAGCTGCTTGGGGGCTGAGTAGATGGATAGGAGGAAGAGACTAGCTGTTTTCCAAACAGGCATCTTTCCTCTTCCATACTAATCTTTTCCTCTCACATACTTCCTCCTTTCTCCATTCTAAAATTACACATCTCATCCCCCTTCCTACAGGACAGGAACTTGAACCAGTCTGAATGATAGGGGTTCAGGGAGAAATACCTTTCATTTAGTAGTGTTTATTAAATTGATGAGCTGTAAACATATCTACAGACTGGTTAGTTTATTACACAGTACACAGAACTCTGTAACACTGTTTTACAAAACAATACCAGCAAATATACTCATACCAGCTCTGTGGAATGGTCGGATCACCCCTCCAACCAGTGCAGCACACTCTCTCACAGACACTCCACCACAAACTCACTCTACCACACACCCGGTCTCCGTCTCTCGCTGTCTCTTTAAGAATTGCACTGATCATCAACAGGACGAGCTGACAACCATTCCTTTCGTTGGGGACAGGGTATATTCTGTAAAACCAGATGAAGGCCTACCCTACAGTTTAGAACAGACTACAACACGTCAAGAACAGTCTGCTCCACTGCAGGGCTACTGAGGTCAGAGTTCGTTAGAGGGTTCAGATGGTAGGATCAGTCTCAGCTTCACATCAAAGAGAGGATTGTAAACATTATAGAGCGACCTTAACTTTCCAATGTTAGTAAAGTCTGTTAGTTATAGACCATTCATAAGCAGTCATGTTCAGTAGGTTGGAAACATTATAGGGTGACCTTTTGTTCTTTTAGTCTGAGTAAGTCTATAACTGGTGGTTCAGTGGTGAGCTGGAACGTGCTATATCACTACCGTACAAGCTGCAAAGTACGGCAGTTCAAAATGTCCATGGGGTCAGGGGTCACTGAGTCGACCCTAAAACCCTCCGCCAGAGACACCGTCAGAAGCTCCTCCACAAACCCGCACATGTCTTTGACCTCACAGGGGCTGCAGCGCGGGATGATGACATCACAGAGCTCCCCAGAGTGGGTCTGTGTGGCCCAAGAGTCCGAGACGACGAGTCCTCGGTACTGCTGTTTCTCATACTGGTCCTGGGGAAGTTCGTCTGGCCGGGGAACCCACTCCAGTTTGAGCCGGTTGTGGCGCTGGTCACTGGGTTGGGGGGAGGTAGGACCCTGGGTGGTGCGGTAGGAGAAACGCTCACAAAGGAGAACCAGAAAGGCACGCCAGGTACAGAAGATTTCGGCTGTGAGGATGCGCACTGAGCATGTGCGGAGTTCATAGTTCTCGGGAGCACGGCGTAGATTGAAGTGTAGCACGCGCACCTGGAATGAGACGAACAGGTTGATGCTGCAATGACACACCCACGTTCCACATTAACCAACCCACACTACAATGCTAACAAACATGCAAAATACACACACACACACACACACACACACACACCTGGCAGTCCACGTCCACCAGCAGCATGGCTCCTCTGGGTGCGTCTCTCAGGCTGAGCGGTCCGGCCTCGATGCGCCGCCGTATGTCATCCAGTAGGGGGAGTATCTGGAAGAAATCTGCCTCCCTCCTCAGCAACCTCATCTCAGAGAACCCCTCCGGCAGGTCCAGGGAGCTGGAACGCAGGAAGTTCAGGATATAGCGGAAAACCTTCCCGTCGCGGTCGATGAACACATTCCCGCGTTTGTCCCGGAGCGTGGAGATCCGTCCGGTGAACATAGCCCCCAGCATGGAGTCTTGGTACCGCGTCAGAGTGTCCAGGGTCGTGGTGTAGATCTCACCGCCAACGTTGAGAGACACGGGGTCCGACAGGGAGTTACTGTTGCTGTTAGTGTTGCTGTCCGGGGAGTTTAGGTTCAGCATCCTCAGGAACTGAAACGACCTCCGCTCAGGCTAGAACACTAGATTAGAACACTTTGGATTGGAAGTGGTAGAACTCTTGCTAGAAAACTTGTGGAACACTCCTGTTTTTGTCTCTTTCTATGGAATGCAGTGGACTGTTCAAATGAAGTCTTTTGTATCCTGAAGACACTTTTCCTTTCAGAGGTGGAAGGGCAAAGCTGTAGCCGGGATATGAGCGAGTCACAAAAAGACCCAAGAATTATGAGAAGACAAAAAGATCAGAAAAGATTGGCTCAGTGTTTCTGGAAGCTGCATCTGTAAAAAGCCGGTGCTCTGACCAGGTCGATTTATCTTTCAGTAGTTTTGTTTCTTCATGGTCTTGTGCTGTTTAGGATTCCTGTCGGTGAGCTGAGGCCTGGCTAGTTGCATAAGACTGTTTGTGTCAGAGCTGCTGGCAGTGAGAGACGGGAGAGAAGGACAGCAAGGCGACCGGACTTGAATGTTAATAAAGGGGCGCTGCTAGCTTTTATTCTCCTGCCGTAACCCCTGCTCAGTGCTCTCTCACACACACAGACAGGGGTGCGTGCACAAACACACAAACTCTCTCTCTTGGGGCTGTCCGGGCAAGACACAGGGGGGTGGAGCAGTTTGTCTTAAAGTGACAGAAGAGATTCTAAAAGCTTTTATCCACAGTGATTAGTTTGTGCAAGCTTGTCACCAAGTCCCCTTCACACAGTGTGTGTGTGTATGTGTGTGTGAAATCACATTTTATTGGTCACATACACATATTTAGCAGATGTTATTGCGGGTGTAGCGAAATGCTTGTGTTCCTAGTTCCAACAGTGCAGTAGTATCTAACAATTCACCTGCCGTGTGTGTGTGTGTGTGTGTGTTCTTCCTCACCTGTATGTGCTGCATGGTCCTGTCTACGGCTCCAGCCTGGAGTAGTGTGACAGTACATCCTCCAAACCCTCCCCCTGTCATTCTGCTGCCGAACACACCCTCCACCTCCACGGCTGCAGACACCAGCTCGTCCAGCTCCTTGCAACTCACTTCATACAGGTCCCTGATAGTAGGGAAAACATTATGGAGGGGTACTTTACATTTCTATCATATTTTTCATGTGTGATGCATAAAAAAAGTATTCGCCCATTAATGCATTTACTGTGTCGAGGATTTATTTGAGGGTGTTCTCTATTCACCTGAGTGAGTTGTGGCTTTCCACCATGAGTTTGCCAAACTCTTTGTAGGCCCCTTTCTTCAGGGCCTCTGCTGCCTGGGCCGTACGTGCTATCTCTTCAATCACATGACGAGCCCTTCGATAGGTCTCATCGTCCAATCGGCTCTTAGCATCTGGAAAAATGGAGAAAAAAAATCGAAAAAAAATCATAACACAACGATTGAATGTATTAGAACAGAATATCCTCTTGTTCTCACCCTCCAGGTCCTTCAGTGTGGCATCTCTCAGGCTGGCCTTTCCCAAGATGGCAGCTGCCTCCTCACACTGTCGTCGTCTGCTAGGGTACTCGCTGCCCGTCAGAGAATGCTTCACGTTCGAGTTACTGATGAGGATGACCAGGCCTGGGTCTGACAGAGGGACAGGAGTGGCCTCCAGAGACCTGAGGGGACAATGAGGAAGATTCTTTAGTAAACTATTGGATAACCAAAGTTAATTACACACATGACAAACAAGGAGTCATAATTAAACATTGGTACATTGCTGTTGCTAGGCAAGAACTTAGTGAATTCCTCTCACTAGGTTTGTGTGTGTGTAAAACGGGCATCAAATTCTACAGTTGTCTTATGTTAGCTGTGACTGCAACCAGACTATGACCCTGTGGCTCTCCTTAGGCATATCCCTGGAATGAGCCAGGGTTGAACAGAGTTCAGGATAAACCTTTGTCTTTCCTTGGCTATCTTCTTGATTGATTACAGCATGAGGTGAGGTTTGTGTATGTTTGAAAGATTAAGTATGGACCTGTCATGTTCAACAATCAATCTTCAGGTCAAGCCCGGGAGAGCTGGGGTTGAACAGAGTTTAAACTGAACATGAGTGTTTTTGCATGACAAGGGTGTGACTGATTGCAATAATATTGTTTCTAAACTGAATGACAGTCAAATTAAGCCGCTACCATAGACGAAGGGAGTGGGCAGAGCAGTAGCGAGCGGGAAACTGAAGATAATGGTAGGAGAACCCAAGAGGGAGGGGTTTTGAGCTAGGAGGGATGTGAATAAAGTCAATCTTGATTTTTAATAAAGTATAGTGAGACATTTCCACATCAACAACAGCAGCGTAATACATTTACATTTACATTTACGTCATTTAGCAGACGCTACGCTTAATACACAGCAATAAGACAGTAACAACCCTTTTAAGTACAGCGTTAGCGTTATTTTAGCATGAACCTATAGCCTTTAGCATTAGCCATGATACTTTTTTATTTATTTTATTTTTTATTTCACTTTTATTTAACCAGGTAAGCCAGTTGAGAACAGGTTCCCATTTACAACTGCGACCTGGCCAAGATAAAGCAAAGCAGTGCGATAAAAAACAACAACACATAGTTACATATGGAATAAACAAAACATAAAGTCAAAAATACAACAGAAAATATATATACAGTGTGTGCGAATGTAGTAAGTTATGGAGGTAAGGCAATAAATAGGCCATAGTGCAAAATAGTTAAAATTTTGTATTAACACTGGAATGATAGATGTGCAAAAGATGATGTGCAAATAGAGATACTGGGGTGCAAATTAGCAAAATAAATAACAATATGGGGATGAGGTAGTTTGGTGGGCTAATTTCAGAATGGCTATGTACAGGTGCAGTGATCGGTAAGCTGCTCTGACAACTGACGCTTAAAGTTAGTGAGGGAGATAAGAGTCTCCAGCTTCAGAGATGTTTGCAGTTCGTTCCAGTCATTGGCAGCAGAGAACTGGAAGGAATGGCAGCCAAAGGAGGTGTTGGCTTTGGGGATGACCAGTGAGATATACCTGCTGGAGCGCAGACTACGGGTGGGTGTTGCTATGGTGACCAGTGAGCTAAGATAAGACTGGGATTTGCCTAGCAGTGATTTATAGATGACCTGGAGCCAGTGGGTTTGGCGACGAATATGTAGTGAGGGCCAGCCAACAAGAGCGTCCAGGTCACAATGGTGGGTAGTATATGGGACTTTGGTGACAAAACGGATGGCACTGTGATAGACTACATCCAATTTGCTGAGTAGAGTGTTGGAGGCTATTTAGTAAATGACATCGCCGAAGTCAAGGATGGGTAGGATAGTCAGTTTTATGAGGGCATGTTTGGCAGCATGAGTGAAGGAGGCTTTGTTGCGAAATAGGAAGCCGATTCTAGATCTAACTTTTGATAGGAGATGCTTAATGTGAGTCTAGAAGGAGAGTTTACAGTCTAACCAGACACCTAGGTATTTGTAGTTGTCCACATAATCTAGGTCAGACCCGCCGAGAGTAGTGATTCTATTCGGGTGGGCGGGTGCAAGCAGCGTTCGGTTGAAGAGCATGCATTTAGTTTTAGAGAAACCAAGGCTATTTAGTCTGCAAATAAGAATGCAGTGGTTGACAGAGTCGAAAGCCTTGGCCAGGTCGATGAAGACGGCTGCGCAGTACTGTCTTTTATCGATCGCGGTTATAATATCGTTTAGGACCTTGAGCGTGGCTGAGGTGCACCCATGACCAGCTCGGAAACCGGATTGCATAGCGGAGAAGGTATGGTGGGATTCGAAATGGTCGGTGATCTGTTTGTTAACTTGGCTTTCAAATACTTTCAAAAGGCAGGGCAGGATGGATATAGGTCTGTAACAGTTTGGATCTAGAGTGTCACCCCCTTTGAAGAGGGGGATGACCGCGGCAGCTTTCCAATCTCTGGGGATCTCAGACGTTACGAAAGAGAGGTTGAACAGGCTAGTAATAGGGGTTGCGACAATTTCGGCGGCTAAATTTAGAAAGAAAGGGTCCAGATTGTCTAGCCCAGCTGATTTGTAGGGGTCCAGATTTAGCAGCTCTTTCAGAACATCAGCTGTCTGAATTTGTGTGAAGGAGAAGCGTGGGGGGCATGGGCAAGTTGCAGCGGAGGGTGCAGAGCTGGTGGCCGGGGTAGTGGTAGCCAGGTGGAACGCATGGCCAGCCGTAGCAAAATGCTTGTTGAAATTCTAGATTATTGTAGATTTATTGGTGGTGACAGTGTTTCCTAGCCTCAGTGCAGTGGGCAGCTGGGAGGAGGTGCTCTTATTCTCCATGGACTTTACAGTGTCCCAAAACATTTTGGAGTTAGTGCTACAGGATGCACATTTCTGTTTGAAAAAGCTAGCCTTTGCTTTCCTAACTGATTGTGTATATTGGTTCCTGACTTCCCTAAAAAGTTGCATATCGCGGGGGCTGTTCGATGCTAATGCAGTACACCACAGGATGTTTTTGTGCTGGTCAAGGGCAGTCAAGTCTGAGGAGAACCAGGGGCTATATATGTTCTTAGTTCTGAATTTTTTGAATGGGGCATGCTTATTTAAGATTGAGAGGAAAGCACTTTTAAAGAACAACCAGGCATCCTCTACTGACGGAATGAGGTCAATATCCATCCAGGATACCTGGGCCAGGTCAATTAGAAAGGCCTGCTCGCTAAAGTGTTTTAGGGAGCGTTTGACAGTGATGAGGGGTGGTCGTTTGACCGCGGACCCATTACGGATGCAGGCAATAAGGCAGTGATCGCTGAGATCCTGGTTGAAGACAGCGGAGGTGTATTTAGAGGGTAAATTTATCAGGATGATATCTATGAGGGTGCCCATGTTTACAGATTTAGGGTTGTACCTGGTAGGTTCATTGATAATTTGTGTGAGATTGAGGGCATCTAGTTTAGATTGTAGGTTGGCCAGGGTGTTAAGCATATCCCAGTTTAGGTCACCAAGCAGTACGAACTCTGAGGATAGATGGGGGGCAATCAGTTCACATATGGTGTCCAGGGCACAGCTCAGGGCTGAGGGGGGTCTGTAGCAAGCGGCAACAGTGAGAGACTTATTTCTGGAAAGGTGGATTTTTAGAAGTAGGAGCTTTGGTGGCCTTCCTAAGCCAGGATTCAGACACTGCTAGAACATCAGGGTTGGCAGAGTGTGCTAACGCAGTGAATAACTCAAACTTAGGGAGGAGGCTTCGAATGTTAACGTGCAAGAAACCAAGGCTTTTGCGGTTACAGAAGTCAACAAATGATAACGCCTGGGGAGTAGGAGTGATACTGGGGGCTACAGGGTCTGGGTTAACCTCTACATCACCAGAGGAACAGAGGAGGAGTAGAATAAGGATACGGCTAAAGGCTTTAAGTACTGGTCTTCTAGTGCGTTGGGTACAGAGAAAAAAAGGGGCAGATTTCCGGGCGTTGTAGAATAGATTCAGGGCATTATGGAAGGATATGAGTACAGTGGAGGTAAACCTAAGCGTTAGGTAACGATGAAAGAGATAGCATCACTGGAGGCACCGATTGAGTCGGTCTCCGCGTGTATGGGGGGTGGGACAAAGGAGCTATCTAAGGCAGGTTGAGCTGGGCTGGAGGATCTACAGTGAAATAGTACAATAAGAAATAACCGAAACAGCAATAAGCAAGGCATATTGACATGGGAGAGAGGCATAAAGCAATCACAGGTGTTTTTCGAGAGAGCTAAGACAACAGCTGGTAATGGCGACAAAGTTTGGGCTGAGGCTAAACATAAACAGGATGCGGTACTGTAAAAAGGAACAGTCCAGCAGGCATCAGCTGTATAGCTGAGTTATCATAAGGTCCGGTGAACAGCAATAGGAGAGTTCGGAGGTAGTTCGGGGGTTGCTATAGCACTGGCGAGCAAGAGGCCACGGCTAGCGTGTGGTAGCGGGCCGGGGCTAGCAGATGGATCTTCGTGGTCGACGTCGTAACGGGAAGCCTGTTGTAACCACATCAGACGATTTCGTCGGCAGACCAGTCGTGTTGGATCGGCGGGGCTCCGTGTCAACACTAGGAGGTCCCATACGGTTGACAGAGAGGTAGATAGCCAGGAGATGGGCCTGGCTCTAGGCTAGCCCAAGGCTGATTAGCCAACAACAACGTCCATTTGGTTGCAGCTAGCTAGCTGCGATGATCCGGTGTTAAAGGTCCAGTGATTCAGGTGATTCCGGCAGAAAAAACGATATGTTCTGGGTCGATAACGCGCTGTGCAGACAGAGCAGACTGGCCGATAATAGTCCAGGCTAGAGCTGGCTGGTAGGTAGTGCAGGCCATGGACAATGGTGAAAAACCGCTAACGGTGGCTAATAGCAAGTAGCTAGTTAGCTGGCTACTCCCGTCCAGTAGACAGAGAGGTAGATAGCCGGGATATGGGGCTAGCTCGAGGCTAACTGGTGCTTGCTTCGGGGGCAGTGGTGATTAGCCAAACAGCAATATCCATTCGGTTGCTAGCTAGTTGCGATGCGGTGTTAATGTCCAGTGATTCAGTTATTCCGGCAGAAAAATCAGATGTTCTGGGTGAAAACCGCTAACGGTGGCTAATAGCAAGTAGCTAGTTAGCTGGCTAGCTAGTTTCAACTGGAGATTCTAGATAAAAGGTAAGTCAATAATAGAATCCGTTCCACATTGAGTGAGGTGGGTTGCAGAAAAGTATATTTTGTAGAAGGATGAAAGGTGTGATAGGTAAATATGTACAAAAAATACAAAAAATAGGCTATTTACACAGACACACAACAAAGAACACTACCGCACTGCTACGCCATCTTGGATTCACACGCTTGAGCCTATAACCAGGCCTGTTACCTGCAGTCTATGAGTAGAGCGTGAGCCTCCCTGCCCAGTACAGAGACAAATTGGTCCATAATGCCACAGGGCACGCCTGCATGGGTGTGTTCAGCCTTCTGGCACGCCACCGCCTTCGCCACCTTGTCCCCGTCATCTGAGGAGGGTGGTGGGATGGCGTTATGACATGTAGCTTCACTCACAGACTATTGGATGTTACCCAAATATAGTCCACTCACCTGGCTTGAGCTGCTGTAGGAATGTGTACATGGCTACCTCTAGAGAGGCAGAGCTGGACAGACCTCCTCCTAGAGGGACACTACTGGCTATCACTGCCCTGAACCCTGGGACTGGAGGAGCTAAAGGGAGGGATGGGGAGAGAGAGCGGAGGGAGAGAGCGGAGGGAGATAGACAGAGAGCGAGAGATAGAGAGGAGGAGAGAGAGAGAGAGATAGAGAGGGGGGGTGTTGGGGTGGTGTTAAAATATTTTAAAAGTGCGGAGTTGGACCTCCATGATGATGTAGCGATGTTGTGTCACGATAACATTTTAACAGGTCTCATGATGTGATACAGGAGGTATTGTTTTCTGTTCACCTCTGTAGTGATGCACCACTCCTTTGACATAATTGGCCCAGCTGGGTTTCCCAGGAGACAGAGGTGCCTTGTCATTGGGGAAGTCAAAGTCCACTCTCCTGGGCTCCTCCACATCTTTAGCAGCAGTAATGATGGAGGCACTCTGGCCAGAGGTCCTGCTGCCAACCACCACCGTCACTAGGGGAAGAGCCTGGCACAAGGGTGAAAGAGATACAGCATTGGAGATATGTGACTGACTGATGAGTACTTCTGGGCTGTGGATCTGTAAAACCATGTAATGTACATCTCCTCTACATACAATGACCCTGTACTAATAAAATAATAACCAAATACTTCAGCTGTCAATGCAAACGGCAGGACTTTCATGAATCTGTGCACCCAGTGTGGACTGGACTAAATAAGTGACACTTTTCAGTCCTAAAGAAACAACCATCGATATCATAAACACAATTTTCATGACATTATTACCATAGGGAGGACGAATCCTTGGTTGTAGTCGATGTGCTCCCCTATCAGGTTGACCCTGCCTGGGGCACACACTGCCACCTGTGGAGCATCTCCCCCGAAGCTCTGCTCGAACACACGCCGAGCCTCGGCAACCAACTCCGACACACTCGGGACTGGACTGGCCATGAATGGAGCAGACGAGTAACGTTAGAGGAGACAAATCACGAATTCAGAGTCCAAAATCCAGCAGCAGCACTTTGGAAACTTCAACCATTAGAATCTTACGTGAGATTCTAAGTTTGAGATACCGTTTGAATCACGATAAATAATAATGTATTACGATTTAAATGTATTACGAGTAAAAAAAACGAATAAACCTTTCTAATAGGTACATTACAATATGTGATAATAAGACATTTGTCAGCTGATTCACTTCCTGAATTGGGCGGGTTTGTTGTTACGCTAAGATTGGCTTAGAAACGTCAAATGACACAGTCAGCAGCATACCTTCCCTAAAACTACTGTACAAGGAAATAGACAAAGTTTCATTCAAAACACAAAATAGGTTCTACAAGGGTGGATTTTTTTGTCAGTGAAATAGATGATGTGACAAATAGCGCATGGAAATATTTTAATGAATAGTCATCATGTCGAAGTCTTTGGACTCACGTAATGCTATGTTCTGTTGTTCTCGATACAACCATCCCTTTTTAGGTAGAATGCGCATATATTTTTGTGCTAATGTTAGACTTTTCGCTTAAAATCTGGATGGATGGAAACCTGGCCTTTGATAACTAAACGGCTCAGTACTGTAAGCTTTTGCAGTTGTGTAAGTCTAGAACTCAAAACTTCCTCTGCGATGTCAGCCGGGGGATTAGCTCAAATGGTAGAGCGCTCGCTTAGCATGCGAGAGGTAGCGGGATCGATGCCCGCATCCTCCAATATTTTTCGCAATAACTTTGGAGATATCTGTGGCTTATTGAAAGACAACGTGTGTACATATCTAGTAGATGTGTAGTGAATATTTCTTGTCCAATTCAAATTATAACTTGGAAAACGATTGTCTTCAATTTGTTCCAACTGCATGCATGTCCAACAAGTTTCCATTCTTCCCCTCGATCTCTTTCAGTAGAGGGCAGTTTGTTCTCATCCAAAATAAAGGAAACGCTTGAGTAAATGAGGGATACAAAGTATATTGAAAGCAGGTGCTTCCACATAGTGTGGTTCCTGAGTTAATTAAGCAATTAAATCATCCCACCATGCTTAGGGTCATGCATAGAAATGCCCAGTTGCCCATTATTTTGGCTACCAATGACCATGGCTTGAAGAGATCTCAGTGATTTTGAAGAGGGGTTTCAAAGGAGCATAGGGGGTTTAACGTGTGTTTGTGTGTGGGTGTGTCTCAGTCACCAGATCTCAACCCAATTGAACAATTATGGGAGATTCTGTAGCGGTGCCTGAGTCACAACCATCAACATAAAACACCAAATGATGGAATTTCACGTGGAATAATGGTGTCACATCCCTTAAATAGAGTTCCAGTCACCTGTAGAATCTATGCCAATTAGGTCCCATTGCCATGGAGATGTCTCTCACCATTGCTATGATGTCTGGAATGTTAAATACACACACACACACACACACACACACACACACACACACACACACACACACACACACACACACATAATGTACAGCCCTGAGTGGGAGTGAAAGGGTGCAGAAGGGAGATAACATCTTGCTGAAGTGAAATGCAGACCTGGTTCACGGTTACCAAATACATTTGTATTTTCCCATCAGGCACCACAGCCCACCTGGGCATCAGTCTGTACAGGGTGACTGAAAGCGGCTTGGCCACCCGCAGCAGGAAGGGGAGGGGACGTTCCAACGCAGTGGTCTGGACCTGTTTCACCTGGAGACCGACAGCAAGCTGGGAGAGGTGTGAAAGACACGCCTCTGGCAAGACAACACAGGTAACCATGACAACACCAGTGAATACTGTAGTTTCGCATTTCCAGACTTCATAGTCTCGTATTCACTCGCTTACTGGAACACAAGGAAAGCAGGAGATTGAGGCTCTATATATGTTATGATTCCAAACAGGTAACACGACAATACCTAGTTGTGTGTGTGTCCTGGATCTGGACCCGTTGTGGTACGTGCAGCATGTGGTGGTGTGGAACCCTCAGACAGACCACCTGTTCTACACCCCCAGCCCAGAACGTATTCCCGCGGCCATGCCTTGGCGTCATCCCTAGGTCCTGCCCGTCTGCTGCTGGAGGAAGCCGGGGGATTAGCTCAAATGGTAGAGCGCTCGCTTAGCATGCGAGAGGTAGCGGGATCGATGCCCGCATCCTCCAATACTTTTCGCAACAACTTTGGAGATATCTGTGGCTTATTGAAAGACAACGTGTGTACATATCTAGTAGATGTGTAGTGAATATTTCTTGTCCAATACAAATTATAACTTGGAAAACGATTGTCTTCAATTTGTTCCAACTGCATGCATGTCCAACAAGTTTCCATTCTTTCCCTCTATCTCTTTCAGTAGAGGGCAGTTTGTTCTCATCCAAAATAAAGGAAACGCTTGAGTATATGAGGGATACAAAGTATATTGAAAGCAGGTGCTTCCACATAGTGTGGTTCCTGAGTTAATTAAGCAATTAAATCATCCCACCATGCTTAGCGTCATGCATAGAAATGCCCAGTTGCCCATTATTTTGGCTACCAATGACCATGGCTTGAAGAGATCTCAGTGATTTTGAAGAGGGGTTTCAAAGGAGCATAGGGGGTTTAACGTGTGTTTGTGTGTGTCTCAGTCACCAGATCTCAACCCAATTGAACAATTATGGGAGATTCTGTAGCGGTGCCTGAGACACAAACATCAACATAAAACACCAAATGATGGAATTTCACGTGGAATAATGGTGTTGCATCCCTTAAATAGAGTTCCAGTCACCTGTAGAATCTATGCCAATTAGGTCCCATTGCCATGGAGATGTCTCTCACCATTGCTATGATGTCTGGAATGTTAAATACACACACACACACACACACACACACACACACACACACACACACACACACATACATAATGTACAGCCCTGAGTGGGAGTGAAAGGGTGCAGAAGGGAGATAACATCTTGCTGAAGTGAAATGCAGACCTGGTTCACGGTTACCAAAGACATTTGTATTTTCCCATCAGGCACCACAGCCCACCTGGGCATCAGTCTGTACAGGGTGCCTGAAAGCGGCTTGCGCCACCCGCAGCAGGAAGGGGAGGGGACGTTCCAACGCAGTGGTCTGGACCTGTTTCACCTGGAGACCGACAGCAAGCTGGGAGAGGTGTGGAAGACACGCCTCTGGCAAGACAACACAGGTAACCATGACAACACCAGTGAATACTGTAGTTTCGCATTTCCAGACTTCATAGTCTCGTATTCACTCGCTTACTGGAACACAAGGAAAGCAGGAGATTGAGGCTCTATATATTATGATTCCAAATAGGTAACACGACAATACCTAGTTGTGTGTGTGTCCTGGGTCTGGACCCGTTGTGGTACGTGCAGCATGTGGTGGTGTGGGACCCTCAGACAGACCACCTGTTCTACACCCCCAGCCCAGAACGTCTTCCCGCTGCAATGCCATGGCGTCATCCCTAGGTCCTGCCCGCCTGCTTCTAGAGGAAGCCGGGGGATTAGCTCAAATGGTAGAGCGCTTGCTTAGCATGCGAGAGGTAGCGGGATTGATTCCCGAATCCTCCAATGCTTTTCGCAACAACTTTGGAGATAACTGTGGCTTATTGAAAGACAACGTGTGTACATATCTAGTAGATGTGTAGTGAATATTTCTTGTCCAATACAAATTATAACTTGGAAAACGATTGTCTTCAATTTGTTCCAACTGCATGCATGTCCAACAAGTTTCCATTCTTTCCCTCGATCTCTTTCAGTAGAGGGCAGTTTGTTCTCATCCAAAATAAAGGAAACGCTTGAGTAAATGAGGGATCCAAAGTATATTGAAAGCAGGTGCTTCCACATAGTGTGGTTCCTGAGTTGATTAAGCAATTAAATCATCCCACCATGCTTAGCGTCATGCATAGAAATGCCCAGTTGCCCATTATTTTGGCTACCAATGACCATGGCTTGAAGAGATCTCAGTGATTTTGAAGAGGGGTTTCAAAGGAGCATATGGGGTTTAACGTGTGTTTGTGTGTGGGTGTGTCTCAGTCACCAGATCTCAACCCAATTGAACAATTATGGGAGATTCTGTAGCGGTGCCTGAGACACAACCATCAACATAAAACACCAAATGATGGAATTTCACGTGGAATAATGGTGTCACATCCCTTAAATAGAGTTCCAGTCACCTGTAGAATCTATGCCAATTAGGTCCCATTGCCATGGAGATGTCTCTCACCATTGCTATGATGTCTGGAATGTTAAATACACACACACACACACACACACACACACATCATTTACAGCCCTGAGTGGGAGTAAAAGGGTGCAGAAGGGAGATAACATCTTGCTGAAGTGAAATGCAGACCTGGTTCACGGTTACCAAAGACATTTGTATTTTCCCATCAGACACCACAGCCCACCTGGGCATCAGTCTGTACAGGGTGACTGAAAGCGGCTTGCGCCACCCGCAGCAGGAAGGGGAGGGGACGTTCCAACGCAGTGGTCTGGACCTGTTTCACCTGGAGACCGACAGCAAGCTGGGAGAGGTGTGGAAGACACGCCTCTGGCAAGACAACACAGGTAACCATGACAACACCAGTGAATACTGTAGTTTCGCATTTCCAGACTTCATAGTCTCGTATTCACTCGCTTACTGGAACACAAGGAAAGCAGGAGATTGAGGCTCTATGTATTATGATTCCAAACAGGTAACACGACAATACCTAGTTGTGTGTGTGTCCTGGGTCTGGACCCGTTGTGGTACGTGCAGCATGTGGTGGTGTGGAACCCTCAGACAGACCACCTGTTCTACACCCCCAGCCCAGAACGTATTCCCGCGGCCATGCCTTGGCGTCATCCCTAGGTCCTGCCCGTCTGCTTCTAGAGGAAGCTGGGGGATTAGCTCAAATGGTAGAGCGCTCGCTTAGCATGCGAGAGGTAGCGGGATCGATGCCCGCATCCTCCAATACTTTTCGCAACAACTTTGGAGATATCTGTGGCTTATTGAAAGACAACGTGTGTACATATCTAGTAGATGTGTAGTGAATATTTATTGTCCAATTCAAATTATAACTTGGAAAACGATTGTCTTCAATTTGTTCCAACTGCATGCATGTCCAAGAAGTTTCCATTCTTTCCCTCGATCTCTTTCAGTAGAGGGCAGTTTGTTCTCATCCAAAATAAAGGAAACGCTTCAGTAAATGAGGGATACAAAGTATATTGAAAGCAGGTGCTTCCACATAGTGTTGAGCTAAATCGATTATGCATGATTAACTGCTGGGAATGCATGGTCTTGCATTAGAAAAAGCCCAAAGTCAAACATCTTGACATTACGTGCTTCATAAAAACCTCCCTCTTCTACAGTATAATGTGGCTATATTGAAATATGTCGTAGTAAATATATTTGTTATAGATTGGTCTGACTAAAATCTTGTGCATGACCCATTTTGTGTTGGGCGTTTGTTTTCAATCAATGCTGTTCCTATGCAAGAACAATGGACAGAGAACCATATCTTGTCTAGGACAATACCCACGCCACAGGCCACAATCACTGGTTGCTCCCCTCGAGTCTTCCCTTGAGAACACACACACACACACACACACACACACACACACACACACACACACACACACACACACACACACACACACACACACATCATCACTGTTAACACACACACACACACACAAAATCCCCTCTTTTAGGCTGAACATTTGAAGACAGAGAACTCTACTCAGAGCCAATGCAACAGTGACACTAGCCTGGAGGGGACCTCGCCCAACTCATCAGGACCAATCAGAAGATGAGAACTACTAGATTCAACCTACATCATTTATTGCATAAAATGTCTGCACACAATGTTTCGGGGCTCTCTTCAGATAGCTCCCTAAGAGTTTGACGAACGAGTCCGTGCACGCGATTCCAGATATCTTTACCTCTGAATAAACTGCCTTTATTATACCATATCCACCCTGTCCAAAGTCTCTACTTGGTCTCAGTTCTCCAGTAAACTTGTGATTATCAACAAATACTAGACAATTCTGACAGCAGTGGCCATATTGTTGTTATCCATGAAATATCTGAAACAATGGGTTTTGAAGAAAGAAACCCATAAGCAGGCACCATAGTATTGTTTTTCAGTATATTCATAAACATTTTATCTCTATTGGTCCTCATCAAAAGGGAATAGGGTGCCATTTGGGACGTATTACACCATATTCACCACAGACCCAGAAACACATCAATATCCCACAAAGCAGTCAAGTAACTGCTGAGCTAATCCTGTAGAGGTGACTTCAGGATATGACTTCTTTATGATTCCAAATAGGTAACACGACAATACCTAGTTGTGTGTGTGTCCTGGGTCTGGACCCGTTGTGGTACGTGCAGCATGTGGTGGTGTGGAACCCTCAGACAGACCACCTGTTCTACACCCCCAGCCCAGAACGTCTTCCGCGGCCATGCCTTGGCGTCATCCCTAGGTCCTGCCCGCCTGCTTCTAGAGGAATCCGGGGGATTAGCTCAAATGGTAGAGCGCTCGCTTAGCATGCGAGAGGTAGCGGGATCGATGCCCACATCCTCCAATGCTTTTCGCAACAACTTTGGAGATATCTGTGGCTTATTGAAAGACAACGTGTGTACATATCTAGTAGATGTGTAGTGAATATTTCTTGTCCAATACAAATTATAACTTGGAAAACGATTGTCTTCAATTTGTTCCAACTGCATGCATGTCCAACAAGTTTCCATTCTTCCCCTCGATCTCTTTCAGTAGAGGGCAGTTTGTGCTCATCCAAAATAAAGGAAACGCTTGAGTAAATGAGGGATACAAAGTATATTGAAAGCAGGTGCTTCCACATAGTGTGGTTCCTGAGTTAATTAAGCAATTAAATCATCCCACCATGCTTAGGGTCATGCATAGAAATGCCCAGTTGCCCATTATTTTGGCTACCAATGACCATGGCTTGAAGAGATCTCAGTGATTTTGAAGAGGGGTTTCAAAGGAGCATAGCGGGTTTAACGTGTGTTTGTGTGTGGGTGTGTCTCAGTCACCAGATCTCAACCCAATTGAACAATTATGGGAGATTCTGTAGCGGTGCCTGAGACACAACCATCAACATAAAACACCAAATGATGGAATTTCACGTGGAATAATGGTGTCACATCCCTTAAATAAAATAAAATAAAATAAAATAAAATTTTATTGGTCACATGCGCCGAATACAACAAGTGCAGACATTACAGTGAAATGCTTACTTACAGCCCTTAACCAACAGTGCATTTATTTTTAACAAAGAAAGTAAAAATAAAACAACAACAAAAAAAGTGTTGAGAAAAAAAAGAGCAGAAGTAAAATAAAGTGACAGTAGGGAGGCTATATATACAGGGGGGTACCGTTGCAGAGTCAATGTGCGGGGGCACCGGCTAGTTGAGGTAATTGAGGTAATATGTACATGTGGGTAGAGTTAAAGTGACTATGCATAAATAATTAACAGAGTAGCAGCAGCGTAAAAAGGATGGGGTGGGGGGGGCAGTGCAAATAGTCCGGATAGCCATGATTAGCTGTTCAGGAGTCTTATGGCATGGGGGTAGAAGCTGTTGAGAAGTCTTTTGGACCTAGACTTGGCACTCCGGTACCGCTTGCCGTGCGGTAGCAGAGAGAACAGTCTATGACTAGGGTGGCTGGAGTCTTTGACAATTTTGAGGGCCTTCCTCTGACACCGCCTGGTATAGAGGTCCTGGATGGCAGGAAGCTTGGCCCCAGTGATTTACTGGGCCGTACGCACTACCCTCTGTAGTGCCTTGCGGTCGGAGGCCAAGCAGTTGTCATACCAGGCGGTGATGCAACCAGTCAGGATGCTCTCGATGGTGCAGCTGTAGAATTTTTTGAGGATCTGAGGACCCATGCCAAATCTTTTCAGTCTCCTTAACCCTCCCGTTGTCCTAGGGTCAAAATGACCCGCCACTATGTTGAACCAACTTTATTTAATTTTTATATTTTTGGGATCATTTGTGAGAAGGAGGCAGTGAGACTTTAAAGAAAGTATCACTGCCTCCTTCTCACAAATGATCCAAAAAATATAAAAATTAAATAAAGTTGGTTCAACACAGTGGCGGGTCATTTTGACCCTAGGACAACGGGAGGGTTAAGGGGGAATAGGCTTTGTCGTGCCCTCTTCACGACTGTCTTGGTGTGTTTGGACCATGATAGTTCGTTGGTGATGTGGACACCAAGGAACTTGAAGCTCTCAACCTGTTCCACTACAGCCCCGTCGATGAGAATGGGGGCGTGCTCAGTCCTCTTTTTTTTCCTGTAGTCCACAATCATCTCCTTTGTCTTAGTCACGTTGAGGGAGAGGTTGTTGTCCTGGCACCACACGGCCAGGTCTCTGACCTCCTCCCTATAGGCTGTCTCATCGTTGTCGGTGATCAGGCCTACCACTGTTGTGTCGTCGGCAAACTTAATGATGGTGTTGGAGTCGTGCCTGGCCATGCAGTCATGGGTGAACAGAGAGTACAGGAGGGGACTGAGCACGCACCCCTGAGGGGCCCCCGTGTTGAGGATCAGTGTGGCAGATGTGTTGTTACCTACCCTTACCACCTGGAGGCGGCCCGTCAGGAAGTCCAGGATCCAGTTGCAGAGGGAGGTGTTTAGTCCCAGGATCCTTAGCTTAGTGATGAGCTTAGAGGGCACTATGGTGTTGAATGCTGAGCTGTAGTCAATGAATAGCATTCTCACGTAGGTGTTCCTCTTGTCCAGGTGGGAAAGGGCAGTGTGGAGTGCAATAGAGATTGCATCATCTGTGGGTCTGTTGGGGCGGTATGCAAATTGGAGTGGGTCTATGATTTCTGGGATAATGCTGTTGATGTGAGCCATGACCAGCCTTTCAAAGCACTTCATGGCTACAGACGTCAGTGCTACGGGTCGGTAGTCATTTAGGCAGGTTATCTTAGAGTCCTTGGGCACGGGGACTATGGTGGTCTGCTTGAAACATGTTGTTATTACAGACTCAGTCAGGGACATGTTGAAAATGTCAGTGAAGACACTTGCCAGTTGGTCAGCACATGCTCGAGTACACGTCCTGGTAATCCGTCTGGCCCTGCGGCCTTGTGAATGTTGACCTGCTTAAAAGTCTTACTCACATCGGCTACGGAGAGCGTGATCACATAGTCATCCGGAACAGCTGGTGCTCTCATGCATGCTTCAGTGTTGCTTGCCTCGAAGCGAGCATAGAAGTGGTTTAGCTCGTCTGGTAGGCTTGTGTCACTGGGCAGCTCGCGGCTGTGCTTCCCTTTGTAGTCTGTAATAGTTTTCAAGCCCTGCCACATCCGACGAGCGTCAGAGCCAGTGTAGTACGATTCAATCTTAGTCCTGTATTGACTCTTTGCCTGTTTGATGGTTCGTCGGAGGTCATAGCGGGATTTCTTATAAGCGTCCGGGTTAGAGTCCCGTTCCTTGAAAGCGGCAGCTCTACCCTTTAGCTCAGTGCGGATGTTTCCTGTAATCCATGGCTTCTGGTTGGGGTATGTACGTACGGTCACTGTGGGGACGACATCATCGATGCACTTATTGATGAAGCCAGTGACTGATGTGGTGTACTCCTCAATGCTGTCTGAAGAATCCCGGAACATGTTCCAGTCTGTGCTAGCAAAACAGTCCTGTAGCTTAGCATCTGCGTCATCTGACCACTTTTTTATTAACCGAGTCACTGGTGCTTCCTGCTTTAGTTTTTGCTCATAAGCAGGAATCAGGAGGATAGAGTTATGGTCAGATTTGCCAAATGGAGGGTGAGGGAGAGCTTTGTATGCGTCTCTGTGTGTGGAGTAAAGGTGGTCTAGAGTTTTTTTTCCTCTGGTTGCACATTTAACATGCTGGTAGAAATGAGGTAGAACGGATTTAAGTTTCCCTGCATTAAAGTCCCCGGCCACTAGGAGCGCTGCATCTGGATGAGCGTTTTCCTGTTGATTTATGGCCTTGTACAACTCATTCAGTGCAATCTTAATGCCAGCATTGGTTTGTGGTGGTAAATAGACAGCTATGAAAAATATAGATGAAAACTCTCTTGGTAAATAGTGTGGTCTACAGCTTATCATAAGATACTCTACCTCAGGCGAGCAAAACCTTGAGACTTCCTTAGTATTTGATTTTGTGCACCAGCTGTTGTTTACAAATATACACAGACCGCCACCCCTTGTCTTACCGGAGTCAGCCGTTCTATCCTGCCGATGTAGCGTATACCCCGCTAGCTGTATGAAATCCATGTCGTCGTTCAGCCACGACTCGGTGAAACATAAGATATTACAGTTTTTAATGTCCCGTTGGTAGGATAACCGTAATCTTAAGTCATCCAATTTGTTATCCAATGATTGAACGTTGGCTAATAGGATTGATGGAAGAGGCAGTTTACTCGCTCGCCGTCGGATCCTTACAAGGCACCCCGACCTACGTCCACGATATCTCCGTCTCTTCCTCACGCGAATGACGGGGATTTGGGCCTTGTCGGGTGTCTGTATGATATCATTCGCGGCCGCCTCGTTGAAGAAAAAATCTTCGTCCAATACGAGGTGAGTAATCGCTGTCCTGATATCCAGAAGCTCTTTTTGGTTATAAGAGACGATGGCAGAAACATTATGTACAAAATAAATTACAAATAACGCGGAAAAACACACATAATAGTACAATTGGTTAAAGGGCTGTAAAACGGCAGCCATCTTCTCCGGCGCTGTTATCATATTATAGAGTTCCAGTCACCTGTAGAATCTATGCAAATTAGGTCCCATTGCCATGGAGATGTCTCTCGCCATTGCTATGATGTCTGGAATGTTAAATACACACACACACACACACACACACACACACACACACACACACACACACACACACACACACACACACACACACACACACACACACACACACACACACGTAATTTACAGCCCTGAGTTGGAGTGAAAGGGTGCAGAAGGGAGATAACATCTTGCTGAAGTGAAATGCAGACCTGGTTCACGGTTTCCAAAGACATTTGTATTTTCCCATCAGGCACCACAGCCCACCTGGGCATCAGTCTGTACAGGGTGACTGAAAGCGGCTTGCGCCACCCGCAGCAGGAAGGGGAGGGGACGTTCCAACGCAGTGGTCTGGACCTGTTTCACCTGGAGACCGACAGCAAGCTGGGAGAGGTGTGGAAGACACGCCTCTGGCAAGACAACACAGGTAACCATGACAACACCAGTGAATACTGTAGTTTCGCATTTCCAGACTTCATAGTCTCGTATTCACTCGCTTACTGGAACACAAGGAAAGCAGGAGATTGAGGCTCTATGTATTATGATTCCAAACAGGTAACACGACAATACCTAGTTGTGTGTGTGTCCTGGATCTGGACCCGTTGTGGTACGTGCAGCATGTGGTGGTGTGGAACCCTCAGACAGACCACCTGTTCTACACCCCCAGCCCAGAACGTATTCCCGCGGCCATGCCTTGGCATCATCCCTAGGTCCTGCCCGTCTGCTTCTAGAGGAAGCCGGGGGATTAGCTCAAATGGTAGAGCGCTCGCTTAGCATGCGAGAGGTAGCGGGATCGATGCCCGCATCCTCCAATACTTTTCGCAAAACAACTATGGAGATATCAGTGGCTTATTCAAAGGCAACGTGTGTACATATCTAGTAGATGTGTAGTGAATATTTCTTGTCCAATACAAATTATAACTTGGAAAACGATTGTATTCAATTTGTTCCAACTAAATGCATGTCCAACAAGTTTCCATTCTTTCCCTCGATCTCTTTCAGTAGAGGGCAGTTTGTGCTCATCCAAAATAAAGGAAACGCTTGAGTAAATGAGGGATACAAAGTATATTGAAAGCAGGTGCTTCCACATAGTGTGGTTCCTGAGTTAATTAAGCAATTAAATCATCCCACCATGCTTAGGGTCATGCATAGAAATGCCCAGTTGCCCATTATTTTGGCTACCAATGACCATGGCTTGAAGAGATCTCAGTGATTTTGAAGAGGGGTTTCAAAGGAGCATAGGGGGTTTAACGTGTGTTTGTGTGTGGGTGTGTCTCAGTCACCAGATCTCAACCCAATTGATCAATTATGGGAGATTCTGTAGCGGTGCCTGAGTCACAACCATCAACATAAAACACCAAATGATGGAATTTCACGTGGAATAATGGTGTCGCATCCCTTAAATAGAGTTCCAGTCACCTGTAGAATCTATGCCAATTAGGTCCCATTGCCATGGAGATGTCTCTCACCATTGCTATGATGTCTGGAATGTTAAATACACACACACACACACACACATAATTTACAGCCCTGAGTGGGAGTGAAAGGGTGCAGAAGGTAGATAACATCTTGCTGAAGTGAAATGCAGACCTGGTTCACGGTTAACAAAGACATTTGTATTTTCCCATCAGGCACCACAGCCCACCTGGGCATCAGTCTGTACAGGGTGACTGAAAGCGGCTTGCGCCACCCGCAGCAGGAAGGGGAGGGGACGTTCCAACGCAGTGGTCTGGACCTGTTTCACCTGGAGACCGACAGCAAGCTGGGAGAGGTGTGAAAGACACGCCTCTGGCAAGACAACACAGGTAACCATGACAACACCAGTGAATACTGTAGTTTCGCATTTCCAGACTTCATAGTCTCGTATTCACTCGCTTACTGGAACACAAGGAAAGCAGGAGATTGAGGCTCTATATATTATGATTCCAAACAGGTAACACAACAATACCTATTTGTGTGTGTGTCCTGGATCTGGACCCGTTGTGGTACGTGCAGCATGTGGTGGTGTGGAACCCTCAGACAGACCACCTGTTCTACACCCCCAGCCCAGAACGTATTCCCGCGGCCATGCCTTGGCGTCATCCCTAGGTCCTGCCCGTCTGCTTCTAGAGGAAGCCGGGGGATTAGCTCAAATGGTAGAGCGCTCGCTTAGCATGCGAGAGGTAGCGGGATCGATGCCCGCATCCTCCAATGTTTTTCGCAACAACATTGGAGATATCTGTGGCCTATTCAAAGGCAACGTGTGTACATATCTAGTAGATGTGTAGTGAATATTTCTTGTCCAATACAAATTATAACTTGGAAAACGATTGTCTTCAATTTGTTCCAACTGCATGCATGTCCAACAAGTTTCCATTCTTCCCCTCGATCTCTTTCAGTAGAGGGCAGTTTGTTCTCATCCAAAATAAAGGAAACGCTTGAGTAAATGAGGGATACAAAGTATATTGAAAGCAGGTGCTTCCACATAGTGTGGTTCCTGAGTGAATTAAGCAATTAAATCATCCCACCATGCTTAGGGTCATGCATAGAAATGCCCAGTTGCCCATTATTTTGGCTACCAATGACCATGGCTTGAAGAGATCTCAGTGATTTTGAAGAGGGGTTTCAAAGGAGCATAGGGGGTTTAACGTGTGTTTGTGTGTGGGTGTGTCTCAGTCACCAGATCTCAACCCAATTGAACAATTATGGGAGATTCTGTAGCGGTGCCTGAGTCACAACCATCAACATAAAACACCAAATGATGGAATTTCACGTGGAATAATGGTGTCACATCCCTTAAATAGAATTCCAGTCACCTGTAGAATCTATGCAAATTAGGTCCCATTGCCATGGAGATGTCTCTCACCATTGCTATGATGACTGGAATGTTAAATACACACACACACACACACACACACACACACACACACACACACACACACACACACACACACACACACACACACACACACACACACACACACACACACACACACACACACACACACATAATTTACAGCCCTGAGTGGGAGTGAAAGGGTGCAGAAGGGAGATAACATCTTACTGAAGTGAAATGCAGACCTGGTTCACGGTTACCAAAGACATTTGTATTTTCCCATCAGGCACCACAGCCCACCTGGGCATCAGTCTGTACAGGGTGACTGAAAGCGGCTTGCGCCACCCGCAGCAGGAAGGGGAGGGGACGTTCCAACGCAGTGGTCTGGACCTGTTTCACCTGGAGACCGACAGCAAGCTGGGAGAGGTGTGAAAGACACGCCTCTGGCAAGACAACACAGGTAACCATGACAACACCAGTGAATACTGTAGTTTCGCATTTCCAGACTTCATAGTCTCGTATTCACTCGCTTACTGGAACACAAAGAAAGCAGGAGATTGAGGCTCTATGTATTATGATTCCAAATAGGTAACACGACAATACCTAGTTGTGTGTGTGTCCTGGGTCTGGACCCGTTGTGGTACGTGCAGCATGTGGTGGTGTGGGACCCTCAGACAGACCACCTGTTCTACACCCCCAGCCCAGAACGTATTCCCGCGGCCATGCCTTGGCGTCATCCCTAGGTCCTGCCCTCGTGGTTTTAGAGGAAGCCGGGGGATTAGCTCAAATGGTAGAGCGCTCGCTTAGCATGCGAGAGGTAGCGGGATCGATGCCCGCATCTTCCAATACTTTTCGCAACAACTTTGGAGATATCTGTGGCTTATTGAAAGACAACGTATGTACATATCTAGTAGATGTGTAGTGAATATTTATTGTCCAATTCAAATTATAACTTGGAAAACGATTGTCTTCAATTTGTTCCAACTGCATGCATGTCCAACAAGTTTCCATTCTTTCCCTCGATCTCTTTCAGTAGAGGGCAGTTTGTTCTCATCAAAAATACAGGAAACGCTTGAGTAAATGAGGGATACAAAGTATATTGAAAGCAGGTGCTTCCACATAGTGTGGTTCCTGAGATAATTAAGCAATTAAATCATCCCACCATGCTTAGGGTCATGCATAGAAATGCCCAGTTGCCCATTATTTTGGCTACCAATGACCATGGCTTGAAGAGATCTCAGTGATTTTGAAGAGGGGTTTCAAAGGAGCATAGGGGGTTTAACGTGTGTTTGTGTGTGGGTGTGTCTCAGTCACCAGATCTCAACCCAATTGAACAATTATGGGAGATTCTGTAGCGGTGCCTGAGTCACAACCATCAACATAAAACACCAAATGATGGAATTTCACGTGGAATAATGGTGTTGCATCCCTTAAATAGAGTTCCAGTCACCTGTAGAATCTATGCCAATTAGGTCCCATTGCCATGGAGATGTCTCTCACCATTGCTATGATGTCTGGAATGTTAAATACACACACACACACACACACACACACATAATTTACAGCCCTGAGTGGGAGTGAAAGGGTGCAGAAGGGAGATAACATCTTGCTGAAGTGAAATGCAGACCTGGTTCACGGTTACCAAAGACATTTGTATTTTCCCATCAGGCACCACAGCCCACCTGGGCATCAGTCTGTACAGGGTGACTGAAAGCGGCTTGCGCCACCCGCAGCAGGAAGGGGAGGGGACGTTCCAACGCAGTGGTCTGGACCTGTTTCACCTGGAGACCGACAGCAAGCTGGGAGAGGTGTGGAAGACACGCCTCTGGCAAGACAACACAGGTAACCATGACAACACCAGTGAATACTGTAGTTTCGCATTTCCAGACTTCTTAGTCTCGTATTCACTCGCTTACTGGAACACAAGGAAAGCAGGAGATTGAGGCTCTATGTATTATGATTCCAAACAGGTAACACAACAATACCTAGTTGTGTGTGTATCCTGGGTCTGGACCCGTTGTGGTACGTGCAGCATGTGGTGGTGTGGAACCCTCAGACAGACCACCTGTTCTACACCCCCAGCCCAGAACGTCTTCCGCGGCCATGCCTTGGCGTCATCCCTAGGTCCTGCCCGTCTGCTTTTAGAGGAAGCCGGGGGATTAGCTCAAATGGTAGAGCGCTCGCTTAGCATGCGAGAGGTAGCGGGATCGATGCCCGCATCCTCCAATGCTTTTCGCAACAACTTTGGAGATATCTGTGGCTTATTCAAAGGCAACGTGTGTACATATAATAATAATATGCCATTTAGCAGACGCTTTTATCCAAAGCGACTTACAGTCATGTGTGCATACATTTTTACGTATGGGTGGTCCCGGGGATCTAACCCACTACCCTGGCGTTACAAGCGCCATGCTCTACCAATTGAGCTACAGAGGACTATATGTAGTAGTTGTTTAGTGAATATTTCTTGTCCAATACAAATTATAACTTGGAAAACGAGTGTCTTCAATTTGTTCCAACTACATGCATGTCCAACAAGTTTCCATTCTTTCCCTCGATCTCTTTCAGTAGAGGGCAGTTTGTTCTCATCCAAAATAAAGGAAACGCTTCAGTATATGAGGGATACAAAGTATATTGAAAGCAGGTGCTTCCACATAGTGTGGTTCCTGAGTTAATTAAGCAATTAAATCATCCCACCATGCTTAGCGTCATGCATACAAATGCCCAGTTGCCCATTATTTTGGCTACCAATGACCATGGCTTGAAGAGATCTCAGTGATTTTGAAGAGGGGTTTCAAAGGAGCATAGCGGGTTTAACGTGTGTTTGTGTGTGGGTGTGTCTCAGTCACCAGATCTAAACCCAATTGAACAATTATGGGAGATTCTGTAGCGGTGCCTGAGACACAACCATCAACATAAAACACCAAATGATGGAATTTCACGTGGAATAATGGTGTCACATCCCTTAAATAGAATTCCAGTCACCTGTAGAATCTATGCCAATTAGGTCCCATTGCCATGGAGATGTCTCTCACCATTGCTATGATGTCTGGAATGTTAAATACACACACACACACACACACACACACACACACACACATAATGTACAGCCCTGAGTGGGAGTGAAAGGGTGCAGAAGGGAGATAACATCTTGCTGAAGTGAAATGCAGACCTGGTTCACGGTTACCAAAGACATTTGTATTTTCCCATCAGGCACCACAGCCCACCTGGGCATCAGTCTGTACAGGGTGACTGAAAGCGGCTTGCGCCACCCGCAGCAGGAAGGGGAGGGGACGTTCCAACGCAGTGGTCTGGACCTGTTTCACCTGGAGACCGACAGCAAGCTGGGAGAGGTGTGAAAGACACGCCTCTGGCAAGACAACACAGGTAACCATGACAACACCAGTGAATACTGTAGTTTCGCATTTCCAGACTTCATAGTCTCGTATTCACTCGCTTACTGGAACACAAGGAAAGCAGGAGATTGAGGCTCTATGTATTATGATTCCAAACAGGTAACACGACAATACCTAGTTGTGTGTGTGTCCTGGGTCTGGACCCGTTGTGGTACGTGCAGCATGTGGTGGTGTGGAACCCTCAGACAGACCACCTGTTCTACACCCCCAGCCCAGAACGTATTCCCGCGGCCATGCCTTGGCGTCATCCCTAGGTCCTGCCCGTCTGCTTCTAGAGGAAGCCGGGGGATTAGCTCAAATGGTAGAGCGCTCGCTTAGCATGCGAGAGGTAGCGGGATCGATGCCCGCATCCTCCAATAGTTTTCGCAACAACTTTGGAGATATCTGTGGCTTATTGAAAGGCAACGTGTGTACATATCTAGTAGATGTGTAGTGAATATTTCTTGTCCAATTCAAATTATAACTTGGAAAACGATTGTCTTCAATTTGTTCCAACTGCATGCATGTCCAACAAGTTTCCATTCTTCCCCTCGATCTCTTTCAGTAGAGGGCAGTTTGTGCTCATCCAAAATAAAGGAAACGCTTGAGTAAATGAGGGATACAAAGTATATTGAAAGCAGGTGCTTCCACAGAGTGTGGTTCCTGAGTTAATTAAGCAATTAAATCATCCCACCATGCTTAGGGTCATGCATAGAAATGCCCAGTTGCCCATTATTTTGGCTACCAATGACCATGGCTTGAAGAGATCTCAGTGATTTTGAAGAGGGGTTTCAAAGGAGCATAGGGGGTTTAACGTGTGTTTGTGTGTGGGTGTGTCTCAGTCACCAGATCTCAACCCAATTGAACAATTATGGGAGATTCTGTAGTGGTGCCTGAGACACAACCATCAACTTAAAACACCAAATGATGGAATTTGACGTGGAATAATGGTGTTGCATCCCTTAAATAGAGTTCCAGTCACCTGTAGAATCTATGCCAATTAGGTCCCATTGCCATGGAGATGTCTCTCACCATTGCTATGATGTCTGGAATGTTAAATACACACACACACACACACACACACACACACATAATTTACAGCCCTGAGTGGGAGTGAAAGGGTGCAGAAGGGAGATAACATCTTGCTGAAGTGAAATGCAGACCTGGTTCACGGTTACCAAAGACATTTGTATTTTCCCATCAGGCACCACAGCCCACCTGGGCATCAGTCTGTACAGGGTGACTGAAAGCGGCTTGCGCCACCCGCAGCAGGAAGGGGAGGGGACGTTCCAACGCAGTGGTCTGGACCTGTTTCACCTGGAGACCGACAGCAAGCTGGGAGAGGTGTGAAAGACACGCCTCTGGCAAGACAACACAGGTAACCATGACAACACCAGTGAATAATGTAGTTTCGCATTTCCAGACTTCATAGTCTCGTATTCACTCGCTTACTGGAACACAAGGAAAGCAGGAGATTGAGGCTCTATGTATTATGATTCCAAACAGGTAACACAACAATACCTAGTTGTGTGTGTGTCCTGGGTCTGGACCCGTTGTGGTACGTGCAGCATGTGGTGGTGTGGGACCCTCAGACAGACCACCTGTTCTACACCCCCAGCCCAGAACGTATTCCCGCGGCCATGCCTTGGCGTCATCCCTAGGTCCTGCCCGTCTGCTTCTAGAGGAAGCCGGGGGATTAGCTCAAATGGTAGAGCGCTCGCTTAGCATGCGAGAGGGAGCGGGATCGATGCCCGCATCCTCCAATAGTTTTCGCAACACCTTTGGAGATATCTGTGGCTTATTGAAAGGCAACGTGTGTACATATCTAGTAGATGTGTAGTGAATATTTCTTGTCCAATTCAAATTATAACTTGGAAAACGATTGTCTTCAATTTGTTCCAACTGCATGCATGTCCAACAAATTTCCATTCTTTCCCTCGATCTCTTTCAGTAGAGGGCAGTTTGTGCTCATCCAAAATAAAGGAAACGCTTGAGTAAATGAGGGATACAAAGTATATTGAAAGCAGGTGCTTCCACATAGTGTGGTTCCTGAGTTAATTAAGCAATTAAATCATCCCACCATGCTTAGGGTCATGCATAGAAATGCCCAGTTGCCCATTATTTTGGCTACCAATGACCATGGCTTGAATAAATCTCAGTGATTTTGAAGAGGGGTTTCAAATGAGCATAGGGGGTTTAACGTGTGTTTGTGTGTGGGTGTGTCTCAGTCACCAGATCTCAACCCAATTGAACAATTATGGGAGATTCTGTAGCGGTGCCTGAGACACAACCATCAACTTAAAACACCAAATGATGGAATTTCACGTGGAATAATGGTGTCACATCCCTTAAATAGAGTTCCAGTCACCTGTAGAATCTATGCCAATTAGGTCCCATTGCCATGGAGATGTCTCTCACCATTGCTATGATGTCTGGAATGTTAAATACACACACACACACACACACACACACACACACACACACACACACACACACACACACACACACACACACACACACACACACACACACACACACACACACACACACACACAAATTTACAGCCCTGAGTGGGAGTGAAAGGGTGCAGAAGGGAGATAA
Source organism: Coregonus clupeaformis (assembly GCF_020615455.1). NCBI lineage: Eukaryota > Metazoa > Chordata > Actinopteri > Salmoniformes > Salmonidae > Coregonus > Coregonus clupeaformis. The sequence goes on from NC_059192.1 coordinate 9,658,527, forward strand.
CATCTTGCTGAAGTGAAATGCAGACCTGGTTCACGGTTACCAAAGACATTTGTATTTTCCCATCAGGCACCACAGCCCACCTGGGCATCAGTCTGTACAGGGTGACTGAAAGCGGCTTGCGCCACCCGCAGCAGGAAGGGGAGGGGACGTTCCAACGCAGTGGTCTGGACCTGTTTCACCTGGAGACCGACAGCAAGCTGGGAGAGGTGTGAAAGACACGCCTCTGGCAAGACAACACAGGTAACCATGACAACACCAGTGAATAATGTAGTTTCGCATTTCCAGACTTCATAGTCTCGTATTCACTCGCTTACTGGAACACAAGGAAAGCAGGAGATTGAGGCTCTATGTATTATGATTCCAAACAGGTAACACAACAATACCTAGTTGTGTGTGTGTCCTGGGTCTGGACCCGTTGTGGTACGTGCAGCATGTGGTGGTGTGGGACCCTCAGACAGACCACCTGTTCTACACCCCCAGCCCAGAACGTATTCCCGCGGACATGCCTTGGTGTCATCCCTAGGTCCTGCCCGTCTGCTTCTAGAGGAAGCCGGGGGATTAGCTCAAATGGTAGAGCGCTCGCTTAGCATGCGATAGGGAGCGGGATCGATGCCCGCATCCTCCAATAGTTTTCGCAACACCTTTGGAGATATCTGTGGCTTATTGAAAGGCAACGTGTGTACATATCTAGTAGATGTGTAGTGAATATTTCTTGTCCAATTCAAATTATAACTTGGAAAACGATTGTCTTCAATTTGTTCCAACTGCATGCATGTCCAACAAATTTCCATTCTTTCCCTCGATCTCTTTCAGTAGAGGGCAGTTTGTGCTCATCCAAAATAAAGGAAACGCTTGAGTAAATGAGGGATACAAAGTATATTGAAAGCAGGTGCTTCCACATAGTGTGGTTCCTGAGTTAATTAAGCAATTAAATCATCCCACCATGCTTAGGGTCATGCATAGAAATGCCCAGTTGCCCATTATTTTGGCTACCAATGACCATGGCTTGAAGAAATCTCAGTGATTTTGAAGAGGGGTTTCAAATGAGCATAGGGGGTTTAACGTGTGTTTGTGTGTGGGTGTGTCTCAGTCACCAGATCTCAACCCAATTGAACAATTATGGGAGATTCTGTAGCGGTGCCTGAGACACAACCATCAACTTAAAACACCAAATGATGGAATTTCACGTGGAATAATGGTGTCACATCCCTTAAATAGAGTTCCAGTCACCTGTAGAATCTATGCCAATTAGGTCCCATTGCCATGGAGATGTCTCTCACCATTGCTATGATGTCTGGAATGTTAAATACATACACACACACACACACACACACATAATTTACAGCCCTGAGTGGGAGTGAAGGGGTGCAGAAGGGAGATAACATCTTGCTGAAGTGAAATGCAGACCTGGTTCACGGTTACCAAAGACATTTGTATTTTCCCATCAGGCACCACAGCCCACCTGGGCATCAGTCTGTACAGGGTGACTGAAAGCGGCTTGCGCCACCCGCAGCAGGAAGGGGAGGGGACGTTCCAACGCAGTGGTCTGGACCTGTTTCACATGGAGACCGACAGCAAGCTGGGAGAGGTGTGGAAGACACGCCTCTGGCAAGACAACACAGGTAACCATGACAACACCAGTGAATACTGTAGTTTCGCATTTCCAGACTTCATAGTCTCGTATTCACTCGCTTACTGGAACACAAGGAAAGCAGGAGATTGAGGTTCTATGTATTATGATTCCAAACAGGTAACACGACAATACCTAGTTGTGTGTGTGTCCTGGGTCTGGACCCGTTGTGGTACGTGCAGCATGTGGTGGTGTGGAACCCTCAGACAGACCACCTGTTCTACACCCCCAGCCCAGAACGTATTCCCGCGGCCATGCCTTGGCGTCATCCCTAGGTCCTGCCCTCGTGCTTTTAGAGGAAGCCGGGGGATTAGTTCAAATGGGAGAGCGCTCGCTTAGCATGCGAGAGGTGCGGGATCGATGCCCGCATCCTCCAATAGTTTTCGCAACAACTTTGGAGATATCAGTGGCTTATTCAAAGTCAACGTGTGTACATATCTAGTAGATGTGTAGTGAATATTTATTGTCCAATTCAAATTATAACTTGGAAAACGATTGTCTTCAATTTGTTCCAACTGCATGCATGTCCAACAAGTTTCCATTCTTCCCCTCGATCTCTTTCAGTAGAGGGCAGTTTGTTCTCATCCAAAATAAAGGAAACGCTTGAGTAAATGAGGGATACAAAGTATATTGAAAGCAGGTGCTTCCACAGAGTGTGGTTCCTGAGTTAATTAAGCAATTAAATCATCCCACCATGCTTAGGGTCATGCATAGAAATGCCCAGTTGCCCATTATTTTGGCTACCAATGACCATGGCTTGAAGAGATCTCAGTGATTCTCCAGACCTAAACCAGACATACAGTATCTGTCCCTGTCTATATGCTCCCATCATATTTTCTGGAATGAACATATAGTGTACTGTTTATATTTCTGGTTATATTCTTGACATTGATCATCTACCTCCCTTCCTCTACTCATTATTTTAACCCCATTTTCCTCTCTCCAGCCCTCCCTCCACCAATCCCTCCTTCCCTCGCATTCGCAGCTTCTACTCCGAGTCTGCCTTTCTCCAGCCTCACCCACACCCACACCCACCCAGAGACACCCACCTTCCCGAGGCAACCAAGCCCAACCACAGGAGCTCTGGCCTGGGCTTGGGCACCAGGCCTTCCAGGTGTCCTGGAGCCAGGCAGTTTCCTAGACATCGAGCCTGACACTCAGGGAGCTCTCACTCGGCTCATGCATCTCAGAGGACCCCCCCAGGCTCCTAGTGGAGGTGGAAGTGGGGTCAACACGAAGGCCCCGGAGTGAGGTGGGGGACGGACCTGGATCGCAGAGGGGCCTGAGACAGACAGAGACTGAGAGAAATGGAGAGAGAGAGACTGAGACATAGATTAAAGTGCCTATTACTGTGGGTATATAGCGTATGAACCTCTAAGGTTCCACTAAGCTATGAAGTGCGTACTATACCTCAAGAGACAAGTTTTCCCACTGTTGTTGACCTATTTACTAGTCCTTCTGCATTAGATATTCTACATACGTATGCTGGGGTTGTTTACCTATTTACTAGTCCTTCTGCATTAGATATTTTACATACGAATGCTGGGGTTGTTTACCTATTTACTAGTCCTTCTGCATTAGATATTTTACATACAGTTGAAGTCGGAAGTTTACATACACCTTAGCCAAATACATTTAAACTCAGTTTTTCACAATTCCTGACATTTAATCCTAGTAAAAATTCCCTGTTTTAGGTCAATTAGGATCACCACTTTATTTTAAGAATGTGAAATGTCAGAATAATAGTAGAGAGAATGATTTATTTCAGCTTCTATTTCTTTCATTACATTCCCAGTGGGTCAGAAGTTTACATACACTCAATTAGTATTTGGTAGATTTGGAGACTGTCAGGTTACAATAGATCCCTGAAAAGGAGGAGAATGCTGATTCTACTTTTTTTTTCTAAGAAAGGAATTTAAAAAACAGTCTTTACAACAAAATAACATGTATTGTGCAGTAATAAAGTGTATGATTCATATAAAGGTTTAGTAATACATATTAGTGACATAGTTTCATATTAATGTATAGTGTACTTTTAATAATTGTAATATGTATGCTTACATTTCTGTACTAAAGTTTTAGAAGAAAGTTAAAGGTTTGAAAGAAAATTGTAATTAACTTCAATGAATTAAATATCTCTTACTGTGGCCCTCTGTCTCTGTGTGTGTATGAGGGATGGTGTCAGGTTACAAGCTAGGGGGCTTTACACGCAGAGAGAGCCCGTCCCAACAGTCTTTCCAACAACAAAAATTAAAGTGTAGTATTGTGTGATAACATGTTTGATTTATATAAAGGTTTAGTAAAAAAAAAAACGGTGTCATAGTTTAATATTTAATATTGTATAGTGAACTTTAATAATTGTAATATGTATGTTTAAATGTCTGTATTAAAGTTTTTGAAGAAAATAAAAGGTTTGAAAGAAAATTGTATTTACCTTCAATGAATTCAATTAAATCTCTAGCCCTCTGTGTCTCCCATTGGTTTGTGTGGGGGCTGGTTGCATGGGATGGTGTCAGGTTACAAGCTGTGGGGGTTACAAGCAGACGAGGTATTATTATTTAGTATTATGCAATAATAATATGTAGGATTTATATAAAGGTTTAGTAAAAAACATTAGTGTTATAGTTTAATATTTAATATTGTATAGTGAACTTTTTAATAACTGTAATATGTATGCATTTCTGTACTAAAGTTTTAGAAGAAAATAAATGGTTTGAAAGAAAATGTAATGTACCTTTAATGACATCTCTGTCTCCCCAAGCTGTTTCTCTCTCTCTCTCTCTCTCTCTCTCTCTCTCTCTCTCTCTCTCTCTCTCTCTCTCTCTCTCTCTCTCTCTCTCTCTCTCTCTCTCTCTCTCTCTCTCTCTCTCTCTCCTCTCGCTCTCTCTCTCTCTCTCTCTCTCTCTCTCTCTCTTTACACCTGTTTTACCTTTAACCTTTTAAAAATAGTTCTCAGTGATGTTAATCTAGGGTGTCCCTTGCACAAGGGAACTATATGTACACAAGGGGTCCCCCAAGTGTCAGATCCCCTTTACCCCCATAAAAGAGCGCCCGTGGGATGTCTCAGTCAACCAAGAAAAGACCAGAGGACCAGAAGACCTGAAGACATACATACATTTACATTTACATTTTAGTCATTTAGCAGACGCTCTCTAAAGAGACTCCTTGAATCCTTTATTCCTCATGGAGCATTTTGAAGGTGAATTGAATTTCCAATATGATGAAGGATTTTATATCTAACTATACGTATTTATATATATATTTTTTTATGTTGTATATTATAAATGAATGTTTTTAATAATGTATTATATACAATGATATAGTATATAATGAATGAGATGTTGTATTATTTTTTTTAAACGAGAATGGACATATGTATGTAGCATAATGTTTTTACCAGGTAGCTTAGTGGTTAAGCGCGTTGTGCCAGTAACTGAAAGGTCGCTGGTTCTAATCCCCGAGCTGACTAGGTGAAAAATCTGTCAATGTGCCCTTGAGCAAGGCACTTAACCCTAATTGCTCCTGAAAGTCGCTCTGGATAAGAGCGTCTGCTAAATGACGTAAATGTAAATGTACCAAACAATTGTCAACTTTATGTGAAATGTTTCAAGGTGTCTCAGAACCCCTGAAAATGTATGCAAACCAAGGCTCTACTCAAGAGTGGACCAATGGCTCCACCTAGTGGTTACACACAGATTGACGGTGTTGAGACAGTGTTTGAGTACAACGGTTGTTTCTTCCACAGTTGTAAATCTAGTTTTTTGCTCAAGGCCATGTGTGTCTTAACCCAGAAGACTTTTGGGGAAATGTACCAGGAGTTCCAAGACAAATTGGACTCTTTACAGTCTGCTTATGGGGTGAAAGTGAAGGTGATGTGGGAGTACAAGGGGACAGAACTCACAAGGTCTGATCCTCATGTTATAACTTTCCTTTCCACCTTTGACAAACCCCAACCCCTGGAGCCCCGCCAGGCCTTGTTTGGGGGTCGTACCAATGCTTTGACCTTACTGCGCAACCTGATGAGAAAATTGGATATATAGATTTTACTTCCCTTTATCCTCAAGTAATGAGTTCCTCTTGTTATCCTTTGGGACATCCTGAAATTATTCATTGTGACTTTGACTTACCACAAAACTATTTTGGTTTAATAAAAGCAACTATTTACCCTTCCCAGGGCTTGTTTATGCCAGTGTTGACTTACAAGGGGCCTCAAGGAAAACTTGTATTTACCCTTTGTAGCACCTGCAGTGAAAACAACAACCAGGAAAAGCCTTGTGGTCATTCTGATCAAGAAAGAGCCATGACCGGTGTATGGGTCACCGTTGAATTCTCTAAGGCTATAGAAAAGGGGTATCGTGTGGCCAAAATCTTTGAAGTGTGGAACTTTCCCAGGAAAGCAGACACTCTTTTTAAAGAGTACATCAAGACCTTCTTGAGAGGCAAGCAAATGGCTTCAGGGTATCCTGCATCAGTCACTGATCAAGAGACCAAAGACAGATACATTCAGGACTATCATGAAAAAGAGGGAATACGTCTTGACCCTGACAGAATAAAAATCAACAAAGCCAAAAGAAACGTGTGCAAGCTTTTCTTGAACAGTTTGTGGGGCAAATTTGCCCAGAGATGCAATATGTTAACAGCATCTATCATTAAAGATCCCAAAGAATTTATGGAATTTGTTTTTTCAGAACAATATGAAATTTCACATTTTTCGTTCTTGAATCAAGACATAGTTCTGGTGCAATGGAGACAGGAAGTGGGTTCTGTCACGATCGTCTGAAGGAGCGGACCAATACGCAGCGCGTGGAGTGAACATGATGACTTTATTTAATTAAAGCAACCACGAAAAAACAACAAATGACGATAGGTGAAGTCCTCTGTGACACCGACAGAACATACAACACTGGAACAATACCTTAACTTGGAACAAAAACCCACAAACAAACAGTGAAACACAACAGTATATATATGGCTCCCAATCAGAGATAACGAGCCGACAGCTGACACTCGTTACCTCCGATTGGGAGTCATTGACCAATCACCACAAAAACACAAACAAAATGAAACTCACCCAACCCCAACACCACCAAATGAAATACACCCTGGCTCTAACACACAGTCCTGGAGCCAGCGTGTGACAGTACCCCCCCCTAAAGGTGCGAACTCCGGGCGCACCAGCATACAGTCTAGGGGAGGGTCTGGGTGGGCGTCTGTCCACGGTGGCGGTTCTGCCCCTGGTCGTGGTCCCCATCCCACCTTAGTCACCACCCGCTTCCCTAGCCTCCTCCACATGACCACCCCCAACTAAACCCCACTGGGTTAAGGGGGCGGCACCGGACTAAGGGGCAGCACCGGACTAAGGGGCAGTACCGGACTAAGGGGCAGTACCGGACTAAGGGGCAGTACCGGACTAAGGGGCAGTACCGGACTAAGGGGCAGTACCAGGCTGAATGGCGGATACTGGCTGGACGGCTCTGGTGGCTCCCGGCTGGTCGGCTCTGGCGGATCCCGGCTGGACGGCTCTGGCGGATCCCGGCTGGACGGCTCTGGCGGATCCCGGCTGGACGGCTCTGGCGGATCCCGGCTGGACGGCTCCTGGCGGATCCCGGCTGGACGGCTCTGGCGGATCCCGGCTGGGACGGCTCTGGCGGGTCCCGGCTGGACGGCACTGGCGGGTCCCGGCTGGGACGGCTCTGGCGGGTCCCGGCTGGACGGCTCTGGCGGATCCCGGCTGGACGGCTCTGGCGGATCCCGGCTGGACGGCTCTGGCGGATCCCGGCTGGGACGGCTCTGGCGGATCCCGGCTGGCTGGCTCTGGCGGATCCCGGCTGGACGGCTCTGGCGGATCCCGGCTGGACGGCTCTGGCGGATCCCGGCTGGGACGGCTCTGGCGGATCCTGGCTGGACGGCTCTGGCGGATCCTGGCTGGACGGCTCTGGCGGATCCTGGCTGGACGGCTCATGGCTGGCTGACGGATCCTGGCTGGACGGCTCTGGCAGATCCTGGCTGGACGGCTCTGGCGGATCCTGGCTGGACGGCTCTGGCGGATCCTGGCTGGACGGCTCTAGCGGATCCTGGCTGGACGGCTCTGGCGGATCCTGGCTGGACGGCTCTGGCGGATCCTGGCTGGACGGGCTCTGGCGGATCCTGGCTGGACGGCTCTGGCGGATCCTGGCTGGACGGCTCATGGCTGGCTAACGGATCTGGCTGCTCGTGGCTGGCTGACGGATCTGGCTGCTCTGGCTGGCTGACGGATCTGGCTGCTCATGGCTGGCTGACGGATCTGGCTGCTCACGGCTAGCTGACGGATCTGGCTGCTCATGGCTGGCTGACGGATCTGGCTGCTCATGGCTGGCTGACGGGTCTGGCTGCTCGTGGCTGGCTGACGGATCTGGCTGCTCGTGGCTAGCTGACGGATCTGGCTGCTCGTGGCTGGCTGACGGATCTGGCTGCTCATGGCTGGCTGACGGATCTGGCTGCTCGCGGCTGGCTGACGGATCTGGCTGCTCGTGGCTGGTTGACGGATCTGGCTGCTCGCGGCTGGCTGACGGATCTGGCTGCTCATGCGGCTGGCTGACGGATCTGGCTGCTCATGGCTGGTTGACGGATCTGGCTGCTCATGGCTGGCTGACGGATCTGGCTGCTCATGGCTGGCTGACGGATCTGGCTGCTCATGGCTGGCTGACGGGTCTGGCTGCTCATGGCTGGCTGATGGTGCTGGCTGGGCGGCTAGCGGTGGAGGCGGACCCCAGCCTCGGATTGCAGTCATCACCTCCAGCAGGGCGGCTCCCCATCCGCATGAGCCGCTCCTGCCGGTCACGAACCCGAGCCTCCAGTCCAGCATAGGCTGCGTCGGCTCCTGCTGATTCCATAGCAGGTGTATGATTCTGTCTGGCGGAAGGCTCTAGCGGCTCCGGTCTGGCGGACGGCTCTGAAGGAACAGGCCGGGCTGGGCTGGTGACGCACCCCGTAGGATACGTGCTTGGAGCAGGAACAGGCCGGTCCGTGCACCGGGAACACACACCACTGGCCTTAACTGGGGATCAGGAACGGGCCGGACCGGACTGGTAACACACTTCAGTCTCTCATGCCGTGCGACAACAACTTCCCTCCCTCTACTCGCCAATGGCTCCCGTAATCCGATAGCCTTCTCTCCACATCTCCCTGTGGCAGCCTCCTGCTGCCCAGGCGCCCAAGCCATGTGCCCCCAAAAATTTTTTTGGGTAGTACTCCCGGGCTTCCAGCCTTGCCTCCGTGCTGCCTCCTCATATCGCCTCCTCTCGGCTTTAGCTGCCTCCAGCTCTTCACGAGGGGAGGCGATATTCTCCGGTTGTGCCCAAGGACCCTTACCATCCAGTATCTCCTCCCATGTCCATGAATCCTTTATGGGTGGATATAAATCCTGTGTAGGTGGATCCTGTTGCCGCTTGACACGCTGCTTGGTCCTTTTTTGGTGGGTTTTTCTGTCACGATCGTCTGAAGGAGCGGACCAATACGCAGCGCGTGGAGTGAACATGATGACTTTATTTAATTAAAGCAACCACGAAAAAACAACAAATGACGATAGGTGAAGTCCTCTGTGACACCGACAGAACATACAACACTGGAACAATACCTTAACTTGGAACAAAAACCCACAAACAAACAGTGAAACACAACAGTATATATATGGCTCCCAATCAGAGATAACGAGCCGACAGCTGACACTCGTTACCTCCGATTGGGAGTCATTGACCAATCACCACAAAACACAAACAAAATGAAACTCACCCAACCCCAACACCACCAAATGAAATACACCCTGGCTCTAACACACAGTCCTGGAGCCAGCGTGTGACAGGTTCTACCCCCGAGTAATGTAAACGTGTTTCTTGCAGCTTTTACCACGGTCTATGGGCGACTTGAACTACACACCCTCATGGAGCAGCTGCGGAGTCGGGTTCTTTACCATGACACAGACTCTGTGGTCTATGTAAGCAAACCTGGTGATTGGAACCCCCTTCTTAGCAACTATCTGGGTGGTTTAACGAGTGAACTCGAAGATGGTGACCATATCATAGAGTGGGCATCCTGTGGACCCAAAAGCTATGCTTTTAGGACTAAAAACAATCACGTAGTTTTGAAAACCATAGGCGTGACACAAAACTATGAAAATGCCCCACGTGTAAACTTGGAAACACTCACACGCTGGTTTTGGATGATACGCTTTTTGCCGGTAGTGAACATCCTGAAATAACTTGAGCTTTTACTCAATATACTCATCATCGAAACTTGTCAGTGCTTTACTTGGTACAAAATGTGTTTCACCAAGGTAAAAATAGCTGTACCATTAGCTTGAACGCCAATTACTTGTTTTTGTTCAAAAATCTTAGAGACAAACCACAAATAAACATTCTAGCTCAACAGATGTATCTTGGAAGGAAATCCTACTTTATGGAAAGCTATGAGGACACTACCAAAGCAAGATTTTCTTACGTAATCGTGGATTTAAAATGGAATACTCCAGAACACTTGAGGCTCAGAACAGGATTGCTTCCGTGGGAGTTGCCGACAGTTTACATTCCAAAGAAGTAAAAATGTCTCTGGGTTTACAAAGAAACCTACCGCTCTTGAGATCCCTATTTGTGGCTTCCCATAAAGGAAGTAAAACCATCTTGGGTCGTTGTTCTTCAGATCTCATATTAGCCCTATGGGAGGTTGCTTTGGATCTTCTCAAAGGACGCATTCCACTCACCCCGACCCAATTAAAACAATCTAAGAGACCAAAGGCAGCGATCCAACTCTTTGCCAAAAAAAGGGCAAGTCTTCAGGAGAAAAGACACCATACAACAGTCTGGAGGTTTTCTTCTACTTTCACTCAGTATAGCTGTGCCCTTCATCACCAGCCTTACTGTGGCCAGGCAAGGGGGTTGAACACAGAGTGTGATGGCCAGGCGTGGGGGTTGAACACAGAGTGTGATGGCCAGGCGTAGGGGTTGAACACAGAGTGTGATGGCCAGGCGTGGGGGTTGAACACAGAGTGTGATGGCCAGGCGTAGGGGTTGAACACAGAGTGTGATGGCCAGGCGTGGGGGTTGAACACAGAGTGTGATGGCCAGGTGTGGGGGTTGAACACAGAGTGTGATGGCCAATAAAATGTACTTAGTGCCTCAACAAGAGTTGGATAGACTTAAACAATAATTACAGGGCCCTGAAAATATCAGACAAACAGCGGAAAGTGATTTGGATACGGCCATGAAGGATATTTTTTACATAAAAAGATTGAATCCCTATGATAAGGTCCAAAAATACACACACCTCTTGCCAAGGTATTTGGCCTTGGTAAAACAAGGTGAGAGAGAGACCAACCATTTATCGCTTTCCCTGCTGGAACCCTTAAAGGAGGAAGAGCACAGAGAGAGGCCTGCCCTGGTAATGCCTGGACCGGAGACCTTACAGGTTGAAGATCAAATACATGTTGAAGATAATGTTCTGCATGACATCTTGACAAATGTTCCAGCACGTAACCAGAGAAATGTTAGACACATTATGAACAGAATAAAAGACTCAAAGGGGACCACTACTTGGAATGACAAAGGATAGTTTATCTTTTAGGGGGATGTTGTCAAGGATTCTCATATGATTGGGCTTGCTTAAAAGTATCACTGCATCCCCACAAGATTTTGGATGACCTCTTGGGTGGCGTCAGTTTCTTAAAGCCATGGCAGTCCTCAACATTCCACTCTCGGGTGTACCAGATTATAAGCTTTGCCAACAGATTCAAATTTTTAAACAAAACCCTGCAAACCCTCCAAGAGCTACAGCACTCCTGAATATGTTCTTGTAACCCCTAACCCCTTTGAATGGGTTAATAATACCTCCTTTATGGATGACCCCTCCCCCCTTTGAATGGGTTAATAATACCTCCTTTATGGATGACCCCTCACCCCTTTGGATGGGTTAATAATACCTCCTTTTTGGATGACCCCTCCCCCCTTTGAATGGGTTAATAATACCTCCTTTATGGATGACCCCTCACCCCTTTGAATGGGTTAATAATACCTCCTTTATGGATGACCCCTCCCCCCTTTGAATGGGTTAATAATACCTCCTTTATGGATGACCCCTCACCCCTTTGAATGGGTTAATAATACCTCCTTTATGGATGACCCCTCCCCCTTTGAATGGGTTAATAATACCTCCTTTATGAATGACCCCTCCCCCCTTTGAATGGGTTAATAATACCTCCTTTATGGATGACCCCTCACCCCTTTGAATGGGATAAAAATACCTCCTTTATGGATGACCCCTCCCCCCTTTGAATGGGTTAATAATACCTTCTTTATGGATGACCCCTCACCCCTTTGAATGGGTTAATAATACCTCCTTTATGGATGACCCCTCCCCCCTTTGAATGGGTTAATAATACCTCCTTTATGGATGACCCCTCACCCCTTTGAATGGGATAATAATACCTTCTTTATGGATGACCCCTCACCCCTTTGAATGGGTTAATAATACCTCCTTTATGGATGACCCCTCCCCCCTTTGAATGGGTTAATAATACCTCCTTTATGGATGACCCCTCACCCCTTTGAATGCAATACATTTTATTTCAATAAAATGATACAATTTAACATTTGTGACATTCTTTAAACATTTGACGTGAGCAAACACATTGATTATAGGGTCTTAAAGAACATATACTTAAACACTTTTGATATTTTCTAACAAAATGATCTACTGTGCTATCATTACTGCTTAAATCATCATTCTAAAGAGACTTAACATCTTCAAAAGAAACTCCAAGGGCTCTTTGACACAGGTAGAATACACAGTGTTGACCACAGGTAGTGGAAAGGTTATATTGTACTTGTTTGATAATGTAGTAAAAACTGTTTAATAGATTGGGGGGAAATTCTTTCTTTATTTTTTACTATTTCCTACATTGTAGAATAATAGTGAAGACATCAAAACTATGAAACAACACATATGGAATCATGTAGTAACAAAAAAAGCGTTAAACAAATCAAAATATATTTTATATTTGAGATTCTTCAAATAGCCACCCTGCCTTGATGACAGCTTTGCACACTCTTGGCATTCTCTCAACCAGCTTCATGATGTAGTTACCTGGAATGCATTTCAATTAACAGGTGTGCCTTCTTAAAAGTTAATTTGTGGAATTTCTTTCCTTCTTAATGCGTTTGAGCCAATCAGTTGTGTTTTGTCAAGATGGGGGGTCGCAAAGTGCAGTCGCAAAGACCATCAAGCGCTATGATTAAACTGGCTCTCATGAGGACCGCCACAGTAATGGAAGACCCAGAGTTCCCTCTGCTGGATAAGTTCATTAGAGTTACCAGCCTCAGAAATTGCAGCCCAAATAAATGTTTCACAGAGTTCAAGTAACAGACACAATACAACATCAACTGTTCAGATGAGACTGTGTGAAGCAGGCCTTCATGGTAGAATTGCTGCAAAGAAACCACTACTAAAGGACACCAATAAGAAGAAGATAATTGCTTGGGCCAAGAAACACGAGCAATGGACATTAGACCGGTGGAAATTTGTCCTTTGGTCTGGAGTCCAAATTTGAGATTTTTGGTTCCAACTGCTGTGTCTTTGTGAGACGCGGTGTGGGTGAACGGATGATCTCTGCATGTGTATTTCCCACCGTAAAGCATGGAGGAGGAGGTGTTATGGTTTGGGGGTGCGTTGCTGGTGACACTGTCTGTGATTTATTCAAGGCACACTTAAACAGCATGGCTACCACAGCATTCTGCAGCGATACGCCATCCCATCTGGTTTGGGCTCAGTGGGACTATCATTTGTTTTTCAATAGGACAATGACCCAACACACCTCCAAGCTGTGTAAGGGCTATTTTACCAAGAAAGAGAGTGATGGAGTGCTGCATCAGATGACCTGGCCTCCACAATCCCCCGACCTCAACCAAATTGAGATGGTTTCAGATGAGTTGGACCGCAGAGTGAAGGAAAAGCAGCCAACAAGTGCTCAGCATATGTTGGAACTCCTTCAAGACTGTTGGAAAAGCATTCCAGGTGAAGCTGGTTGAGAGAATGCCAAGAGTGTGCAAAGCTGTCTTCAAGGCAAAGGGTGGCTACTTTGAAGAATCGTGAATATAAAATATATTTTGATTTGTTTAACACTTTTTGGGTTGATACATGATTCCATATGTGTTGTTTCATAGTTTTGATGACTTCACTATTATTCTACAATGTAGAAAATGGTAAAAATAAAGAAAAACCCTTGAATGAGTAGGTGTTCTAAAACTTTTGACCGGTAGTATATATCTGCAGGGTATGGGAATAATCTATCTGTCACAGCCACCCATTTATTGGGCGTCATCCCCAACATGTAGGATAAATGACCACTGGTCTGTATAGCTAGCTCCCCATCCCCTGTGATTTGTACACGTTTTTGAATAGGGATGAAGGTCAAGACTAATTTCATATGGTTCAGGGCTAGGAGGCCATTCATCTACAAAATGATCCTCTCTACATTTCTATAGAATCATTTTTTAAGCTTAATAACTTTAGGGGGTTCAGATATCCTTAAAAAAAAATGTTGGGCCCTTTTCCTTGACATTATACCAACTGTGGAGGTATGTAATCTCGCTGAGATCTACTTCCCAGTCCTCTGATAACTCTATACGTTTTGGAAAATTGGTTGTATAATCAGAACTTTTGTTATTCAGACATACTGTATATCTGCAGACTAATTACTGGGGAGAGTCAGGTAAAATCCACAGTGCTCCATGATGAAATCCAGTGTACACTCGAGGGTGTTTTTATCATGCATGAGGGTTTAAGTTTACGCCCCCTGCCTCCACTACCTCTTCCTCTAATACCCAGCTGTTGAACCTTTGGGGCCAGTTTTTCCAACGGACCAACACCCATTTTTTCCCCTTTTCTCTCTTTTGATCCAGAATCTCCTCCATATAAAATACGGAGGAGTCCTTTGTTTACCTTCTGGAGTTCCTTCTCATAAAAGGACCCCTGTATATGCTCCCCATCATAATCTTTTAACTTGTAGACAGGAGGTATACGGGGTATACATTCTATCACTTTGAAAAGCTCATCGCTGTAACCTTGCTCATATTTTATGTTGAAAACACCCCTCAACTTGGAGATACGTACCAAGTCACCCACTATGAATTTAAAAGAGTGTAGTAGTGCGGTCGTGTATTGTGTTGTGTCCTCATGTAAACAGCCTGTTTTTATTCATATATATTTCTCTATCTCACTTTCCATCCTTTAACTAAATATACTTTCCTGCAACCCGCCTCACCCAATGTGGAACGGATTCTATTATTTCTTTATTTTTATCAAGAACCTACGGCTGAAACTAGCCAGCTATCCAGCTAACTAGCTACTTGCTATTAGCCACCGTTAGCGGTCTTAACCACTGTCCGTGGCCTGCACTACCTACCAGCCAGCTCTAGCCTGGACAATTATCGGCCAGTCTGCACAGCGTGCTATCGACCCAGAGCATATCGGATTTTCTGCCGAAATCACTGAATCACTGGACCTTAACGCCGGACCATCGCAACTAGCTAGCTGCAACGAATGGCTGTTGTTGGCTAATCACCCCTTCCCGACGGACCAGTTAGCCTTGAGCTAGCCTCGAGCCAGGCCCATCTCCCGACTATCTACCTCTCTGTCAACCGGATGGGACCTCCTAGTGTCGACACGGAGCCCCGCCAATCCATCACGACTGGTCTGCTGACGTAATCGTCTGATGTGGTTTCAATACGCTCCCCGTTGCGACGACCACGAAGATCCATATGCTAGCCCCGGCCCGCTATCATTTGCACAATCAACAGCTGTGCCTCCTGCTCACCAGTGCTTTAGCAGCCTACGATCTGCTCCCGGACTTACTTAGTGCTGTTCACTGGACCTTATGATCACTCAGCTACACAGCTAATTCCTGCTGGACTGTTCCTTTACACGGTACCCTATCCTGTTTATCTGTTTAGCCTCAGCCCAAACATTCGTCGCCACTACCAGTTGTTGTCTTAGCCCTTTCGAATAACACCTGTGATTGCGTTATGCCTCTCTCCCATGTCAATATGCCTAGCCTATTGCTGTTTGGGTTAGTTCTTATTATACAATTTCACTGTAGAGCCCCAAGTACAGCTCAACCAGCCTCAGAGAGCTCCTTTGTCCAACCCCCCATACACGCGGAGACCGGCTCAATCGGTACCTCCAGTGATGCTATCTCTTTCATAGTTACCCAATGCTTAGGTGTACCTCCACTGTACTCATATCCTTCCATATCCTTGTCTGTATATAATGCCCTGAATCTATTCTACAACGCCCGGAAATCTGCCCCTTTTATTCTCTGTACCCAACGCACTAGAAGACCAGTTCTTAAAGCCTTTAGCCGTATCCTTATTCTATTCCTCCTCTGTTCCTCTGGTGATGTAGAGGTTAACCAAGGCCCTGTAGCCCCCAGTATCACTCCTACCCCCCAGGCGCTATCATTTGTTGACTTCTGTAACCGTAAAAGCCTTGGTTTCTTGCATGTTAACATCAGAAGTCTCCTCCCCAAGTTTGAGTTATTCACTGCGTTAGCACACTCTGCCAACCCTGATGTTCTAGCAGTGTCTGAATCTTGGCTCAGGAAGGCCACCAAAATTCAGAAATTTCCATTCCGAACTACAACATTTTCCGTCTAGATAGAACTGCCAAAGGGGGCGGAGTTGCAATCTACTGTAGAGATAGCCTGCAGAGCTCCATCATACTATTCAGGTCTGTGCCCAAACAGTTTGAGCTTCTACTTCTAAAAATCCACCTTTCCAGAAATAAGTCTCTCACTGTTGCCGCTTGCTACAGACCCCCCTCAGCCCCCAGTTGTGTCCTGGACACCATATGTGAATTGCTTGCCCCCCATCTATCCTCAGAGTTCGTACTGCTTGGTGACCTAAACTGGGAAATGCTTAACACCCCGGCCATCCTACAATCTAAACTAGATGCCCTCAATCTCACACAAATTATCAAGGAACCTACCAGGTACAACCCTAAATCCGTAAATATGTGCACACTCATAGATATCATCCTGACTAATTTACCCTCTAAATACACCTACGCTGTCTTCAACCAGGATCTCAGCGATCACTGCCTCATTGCCTGCGTCCGTAATGGGTCCGCGGTCAAACGACCACCACTCATCACTGTCAAACACTCACTAAAACACTTCAGCGAGCAGGCCTTTCTAATTGACCTGACCCGGGTATCCTGGATGGATATTGACCTCATTCCGTCAGTAGAGGATGCTTGGATGTTCTTCAACAGTGCTTTCCTCTCCATCTTAAATAAGCACACCCAATTCCAAAAATTCAGAACCAAGAACAGATATAGCCCCTGGTTCACCCCAGACTTGACTGCCCTTGACCAGCACAAAAACATCCTGTGGCGTACTGCATTAGCATCGAACAGCCCCCGCGATATGCAACTTTTCAGGGAAGTCAGGAACCAATATACACAATCAGTTAGGAAAGCAAAGGCTAGCTTTTTCAAACAGAAATGTGCATCCTGTAGCACTAACTCCAAAAAGTTTTGGGACACTGTAAAGTCCATGGAGAATAAGAGCACCTCCTCCCAGCTACCCACTGCACTGAGGCTAGGAAACACTGTCACCACCAATAAATCTAAGATAATCGAGAATTTCAACAAGCATTTTGCTACGGCTGGCCATGCTTTCCACCTGGCCACCCCTACCCCGGCCACCAGCTCTGCACCCTCCGCTGCAACTTGCCCATGCCCCCCCCCGCTTCTCCTTCACCCAAATTCAGATAGCTGATGTCCTGAAAGAGCTGCAAAATCTGGACCCCTACAAATCAGCTGGGCTAGACAATCTGGACCTTTT
The DNA here is from genome assembly GCF_020615455.1 of Coregonus clupeaformis. Taxonomy (NCBI): domain Eukaryota; kingdom Metazoa; phylum Chordata; class Actinopteri; order Salmoniformes; family Salmonidae; genus Coregonus; species Coregonus clupeaformis. Next base: position 9,676,025 of record NC_059192.1, read on the forward strand.
CTTTCTAAAATTAGCCGCCGAAATTGTCTCAACCCCTATTACTAGCCTGTTCAACCTCTCTTTCGTATTGTCTGAGATCCCCAGAGATTGGAAAGCTGCCGCGGTCATCCACCTCTTCAAAGGGGGTGACACTCTAGATCCAAACTGTTACAGACCTATATCCATCCTGCCCTGCCTTTTGAAAGTATTTGAAAGCCAAGTTAACAAACAGATCACCGACCATTTCGAATCCCACCGTACCTTCTCCGCTATGCAATCTGGTTTCCGAGCTGGTCATGGGTGCACCTCAGCCACGCTCAAGGTCCTAAATGATATAATAACCGCGATCGATAAAAGACAGGACTGTGCAGCCGTCTTCGTCGACCTGGCCAAGGCTTTTGACTCTGTCAATCACCGCATTCTTATTGGCAGACTAAATAGCCTTGGTTTCTCAAATGATTGCCTCGCCTGGTTCACCAACTACTTCTCAGATAGTTCAATGTGTCAAATCGGAGGGCCTGTTGTCTGGACCTCTGGCAGTCTCTATGGGGGTGCCACAGGGTTCAATTCTCGGGCCGACTTTATTCTCTGTGTATATCAATGATGTCGCTCTTCCTGCTGGTGACTTTCAGATCCACCTCTACGCAGACGACACCATTTTGTATACATCTGGCCCTTCATTGGACACTGTGTTAACAAACATCCAAACGAGCTTCAATGCCATACAACACTCCTTCAGTAGCCTCCAACTGCTCTTAAACACTAGTAAAACTAAATGCATGCTCTTCAACCGAACGCTGCTTGCACCCGCCCGCCTGACTAGAATTACTACTCTCGGCGGGTCTGACTTAGAATATGTGGACAACTACAAATACCTAGGTGTCTGGTTAGACTGTAAACTCTCCTTGCAGACTCACATTAAGCATCTCCAATCCAAAGTTAAATCTAGAATCGGCTTCCTATTTCGCAACAAAGCCTCCTTCACTTATGCTGCTAAACATGCCCTCGTAAAACTGACTGTCCTACCGATCCTTGACTTCGGCGATGTCATTTACAAAATAGCCTCCAACACTCTACTCAGCAAATTGGATGTAGTCTATCACAGTGCCATCCGTTTTGTCACCAAAGCCCCATATACTACCCACTATTGTGACCTGTACGCTCTCGTTGGCTGGCCCTCACTACATATTTGTCGCCAAACCCACTGGTTCCAGGTCATCTATAAATCACTTCTAGGCAAATCCCCACCTTATCTTAGATCATTGGTCACCATAGCAACACCCACCCGTAGTATGCGTTCCAGCAGGTATATCTCACTGGTCATCCCCAAAGCCAACACCTCCTTTGGCCGCCATTCCTTCCAGTTGTCTGCTGCAAATGACTGGAACGAACTGCAAAAATATCTGAAGCTGGAGACACTTATCTCCCTCACTAACTTTAAGCATCAGTTGTCAGAGCAGCTTACAGATCACTGCACCTGTACACAGCCCATCTGTAATTAGCCCACCCAACTACCTCATCCCCATATTGTTATTTACATTGTTATTTATTTTGCTAATTTGCACCCCAGTATCTCTATTTGCACATCATCTTCTGCACATCTATCACTCCAGTGTTAATACTAAATTGTAATTATTTTGCACTATGGCCTATTTATTGCCTTACCTCCATAACTTACTACATCTGCACACACTGTATATAGATTTTCTATTGTGTTATTGACTGTACGTTTTGTTTATACCATGTGTAACTCTGTGTTGTTGTTGTTTTTATCGCACTGCTTTGCTTTATCTTGGCCACGTCGCAGTTGTAAATGAGAACTTGTTCTCACCTGGCTTACCTGGTTAAATAAAGGTGAAATAAAAATAAAAATAAAAGCAATTATTTTCTTATGGAGAAGGGAGAACAATCCGTACAGATTTTTAAAGACTTGAAAATAGTTTTCCGAAGACACCTCAAGAGGGCTTCATACGGATACTCTTCTGGTAGCTGCAGTTACAGCCCTGTACTAAATCATGAACTGTATCCACATCCTCTCCTTCAAAGTCCTATTAAAGTGTTCAACCACTGAAGTTTTCAAATCCGAGCCTGTAACAAAATAGACTATATTGTGATTCTTCATGAGTTTCTGAAAAGTCTTATTAAGAAAGGATTTACCGCCGTCAGTCTGCACTTTTCTTGGGTTCTCCTCCTTCCTCCAAAATAGAGTCAAAGGCCCGGGTCACCTCTGCCCCACTCTTATTTTTTAAGACCCGTACAAAGCTATTTTAAAGAAAAAATCTATTACCGTTAGCATGTATCGATTTCCATAATTTTTATCGGCAAGTGCCTGCATGTCACATAGATCAGCCTGGAACTGTGACAAGGGATGAGTAGAAAAAACTATGTTTCGATGAAATTGTTTTTGCACAGGTTTATGCAAAGTGTAAGCATCCTGCTCTGCTAGCCAATCATTCACTTGATCAGTGCTTAACCTGCAGCCTGTTTCTTCAGCTATAGCTCTCTGGAACCTCTCCTTTCCACCAAAAGACCATGGGGTTAGAGGGGGTAAAATAAATGTTTTTCATCAGCTGCTCAGCCATTCTTCTTGCCTCTTTGATGACAATAACCATAATGCACCCATTTCAAATAACGAGAACATTTCATTTTTTCATTTTATTTTTCTGCATTCATTTTTATGTATTATGTATCGATACAGTTTATGATACGGAGCAAGAGATTATTACCCGTTTTCTCAATGACCATGGCATGCAATACATGGTATACTTGGTTTACATTTACAGGCTTATATCTCTGAATTTTTAAAACATATGCATCCGTTATATAAGCACATAAACAAAAAATATCACACGTTACAATTAAATGATGGTTCAGACAAATAAACTAAAATCTTACACAAGACTGTTTGTAGTTCTTCAGAATCATCCCCAAGACGTGAGACCAATTGTGCCCATTGTAGAGTCTTCCCCGTATGTCTTACGTGACTCATGATTTTTTCAATGTTTAACACGCTCTGCATTAACCCTTGTATTGTTAGCTGTGTAGAGCGAGGCATTGGCCACTTTATTTTCAATAATTTGTTTCATAAGAGTTATAAATTCTCTCAAAATCAAACATGTAGTTATTCTCTCTAACATATTATGCAGATAGTTCCCCATTACTTCATATGTAATAATAAATAAATAAAATATATTAGTTTTCTTGGGGTTTCTTGAGCCAGAAAGTCACCACATCTGCCACCAAAGCTTCCTTGTCTTTGTTGTTGTCCACCAGTGAATGCTTGATTTCTTTTGAGTTTCTCATGGATGAAGATCGCCTCCTTCAGTTCATGTAGAAAAGCCTCTGTTACCCCATAAACCCTAGGAATAGATGGCACAAGACCCACACTGTCACGATTGTCAAAAGGAGCGGACCAAGGCGCAGCGTGATATGAGTACATACTTTATTATAATTCACCACACGAACAAAAACAACAAAACGATACGTGAAGTCCTCGGTAACATACACAAACCTACACGGAACAAGATCCCACCAAAGACAATTGCACAATAGGCTGCCTAAGTATGGTTCCCAATCAGAGACAACAAGCAACAGCTGATTCACGTTGCCTCTGATTGAGAACCACCCCGGCCAACATAGAAACACATAAACTAGATCGCGAACATAGAACACAACACATAGACACTACACACCCTGGCTCAACATAAAAGAGTCCCTAGAGCCAGGGCGTGACAGTACCCCCCCCCCCAAAGGCGCGGACTGCGACCGCGCCAACATAAACCCAACAGGGGAGGGGCCGGGTGGGCATTCCTCCTTGGAGGCGGATCCGGCTCCGGGCGTGACCACCACCCTCTAACAACCCCCCCGTAGCGCCCCTGGTCTGGTCCCGCTGGCTGGAGCTGGACTGGACATCGGTGGAGCGGATTGCTTAGGCTCCGGTGTGGAGCAGCTGACCGGTACCTGACCAGGCACCGGTGAAACGGGCACGGGCTGTGCCGGACTGACGACGCGCACCACAGGCTTGGTGCGGGGAGCAGGAATGGGCCGGACCGGGCTGACGACGCGCACCCCTGGCTTGGTGCGGGGAGCAGGAACGGGCCGGACCGGGCTGACGATGCGCACCACAGGCTTGGTGCGGGGGGCAGGAATGGGCCAGACCGGGCATGACGACGCGCACCCCTGGCTTGGTGCGGGGGAGCAGGAACGGGCCGGACCGGGCTGACGATGCGCACCACAGGCTTGGTGCGGGGAGCAGGAATGGACCGGACCGGGCTGACGAGCGCACCACTGGCTTGGTGCGGGGAGCAGGAACGGGCCGGGCCGGGCTGGCGACGCGCACCACAGGCTTGGTGCGGGGAGCAGGAATGGACCGGACCGGGCTGACGAAGCGCACCACTGGCTTGGTGCGGGGAGCAGGAACGGGCCGGGCCGGGCTGGCGACGCGCACCACAGGCTTGGTGCGGGGAGCAGGAACAGGCCGGGCCGGGCTGGCGACGCGCACCATTGGCTTGGTGCGGGGAGCAGGGACGGGCCGGACCGGGCTGACGAAGCGCACCATTGGCTTGGTGCGGGGAGCAGGAACAGGCCGGGCCGGGCTGGCGACGCGCACCATAGGCTTGGTGCGGGGAGCAGGAACAGGCCGGGCCGGGCTGGCAACGCGCACCATTTGCTTGGTGCGAGGGGCAGGAACAGGCCGGGCCGGGCTGGCGACGCGCACCATTGGCTTGGTGCGGGGCGCAGGGACGGGCCGGACCGGGCTGACGAAGCGCACCATTGGCTTGGTGCGGGGAGCAGGAACAGGCCGGGCCGGGCTGGCGACGCGCACCATAGGCTTGGTGCAGGGAGCAGGAACAGGCCGGGCCGGGCTGGCGACGCGCACCATTTGCTTGGTGCGAGGGGCAGGAACAGGCCGGGCCGGGCTGGCGACGCGCACCATTGGCTTGGTGCGAGGGGCAGGAACAGGCCGGGCCGGGCTGGCGACGCGCACCATTGGCTTGGTGCGAGGGGCAGGAACAGGCCGGGCCGGGCTGACGACGCGCACCATTGGCTTGGTGCGAGGGGCAGGAACAGGCTGGGCCGGGCTGGCGACGTGCATCACAGGCTTGGTGCGAGGGACAGAAACAGGCCGGACCGCACTGGGAACACACACCACTGGCCTTATACGGGGATCAGGAACGGGCCGGACCGGACTGGTAACACACTTCAGTACCTCTCGCCGTGCCTCTACACTTTCCTTCCCTCTAATGACCAATGGCCCCCGTAACATGGTGGCCTTCTCTCCATGTCCACAAACTCGCCCTTTATCTGCCTCCAGCAGCCCCGTCGTCCATGCCATGTGCCCCCCCAAAAAAATGTATTGGGGGTGCCTCTCGCCTGTCCGACGACGACCCGGTTGGCGCCGCTTCTCCTCTCCTGCCTGGGTCTCCCCTTTCATCGCCCTCCGGTAACGGACGGCCTCCTCCTCCGTAATCTGCCCCCAACCGAGGAGGACATCCACTAACGTTACCTCCTGCGTGTGCTCCTGGACACGCTGCTTGGTCCAGTATTGGTGGGATCTTCTGTCACGATCGTCAAAAGGAGCGGACCAAGGCGCAGCGTGATATGAGTACATACTTTGTTATAATTCACCACACGAACAAAAACAACAAAACGATACGTGAAGTCCTCGTTAACATACACAAACCTACACGGAACAAGATCCCACCAAAGACAATTGCACAATAGGCTGCCTAAGTATGGTTCCCAATCAGAGACAACAAGCAACAGCTGATTCACGTTGCCTCTGATTGTGAACCACCCCGGCCAACATAGAAACACATAAACTAGATCGTGAACATAGAACACAACACATAGACACTACACACCCTGGCTCAACATAAAAGAGTCCCTAGAGCCAGGGCGTGACACACACACTCCAGGGCTCTGACTATCGATGTTATAAAATGATCGGACCACAGTCTTTTCACCAGTTCATCAAAGTGGTTGAAGAAGAAGTACTTGGGTGGGTCATATAAACAAGGATGTCGTTGCTGGCTGCGATGATTGATCTTACAACCTTGGCATTTTTCTCTTATGTACTCTCCAATCACCACATCTAAAAGTGCGGCTACAGAGGCCTTGATGGTATCCACCAAATGAGTACTGACCACCCCATCAAACGCATCCTCATGCTGTGTATGTGTAGGGGTCAGAGGTCATGAATGGGGTGAGTAGAAAGGAGGGCTGTGATGCAGATCCTCGTCCGTAGGGACTGGTACCCACTATGTCAGATGGTATATGAATATCCATGGTATACGATGAAATGAAGAAGGGTAACCCCTTTTATTGTTGACTACTTCCTTTGGGCGCGGGGCGTAGTTAACGTACCACCAGCATACTCTGTTTTTTTCAGGGGTTGACCCTTCTGGGGCCTTGTTTGAATCAATATCCGTAGTATCCATAGGTATAATACACTTCCTTAGTTTAACAATACTCTGCCTGCGTTGGCTCTGTAAAAAGAGAGCATCCACTAACTCAAACATTTTCAAATCCATTATATCCCAACCTAAAAAAGGAATATGCATATGTAACCTAAAATCCCCTGGAAGTACCCGTGATGGGGGGCTATAACCCTTTGAGCTAACTCTTAGTTCAGGACACACCACTTTGCGAAACACATGCCAGTCTTCAATCCTGTAGTCCACTCCTAAAGTTTGGTCTGTATATTATTCTCCTTTGGCTAAGGTGTAGAGTTTCACTATGCAGGCAGGTTAATCAAACATACAGTGAGGGAAAAAAGTATTTGATCCCCTGCTGATTTTGTACGTTTGCCCACTGACAAAGAAATGATCAGTCTATAATTTTAATGGTAGGTTTATTTGAACAGTGAGAGACAGAATAACAACAACAAAATCCAGAAAAACACATGTCAAAAATGTTATAAATTGATTTGCATTTTAATGAGGGAAATAAGTATTTGACCCCCTCTCAATCAGAAAGATTTCTGGCTCCCAGGTGTCTTTTATACAGGTAACAAGCTGAGATTAGGAGCACACTCTTAAAGGGAGTGCTCCTAATCTCAGTTTACCTGTATAAAAGACACCTGTCCACAGAAGCAATCAATCAATCAGATTCCAAACTCTCCACCATGGCCAAGACCAAAGAGCTCTCCAAGGATGCCAGGGACAAGATTGTAGACCTACAAGACCATCGTCAAGCAGCTTGGTGAGAAGGTGACAACAGTTGGTGCGATTATTTGCAAATGGAAGAAACACAAAAGAACTGTCAATCTCCCTCGGCCTGGGGCTCCATGCAAGATCTCACCTCATGCAATGAGTTGCAATGATCATGAGAACGGTGAGGAATCAGCCCAGAACTACACGGGAGGATCTTGTCAATGATCTCAAGGCAGCTGGGACCATAGTCATCAAGAAAACAATTGGTAACACACTACGCGGTGAAGGACTGAACTCCTGCAGCGCCCGCAAGGTCCCCCTGCTCAAGAAAGCACATATACAGGGCCGTCTGAAGTTTGCCAATGAACATCTGAATGATTCAGAGGAGAACTGGGTGAAAGTGTTGTGGTCAGATGAGACCAAAATGGTGCTCTTTGGCATCAACTCAACTCGCCGTGTTTGGAGGAGGAGGAATGCTGCACATGACCCCAAGAACACCATCCCCACCGTCAAACATGGAGGTGGAAACATTATGCTTTGGGGGTGTATTTCTGCTAAGGGGACAGGACAACTTCACCGCATCAAAGGGACGATGGACGGGGCCATGTACCTTGGTCATTGAAAATGGGTCGTGGATGGGTATTCCAGCATGACAATGACCCAAAACACACGGCCAAGGCAACAAAGGAGTGGCTCAAGAAGAAGCACATTAAGGTCCAGGAGTGGCCTAGCCAGTCTCCAGACCTTAATCCCATAGAAAATCTGTGGAGGGAGCTGAAGGTTCGAGTTGCCAAACGTCAGCCTCGAAACATTAATGACTTGGAGAAGATCTGCAAAGAGGAGTGGAACAAAATCCCTCCTGAGATGTTTGCAAACCTGGTGGCCAACTACAAGAAACGTCTGACCTCTGTGATTGCCAACAAGGGTTTTGCCACCAAGTATTAAGTCATGTTTTGCAGAGGGGTCAAATACCCATTTCCCTCATTAAAATGCAAATAAATTTATAACATTTTTGACATACGTTTTTCTGTATTTTGTTGTTGTTATTCTGTCTCTCACTGTTCAAATAAACCTACCATTAAAATTATAGACTGATCATGTCTTTGTCAGTGGGCAAACGTACAAAATCAGCAGGGGATCAAATACCTTTTTCCCTCACTGTATACCCCCATAGTTCTCCATTAGACGTAACCGTTTGATCTTTCAGTACAGTTACGGGTGGTATTTGGGTTCTATACAAATGTAGAAAACTATTTTTTGGAGCATCATATATTGATGATTTCTACTCATCCCTTTCTCTATGATATAGCCTGGGTCCTACTTCCGATGTTAAGGCATCACGGGTCAGTACGTAACAACTCCATATTTTCTGTAGAGTTTTCTGTGGTTTATCTCTCTTGAGGTTTCTTCTCACTCGTAGGGTCACCATCTCACTACACAGCAGCTCCATAAGTTCACTACAAAAAGTACCAACTGTTTCAACTCTTCAAACACTTTAAACTCAGGCCTCTCCATTCACTACAAAAATGTCCAACTGTTTCAACTCTTCTGTCACGCCCTGGCTCTGGGGACTCTGAAATGTTGAGCCAGGGTGTGTAGTTTCTGTGTTATATTTTTTCTATGTTGATGTGCTAGATCGTTTAGATCTATGTTGACCAGGGTGGTTCCCAATCAGAGGCAGCTGTATCTCGTTGTCTCTGATTGGGGACCATACTTAGGCAGCCTGTTTGGCACTAGTCGGTGTGGGATCTTGTTCCGTAAAGGTTTGTTTTGTGTAACCTAGGACTTCACGTATCGTTTGTTTGTTGTTTTGTGTCGTGTTAAGTACTTAATAAAATGTACGCTTATCACGCTGCGCCTTGTTCCGGATCTTCCATAAACGATCGTGACATCTTCAAACACTTTAAACTCAGGCCTCTCCATTCACTACAAAAATGTCCAACTGTTTCAAATGTTCAAACACATTTTCTTTAAGTTAAAAAAGGTCACTACGCGACACATCAATCATCAGGCCATTACTTTTTATTCCAAACAGGTGTTCTACTTCAAAGGAACAGCAGCACTATCAAGTTACATAAGCACACACTCAATATCGTGAGAACATCTGGACAGGATGTCATTAACAGGGTCAAACACAGGACACAGCAAAACTCATCAATCACTTTTTGACAGCAACCGTCTACTATATTCCCTCTACAGTGTATGAACCTCTAAGGTTCCACTAAGCTATGAAGTGCGTACTATACCTCAAGAGACAAGTTTTCCCACTGTTGTTGACCTATTTACTAGTCCTTCTGCATTAGATATTCTACATACGTATGCTGGGGTTGTTTGCCAATTTATTAGTTCTTCTGCATTAGATATTCTACATACGTATGCTGGGGTTGTTTACCAATTTACTAGTTCTTCTGCATTAGATATTCTACATACGTATGCTGGGGTTGTTTACCAATTTACTAGTTCTTCTGCATTAGATATTCTACATACGAATGCTGGGGTTGTTTACCAATTTACTAGTTCTTCTGCATTAGATATTCTACATACGAATGCTGGGGTTGTTTACCAATTTACTAGTTCTTCTGCATTAGATATTCTACATACGTATGCTGGGGTTGTTTACCAATTTATTAGTTCTTCTGCATTAGATATTCTACATACGAATGCTGGGGTTGTTTACCAATTTACTAGTTCTTCTGCATTAGATATTCTACATACGTATGCTGGGGTTGTTTACCTTTTTCTTCTTGTGTATCTATTGTATAAAAAATATTTAAATACAGGATTCATTTTGTAATCTCAAAGGACCATGGCCCAGAAGTAACATTGTGTTTAGTGTTGAATGTCCTTTCTATTTTTTAGCTGTAACAAATAATTACACGCAGCATTAAATAATCAGCAAGATATTTGTTTACATTGTGAATGTCCACATAAACGTTTTTTAATGAAATAATCCCTGGCAGATAGGCATTATATCCAAACAGAGGTACAGTAGCCTGAATAAGGCTGCCTAATCTAAAAGTAAACTGTTGAAGGGAAAAGTGTGCTGATAGGAGGTTATCTACAAGTGGGGACCTTTACTTTATATCACTTAGTCAGCACAAGTCATCTCATCTCATAGAGAGAAGTCTGGCAGGTTAGCCATTATATGATTAGAACTGGATATGATTATGCTCAGCACTTTTCAACACTACGTAAACATTACTGTAAAGCAGCCATTGGAACCAATATACCTTTCCTAGGTAATCGTCAGATTGACATTGTCTCGAGGTCGTCCATTATTTCACCATTACTTATCATGGCAGGTGGAAACGCTCTTATCGTTGTGATAAAGAAATGCAGAGTTAGAACTCTGGACCGCCTGTATATAAGACACCACCTACATGTCTCAGATCACTCAGCCACAGACATCGACAGGTGGGTCTGGTTCCTCTCAAGGTCTCTGCCTTGCTTGGTTTTCTACCTTGTGACAAGTGCTGTTCAAATGAACTGTGATACATCGTATTTGATGGGTTGATTGATGAATTTCATCTTTGTACAGACGAACTAGTTCTACAGGTGACAGCTGAGCAGACCAGACATCGCATCATGAAGTGGGCTATCGTTCTGTGTGCCATGGTGACACTCTCCGAGTGCATCATTCAGTACGTTACACCTGCTATTCTCCTTTACATTACACAACAGTTCAGAAGGCAGTGAATGGTAGAATACCCAACATTTGAATAGTCGCACACAGTTGTTTAGCTTATGCTTCCATAACGTTTATTGCAATGGTTTGACCAGAAGGTCTTGGAACTTTAACCAGAAACTTGCTGGAACTGAACTGCTTGCCTAACCAGACTTTGTCCTCCCCCCACAGGGTGCCGCTGATCAAGGGGAAGAGTGCCAGGGAGAGCCTGGAGGAGCAGGGTCTGTGGGATGAGTACAGGAAGAAGTATCCCTTCAACCCCACCAGGTTTGATGACCAGAGCCTCTACGTCTCCAACGAGCAGATGACCAACGACGCTGACGTAAGCATGAGAATGGATAGCACTTCACACTTTCTACTCCGTAAGGCAGCAGAGAAGGCTGAAGCACGTCTTTTGGCCTCTTCTTCCTAAATTAATTTCTGAACCACCGAGGATAACTTTAACTGATGACCCATAGGTATTTTGGTCTAATTCTAGTAATTCTTATAACGCCATAGGGTAGGGGGAGGTATTTATTTATGGAAATAACCATTTGATTCTCTCTCTTCTCTAGCTGGCTTACTTTGGAGTGATCTCCATTGGAACTCCCCCTCAGTCCTTCACTGTCATCTTTGACACTGGCTCGTCCAACCTGTGGATTCCCTCCGTCTACTGCAGCAGCCAAGCTTGCGGTATATAACACAAGCACAAGCACAAACACACACACACACACACATACACACACACACACACACACACACACACACACTCCCAGGCTAATCGTGTCTCCCCTCCTTCCAGCCAACCACAACAGGTTCAACCCCAGTTTGTCCTCCACCTTCAGGAATGCTGGAAAGAGCCTGTCCATCCAATATGGCACTGGCAGTATGACTGGCTTCGAGGGCTTCGACACTGTTGTGGTAAGGAACATAATTCAACACAACAACATGAGGACTGGAAACATTGTGTAGGTTTCAGTATTATCTCAAATAATCTCCTCTTCCTCCTCCTTGTTCCATCCTCCTCTTCCTCCTCCTTGTTCCATCCTCCTCTTCCTCCTCCTTCTTCCCTCCTCCTCTTCCTCCTCCTTCTTCCCTCCTCCTCTTCCCTCCTCCTTGTTCCCTCCTCCTCTTTCTTCCTCTTTCCTCTCCCCTCTTCTTCTCCTCCTCGCCCTCCTCTTCCTGGTCCTCTGTAGGTGGGTGGGATCCCTGTGAAGAACCAGATCTTTGGGCTGAGTCAATCGGAGGCTCCTTTCATGGCCCATATGAAGGCTGATGGTATCCTGGGTCTGGCCTATCCCCGCCTGGCAGCCTCTCAGGCCACACCAGTCTTTGACAACATGATGACCCAACATCTCGTCAACCAGGACATGTTCTCTGTCTACCTGAGCCGGTGAGTGCTCAGAGTGGAGGTCAACCAGGGCTGTGTCTGAAATGGCACCCTATTCCCTAGTGCACTACTTTTGACCAGAGCCTCATGGCTCCCACGTACGCTCATTGCTTGGCGAACATGGAACTATGCATTGACACAACTTCTCTCTCCCTCTCCCTCTCCCTCTCCCTCTCCCTCTCCCTCTCCCTCTCCCTCTCCCTCTCCCTCTCCCTCTCCCTCTCCCTCTCCCTCCCTCTTCTACTCCTTCTCTCTCTCTCTCTCTCTCTCTCTCTCTCTCTCTCTCTCTCTCTCTCTCTCTCTCTCTCTCTCTCTCTATATATATATATATATATATATATATCCCTAACTGTCTCCCCTCCCTCCCTCTCCCTCTTTCTCCTCACTCTCTGTTGTTGTCCATCTCCAGTAACTCTGCAGTAGGTAGCGTGGTGACTTTCGGAGGCGTTGACCCCAACCACTACGAAGGCCAGATCGCCTGGATCCCCCTGTCCTCTCAGATGTACTGGCAGATCACCGTCGACAGGTACTGTTGCAGTTACAGAACATCTTAGAGGGTTATAAATGGTTATTAATGGGTTATATAATCCTATGATACTGGTAGATTAAGTGATTAAGTACAACTCCCAAGCAGCCACCTCCTCCGTCTGATCTGTGTATACCTGTGTGCAGTGGTGGAAAAAGTACTCAAATGTCATTATTGAGTAAAAGTAAAGAAATCTTAATAGAAAATGACTCAAGTAAAAGTGAAAGTCACCACTAAAATACTACTCGAGTAAAAGTCTCAAAGTATTTGGTTTTAAATATACTTAAGTATCAAAAGTAAATGGAATTGATAAAATATACTTAAGTATCAAATGTAAAAGTAAAAGTATTAATAATTTCAAATTCCTTATATTATGCAAACCAGACTTTTTTTATTTAGTTACGGAGAGCCAGGGGCACACTCCAACACTCCAACATTAATTTACAAATGAAGCATTTGTGTTTAGGTAGTCCGCCAGATCAGAGACAGTAGGGATGACCAGGGATGTTCTCTTGATTAGTGCGTGAATTGGACCATTTTCCTGTCGAAATGTAACGAGTACTTTTGGGTGTCAGGGAAAATGTATGGAGTAAAAAGTGCATTATTTTCTTTAGGAATGTACTGAAGTAAAAGTAAAAGTAGTCAAAAATATAAATAGTAAAGTAAAGTACAGATACCCCCCAAAAAACGACTTAAGTAGTACTTGAAAGTATTTTTACTTAAGTACTTTACACCGCTGTCTGTGTGTTCATTGCAGTGTGACTGTGAATGGCCAGATTGTGGCCTGTAACGGCGGCTGCCAGGCTATTGTGGACACCGGCACCTCTAATATTGTGGGACCTCAGAATGCCATCTCCAGCATGGCCCGTGCTGTGGGAGCCAGCTCCGCTAACGGAGACGTAAGTCATATGATATTGTTTTTTTGGTGGTGTGTCACAAAGAACCAGGCATAATGTCAATTATTTGTTCCACCACCACTACTGACAGAACCAGAACACAACTCACACTCTCTCTCCTCTCATCCCTCTATTTGTCTCTCTCTCTTTTCAGAATGTGGTGAACTGTAACAATGTTAACAACATGCCAGCGATGGTCTTCCACATCCACGGACAAGCCTTCACTCTCCCAGCTTCCACCTATGTCCGCCAGGTATGTGTATGTGTAGAGCTTACGTAGCCCTGAAGTCACCGTAACATTGTTTTGACTCGCTCTCTCTCTCTCTCTCTGCCACCCGTACAGTCCACCTACTATGGCTGCCGCACCGGTTTACAATCTGGTGACTCCAACCTGTGGATCCTGGGTGACATCTTCATCAGACAGTACTATTCCATCTTCTACAGAGCCCAGAACATGGTGGGCCTGGCACTGGCTAGATAATCGAACACAGATCAGCGATGGATCCCGTAACGCCATATGAACAACAACGTCAACGTATCTCTCCAGTGCAATCACATCAATTCTAAAGCTAGTTTGAGTAGTGTGCGATAGCAAGTGATACTGCTCTACGTCTATAATTGTTTTTAGTTCATCCAAAATAATAAACTGAGTCATAGCATTATGAGTGGTCTGATGGTCTTTTTTTGGTTCATACATGCTATGATTATGAATAAAGCATGCACTGCACGATCAATCTAAAAACGTAAAAACAATTTCTATGCACCCATTCACTCCCTTTCCTGTACTGCCACCATGTGGCCAATCATGTAACTACTCAAAGGCCCCAAACTCAGTGCCAAAACTTGCAGAGTTGGATGGAGAGTTGCACTTCCTGTGTGAAGCAAAAATAGGCAATCCTCCAATGATCCAGCCAGCCCTTTGACAATGACAAGGCACATTGGATTATGGATGTTAAGACTCTCAAGGACACGGTCGTCGAAAAAAAGGTGAACAAAAAAATGCCGCGTTGCCCACCTCTCTCCTAAGTACCGCTCTCCTGGGAGGTGACAAGCCGCGCAGCCAGTGATTTATATATACACTAGATGACTGAAATGTTTATATTTGTTTATGCCACGTTTATTCTATTACAGACCTTAATGCACACTTTTAAATTATATGATGTGAGCTAAACATATATATATACTGTATATATATATATATACATACATACAGTGGGGGAAAAAAGTATTTAGTCAGCCACCAATTGTGCAAGTTCTCCCACTTAAAAAGATGAGAGAGGCCTGTAATTTTCATCATAGGTACACGTCAACTATGACAGACAAATTGAGAAAAGAAATCCAGAAAATCACATTGTAGGATTTTTTTATGAATTTATTTTCAAATTATGGTGGAAAATAAGTATTTGGTCACCTACAAACAAGCAAGATTTCTGGCTCTCACAGACCTGTAACTTCTTCTTTAAGAGGCTCCTCTGTCCTCCACTTGTTACCTGTATTAATGGCACCTGTTTGAACTTGTTATCAGTATAAAAGACACCTGTTCACAACCTCAAACAGTCACACTCCAAACTCCACTATGGCCAAGACCAAAGAGCTGTCAAAGGACACCAGAAACAAAATTGTAGACCTGCACCAGGTGGGAAGACTGAATCTGCAATAGGTAAGCAGCTTGGTTTGAAGAAATCAACTGTGGGAGCAATTATTAGGAAATGGAAGACAGACAAGACCACTGATAATCTCCCTCGATCTGGGGCTCCACGCAAGATCTCACCCGTGGGGTCAAAATGATCACAAGAACGGTGAGCAAAATCCCCAGAACCACTCGGGGACCTAGTGAATGACCTGCAGAGAGCTGGGACCAAAGTAACAAAGCCTACCATCAGTAACACACTACGCCGCCAGGACTCAAATCCTGCAGTGCCAGACGTGTCCCCCTGCTTAAGCCAGTACATGTCCAGGCCCGTCTGAAGTTTTGCTAGAGTGCATTTGGATGATCCAGAAGAGGATTGGGAGAATGTCATATGAAACCAAAATAGAACTTTTTGGTAAAAACTCAACTCGTCGTGTTTGGAGGACAAAGAATGCTGAGTTGCATCCAAAGAACACCATACTCTACTGTGAAGCATGTGGGTGGAAACATCATGCTTTGGGGCTGTTTTTCTGCAAAGGGACCAGGACGACATGATCCGTGTAAAGGAAAGAATGAATGGGGCCATGTATCGTGAGATTTTGAGTGAAAACCTCCTTCCGTCAGCAAGGGCATTGAAGATGAAACGTGGCTGGGTCTTTCAGCATGACAATGATCCCAAACACACCACCGGGCAACGAAGAGTGGCTTATGCAAGCATTTCAAGGTCCTGGAGTGGCCTAGCCAGTCTCCAGATCTCAACCCCATAGAAAATCTTTGGAGGGAGTTGAAAGTCTGTGTTGCCCAGTGACAGCCCCAAAACATCACTGCTCTAGAGGAGATCTGCATGGAGGAATGGGCCAAAATACCAGCAACAGTGTGTGACAACCTTGTGAAGACTTACAGAAAACGTTTGACCTGTGTCATTGACAACAAAGGGTATATAACAAAGTATTGAGAAACTTTTGTTATTGACCAAATACTTATTTTCCACCATAATTTGCAAATAAATTCATAAAAAATCCTACAATGTGATTTTCTGGATTTTTTTTCCTCATTTTGTCTGTCCTAGTTGACTTGTACCTATGATGAAAATTACAGGCCTCTCTCATCTTTTTAAGTGGGAGAACTTGCACAATTGGTGGCTGACTAAATACTTTTTTTCCCCACTGTACATACATACATACATACATACATACATACATACATACATACATACACATACACACATCATTACATATATAATTATTATTATAATACCAGTGCCAATTAAATAAAGAATAGTTGTAAACAAATCAATTAGAATGGAATAAGATTGCACTAACAATAAGTACAATGCAGTGCAATGCAATCTGCAACCCCTTGCACGTATGTGTTTATTGTGTGTGTGTGTGTGTGTGTGTGTGTATGTGTGAGTGTGTGTGTGTGAATTAAAGGGTCTGTCTAGCCCAGTAGTCTGCATATTAGATGCAGTAGTTGGAGCACCTCTCCAATCTCTGAAAGTTCTAGGTGTGTTTTGCCAGAGGTTACCTCAACATATGTAGGCTGATGATCTGAATGATACATGGTGTGGACTGCATCTTGTGGTGCACTTCTCTGACGGACAGTGTTCAGCCCGGCCCTAGAGTAGTGGTCAGTGCTGTGTTGTGATGGGCCGGGTCTAGTAGAGCTGTGTTGTGATGGGCCGGGTCTAGTAGTGCTATGTTGTGATGGGCCGGGTCTAATAGAGCTGTGTTGTGATGGGCCGGGTCTAGTAGAGCTGTGTTGTGATGGGCCGGGTCTGGTCGTGCTGTCCTGAGGCGGGTCTGGTCTGGTAAATCTGTGCTCTGTTGGGCCCGGTCTTGTAGAGCTGTGCTGTAATAAGCCGTGTCTGGCTCTTCTCTCCTGGGGATGGTGGGAGTACTGTTGTTTCAGAAAGTGGAGTTGGGGGGGTGTCTGCTGCTGGGGTGATGGGTGTGTGGGTCCCTGCCAAGTGTTGCATCCTTTAGGTCCTTAGCAAAAGTTCTGACACTGTCCTGATCAAGATGTACATTATCGTATAAGTGTTCACATGTCAGAGTGGGATGGTGAGCCATTCTGATGTTGAGCAGTGAGGCACAGTCCACAGTGATCTGTTGATTTATTTTGTCGATCAACTGTCCTGGGAAGTATTTTCTTGGTAGGAAGGGATGGCCACAACTATATTGGTTGTTGGGAACATAGCCTGTGCCCGTTTTTCCACTCTTCTCACTGCCCCAGATACATTTTCACCTTTGGCACGAAGGTCGTTTGTGCCAGTGTGGATGATGATGTTGTCAGGGGTGTCAATAATAATAATAATATGCCATTTAGCAGACGCTTTTATTCAAAGCGACTTAGAGTCATGTGTGCATACATTTTTACGTATGGGTGGTCCTGGGGATCGAACCCACTACCCTGGCATTACAAGTGCCATGCTCTACCAATTGAGCTACAGAGGACCAATCCTGGTCTGACTGAGTAGCTGCATTGCACTCTCAGTTGTAGGACACCAGAACTAATACACCTGGTGTCTAGGGAATCATCTTTCCTGCACCAAGAACTTCCCATTTGAATCGATAAGGATTGTAGTTGTGGGTGATTGTCTGGGTGGATGATTTTTTACAAAACAGCGTTGTTTCTTGTATTATTGTCTCTAG
The DNA here is from genome assembly GCF_020615455.1 of Coregonus clupeaformis. Taxonomy (NCBI): domain Eukaryota; kingdom Metazoa; phylum Chordata; class Actinopteri; order Salmoniformes; family Salmonidae; genus Coregonus; species Coregonus clupeaformis. The sequence continues at coordinate 9,693,918 of NC_059192.1, forward strand.
TGTCTTCAGAGAACTGTTTTACTTTGATGTCCTTTGTCTTCTGTCCTTCTTTTGTCTTTCTATTGTGCTGTTGACTAGCTATTTTCTGTTAGCTAGCAGGCTTCTTTTAGGAGAGTCCCTAACAACTGCTTAGCAACTGGTTAACAATCCAGCCAGCTAAGATAACTGCACAATTTTGTAAAAATAGATACTTTTTCACAAGCCTATTTGTTGCTTGTTTTGTCTCCCATTCAGTATTGCAGGTTTCGTCTTGTTTTTTCCAATGTACTTCACTCTAAATATCATGTATATTTCAATATTTGTAGGAGCTCATTTTTCTCTCTCTCTCTCTCTCTCTGTCTCTCTCTCTCTCTCTCTCTCTCTGTCTCTCGCTCTCTTTCTCTCCTCTCTCTCTCTCTCTCTCTCTCTCTCTCTCTCTCTCTCTCTCTCGCTCTCTCTCTCTCTCTCTCCTCTCTCTCAATTCAATTCAATTCAATTCAATTTAAGGGCTTTATTGGCATGGGAAACATATGTTAACATTGCCAAAGCAAGTGAAGTTTATAATAAACAAAAGTGAAATAAACAATAAAAAATAACAGTAAACATTACACTCACAAAAGTTCCAAAAGAATAAAGACATTTAAAATGTCATATTATGTGCAAATAGTTAAAGTACAAAAATAAAATAAATAAACAAAAATATGGGTTGTATTTACAATGGTGTTTGTTCTTCACTGGTTGCCCTTTTCTTGTGGCAATAGGTCACAAATATTGCTTCTGTGATGGCACACTGTGATATTTCACCCAGTAGATATGGGAGTTTATCAAAATTGGGTTTGTTTTAGAATTCTTTGTGGGTCTGTGTAATCTGAGGGAAATATGTGTCTATAACATGGTCATACATTTGGCAGGAGGTTAGGAAGTGCAGCTCAGTTTCCACCTCATTTTGTGGGCAGTGTGCACATAGCCTGTCTTCTCTTGAGAGCCAAGTCTGCCTACGGCGGCGTTTCTCAATAGCAAAGCTATGCTCACTGAGTCTGTACATAGTCAAAGCTTTCCTTAAGTTTGGGTCAGTCACAATGGTCAGGTATTCTGCCACTGTGTACTCTCTGTTTAGGGCCAAATAGCATTCTAGTTTGCTCAGTTTTTTAGTTAATTCTTTCCAATGTGTCAAGTAATTATCTTTAAGATTTCTCATGATTTGGTTGAGTCAAATTGTGTTGTTGTCCTGGGGCTCTGTGGGGTCTGTTTGTGTTTGTGAACAGAGCCCCAGGACCAGCTTGCTTAGGGGACTCTTCTCCAGGTTCATCTCTCTGTAGGTGATGGCTTTGTTGTGGAAGGTTTGGGAATCGCTTCCTTTTAGGTGGTTGTAGAATTTAACTGCTCTTTTCTGGATTTTGATAATTAATGGGTATCGGCCTAATTCTGCTCCGCATGCATTATTTGGTGTTTTCTGTTGTACACAGAGGATATTTTTGCAGAATTCTGCATGCAGTCTAAATTTGGTGTTTGTCCCATCTTACTGAGAATTACTGTCAGGGCCCAGGTCTGACAGAATCTGTGCAGAATATCTAGGTGCTGCTGTAGGCCCTCCTTGGTTTGGGACAGAAGCACCAGATCATCAGCAAACAGTAGACATTTGACTTCAGATTCTAGTAGGGTGAGGCCGGGTGCTGTAGACTGTTCTAGTGCCCTCGCCAATTCGTTGATATATATGTTGAAGAGGGTGGGGCTTAAGCTGCGTCCCTGTCTCACCCCACGGCCCTATGGAAATAAATGTGTTTGTTTTTTGCCAATTTTTTATGCACACTTGTTGTTTGTGTACATGGATTTTATAATGTCGTATGTTTTCCCCCCAACACCACTTTCCATCAATTTGTATAGCAGACCCTCATGCCAAATTAGGTCGAAAGCTTTTTTGAAATCAACAAAGCATGAGAAGACTTCGCATTTGTTTTGGTCTGTTTGTTTGTCAATTAGGGTGTGCAGGGTGAATATGTGGTATGTCGTACGGTAATTTGGTAAAACGCCAATTTGACATTTGCTCAGTACATTGTTTTCGCTGAGGAAATGTACGAGTCTGCTGTTAATGATAATGCAGAGGATTTTCCAAAGGTTGCTGTTGACGCATATCACACGGTAGTTATTGTGGTCAAATATGACTCCACTTTTGTGGATTGGGGTGATCAGTCCTTTCAAATATTGTGGAAGATATCAGAGCTTATGATGATGTTAAAGAGTTTAAGTATAATCAATTGGAATTTGTGGTCTGTATATTTTATCATTTCATTGAGGATAACATCAACAATACAGACCTTTTTGGGTTGGAGGGTTTATATTTTGTCCTGTAGTTTATTAAATGTAATCGGAGAATCCAGTGGGTTCTGGTAGTCTTTAATAGTTGATTCTAAGATTTGTATTTGATCATGTATATTTTTTTTGCTGTTTGTTCTCTGTTATAGGGCCAAAAAGAGAGTAACATTGTTGTTTGTTTACCTTGCGTCCTCCCGTGTTGAGCCGTATGGGATTGAGGAAGGGGTCAAAGATCATGTGGCTGGTCTCGATGTTGATGGGAGACTGCCTCTTCCCCACGGAGCACAGGTTCCACGCTGAGTTCACTAGCCCCCAGAATGACAGCACTGCAACACACCAAGAGGTAGAGAGAAAACGGTTAGCATGTGTTGCTAATGACGACATTTCAATAGGGTACAAAACAGTTAGCATATGTGCTAAATTACAGCATTGCAAGTGTCTGCTAAATGGCACATACTGTATTATTATATGTTATATTTATATTACAAAACAGTTAGCATCTGTGCTAAACGACTACATTGGAATACTGCGTAGGACACAAAACAGTTAGCATGTGTTGCTAACAATGGCATTGCAATAGGGCACAAAACGGTTAGCCTGTGTTGCTAAAGAGATAAGACTGGATCCAGGACAGGGTTTTGTCTCTTTGTTAGGGGTGCTCTATGGTGCTGTGAAGGTGATAGTAAATCATTGGTCCTACGGAAAATAACATATAATAGGGATATGATGAGCTAGCACACGCACACACAGTCCAGTTTGAATTATCGCTAATGTATACAGGTCACCCAGAAGAACCCCAAGCAGGAAATGGACATGAGCAGTTACAGGCTTGCAAAGAACAAAGTTAGCAAACTATAGCATCGTTATCAAATACCACTTCTACTGTTCTGCTGGAACAGTGCTACCTCTGTCTCTCTGTCTCTCTGTCTCTCTGTCTCTCTGTCTCTCTGTCTCTCTGTCTCTCTGTCTCTCTCTCTCTCTCTCTCTCTCTCTCTCTCTCTCTCTCTCTCTCTCTCTCTCTCTCTCTCTCCCTATCTGTCTGTAGTGAATCTGATGTTCCTTATGTAATTCTGGTCTGTGAACTGTTTATCCACTACATCTCCAGAGACCTCAGTGACAAGATAAGCCATCTCCCTCCTAACCCATTAACACCTCTGTGTGTGTGTGTGTGTGTGTGTGTTTGTGCGTGCGTGCGTGTGCATCTGTGCGTGCATGTGCATGTGTGAGGGCCAGTTGTGACACTCTTTTGAAAAATGCACCACTTAGAAGCTGCGTTCCTAGCGTTCCAGCCCGTTGTTTCATCTCCCTGATTATTAGTTAGATTAATAATGTCTCGACAGCCCCGAGCGGAGCACACAATTAAAACCACACTCATTGAAATCATTATATTCCCCAAGATGTATTATGTAATTATACGGTAAGGAATTACGCTAGGAAGGTAATTTACCATGGACACTATGTTTATTTTATACGGCTGCCTCGTACAGTCATTGTCACAAAGAGAATAGACTGTACAGATAATGGACAATAGAGTTGGCCTGAATTATCCTATTTCATACTTTATTTAACTACTGTAACACAGAGACAATTTATATAAACTAGTTCTAGATTAGCCTTGGAGCAGTGGAGGGCACAAATGTTTATATACTGGCTTTTTAACCCATGGTTGATAACTGAAAAGTTGGTTTCAGATTCAATACATTTATCACACAGAAGCCTAGGTTGGGCCTAGCTATATCTCTTTCATCTCTGACATGCCTTACTAAGCCTTGACTGGACCTAGCTGTATCTCTGTCATGCCTTACTAAGCCTTGGCTGGACCTAGCTATATCTCTGTCATGCCTTACTAAGCCTTAGCTGGACCTAGCTATATCTCTGTCATGATTTCCTAAGCCTTAGCTGGACCTAGCTATATCTCTGTCATGCCTTCCCAAGCCTTAGCTGGACCTAGCTGTATCTCTGTCATGCCTTACTAAGCCTTAGCTGGACCTAGCTATATCTCTGTCATGATTTCCTAAGCCTTAGCTGGACCTAGCTATATCTCTGTCATGCCTTCCTAAGCCTTAGCTGGACCTAGCTATATCTCTGTCATGCCTTCCTAAGCCTTAGCTGGACCTAGCTATATCTCTGTCATGCCTTCCTAAGCCTTAGCTGGACCTAGCTATATCTCTGTCATGCCTTCCTAAGCCTTAGCTGGACCTAGCTATATCTCTGTCATGCCTTCCTAAGCCTTAGCTGGACCTAGCTATATCTCTGTCATGCCAGGCAAATATAGGACAAAGTAAGTCAGCTGAAGGGATGGCTAGGGCGGTCTAGAACTGGGTTAATAGACCTAGAGGTGTTGTGGTGCTGTGCTGTCTCACAGTATCATTAAGTTGTTACTAGGGATATTACTGGCCGGGAGGAAGACTTTGTGGTTGAGAACAAGTTGTGTGAGAGAGGAAGTTGTGCTGGAGAACAACACTGATTAAGGCAGTTTTTCCTAAACTCTGGTCCTTGTATTGTGTACCCCTAACATTGTAAATTGTTGGTCTAGCCCTGCAAAAACACAGCTGATTCAACTAATCAAGGGCTTTTCCTCTCTCCTTCTGTCTTTCCCCCTCCGTTCCTCTGTCTCAGTTATAATTGAACCAAAATTCTCAACAAATACTGGAATTCCATCAAACTAAACACCCCACCCCCCAACTCTATTTAATGAGCTCAGATGGGAAATACAGTATCAGAGAGCTTTTCTCCCTGTAACTGTAAAAGTTGTTCTAATGAAAGTTCTCTGGGTTTGAATCATCTGCTACTGGGAAGCGGTAATGAGTGTCTGTGACCTAGAGAAGAATCCCTTCTGAGAACAGTAAACACATTGAAGTAAACTCTCCGTTTGAAATCCTAAAAATAGGGCATGTGCTTATACAGTGTGGAACTGAGTCATCAAACCAGATACATACCAGTGGAGGCTCCTCAGAGAAGGAAGGGGAGGACCATCCTCCTCAGTGAATTTCATGAAAACAAAAATTGTAAAACATTGGAAAAGTTATCCCTTTTGATAAAACTATACTAAATATATTTACGTCACCAAATAATGTATTAAAACACACTGTTTTGCAGTATAGGTCTACAGTAGCCTCAACAGCACTCTGTAGGGTAGCACCATGGACAGCTAGCTTCTGTCCTCCTCTTGGTAAATTGACCTCAATACAAACCTAGGAGGCTCTTGGTTCTCACCCCCTTCCATCAGAGAATGAAACCAGTACTGAAAGCATAAGCTAAAGGTCGCTAGCACTGCAATTCATAAAATGTGGTGAGTAGTTGACTCAAAGAGAGAGAAAGACAATAGTTGAACAGTTTTCAACAAATTAATTTCTTCAAAAATGAAGGAGAAGAGAGAGTGATTTCGTAATTTTCTTTTCATTTTCAGTTTCACTTACTTAGCTAGCATATGCAGCTGGCTAGTTTAGTTACTCAAACAACCAGCTCAAACAGAGGGATGCTATGTTAGCTAGCTGGCTATGACTATCCAACACAACACTGGAATTCTTCCAAGTCAAGGTAAGCTTTTGGTTGTATTAATTTATTGCCACTGGGGCCTGCCGGTGTAACTGCTTACTGACTATAAACTGTAACGTCACTGCATGATTGTAGCGGGTTTACTAACGCATTAGTTCTATTAGCTATGTTGACTAGGACGTTACTTTAGCTAATATGGGGACAATGATGTAGGCTGTGTGTAGCGATTATGACATGGTTTGGCTTGGAACGTTTTTTTTCCGCCTGGTCACATAGCTGATGTGTTGTTCATTGAATTCACAATCAAAGGGAAAAGGTGAGAGGAGGAGAGTGCATAGAGGCGAGAAGGAATACAACGGGGCTGCTATGAAAGTGAACTGTGTTAATTCGTGATAAGGGGTGTTTTCATTTCGCCAATTCTGTTGAAAAACGTTTCTTAAACGGAAGCAAACGAAACGGGGTTAAGAAATACATGATTTTGTCCAATAGAAACTCTCGTTTGCAACTGTTGGACTAATGATTACACCCTAGATAAGCTAGATGCAGGCGAAAGTGTGCAAGGCGCTATTGAACGTATCACTGTCTGTCCATGTGTCACTGTCCGTCATCTCAAATTTTTCTCTTGACCTACATTGTAAACTTTAATTCATAGGCTAGGTTGTAGCAACCTCATGATGGGTATAGGGAAAATTATAGTATCATGTTGTAGCCAAAATCTATTGATGTTACATTGATCTGGGTGAATGGAATATGAATGAAAGTCATTCAACATGCTGTAATACAAATAAGGCCATGGTCATTAAAGAAAAATTGTCATCCCTCATCATAAACGGCACTGATAAATACTCAGGGTCATGTATATGTGGGTTTTTGCGCCCGGTAGTATGTGTGTGTTTTTGTGTTTACTCGTGTATGAGTAAACACAACATTTGTCTATCTCCGATACTCGGAGGAGAAGTCATCGAGTGTCGGAGATAGAAGCTATGGATCAGACAAGGTGAGCCGAGCCCAGAACACAACTGCTCCTCTCTCGTTACTGCGACAACCACCGCTCTCCTCTCTCGTTACTGCGACAACCACCACTCTCCTCTCTCGTTACTCTCTCTCTCTCTCTCTCTCTCTCTCTCTCTCTCTCTCTCTCTCTCTCTCTCTCTCTCTCTCTCTCTCTCTCTCTCTCTCTCTCTCTCTCTCTCTCTCTCTCTCTCTCTCTCTCTCTCTCTCTCTCCCTGTCTCTCTCTGTCTCTCTCTCTTCATAATGTTGTGTAGAAAAGCGATGAAGAAGAATGGCTCTTCGATATCATGGTATCAATACATCATGGTATCAATATATCATGGTATCAATATATCATGGTATCAATATATCATGTTATCAATATATCATGGTATCAATACATCATGGTATCAATATATCATGGTATCAATATATCTTTCTTTCTTTTTTAATATATCATGTACAATATATCATGGTATCAATATATCTGTATCAAATCTGTATCAATATATCATGTATCAATATATCATGTTTGCCAGGAGACTGGTGTGTGTTTTTCCGTCCAACAGGTCTAATGTTCTGAATGTCATAGCTCCATATTTTCTCTCCAGTCATTGGATAGATTGGATACACACACACACGCACACACACACACTAGTGATATGCGGGTCAGCTGTCTGTCACCCGCACCCGCCCGCAATTGCTAATAACCCATCCGCAACTGCCTGACTATATGTGATAAACGGACAATCTGAGGGCCCTAACCCACAAATATAGAAAATGTGCTGTACAGTCAGATATGGCAGATCTTTTTTTATTTCATTTTTTAAAGCTATTTTAAGATAGACCTATGTTTATATGCTTATAATGTCTGACATTTTGGAAAGCTATTTGTTAGTCAACTTGTCTATAATTAGATAGCCTAGCATGCAGCTTCTCTTCTGACATCACTTGTTGCTCTAGAAGACTCAATAAACCCTTGCTCACTAGAATAATGTCATAAATGGATAGAAGGAATGCTTCAACCTAGTTGCCATGGTAAAGTTGGTTGTTTTCTCTTTCTTCATTAATCTATGCTTGTGAATGTGTGTTTTGATGAGTGTGTGTTAATGAATGCGTGTTGAGTGAGTGTTGATAAATGTATGTGTTAATGAGTGTGTGTGTGTGTGTTAATGAGTGTGTGTGTTGATGAATGTGTGTGTTGATGAGTGTATGTGTTAATGAGTGTGTGTATTGATGAATGTGTGTGTTGATTGTGTGTTGATAAATGTATGTGTTAATGAGTGTGTGTGTTAATGAATGTGTGTGTTGATGAGTGTATGTGTTAATGAGTGTGTGTTGATGAGTGTGTGTTGATGAGAGTGTGTTGATGAATGTATGTGTTAATGAGTGTGTGTGTTGAGTGAGTGTGTGTGTTAATGAGTGTGTGTTGATGTGTGTGTGTTGATGAGTGTGTGTTGATGATTGTATGTTGATGAATGCATGTGTTAATGAGTGTGTGTGTTAATGAGTGTGTGTGTTGATGAATGTGTGTGTTGATGAGTGTGTGTTGATGAATGTGTGTTGATGAGTTTGTATGTTGATGAGTGTGTGTGTGTTGATGAGTTTGTGTTAATGTGAGTGCGTGTTGATGAGTGTGTGTTGAGTGAGTGTGTGTGTTAATGAGTGTGTGTTGATGTGTGTGTGTTGATGAGTGTGTATGTTGATGAGTGTGTGTGTTGATGAGTGTTTGTGTTAATGAATGCGTGTTGATGAGTGTGTGTTGAGTGAGTGTGTGTGTTGATGAGAGTGTGTTGAGAGTGTGTGTTGATGAGTGTGTGTTGATGAGTGTGTGTTGATGAGTGTGTATGTTAATGAGTTTGTATGTTGATGAGTGTGTTGATGAGTGTGTGTGTTAATGAGTGTGTGTTGATGAGTGTGTGTTGATGAGTGTTTGTTAATGAGTGTGTTTGTTGATTATTGTGTGTGTTGAGTGTGTAGGTTGATGAGTGTGTGTTAATGAGTGTGTGTGTTAATGAGTGTGTGTGTTGATGAGTGAGTGTTGATGAGTGTGTGTTGATGAGTGTGTGTGTTGATGAGTGTGTGTGTTGAGTGTGTATGTTGATGAGTGTGTGTTAAGGAGTGTTTGTGTTAATGAGTGTTTGTGTTGATGAGTGTGTGTTGATGAGTGTGTGTGTTGATGAGTGTGTGTTGATGAGTGTTACGGATACAGGTATCCTGTGTTTTTGTGTGTTTCTCTCCTTCTGCCCTAATCACAGGTGTCCTGTATGTTCCTGATTGGTGGTCGTTGAGGTGTCTGCTGATTGGACCAATCAGTGAACATTCCTGTGCATTGCACCACCTGTTACTCGTTTTGTTCAATCACACATCCCATTGTATAAAAACCAGACTTGTGTTTGTTGTGAGAGGGAGAATATTTCCGTATGTGAGTATGGACACGGTGGTGTCCTGTTTTTGGTTACTCACTAAGTTGCTGTTTACTATGATTGGTAATTCTGTTAGACTACTGTTTTGTATGTGAGTAATGGATACTGTGATGTCCTTTGTTTAGAGTACTCACTAATTTGCTGGTTACTCTGTTTGGTAACTATTGTGTGTTTCTGGGAAAAGGGGAGTTTGAGCTAGCTGCCCTTGGGCATACATTTCTCGTAGAAAGAACTGTCTATAAACACTAGTTAGACCTGAGCGGACCACCCACTGTATTTTTGTATGGTAGCAGTGGCCTAGCGGTTCTTGAGGCAGGCAAGATCAGCTTAGGGGTGTTTTACCTTATTGTTTCATTTCTTGGGTCCTGCTCAGCCCTTTTTCCCAAACCGTTACCGTGTGTTCAGAAATAAACCATTTGTGTTTGACGGTAGTTTATGGTTGTCGTGTAGTTTTTCCTTCTCACTGTTCCATGCCACACTTATAATTTGCATGATTTATGTTACGGGTCTCATGTCCATCCACCCTAGACGTTTAGAGCCACGGGGTTCGTAACATAAAGTGGGGGTTCGTCCGGGATATATCCCATGCTACTCATGTAAATTAGTAAGTGTCTGGTTCAGTGTTGAGCTTGGCAGCTGTACTACCTGTTTTTTTTTTGTGTTCAGTAGTCGACGGCTCGTGTTGCTAGTAGGATGGCTACTTTTGAGTTAGAGGCATTTTTGGAAAACCCTACGTGGGGGGTTTTTGAGAATTGCCGTAGAGTGGATCTACAGGCTTTGGCTGACCACTTTTCTTTACCCATACCGAGGGGTTTAGTGAAAGCAGAAGTTAGGGAAGTAGTGTTAGCGATATTATTGAACGAGCGAGTGCTTGAGTTACCGCCGCCTGAGTCTGCTGCTCCTGTAGGGGATGTGGTTGCTGTTCCTGTAAGCCCATCAGTGTCTGAGGACGAGGCTAAGGCTCCAGCCACATTGCCCCGTTATGACCCACTCTCCCCACTGACTGACAGTGATGCCAGGATCGATGTCCGCTCGACACGGCTCCAAATGGAGGCGGAAGAGCGGGCACAAATCAGGCAAGACAAGCTGGAGATGCGTAAAATGGAGTTGGAGACGCGTAAGCTAGAGGCAGAACAGGAGACGCGTAAGCTAGAGGCAGAACTGGAGACACGTAGGCTTGATCAAGAACTGGAGACGCGTAAGATGGAACTGGAGATGCGTAAAATGGAACTAGAGGCAGAAACAGCGAGGTTAGTCTCTGCTCATACTATGCCTGCTAGTGAGCCAGCCTCACCAGCTGTGTCGTCTGCTAATTTTGATATTAGTAGACAGATCACCTTGGTACCTGTGTTTAGGGAGTCAGAGGTTGATTCCTATTTCAGTGTGTTTGAACGTATAGCGGTAGCATTGAAATGGCCCGAAGAGGTATGGTGCCTATTACTTCAGTGTAAACTAACAGGTAAAGCCCAAGAGATTCTGGCAGCGCTACCTCTTGAAGACAGTTTGAATTATGAAGTGGTCAAAGCTACTGTTCTTCGTGCCTATGAGCTTGTTCCTGAGGCATATCGACAGAGATTTAGGTCTCATAAAAAGTCTCCTACTCAGACTTATGTGGAGTTTGCTAGAGACAAAGGAAATCTGTTTGACAAATGGCACAGTGCTAGTAAGGTAACTGATTTTAACTCTCTACGGGAGTTAATCTTGTTAGAAGAGTTTAAAAATTGCTTACCGGAACGCATTGTAGTTTATCTGAACGAACAGAAAGTATCCTCACTGTCGGAAGCGTCTGTATTGGCAGACGAGTTTGTGTTGACGCATAAGAGCGTGTTTTCGGCTCGTCACGGAGAGCAGGGCTGCGGAGTTGCTAACTTTTAGTCCTAGTCGACCAGCAGTACATCCAGCACGCCCCAAAAGATGTGCGTCACTGTTTCTATTGTCATAAGGTGGGACATATGGTTAATGATTGCTTTCGCTTAAACGCAAACCGGGGATGCCTCAGCACGCCAGGCCGCCAACGGGTGTTGGGCTGATTAAGCGGTTGTAAGGCCGGAATCAAGACAGAGGCCTCATAGTGAATGTGGTTTGAAAGTCCCTGTCCCAGATCACAGTTATGAACCGTTCATTTTTGAGGGGTTTGTTTCTATATCAGATGACGAAGCGTCTCAGCGTCCAGTTAGAATCCTCAGAGATACTGGTGCGGCGCAGTCGTTCATACTAGCAGATGTGTTGCCCTTGTCTAATAATACATATTGTGGTTCCAGTGTGTTAGTACAAGGAATTGAAATGGGTTTCGTCCCAGTGCCATTGCACTTTGTGAACGTACACTCTGAGTTAGTCAGTGGATTGTTCAGAGTGGGCGTACGTCCTATGTTGCCAGTAAAAGGTGTGACATTTATAATGGGCAACGATATTGCCGGAGGAAAGGTGATACCCAGTATTGGAGGTATTGGATAAAAGTGACCAGTCTCTCTCGAGGAGCTGGCACAGGGTTATCCAGATGTGTTCCCCGCTTGTGCTGTCACACGTGCTCAAGCACGACAAGTGGGTGAAGTGATAGATTTGTCGAACACGATTCTATTCAGAGAGTGTGACCCAGAGGATAGTTTGGGTGCTACCTCTGGTAAGCTGGTGCAGTCTGACCAACAGCCCAGAGAAAGGAAGAAGGATGTGGAACTTGTTGCTGAGGCAATACAGTTACCAGTTACTCGTGAGCAGCTGATCGCTAACCAACAGGTTGACATTAGCCTGGCTAAATGTTTTTCTAGTGTTGTCTCAGAGGAGGAGCTAAAGAAGAAAAACATGGCATACTTCATTGATGGTAATCTCCTCATGCGTAAATGGACATCCCATGTTGACGCTGGCGGAGATTGGAATGCTGTTTACCAAATAGTGATTCCTACAGCCTTTCGACAAAATGTTTTATCCCTCGCTCATGATCACCAGTGGTCCGGACATCTGGGAGTCACCAAGACTTATGATCGAGTTTTGCGACATTTCTTTTGGCCTGGCTTAAAACAAGATGTGGCTCAGTTCTGTCGGACTTGCCACACCTGTCAAGTAGTTGGGAAACCGAACCAGGTTATTTCCCCGCGCCTCTTTGTCCCATACCGGCCATAGGTGAACCATTCGAACATGTGATGGTTGATTGTGTTGGACCATTACCAAAAACAAAATCTGGTAACCAGTTTATGTTGACAATTATGTGTGTGGCCACCAGGTACCCAGAGGCCATTCCTCTGCGAAGGATTACTGCTCCGGTGGTGAGTAAAGCGTTGATCAAATTCTTCTCAACTTTTGGATTACCTAAGGTGATACAAACTGATCAGGGTACGAATTTCCTTTCTACACTGTTCAAACAAGTGTTAAAATCCTTGTCAGTTACACACCGTGTGTCAAGCGCATATCACCCAGAGTCTCAGGGGTGCGCTGAACGTTGGCATCAGACCCTGAAGTCTATGCTCCGTAAATATTGCTTAGAATCTGAGAAAGATTGGGATGAGGGAGTTCCTCTAGTTTTGTTTGCTGTCCGTGAGACAGTACAGGAATCCCTGGGGTTCAGCCCAGCTGAACTGGTGTTTGGACACACCATGAGAGGACCTATGAAAGTCCTTAAGGATCAGTTTTTGTCACAAGAGTTGTGTGTGAAAGAAAATGTGTTGGACTACGTTAGTCGCTTTCGTGAGCGCCTACATGCTGCCTGTGCTCTAGCAAAGGAAGCGCTGTCTTCCTCACAGAAACGGATGAAAACGACACTATGACACACAGGCTGTTTCTCGTTCACTGCAGCCAGGTGACCAAGTTCTTGTGTTATTGCCTGTGCCAGGAGCGTCATTGTCAGCACGTTTCTCTGGTTCTTATGTCATTGAAAAGAAACTAAGTGAAACTGACTACGTGATACAGACTCCTGATAGAAAACGCCAATCTCGTGTGTGCCACGTTAACATGTTGAAGACATACCACACCAGACCCGTCACTCAGGTAGACAGTCCAGAGAAACTGGCCGAGTCGGCTGTCTCTGTTGCTGCTACGGCTGTAGTGGGAGGTCATGTTAATGATGTGGACGGAGATGGTTTGGAGTTGCGCAATACTCAGCAGCAGTGTGCTAGATTGCCCAATTCAGAGATGCTTTGTCTCGTGTGTAATGATCTAGGTTTTTTTTTATCCCGGCAGGATGATTTGTGAATTTGGGTGTTGTGATAGTACGTGTGTCGCAAACCATTGTGGTTTGCTCTTTTAAGGGTGGGAGTGTTACGGATACAGGTATCCTGTGTTTTTGTGTGTTTCTCTCCTTCTGCCCTAATCACAGGTGTCCTGTATGTTCCTGATTGGTGGTCGTTGAGGTGTCTGCTGATTGGACCAATCAGTGAACATTCCTGTGCATTGCACCACCTGTTACTCGTTTTGTTCAATCACACATCCCATTGTATAAAAACCAGACTTGTGTTTGTTGTGAGAGGGAGAATATTTCCGTATGTGAGTATGGACACGGTGGTGTCCTGTTTTTGGTTACTCACTAAGTTGCTGTTTACTATGATTGGTAATTCTGTTAGACTACTGTTTTGTATGTGAGTAATGGATACTGTGATGTCCTTTGTTTAGAGTACTCACTAATTTGCTGGTTACTCTGTTTGGTAACTATTGTGTGTTTCTGGGAAAAGGGGGGTTTGAGCTAGCTGCCCTTGGGCATACATTTCCCGTAGAAAGAACTGTCTATAAACACTAGTTAGACCTGAGCGGACCACCCACTGTATTTTTGTATGGTAGCAGTAGCCTAGCGGTTCTTGAGGCAGGCAAGATCAGCTTAGGGGTGTTTTACCTTATTGTTTCATTTCTTGGGTCCTGCTCAGCCCTTTTTCCCAAACCGTTACCGTGTGTTCAGAAATAAACCATTTGTGTTTGACGGTAGTTTATGGTTGTCGTGTAGTTTTTCCTTCTCACTGTTCCATGCCACACTTATAATTTGCATGATTTATGTTACGGGTCTCATGTCCATCCACCCTAGACGTTTAGAGCCACGGGGTTCGTAACAATGAGTGTGTGTGTTGATGAGTGTGTGTGTTGATGAGTGTGTGTTGATGAGTGAGTGTGTTGATGAGTGTGTGTTGATGAGTGAGTGTGTGTGTTTTTTTCAGAAGCCATCTCCCATCTGTCTGTGGCTTGTGTCAGTCATCACCATCACCCCACACACACTGAAGCGTTATAGTTTCTACTGCGCTGGATATTCACGCTAATAAAGGGAGATGAAAAAATGCATAGAGAGAAAAAAGGGAAAAGAAGAGAAGTGTTCTGTCATATTTCACATGCGGAGGAGAAATCATTGAGTGTCGGAGATAGAAGCTATGGATCAGACAAGGTGAGCCGAGCCCAGAACACAACTGCTCCTCTCTCGTTACAGCGACAACCACCACTCTCCTCTCTCGTTACTGCGACAACCACCACTCTCCTCTCTCGTTACTGCGACAACCACCACTCTCCTCTCTCTCTCTGTCTCTCTCTCTCTCTCTCTCTCTCTCTCTCTCTCTCTCTCTCTCTCTCTCTCTCTCTCTCTCTCTCTCTCTCTCTCTCTCTCTCTCTCTCTCTCTCTCTCTCTCTCAATTTCAATAATTCTCTCTCTCTATAGTAATCTGAGCTAGAAACAGTCAATTCTCTGTTCCTTCCACAGAAGGTAAGCGTGAAGGGCAGTAATCCAGCAGTGCATCCTGACCAACCACCAGTTATTACTAGTTATTTATTCATTATTATGTTATTTAGGCGTTATTTAGTTGAGACATATCTCTGGGTCCCTAAGGCTGTGTCATAATGAGAGGGTTACAACAACCATACCAAAAGGTCACACACACACACACACACACACACACACACACACACACACACACACACACACACACACACACACAGCAGGGCTGTTTGGGACAGTGCCCTCTGGTGTTGGCTAGCCTCATGTTGTTTAAATGTCACAGTGGCCTTGCTGCTCTTCTAGTCAGCAGTCACTTTGGGCCTGTGTGTGTATGTGTGTGTATGTGTGTGTGTGTGTGTGTGTGTGTATGTGTGTGTGTGTGTGTCACTTTTCTCGCCTCCTCTCTATATTATTGTTTTTGGTTGCACCCTTCCCACTCATCCTCTATCTCCCTCCACCTCTTCCCCTCCCCCTTCCTTCCCACTCATCCTCTACCCCCTCTTTTTTCTTTCTTTAGTTTATTTAGCAAATGTTTCTTACTTACTTGGTTAAGGGCTTGTAAGTAAGCATTTCACGGTAAGGTCTACACCTGTTGTGTTCAGCGCATGTAACAAATACAATTTGATTTAATTTCATCCTGTTTACTCCTGTTCCACAATATTCCTCATGGAAATGGGAAAGAGGAGTGCCATGACATCATCATTACCGCTCAACACAACTCTCAGAGTACACATACCCATTTCTCCTCTCTACCCTTCCCCTGTTCCTCTATTTTTCTCTACCCATTTCTCCTCTCTACCCTTCCCCTGTTCCTCTATTTTTCTCTACCCATTTCTCCTCTCTACCCTTCCCCTGTTCCTCTATTTTTCTCTACCCATTTCTCCTCTCTACCCTTCCCCTGTTCCTCTATTTTTCTCTACCCATTTCTCCTCTCTACCCTTCCCCTGTTCCTCTATTTTTCTCTACTCATTTCTCCTCTCTACCCTTCCCCTGTTCCTCTATTTTTCTCTACCCATTTCTCCTCTCTACCCTTCCCCTGTTTCTCTCCTGTAGCTCTCCGATCACACACAAAGCACGTCTACAGCTCAGATGACATTTGTGTTTTTCCCTCCAAACAGTTTGACAGCTGTCAGTCTGAGTCAGCTTAACACACTCTGACGCTGGTGTTTAACATTCACATGGCTCTGACTCTGACCCTGACTCTGACTCTGACCCTGACTCTAACTCTGACTCTAACTCTGACTCTAACTCTGACTCTGACTCTGATTTTAACTCTGACTCTGACTCTGACTCTGACTCTAACTCTAACTCTAACTCTAACTCTAACTCTAACTCTAACTCTGACTCTGACTCTGACTCTGACTCTTGGGGAGGTTTTGGCTGCTTTTACTAATAGAATTGTGCTTTTTCTAATGGAATTGTCTGTCCATCACACACACACACATACACACACACACACACACACCGTCTCTGACTGTGTCTCAGACTGGGCTACGGTGAGGGAAAAAAGTATTTGATCCCCTGCTGATTTTGTACGTTTGCCCACTGACAAAGAAATGATCAGTCTATAATTTTAATGGTAGGTTTATTTGAACAGTGAGAGACAGAATAACAACAAAAAAATCCAAAAAAATGCATGTCAAAAAGGTTATAAATTGATTTGCATTTTAATGAGGGAAATAAGTATTTGACCCCCTCTCATTCAGAAAGATTTCTGGCTCCCAGGTGTCTTTTTATACAGGTAACTGAGCTGAGATTAGGAGCACACTCTTAAAGGGAGTGCTCCTTATCTCAGTTTGTTACCTGTATAAAAGACACCTGTCCACAGAAGCAATCAATCAATCAGATTCCAAACTCTCCACCATGGCCAAGACCAAAGAGCTCTCCAAGGATGTCAGGGACAAGATTGTAGACCTACACAAGGCTGGAATGGGCTACAAGACCATCGCCAAGCAGCTTGGTGAGAAGGTGACAACAGTTGAAAGAAACACAAAATAACTGTCAATCTCCCTCGGCCTGGGGCTCCATGCAAGAGTTGCAATGATCATGAGAATGGTGAGGAATCAGCCCAGAACTACACGGGAGGATCTTGTCAATGATCTCAAGGCAGCTGGGACCATAGTCACCAAGAAAACAATTGGTAACACACTACACCGTAAAGCACTGAAATCCTGCAGCACCCGCAAGGTCCCCCTGCTCAAGAAAGCACATATACAGGGCCGTCTGAAGTTTGCCAATGAACATCTGAATGATTCAGAGGAGACTGGGTGAAAGTGTTGTGGACAAATGAGACCAAAATCGAGCTCTTTGGCATCAACTCATCTCGCCGTGTTTGGAGGAGGAGGAATGCTGCCTATGACCCCAAGAACACCATCCCCACCGTCAAACATGGAGGTGGAAACATTATGCTTTGGGGGTGTTTTTCTGCTAAGGGGACAGGACAACTTCACTGCCTCAAAGGGACGATGGACGGGGCCATGTACCATCAAATCTTGGGTGAGAACCTCCTTCCCTCAGCCAGTGCATTGAAAATGGGTCATGGATGGGTATTCCAGCATGACAATGACCCAAAACACACGGCCAAGGCAACAAAGGAGTGGCTCAAGAAGAAGCACATTAAGGTCCTGGAGTGGCCTAGCCAGTCTCCAGACCTTAATCCCATAGAAAATGTGTGGAGGAAGCTGAAGGTTCGAGTTGCCAAACGTCAGCCTCGAAACCTTGATGACTTGGAGAAGATCTGCAAAGAGGAGTGGAACAAAAACCCTCCTGATATGTGTGCAAACCTGGTGGCCAACTACAAGAAACGTCTGACCTCTGTGATTGCCAACAAGGGTTTTGCCACCAAGTACAAAGTCATGTTTTGCAGAGGGGTCAAATACTTATTTCCCTCATTAAAATGCAAATCAATTTATAACATTTTTGACAAGCGTTTTTCTGGATTTTGTTGTTGTTATTCTTTCTCTTACTGTTCAAATAAACCTACCATTAAAATAATAGACTGATCATGTCTTTGTCAGTGGGCAAACGTACAAAATCAGCAGGGGATCAAATACTTTTTTCCCTCACTGTATGTGGCCACCAGACCGGTGTTTGTGTAATCGACCGGAATGTGATCGGATTCAACTAGCCAGTTATTGCTCCGATTGCAGCCTAACACACTCTGACGCTGGTGTTTAACATTCACATGGCTCTAACTCTGTCTCTAACTCTGTCTCTAACTCTGACTCTGACTCTAACTCTGTTTCTGACTCTGACTCTGACTCTGACTCTGGCTCTGACTCTAAATCTGACTCTAACTCTGATTCTGACTCTGACTCTGACTCTGACCCTGACTCTAACTCTAACTCTAACTCTAACTCTGATTCTGATTCTGACTCTGTCTCTAACTCTGTCTCTAACTCTGACTCTAACTCTAACTCTGATTCTAACTCTGACTCTAACTCTGGGTCTAACTCTGTCTCTAACTCTGAATCTAACTCTAACTCTGACTCTAACTCTGTCTCTAACTCTGACTCTAACTCTAACTCTGACTCTGATTTTAACTCTGACTCTAACTCTGGGGAGGTTTTGGCTGCTTCTTCTAATAGAATTGTGCTTTTTCTAATGGAATTGTGCTTTTTCTAATGGAATTGTGCTTTTTCTAATGGAATTGTGTGTCCATCACACACACACACACACACACACACATACACAAACACACACACCTTCTCTGACTGTGTCTCAGATTGGCAATGTGGCCACCACACCGGTGTTTGTACAATAGACCGGAATGTGATCGGATTCAACTAGCCAATTATTGCTCCGATTGCACAGTCGCTCATGCACACGCACAAGCACACACAATATAATCTTAATCGTGAGGCGGTCTGGTAGTGGTAGCAGTAATTCGGTTGGAAATAAAACGCTATAACGCTAATTGGTTTAACATTTCAACATTTACCATGGTGGTATCTCAGTTCAGTGAGGTAGCAGGAACATATAGGAGATCACATCATCGACAGAGAATACAAGGATTACCACCAGGACCAGTAACAACCAGTACCAATGAACTAGCAGAGAGTGTGGCTGCAACACTGGGTAGAATACTGCCCCCCCAAGAGAAGATGGATGCCGCTTTATTATGAGCCGTTCTCCCTTCAGCAGCCTCCACTGATTGGGATCTACATTAAAATACACTGGTTGTACTGGAGGATCTGAGAGAGAGGGGAGAGAGAGAGAGAGAGAGAGAGAGAGAGAGAGAAAGAGAGAGAGCAATCACAACTCTAGCTAAGAGGTCTGGGGATAACAGGCGACCACCGGATGTTTCTGGGGAAAGAGAAAGAGAATGAAAACCTTGGGCCAATGTTGTCATGAATGGATGGAGAGACAAGCCTATATTGACCCCTTGAGATGGATGGAGAGAGAAAGAAAGAGATGGAGGGAGAGAGTAAGAGGGCACCACAGGGATGCATCTCCAGATACAGACGAAACAGAAAGCCATTAGCAGTACCCTTGGCTTGGACACAAAAGCACACACACACTGCAGGGGAGAGCCTTGGACAGGCAGAGCGCTGATCATCCAACACACTAGAGGCCTGCAGGGTACAATATTGCTCCCTAGAAGGATAACTATTTTTCTCCATGACATCTGGGGTGTGTTCAGCAGGGCAATGTTTTGGAACGTTCAGCTAGAAATATGTAATATAGATATAGATCAAACACGCCTCTCCGACATGTAGACCAAGGAATCATGTTGGCTCTTTTCATGCCATGGGAGGGAGGGAGATAGGGAGGGAGGAGGAGAGGGAGGGAGGGGAGGGAGGGAGGGAGGGAGGGAGGGAGGAGGAGGAGAAGGAGGGAGGAGGAGAGGGGAAGGAGAGGGGGGGGGGAGGGGGGGGGGGGAGGGAGGGGAGGGAGGAGGAGAGGAGGGGGGGAGGAGGGAGGAGAGGGAGGGAGGGAGAGAGGAGGAGAGGGAGGGAGGGAGGAGCAGAGGGAGGGAGAGAGAGGAGATGGAACGGGAGAGCGAGACATAGGGATGGAAGGGGAGGGTGGGAGAGGGAGAGATAGAATGATGGATAGAGAGAGGGAGCGAGGAAGAGGGAAAAGAGAGAATGAAGGCCAGACATACATGAGACAGTGAAGGAATGATGACGAACTAAACAGATGAGGAAGAAGCGAGAGATAAGGAGAGGAGAGCGTTCTCCACCACACATTAGGCAGAGTGAGAGAAGATGTAGTTTAATTAAAATCTAATCATAGAGTCATCTGTCTGACTCGAGGCTGTACAGTTTGATGCAATCTAATCTCTCTCACACACACTTTATGTATTCCATTTTTATTCATCAAAGCTGGGACTGAAAAACAGCTTCTATCTCCAGGCCATCAGCCTGTTAAACAGTCACCACTAGCCGGCCTCCGCTCAGTACCCTGCCCTGAACTTTAGTCACCGTCACTAGCCGGCTACCACCCGGTTACTCAACCCTACAGCTTAGAGGCTTCTGCCCTATGCACATATACATGGAATCACTGGTCACTTTAATAATGGAGTACCAAGTCATGCCGTTTGGTCTAACCAACGCGCCTGCGGTACTCCAGGGGTTGGTCAATGACGTGCTCCGGGACCTCCTCGACTACAGCGTCTTTGTGTATTTGGATGTTATCCTCATATTTTCGAAGGACATGAGTGAACATCAGCAGCACGTTCGGCAGGTCCTCCAACGCCTTCTCCGTCACCAGCTCTACATCAAGGCGGAGAAGTGTGTGTTCCACACTGAGACAGTCTCCTTCCTGGGGTTCATCGTCACCCAGGGGAACCTCCGGATGGACCGAGCCAAGGTCAGAGCGGTACTGGATTGGTCCCAGCCCTCATCCCTCAAGCAACTACAACGGTTTTTAGGGTTCGCTAATTTTCATGGGCGATTCATTCGCAATTTTAGCTCCCTAGCCGCTCCCCTGACAGCCCTCACCCAGACGAGCGTACGCTCCTTTGCCTGGACCCCGGAAGCGGGGAACGCATTTGATGCGCTGAAGCAGCGTTTTTCTCCCTTCGGCTGTCCCCGGCAGAGCAGAATTACGACATGGGGAACCGTGAGCTGCTAGCGGTCAAGCTCGCCCTGGGGGAGTGGAGACATTGGCTAGAGGGGGCCGCCCATTCATTCGTCGTATGGACTGACCACAAGGACTTAGCCTACATTCAGGGGGCCAAGAGGCTCAACTCGCGCCAGGCCAGGTGGGCGTTGTTCTTCACCAGGTTCCGGTTCACCATCTCATGCTGTCCGGGGTCGAAGAACACCAAGCCTGACGCGCTCTCCCGGCAGTTCGACCCCAACGCCCTGATTGCTGCCCCAGTTTTGTTGTGAATCGATAGGCTGGTCAGAGCAGCACTACGGCGGGAGCCCGATCCAGGCAGAGGTCCAACGGGGAGGATATACGTACCCAAGGCGGCGCGTTCACGACTGCTTCAGTGGGTGCATGCATCCAACTTCACCAGCCATCCGGGGGGCTCCAGGACTTTGGAGTTCCTGCGTAGGAGGTTCTGGTGGCCATCTGCTGAGGGGGATAAGCGCGCCATCGTGGCTGCTTGCCAGGTGCGCGCACGCATCAGCCCACGGCAGGACTGCTTCAACCTCTGCCTATCCCCGAGCGCCCCTGGTCCCACATTTCCTGTCGGCCCAGGAGACGGCTAAGTTAGTGGTGCAGCACGTTTTCCGGGTCCATGGCCTTCCCCAAGATGTGGTGACGGATCGGGTCCCTCAGTTCGCCTCCAGGTTCTGGGAGGTGTTCGCCACCTGCCTCTGCGCCTCCGTCAGCTTGTCTTACGGCTTCCATCCCCAGTCGAACGGGCAGACGTAGCGTATCAACCAGGATCTGGAGGGGGTGCTGTGGTGCTATGCCTCCAGCAACCCAGCTACGTGGAGTCAGCAACTGGCATGGGCGTAGTATGCCCACAACACTCTTCTCTGCTCGTCCACCAGCCTGTCCCCCTTCCAGTGCCAATGTGGGTACCAACCTCCCCTATTCCCTGAGTAAGCGGAGGAGGCAGCGGCGGTCCCGTCGGTCCAGGCCCACATCAGTCACTGTCGCCGCACCTGGAGGCAGGTACGGGCAGCGTTTAAGTGGGCCTCGGTCAGGTCTCAACATCAGGCCAACCGCAGGCGTCGCCCGGCCCCAGTCTTTCACCCGGAACAGAGGGTGTTAGCTCTCCACGCGGGATCTTCCCCTCCGCGTGGAGTCCAGGAAACTGTCCCCTAGGTTCGTCGGGGCATTCAGAGTGGTCCGGCGAGTCAACCCAGTGGCCTACCGTCTGGAACTTCCCCCCACCATGCGGGTGCATCCCACATTCCATGTGTCCCTCCTCAAGCCCGTCGCCACCTGTCCCCTGGTTCCCCCTCCTCGTCCTGTTCCCCCGCTGTGCCTCGTTGGAAGGCAGCTGGCTTTTACTGTGGACCGGATCCTGGACTGCCGGAGGGGTCTCCAATTTCTGGTGGACCGGGAGGGTTGTGGGCTGGAGGAGCGGTCCTGGGTGCCCAGGAGGGACATTCTGGACCCAGGGCTGATACCGTTCGTCGGGGGGGCACTGTTAAAGGAGGGGTTCACAGTTCCGGAGCGACCCACTAGGTGTCATCCTCCGACAACCTTAGGCACCTCCTCACTCACAGTCGGGACTAACCATCTTCCTATTGGTGTCACCTGTGTCTATCTGATTCACCTGTGTATTTATGCCCTCACTTCCCTGTATTCCCTTGCTCAGTTTTTTCTGCTAGTTTCATTATGCCAAGCAATACTACCCTTGGGCCTAAACTGCTATTACAGCCTAGTCAAGACTGGATGTACCTCCGCTTCACAGGATACCTGTGGTAGGAAGAATAGTGCTGTCTGACTGTCTGCACTACACCATTAGACCCAGAGAAGCGCGTGAGTAAGGTTACTCTGGCTCGCTCCCCTAGGGTGTGAACTGGGTAGTTCAGTAGGGAGTTGATCGGGTACGTGGAGGGGTGGTTAGGGCCCTTAAGCATCTGTGGCAGGTGTTGAGGGTGCCCTTGGGGTGCTGGTATTTGGGAGGGGAGCGGGAGGGGTGTTAGGGGAGGGGGTGGTATTTGGGCGAGTCTGGGGGTAGGGTTTAGAGCGGCTGTAAGAAACACTGAAACTGATTCTCTAACAAGACCTCTGAGACACCAACAGATGGGAGGGAGGGAGGGAGGGGGGGGAGGGGGGAGGGGGAGGGGGGAGGGGGGGGGGGGAGGGGGGGGGGGGGGGAGGGGGGGGGAGGAGAGGGGGGGGGGGGAGGGAGGGAGGGAGGAGGGAGGGGGGGGGGGAGGGGGGAGGGGGGAGGGAGGGGGGGGGGGGGGGGGGGGGGGAGGGGGGAGGGAGGGGGGGGAGGGGGGGGGGAGGGGGGGGGGGGGGGGAGGGGGGGGAGGGGGGGGGGGGGGGGGGGGGGGGGGGGGGGAGGGGGGAGGGGGGGGGGGAGGGGGGGGGGGGGGGGGGGGGGGGGGGGGAGAGGGGGGAGGGGTAAGATAGAGGGGGGGGATGGAGGGATGGAGGGAGGGGAGGGATGGATGGAGGGAGGGAGGGTAAGATAGAGAGGGGAGGGATGGATGGAGGAGGGAGGGTAGGGAGGAGGTAGAGAGTTAGAGAGAGAGAGAGAGGCAGTTGTAACAACCCTCCAGCCGACACAGAGGATTACAGCAGATTTAACCAGCATAGAACAGGATGCTGCCTTATGAACTCCTCTAATCACCCCTGCCCTCTCTTCTCTCACTCTCCCCCCCCCCCCACTTCCCCCCGTTGTCCATTTCTGTCTGGGGTTCTCATTGCCCACTCTGGGAGGATTAGTGGATGTGTGTGTGTGTGTGTGTGTGTGTGTGTGTGTGTGTGTGATAGCCATTGTATTGTACTCTGTCAATCGCCTGCTGAGCGTATCGACCAGTCAGAGGCCAGACATAGTTTGATTGACAGCTCCAGACTTTCCAGCAGACGGATTCCATCTCAGGGGGACATCTCCATTTATCCTTCCTTCATGATTACACTCCTCCAATCAAGTCCCATCATCACCACTCTATCATCATCATGTCTCTCCATCCATCCGTCTTTCATCTGCTCTGGAAAGAAAGAGGGAGAAGGGGGGTTGGAGGAGGGGGAGGAAGGAGGGAGGGATGCGTGTGCATATGTGAAGTTTGTTAACTCAAAGACAGTGTTTAAACTCCGAAAAGTCTGTATCAGTTAACAACTCCAGTTCAAGTCCACATCAGATCCTCTCTCTCTCTCCTGTAGTAGTCCACATCAGATCCTCTCTCTCTGTGTCTCTCCAGTTCTAGTCCACATCAGATCCTCTCTCTCTCTGTCTCTCCAGTTCAAGTCCACATCAGATCCTCTCTCTCTCTGACTGTCCTGTAGTAGTCCACATCAGATCCTCTCCTCTCTCTGCTGTTTTATAGGATCTGATAACTAAAAGCGTTGTATTTGGGTCAAATCATTCACTAAACTCTAAACCTCAACTACATCTCGTAATGAATAATGTGGAAATTAAGCAAGTTGAGGAGACTAAACTGCTTGGAGTAACCCTGGATTGTAGACTGTCATGGTCAAAGCATATTGATACAACAGTAGCTAAGATGTGGAGAAGTATGTCCATAATTAAGCGCTGCTCTGCCTTCTTAACAACACTATCAACAAGGCAGGTCCTACAGGCCCTAGTTTTGTCGCACCTAGACTACTGTTCAGTAGTGTGGTCAGGTGCCACAAAGAGGACTTGGGAAAATTGCAGTTGGCTCAGAACAGGGCAGCACGGCTGGCCCTTAAAAGTACCCGGAGAGCTAACATTAATGACATGCATGTCAGTCTCTCCTGGCTCAGAGTGGAAGAGAGATTGATGAAATCACTGCTTGTTTTTGTAAGAGGTGTTGACAAGCTGAATGTACCGAGCTGTCTGTTTAAACTACTATCATACAGCTCGGAAACCCATGCATACCCCACAAGACATGCCAACAGAGGTCTCTTCACAGTCCCCAAGTCCAGAACAGACTATGGGAGGCGCACAGTACTACATAGAGCCATGACTACATGGAACTCTATTCCACATCAGGTAACTGATGCAAGCAGTAGAATCAGATTTAAAAAAACGGGTAAAAATACACCTTATGGAACATCGGGACTGTGAAGAGACACACACAAGGGTATAGACACATGCATACGCACACATTGTGATATTGTTGTATGGTGGTATTAAACATTTTGTATTGTAGATAGGTAAGTGGTGTAATAATGTCATATGATGTACTGTTTTTATATTTTGTTTTATATGTAATGTAAGTGCTTTAATATGTTTGGACCCCAGGAAGAGTAGCTAATGGGGATCCCTAATAAATACAAATACAAATAGCATCTCTGTCTCAGATTGAGTTTTTTCTCATCTTCTTTCTAACTCTCTTTCCCTCTCCTCTCTTCCAATGGTAGACTTCTCTGACAAAGACGTGTACACGTACATAGATACACACACACACACACACTCCAGTGCCAGTGGACTAAAGCCTTTGATTGGCCAGTGAGTCTTCTCACACCTGTGCCCAGATTCACAAAACCTTCTTAAGAAGAAATGTATTCTTAACTGCCATTTTTTCCTTAACTATAGACTTAAGAATAAAGTTAAGCAAAGTTTTTTTTTTTTTTTTTTTTTTTTTTTTTTTTTATTTATTTATTTATTTATTTTTTTTGGGGGGGGAATGGATCAGCTTAATATTGCAGATAGATTGTATCTTCTATCAATGTAATTGTCTGCATCACTTCCAATCCCCCCATGTTTTTTTTTTTTTTATTTTTATATATATATTTTTTATATATATACTCCCCTTTATTACTTTTCAACCCCACCATCCTTTCCCTACTTGGAGTAAATTAGTGACAACAATTCCCACCTCTACTTCGGTCTATACTTACTATCTACACCTTATGGACACGTTAATTTTACAATAATTCTATTATATATATACATATACAGTGGGAAAAAAAGTATTTAGTCAGCCACCAATTGTGTCAAGTTCTCCCACTTAAAAAGATGAGAGAGGCCTGTAATTTTTCATCATAGGTACCCGTCAACTATGACAGACAAAATGAGGAAAAAAATTCAAGAAAATCACATTGTAGGATTTTTAATGAATTTATTTGCAAATTATGGTGGAAAATGTATTTGGTCAATAACAAAAGTTTCTCAATAATTTGTTTATATACCCTTTGTTGGCAATGACACAGGTCAAACGTTTTCTGTAAGTCTTCACAAGGTTTTCACACACACTGTTGCTGGTATTTTGGCCCATTCCTCCATGTCTATCTCCTCTAGAGCAGTGATGTTTTGGGGGCTGTCGCTGAGCAACACGGACTTTCAACTCCCTCCAAAGATTTTCTATGGGGTTAGATCTGGAGACTGGCTAGGCCACTCCAGGACCTTGAAATGCTTCTTACGAAGCCACTCCTTCATTGCCCGGGCGGTGTGTTTGGGATCATTGTCATGCTGAAAGACCCAGCCACGTTTCATCTTCAATGCCCTTTTGCTGATGGAAGGAGGTTTTCACTCAAAATCTCACGATACATGGCCCCATTCATTCTTTCCTTTACACGGATCAGTCGTCCTGGTCCCTTTGCAGAGAAACAGCCCCCAAAGCATGGTGTTTCCACCCCCATGCTTCACAGTAGGTATGGTGTTCTTTGGATGCAACTCAGCATTCTTTGTCCTCCAAATACGGCTGAGTTGAGTTTTTACCAAAAAGTTATATTTTGGTTTCATTTGACCATATGACATTCTCCCAATCCTCTTCTGGATCATCCAAATGCACTCTAGCAAACTTCAGACGGGCCTGGACATGTA
Source organism: Coregonus clupeaformis (assembly GCF_020615455.1). Classification (NCBI taxonomy): domain Eukaryota; kingdom Metazoa; phylum Chordata; class Actinopteri; order Salmoniformes; family Salmonidae; genus Coregonus; species Coregonus clupeaformis. The sequence goes on from NC_059192.1 coordinate 9,720,638, forward strand.
CTGGCTTAAGCAGGGGACACGTCTGGCACTGCAGGATTTGAGTCCCTGGCGGCGTAGTGTGTTACTGATGGTAGGCTTTGTTACTTTGGTCCCAGCTCTCTGCAGGTCATTCACTAGGTCCCCCGTGTGGTTCTGGGATTTTTTTGCTCACCGTTCTTGTGATCATTTTGCCCACGGGGTGTGATCTTCCGTAGAGCCCCAGATCGAGGGAGATTATCAGTGGCCTTGTCTGTCTTCCATTTCCTAATAATTGCTCCCACAGTTGATTTCTTCAAACCAAGCTGCTAACCTATTGCAGATTCAGTCTTCCCAGCCTGGTGCAGGTCTACAATTTTGTTTCTGGGTTCCTTTGACAGCTCTTTGGTCTTGGCCATAGTGGAGTTTGAGTGTGACTGTTTGAGGTTGTGGACAGGGTGTCTTTTATACTGATAACGTTCAAACAGGTGGAATTAATCAGGTAGCCAGTGGAGGACGAGGAGCCTCTTAGGAAGAAGTTACAGGTCTGTGAGAGCCAGAAATCTTGCTTGTTTGTGGTGACCAGGAATACTTATTTTCCACCATAATTTGCAAATAAATTCATTAAAAATTCTACAATGTCATTTTCTGGATTTTTTTTTCTGAATTTGTCTGTCATAGTTGACGTGTACCTATGATGAAAATTACAGGCCTCTCTGAACTTTTTAAGTGGGAGAACTTGCACAATTGGTGGCTGACTAAATACTTTTTTCCCCCACTGTATATATACATATACATACATACATACATACATACATACATATCATTATTATTATTATTATTTATTTATTTTTTGCTCCTGAACTACTTCTACTCTCAACCTCTCCGATCGTTTTCATGATGTCCATCCGGTTTGCTTCTATATGCCATATCTTTCTAACTGTGCTCTTTCCCAAAAGCTCCCAACATACAGCCTATATACTTATTATGGACACTTGCTTACATTATTAGCTATCTTTGTTATTATTTGTTGTTATTTGTTATTAGTCCATCCTTCAACTCTATTCAATACCTCCCATCTATCTCTTAACACCATCCATATCGGTTTCTATTTGCCATATATATTTCAACCGTACTGTGATGTTTTACAAAGTTCTGAACCTTTCTATTCTCATTGCTTCTACAGATTGAGAGTTAAAATAAACAGCTTTGCTAAAAGTATTATTATATTATTGATTGATTGACTATGGCTTTTCAGATCACCCAGTAATGCTATCTGCAAGGTTAGTTCCAGGTAAATGTTGCAATCCTTTAGCCATTCCTGGACCAGTGTCCAAAAACAAGCTACAAATGGACAGAACCAAAACAAATGGTCATGATTCCGTCTCTTCACGGCAAAATCTGCAGAGCTGGGAAGATTGTATCCCCCATATAAATAACATTCTATTGGTAGCAAGGATTTTATATAATAATTTAAATTGAAAGATTCAAATTTTTGAATCCGGTGTCGTTTTGCGTGTCAGTTCATAAACACTATGCCATGGGATCGGTACATCAGAAGATCTCTTCCCAACTATTTTGCAATCTATATGACGGCTGTCAATCCTTTGGTCCTTAAAGTGAAACTGATATATTTTTTATTTATCACGTTTTCCTTAACCAATTATGTTCTTTAATGCAAGGCCGACAGACAAGTTCCTTACTTTCTCCCCCCTTCCACTTTCCTCTTCCATTTTTGCGGTAAAGCTGCCATTATTTGGTTGTAATTTTGGGTAGAGCAGACATTTCCATATGTTTTTGTTAGCTGCATGTGCGTCATAACTCCCACCAGTCCTACCGATGATATCATTTACAAAGATTATACCTTTTTTAAACATTCTGTCAAAAATAAAGGTTTTTTGTCAATTAGTATATTTGAATTTAACCACAATATTTGTTGCATTATTTGTTCTGTCGTTTCTGGAGGATTAAATTGAAATTACAACCAACTTTCTATGGCTTGTTTTAGAAATAGTGACATTTGGGAGATTATTTCCTTTTCAAATAACTGAAAGTGTGAGGTTGTAATCTGAATAAAGGGAAAAAAGGCCTTTCTTGAACATTGGGTGAGACAATCTTACTAATTTGCTTGAGAACCAGTTCGGATTTAATATAACTTTTGTAAGACTGAAGCTTTTAGTGATAGGTCTAATGCTTTAATATTTAATAATTTCTGTCCTCGAATTCATATTCATTATATAAATATGCTCTTTTAATTTTGTCTGGCTTGCGTTCCCAAATAAAATTGAATATTTTTTCTCATACAATTTAAAAAACTGTTCGCTAGGCGTAGGCAAGACCATAAGCAAATAGGTAAACTGTGATAATACTAATGAGTTAATCAGGGTGATTTTTCCACAAATTGACAGGTATTTTCCTTTCCATGGTAGTAAGATCTTATCTATTTTTTGCTAATTTTCTATTAAAATTTATTGAAGTGAGATCATTTATTTCCTTTGGGATATGTATTCCGAGTATATCCACATCACCATCAGACCATTTTATTGGTAAACTACATGGTAATGTAAAAATTGTGATTTTTAGTGATCCAATACGTAATATAGTACATTTGTCATAATTTGGTTGTAATCCAGAGAGGTTAGAAAATGTATCTAGATCCTCTATGAGGCTGTGGAGGGATTCTAGTTGTGGATTTAAAAAAAAACATGAATCATCAGCGTACAATGACACCTTTGTTTTTAAGGTCTTTATTTCTAATCCTCTGATATTATTATTAGATCTGATTTTAATCGCTAACATCTCGATGGCCACAATAAATAGATATGCCGATAGTGGACAACCTTGTTTCACTCCTCTTGACAGTTTAAACTTTCAGAGAAATAGCCATTATTTACTATTTTACACCTAGGGTTACTATACATGATTTTGACCCATTTTATAAGAGATTCTCCCAAAATTGAAATGCTCCAGGCATTTATATATAAACCCCAGTCGAACTTTATCAAATGCCTTTTCAAAGTCTGCTATGAATAGCAGGCCTGGTTTCCCATATTTTCCATAGTGTTCTAATGTTTCAATACTTGCCTTATATTATCTCCAATGTATCTTCCATGTAAAAAACCTGTCTGATTAGAATGAATAATATCCGGCAATACCTTTTTTAATTCTATGCGCTATACATTTTGCTAGGATTTTTGCATCACAACACTGAAGTGTAAGGGGCCTCCAATTTTGTAAATGGACTGGATCTTTATATTTTCCACTTGTATCCTGTTTCAGTAATAATGAGATCAGTCCTTCTTCTTGAGTGTCAGATAATCTACCATTTACATAGGAGTGGTTAAAACATGCTAATAACGGTCCTCTTAGTATATCAAAAAAGGTTTGCTATTCCTCTAAAAGGTTCTTGGAAATGTACTTGTGCTATTTCTTGTATTTCTCCTTAAGCAAAACGTTAAGAAGAAATGTGATTCTTGAAATAAAGTTATTGGAAATGTTCTTAATTCCAAGATCGCTAAACCCTTGTCTTAAACTCAGGGCAGTGAGAGAAAAAGCTCATGCAAGCAATTGAACATGTTTAATTCACTCACAAACTTCATCTGAAAGTTTCAGTATTTATTATTTTAAACCCAAGAACATGTTTTAGAACAGTAATCTCAGTAGGAAATATGCTCAGCTGGTAGAGCACGGCGCTTGTAACGCCAAGGTAGTGGGTTCGATCCCCGGGACCACCCAAACGTAAAAATGTATGCACGCATGACTGTAAGTCGCTTTGGATAAAAGTGTCTGCTAAATGGCATATTATTATTATATGCTAAAATGATTGTCACTGCTAGCTAGATACAGTGAGGGAAAAATGTATTTGATCCCCTGCTGATTTTGTATGTTTGCCCACTGACAAAGAAATGATCAGTCTATAATTTTAATTGTAGGTTTATTTGAACAGTGAGAGACAGAATAACAACAAAAAAATCCAGAAAAACGCATGTCAAAAATTGATTTGCATTTGTAGTGTCTTGGATAATTATCACTATACTTGTTCAAAATCAAATGTTCTTCCAGAGTTTTTGTAGAATGAAAATAGACTTTTATTACACGAAGCAACGAAAGCCGAGATGATCTGCATAACATCTGTTTTCCCTGATTCGGAGCTCTCCTTCTATACAGACACAAATGCATAGTCATGCTTATACAGCCTACACAGTTACTCCATTATATGTACATGATTAACATCCTTCGGTGTCACATGTTGTTTACTCACGAAGGCTACGTGCGTTTCTCTAAAATGGGGCCTCTGTCTCTTATCTCATTATATTGGTGGCGGACATGCTCTCAAAAAATAATATACATACCTACGTTAAAGAACAATCACACTCTGTATTGACTATATTCACCATCCAGGCATGCATCTGGAGTACAAAGTATCAATCATGTTCATTCTGTTTTACCCTTATCATTTCATAACACATTATAAAACATATAAATTAATACTTAAACATGGTTTACACACGTTAACAGTGTGTGTGGATTAGTCACCTTCTGCTTTATCCTGAACTACTTCATTTACTGCTCTCAGGTCATGAACCAATCTCCACTTCAGTTTGTCTGCCTTTAGTACTGGTGGCCTGTTACAGTCACTCTGTTTTAACCAGTACTCCCCCCTTTGGACACATGATTCACATCGTGATTCATGCGTTCAAAAAAGTAAACAACAGCATTGGCTGTTATCCCTTGGCCACTAAAAGTGTTATGAACCAGGTCTGTATGATATCAGATCCTAGAGTATCTTGTGCTTCCATTGGTGACCCTTGTTTTCCTATTATAAAATATTGCGATCTCATGGAAGCTGGTTTTACCCTCATGCCTTCCTTAACCATAGTTGTTCTAGCAAATTATTTTGATATGAATCAAATTACAGTGTACAATGATAGCCTGATTTTGGTACTCTCATTTCTTGAACTTTAGCCCTGATACATTTTCCCCACTTCTTTAATACCTCTTGTATTGGTGATTCTATGTTCCCTATCCAGTATACATTTGCTGTTTTGTCTGTAGCCATCATCATCTGTGGACATACCCCTTCCTGAACTATTATTAGTCCCTCTGATGTGCATTTCATTTGGACCCCATTCTACACAGTGCATCTCTTCCTGCTATATTAACTGGAGTTTGTTCTGATACTAATATAGGTATACATGTAGCTTTTTCCTGTTTCTGGTTTTACTGGAACTGTCATATGTATTAACTGTGTTTGTCATGAACATTCTACTGTCTTTGCATATTTGCCTGATATGGGGAGGTGAGAGGCATAATTTGGACTTACACATGAGTAAGTTGCTCCAGTATCTATCATCATTGGTGGGCCTCTATTCTTCACCTGAACCTGCAGCACAGGTTCTTCATCAGCCTGCATAGTTACTGCCACTAGCTGACCCTCCCCTTTAGGATTCCCTGGGCATCCCTAGTATCCATGATTTGGTCCTCCCCACGGTTTCACTGGGCCCTGTGGAGCCTGTGTCTGAGACTGCTGCCATTCAACTAAGCTGGGCCCATTTCCTTGCTAATTACCCTGTTGTGGTTGCCTAGGCCACCAAGGCTTGGTAGGATATGTCCCTCTTGTATGTCCTGATTGATTGCACCTCCAGCAGACACCTGGTCTTCTTGGTCCACCATTCTGGTGTGTCTGCTGCTGTGGTCGGTACCATTGATTCCTTGGTCTGTTTCCATTATTTTTGTTTTGCCACTGTCCAGGGGATTGTCGTGTGCACACATTCACTACTGGCAAGGCAGGAGCTCTTTGGCCTTGTGGTTGAGGCGGTGGTTGTTGACCTCCCTGGATGACAGGTGCCATGGTGCCCTCTTCCGGCGGCGCTGGAGCGATCACTGGAGCTTGTGTTTTATTTTTGTCCTTTCTTGTCAGCTCTTCCAGCTGCATCCATGTCAGTTTTCTCTGAATATCTCTCCCCTGCACTGTCCGTTTCTGTTCGTCCTTCCTGTATTTTTCCACTGCGTGAATAACATGGTCACAGAACTCTTTGTGTGACTTTGACACTAGTCCCACCACATCTTCCAGTTTGCTTCTGACAGGTGTTGGCATTGCTTCCATCAATGATGTCCTGAACAGTGTTGTCATCAGTGGATCCCCCTCAGGATCTTTTTCTGTTTCTTGTCGCCACCTTTGGAGCTGGTCCTTCAGGTAACCTGCCGGGTTTTCTTTATCCCCCAATGGCTCCCCTCTCAGTGCCTTAAGGTCTATCTTGGCTGGATACTCCATTCTCAGAGTGTGCCATAGTACTGGCCTATAAATGTCAAAGGCCACTCCATCCAGTAACGTCCTGTGGCTCACTCTTGAATTGCGTCCTACCTGACCGGTCGCTCCTACCAAGTGGCGTGGCGAGAATCTGTCTCCGCACCACGTGCTCTCACCACTGGTGTCCCCCAGGGCTCAGTTCTAGGCCCTCTCCTATTCTCGCTATACACCAAGTCACTTGGCTCTATCATATCCTCATGGCCTCTCCTATCATTGCTACGCAGACGACACACAACTAATCTTCTCCCTTTCCCCTTTCTGATAACCAGGTGGCGAATCGCATCTCTGCATGTCTGGCAGACATATCAGTGTGGATGACGGATCACCACCTCAAGCTGAACCTCGGCAAGACGGAGCTGCTCTTCCTCCCGGGAAGGACTGCCCGTTCCATGATCTCGCCATCACGGTTGACAACTCCGTTGTGTCCTCCTCCCAGAGTGCGAAGAGCCTTGGTGTGACCCTGGACAACACCCTGTCATTCTCCGCTAACATCAAGGCGGTGACCCGATCCTGTAGGTTCATGCTCTACAACATTCGGAGAGTACGACCCTGCCTTACACAGGAAGTGGCACAGGTCCTAATCCAGGCACTTGTCATCTCCCGTCTGGATTACTGCAACTCGCCGTTGGCTAGGCTCCCTGCCTGTGCCATTAAACCCCTACAACTCATCCAGAATGCTGCAGCCCATCTGGTGTTCAACCTTCCCAAGTTCTCTCACGTCACCCCGCTCCTCCGCACACTCCACTGGCTTCCAGTTGAAGATCGCATCTGCTACAAGACCATGGTGCTTGCCTACGGAGCTGTGAGGGGAACGGCACCTCCGTACCTTCAGGCTCTGATCAGTCCCTACACCCAAACAAGGGCATTGCGTTCATCCACCTCTGGCCTGCTGTCCCCCTACCTCTGCGAAGCACGTAGTTCCCACTCAGCCCAGTCAAAACTGTTCGCTGCTCTGGCACCCCCAATGGTGGAACAAGCTCCCCTCACGCCCAGGACAGCGGAGTCACTCACCACCTTCCGAGATTTGAAACCCCACCTCTTTAAGGAATACCTGGGATAGGATAAAGTAATCCTTCTACCCCCTCTTACCCCACCCCCCCCCCAAAAAAAGAAAAAACATATTGTAAAGTGGTTATCCCACTGGCTATAAGGTGAATGCACCAATTTGTAAGTCGCTCTGGATAAGAGCGTCTGCTAAATGACGTAAATGTAAATGTAAATGTCATCCTGGCCGCCTGCAACAGGTCCTCCATTTTGGCCACTCCCACCACCCTGGCCAGCAATGCCTTCAAGTCTCCCACCGCCAGTAGCTTCCCCGTTGTTTGTTCTTCAAATGTTCTAATCTATTTCCCTGCTCCTTCATGCAGGTTAGGCAGTCTAGTCACCAGGCCTTCCAGGTGCTGCCATCCCCAGGGCACATAGTGAACCCGTGTCCCCTTTACCAAAATGGGATACTGGGCTCCATATTTGTCAGTTTTTTGTTGTTGTTGTTCTTCTGTTTCTTAATTTTCTCTTTGATATTTCCAGGTGGGCTTGCAGTGCTTCACATAGTTCTGTTACTATAGATTTGCCTCCTGTGGTTCCTTGGTGTGATAATTGTCCCTCTGTCTCACTCTGTTCTTGCTCAGAGTCAGCACACTGTTTTAGTTCCTCATTACTTGCATCATCCCACTTGCTCTGTCCATCAACATCTTATCCATCTATCCCATCATTTTCCAATTTGTTTAACATACTCTTCAGTCCTCCATAACAGTCTATATCTAAATGTGATTATTTTCCTTTCTTTGGTGTGGAAGGCTGTTGCTTCCCTTTTTCTCCTTCTATCTCTACATTCCCTGTTATTGAGACTAGACCTGTGACCTGAGAGTACTGCCCCCCTTCTGTGTATGGTGGTGGTGTAGTTAAGCCAGCCTTTTTCGGTTCACCCTTCCTCTCCATTATTATCCTTCTAGCTTTGGCTATGCTGTCCCTCCAACTCTTTCCTTCCTCCCAAAATATTTTCAAGATTTCTCTTTCTTCTTCTTTATTTTGTCCCCTCTCTCTCCTGTTTTATAGTTCTTTATTAGGGTATCCATTTCCTCACACACCGCCCCATCAAATGCTCCCTCCTTTGGCCATTTTGTTGCTATTTTTCTGTTTTTTCCCCCTCCATTTATCAGAGATTTATCCAATATCTTCCTTATTCTCTGGGAACCTTCTCTTCATGATTTCTACTGATGTTCCTGCCATCCCTACTCCTTGTATTCTTGGCCTTCCTGTTGCTAATCTCATGTTTGGTTCAGTGTTTATATTAGGATGCAAAGTAAATTATTTCTGTTAGCTTTCTCAGCTAAAAGTTGTTATATTCCTCAATCAATGGTATCCTTCTTCCTAGTATATCTTCATACTCTGCTTCTTTCCCCAAAAAATTTTTATATCCCTTGTGCCCCTCCTTTAAATATTATATTATTTTCTTTATCTTTCTCATTATTTCCTATAAGTTACCTCAAATTTATAAAACCACTCTCGCTTTCCTGTGCTTAGGTATATTCCCAGTGGTTTGTTTAGTCTCGGGTCACTAGACCACACCCTATTTCCCCCGATCAATATCCTAGTTACGCTACTTTTCAAAAACCCTTCAGTTGTATTGACATACTCTAGTTTTCCCGTATCTGAATTGTTGTATCTGTTCTCTCTCTAATCTTCGTCTCGGCATTTATTCCCTAATCTAATAGCTAGTCCCTATCCTAAATTCTCCTACCTAGATTTCTATTATTACTATTATCCTGGTATCATTACTGGATCAATGACATAGGTAATAGCTGTTTCTCATTAGCTTGTGCCTTTTTCTGATAATGTTATAATTGTAGCCTATTGCATTAATTTAGTTAAAATATACATTTGTTGTTTAACAAATCTAGAACCCACAATAAGTTGGTGCTATACCATCAGCATAATAGTTCAAGCTACTTGCAATCCACTGGTTCACGTAACGAAAACAAACTATCATTTTAGAATTCATTAACTATTTGCATACGTCACTGGTATTATGCAAACTATAGAATAAAGTAATAACAATTAGAATTAGTCAAATAAATGTTTTCCATTCAACTATTCAGACTTCTGCTTAAAATGTATCTTACAGCTCGATACAGTCCAGCAAGTACAACTCTCTTTTACCCGCGAACTAAAACATGGCATTAGTAAAGTCTATTCACAAACCACCAATAACTAATAGTATAGTTGCATTCATATTATTAAAATACATTAATTTCATTCCAGTCTACCTTAACAATTCAAATTTGAAATTCTCACTTCCCTATTAAATCACTTTCCTCTGTTATCAATTCAAATCATTGCCACAGCTCTATTGTAATTGCCAGTCCACTGTTACATTTATGTAACTGTCCTTTCTGATCAGGCTATAGTTAATAAAACAAACACTTGCTATGATTGACAAGCATACATTCAATTCATATCCATATTCAATTCAATATTCCAAATTACAATCCCATTCACAGTAGTTTAAACTCCCAAATCATTAGACCACACAAAAAATGACTCTCGAACTCGTCCCACTATTCCTATTGAATAAGTGAGTCTTTCAATTAGAAAGACGCAAGCTGCTAAATCCCAGTCTTACATCACAAAACACTGACTGTTCTATCAATCTAAGCAACCCATAACCATAGTTGAACTATAATCAGAAAACCTAGATTTTAGTCAGTTATGTAGCATCTATGCTTTATTGAAATGACATGTAAATCCTCATTTTTTCCAATTATAATGGTCTTTAATTTTAACATCTTGCACATAACACAATTATCAGAAAATATCTCACAAGCTCGAAGGGAATGAATTAGCAGTCAACGAGTCAAATCTACATTCATTGATATTGAAACCAGATCTTACGAGTTTAATCAAATGTATTATATCAAAAGCTTATTATCCAAATGTCTATAAAATCATCATACACACCTCTATACCTTATCATTCAAATTTCAGAGTGCGACTCAGTTATACCATTGTGGTCCTCTGTAGCTCAGCTGGTAGAGCACGGCGCTTGTAACGCCAAGGTAGTGGGTTCGATCCCCCGGACCACCCATACACAAAAATGTATGCATGCATGACTGTAAGTCGCTTTGGATAAAAGCGTCTGCTAAATGGCATATTATATTATTATACCACTCTCGTTCCATATTCACACAATGTTGTTCTCAAATGCGCTTAATCACTATTTGTATAACCTACAGGAATATTTAATTCTATCAAAGGGCCCAAATTTGGACCGTTAACCCTATCACATTTGACATTTCATTATGGTCAATTACTTCAAAATGTCCCAAATGTAATGAAACCCTAAAATATTGGCCGAAATACAATGTGTATACGTCATACGATCACACCTGTACTCGTGACCTGTTCCTCCAACAGGATTTCTCATACCCCTCCTGGTAACGTCACACACACCTTCTGATTCCCTTCTAATCAGGACACACACACTCCTTTTGATTCCCTTCTAATCAGGACACACACACTCCTTCTGATTCCATATAGTCAGGACACACACACTCACACACACCGGTTACGAGGAGCAGCCTCTCATGCCAAAATGAAAGTATTTTTCAACTAAGTTCCCTGTGTATTGCATCCCCTGGGCTGTATCTGCAGGATTTTTAATCCTCAATTTTCAACAACATTGCATGCATGCTCAATTCTCATTCCAACAAAAACTCAGTACTTTTCCTAAATTTAGTCCTTAATGCTGGAGAGACCCCTTCTGCACCTTACCCTCAGATTCAGCTTGATCGAATCACACAATTTCTATGTTTAAAAGTAAGAACGTCGCTTACCTGTATTAACAGTGGCCACTGAATTTTGTTTGTGATTTGTCCAAACTTTCTCTGATGGCGAAGTACTCAACGATCCCTTTCACTCCTGGCAAGCTCGCCAATATGTCGTGGATAATTATCACTATACTTGTTAAAAATCAAAAGTTCTTCAAGAGTTTTTGTAGAATGAAAATAGACTTTTATTACACGAAGCAACGAAAGCCGAGATGATCTGCAGAACATCTGTTTTCCCTGATTCGGAGCTCTCCTTCTATACAGACACAAATGCATAGTCATGCTTATACAACCTACACAGTTACTCCATTAGATGTACATGATTAACATCCTTCGGTGTCACATGTTGTTTACTCACGAAGGCTACGTCCGTTTCTCTAAATGGGGGCCTCTGTCTCTTATCTCATTATTTTGGTGGCGGACATGCTCTCAAAAAATAATACACATACCTACGTTAAAGAACAATCACACTCTGTATTGACTATATTCACTATCCAGGCATGCATCTGGAGTACAAAGTATCAATCATGTTCATTCTGTTTTACCCTTATCATTTCATAACACATTATAAAACATATCAATTAATACTTAAACATGGTTTACACACGTCATGTCCATAACATACATTTAAGCCTTTCCCAACTGCCATCCTCCAAGGACCCTGAGCCACTATGGTTTTTCCTTGTGACTATGTGCATGAGGCTATGTGTCAGGTCATAAGCACAAACAAGTGATAACACTAATTCCATTGTTACTCCAATCTCCACACAGCTACAACGAGAAGTTGTATCTCCATCACATGTCATTGACATACCCAGACCAGCTGCAGGGAGTTAAGAAGGAACCATTCTTATCAGAAGCACAGCATTTGCACTAAATAAATGTCTTAATCCATAAACATTTAAGGCATATAGGCGTTTCATTCTACAACATATGCACTAGAAAATCATCCATATATTCCCCCCCTTTGGGACTTTCTAAGTCCAATAAAAACAAAAGTTAACATGTAATGAGTGTAAGCATGTGCATATACTTATTCTTAGCCTTGCCATTTGTGATTTCATTTTATGAGAATATATATTCAGACCAATGTATCTTCCTCATTGTCTGACCCATCACAATGAGGACGAGGAGCCCAGTCGGGTACTGGGTACAAATCCGGAAGGTTTCCCTCTAAGCTAACCTCCAATTGTTGCTGTTGAGCTTTGGAACCATCACAGACCCATACACCCCCTGCCACTACCCCATATAGTAAATCTAGGTTGCCATAAGGGCCGTCAAGTGGTCCTCAATGTTGTGATAATGACCATCTGCTTCTGGGCCTCTACTCCGGGCCGGCGTTGGTCCCTTTTTCTCAGGACCTTCTTCCTTCACTAGTGTCTCGGCATCCTCAACTTCCTCATCTCTCGGTCGTCGGTTTAAATGATACCAGGTTAGCTCCCCTCAACCCTTACAGCAGTTGGTGTAACCTGGATGAAGGCGTAGGGTACCACATGTCTCTGTTCGTTCCACTTCCTTCTGAAGACCCTGACGTAGACCTTCTCCCCCGGGACCACTGGTCATGGTAGATTCGCATCTGGTTTTAGAACTCTGCTTCTCTCCTGTTGGTATATAACTTCATATATGACAGTTAGTTGCCTGATATACCTTTCCAATTCCCTTTCCATGTGCTCTAAAGGCGGACCCTCATATGGTCCCCTAAGCACCAGCACAGGCATGTCAACCTATTAGCATTAAATGCAGTGTTAGATGCGTATTTCTGTTAGCTTGAATGCGATAACTCATTAGTGCCAGAGGTAAGGCCCCAAAAAACAAAACACCAAATCAAATTAGAATAATAACCCTTGATAACACCTTAACTTACTTGTATCTCATAAGGTCATTCAAGGAAAAGGAAAATGTATTAGCGACAGGTGTCAGGGCTAGTTCTCTTTCTCTGTCCTTGTTATGGTATGAATCATACATAGGCCAATTGCTAAATTATAAGCTTCTTCCTAATTATTAGTGTTTTCACACTACATATAAATCTCACACAATGTCTCTAGCTTTCTAGGGAGGGTGATCAGGCCCCACCAGAAAGTCAGAACAAAGGCCAGAGGTCATTCAACCCCATGTAAGTGAATGTCTCCTTCCATTTCCTTCCCCTTTAACTAAGATATTATTTAACGATATTTTAAACATTTCAAACATTTTGCGTACCAAGTTTACATTAGGTTTTTTCAGTACATTTCTTATCAGGAGAATTTACATGTGTGTACTTAAAACTCTGGCAATAGAAACTTCCAAAAATGTACTTTATGTGCCCTTTAAGGTGTATTATTTCTACCCTATGAAACCAAAAATAAAACCCTACCCAACTACAAATTTTAATAATAGGTGGGTCGTGTGTGCTGGTGAAACGTAGGGCAAAAACAAACAAATGGCCTTATTTAATTTGGTAGCTCCCTCTAACGGCCTAATTACACGATTGCTGAGTTTTACTAACTGCTCTCCTCAGCTCACAGTCTCAGGAAACATTCCAAAGAGAAATATTGAAACTCCCATTCTCTTGGAACAGAAAATTTACATTTCGTCAACATTTACTAGAGTACATCTTAATCAGCCACCCAAACGTTTTAACTATAAACAAACATGACAATAATTCCACTGTACTCCATAAATTGCTGTCCTTTGTAAGTAAATGCAAACAAGTGTCTACTTTCTCATGCCAAGGGTACACAAAAAAATGCTCCACATAAGTCTACTACTGAGAACCATTTTGCCTCTGGTGGAACATTTGTTAACAGTGTGTGTGAATTAGTCACCTTCTGCTTTATCCTGAACTACTTCATTTACTGCTCTCAGGTCATGAACCAATCTCCACTTCAGTTTGTCTGCCTTTAGTACTGGTGGCCTGTTACAGTCACTCTGTTTTAACCAGTACTCCCCCCTTTGGACACATGATTCACATCGTGATTCATGCGTTCAAAAAAGTAAACAACAACATTGGCTGTTATCCCTTGGCCACTAAAAGTGTTATGAACCAGGTCTGTATGATATCAGATCCTAGAGTATCTTGTGCTTCCATTGGTGACCCTTGTTTTCCTATTATAAAATATTGCGATCTCATGGAAGCTGGTTTACCTCATGCCTTCCTTAACCATAGTTGTTCTAGCAAATTATTTTGATATGAATCAAATTACAGTGTACAATGATAGCCTGATTTTGGTACTCTCATTTCTTGAACTTTAGCCCTGATACATTTTCCCCACTTCTTTAATACCTCTTGTATTGGTGATTCTATGTTCCCTATCCAGTATACATTTGCTGTTTTGTCTGTAGCCATCATCATCTGTGGACATACCCCTTCCTGAACTATTATTAGTCCCTCTGATGTGCATTTAATTTGGACCCCCATTCTACACAGTGCATCTCTTCCTGCTAGATTAACTGGAGTTTGTTCTGATACTAATATAGGTATACATGTAGCTTTTTCCTGTTTCTGGTTTTACTGGAACTGTCATATGTATTAACTGCGTTTGTCATGAAAATTCTACTGTCTGTGCATATTTGCCTGATATGGGGAGGTGAGAGGCATAATTTGGACTTACACATGAGTAAGTTGCTCCAGTATCTATCATCATTGGTGTGCCTCTATTCTTCACCTGAACCTTTAGCATAGGTTCTTCATCAGCCTGCATAGTTACTGCCACTAGCTGACCCTCCCCTTTAGGATTCCCTGGGCATCCCTAGTATCCATGATTTGGTCCTCCCCACGGGTTCACTGGGCCTTGTGGAGCCTGTGTTATTTTTGTTTTGCCACTGTCTAGGGGATTGTCGTTTGTACTCATTCACTACTGGTAAGGCAGGAGCTCTTTGGCCTTGTGGTTGAGGCGGTGGTTGTTGACCTCCCTGGATGACAGGTGCCATGGTGCCCTCTTCCGGCGGCGCTGGAGCGATCACTGGAGCTTGTGTTTTATTTCTGTCCTTTCTAGTCAGCTCTTCCAGCTGCATCCGTGTCAGTTTTCTCTGAATATCTCTCCCCTGCACTGTCCGTTTCTGTTCGTCCTTCCTGTATTTTTCCACTGCGTGAATAACATGGTCACAGACCTCTTTGTGTGACTTTGACACTAGTCCCACCACATCTTCCAGTTTTCTTCTGACAGGCGTTGGCATTGCTTCCATCAATGATGTCCTGAACAGTGTTGTCATCAGTGGATCCCCCTCTGGATCTTTTTCTGTTTCTTGTCGCCACCTTTGGAGCTGGTCCGTCAGGTAACCTGCCGGGTTTTCTTTATCCCCCAATGGCTCCCCTCTCAGTGCCTTAAGGTATATCTTGGCTGGATACTCCATTCTCAGAGTGTGCCATAGTACTGGCCTATAAATGTCAAAGGCCACTCCATCCAGTAACGTCCTACGGCTCACTCTTGGATTGCGTCCTACCTGACCGGTCGCTCCTACCAAGTGGCGTGGCGAGAATCTGTCTCCTCACTACGTGCTTTCACCACTGGTGTCCCCCAGGGCTCAGTTCTAGGCCCTCTCCTATTCTCGCTATACACCAAGTCACTTGGCTCTGTCATATCCTCACATGGCCTCTCCTATCATTGCTACGCAGACGACACACAACTAATCTTCTCCTTTCCCCCTTCTGATAACCAGGTGGCGAATCGCATCTCTGCATGTCTGGCAGACATATCAGTGTGGATGACAGATCACCACCTCAAGCTGAACCTCGGCAAGATGGAGCTGCTCTTTCTCCCGGGGAAGGACTGCCCGTTCCATGAACTCGCCATCACGGTTGACAACTCCGTTGTGTCCTCCTCCCAGAGTGCGAAGAGCCTTGGCGTGACCCTGGACAACACCCTGTCGTTCTCCGCTAACATCAAGGCGGTGACCGATCCTGTAGGTTCATGCTCTACAACATTCGGAGAGTACGACCCTGCCTTACACAGGAAGCGGCACAGATCCTAATCCAGGCACTTGTCATCTCCCATCTGGATTACTGCAACTCGCTGTTGGCTGGGCTCTCTGCCTGTGCCATTAAACCCCTTCAACTCATTCAGAATGCGGCAGCCCGTCTGGTGTTCAACCTTCCCAAGTTCTCTCACGTCACCCCGCTCCTCCGCACACTCCACTGGCTTCCAGTTGAAGCTCGCATCTGCTACAAGACCATGGTGCTTGCCTACGGAGCTGTGAGGGGAACGGCACCTCCGTACCTTCAGGCTCTGATCAGTCCCTACACCCAAACGAGGGCATTGCGTTCATCCACCTCTGGCCTGCTGGCCCCCCTACCTCTGCGGAAGCACAGTTCCCTCTCAGCCCAGTCAAAACTGTTCGCTGCTCTGGCACCCCAATGGTGTATTGTAAAGTTGTTATCCCACTGGCTATAAGGTGAATGCACCAATTTGTAAATCGCTCTGGATAAGAGCGTCTGCTAAATGACGTAAATGTAAATGTAAATGCTAAAACTGTTGCCTAGCAACAAACATCTTAAGAAGATTGCTAAGAAGATATTTGAGAAGTTCATAAGAAAATGATTAAATCTTAAGATATTGCTGAGGAACTTACAAATGATCTTATGAACTTCCTATTCTTTTTCTTAAGAAGCATCTTAAGTTTATGCATAAAAAGTGTTTTGTGAATCTGAGCCCTGGGGTCCAGATAAGACAGGTATGGGAACCAGGAGACACTACAGCCCTGAAAGAGAGGAGGCTTTTACCTCTCTGTGTCTAGCTACTAATTAAACACTCTCTCACATAGTGTATACCCAGTCCCAAGTCCTCCCTCACAGCCACTTCTGTCCTACACATACTCAATCTACTCTATCTTCTGTTCAGTGTGACTTTGACCCAGATTGATCTTTTGGTAATTGTTGTTGTGGGTGATAGACTAGATAACACCCGATGCCATGTGGGTGGAATGAAGATAACAACAAACTCACTCAATCATTTTAAAGAGGGACTAATACTCCAGTGGTATTTAGCATTTAGAGAGAATAATAACTCATAGTCAAGTTATTATGAATAATCTCTTTGACGTTAAATATGAACATCAGTGATTCATTTGATTTAAGCTTGATTAAGATGATGTAGGCTGTCAGAGGTTGGTTATACAGTAAAGCTTTTGTAACTACTACAGACATGGAAGGACTTATCCCCACCTGGTGACTTAGTAGGTTTAGTATTTGGTCTGTAGACCGGCACCGATAGAACTCACATTCACTGTGACACTCTGATTCGCGTCTACAACTATAACTCTCGCTCCGTTTCTCTCTCTGTGTGTCTCTCTCTCTCTCTGTCAATTAAATGTAATTACATTTGCTTTATTGGCATGACGCAACAATGTACATATTGCCAAAGCTTACTTTGGAATTGAACAATATTAACATCTTTAATAATAATAATCAATATTGTCAACGGGACAACAGTAACAACAATAAATAAGGGTCAATGTAACCGTACATTGAACAATAACAATACGCTTAGAGGACATGTGCAGGTTGTTTGTTCTGTCAGACACTTTCCCTCATCTTATGACAGGCAGCAATGTAGTGCGCTGCCAACCCACAGCTCTCTGCATCCTCCCCCAACAGGACGGGTAGCCTGAGTCCTCCCCCAACAGGACGGGGAGCCTGAGTCCTCATCAGAGAGGTCTTTGAAACCTTGAATAAGGGTTTCAAATTTGGGGAAATGACGCTCTCTAATTGTTTTATATTTTTGACATTTTGTCAGGAAATGCAGCTCTGTCTCGGGTTCTGCTGTGGTGCAGTGGTTGCACAGCCTTTCCTATACAGGGAGCCAGGTTTTCCTGTGTATACCCTTCTCAATGGCAAGGCTTTGCTCACTGAGCCTGTACTATGCCAAGGTTTTTCTAAGGTTTTGATCAGTAACCATGTTCAAATAGTTTGCCACGGTGTACCGTCGATTTAGGGCCAGATAGCACTGCATTTTGCATTGTGGTTGTGTTTCCAAATAAGCAATGTTGTTTTGTTTTGACTGTGTTGTAATTTGGTTTATTCTGATTGATTGGATGTTCTGGTCCTGAGGCGTCAGTGTGTTAGTAGAACAGGTTTGTGAACTCAGCCCCAGGACCAGCTGGATGAGGGGACTATTTTCTTTGCTCAGCTCTTGGCATTGCAGGGCTTGGTAATGATATAATAATAATAATAATAATAATAATAATAATAATAATATGCCATTTAGCAGACGCTTTTATCCAAAGTGACTTACAGTCATGTGTGCATACATTTTTACGTATGGGTGGTCCCGGGGATCGAACCCACTACCCTGAATGCATTATTTGTAGTTTTCCTCTGGACATGTAGGAGAATATTACAGAACTCTGCATGCAGGGTTTCAATGGGGTGTTCAATGGGGTGTTGTGGTGAGTGTGGTGAAAGGAGTCAGGCGCAGGAGGGTAATCACTGAATACAGAGTTTATTCCTTCGTTGACACACAAACGCGCTCCAATAGCGATCAACGAAACAGGCACAGGGGAAACAAACATCCCTGGCAATTACACTGTAACGGAATCCAATAATACATAGGCATAGGGGGAAAATCTACCCTGGCAACACAATGTTATGAGTAGCTCCACCGAGCTACATCCTCTCACAATTAACAATCACCCACAAGGACAAGGGGGCAGAGGGAACACTTATACACAGACTAATTAGGGGATTAGACCCAGGTGTGTGTGATTGACAAGACAATTGTGATGATGATTGGGGCGGCAGTGGTTAGTACTCCGATGATGACGAACGCCGAAGCCAGCCCGAACAAGGAGGGGAGGCAGCCTCGGCCGAAGTCGTGACAGGTGTTTGTCCCATAAGGTGAAATCTTGTTTTGCAAGTGGACCCCACACCTTGCTGCCATAAAGTGCAATTGGTTCAATGACACATTCAATTAGTTTGAGCCAAATTTGTATAGGTATTTCAATTTGAATTCGTTTTTTTATGGCGTAGAATACCCTGCGTGCTTTCTCTCTCAGTTAATTCACTGCATCATTAAGGTGTCCAGTTGAGCTTATTTTTAAACCTAAGTAATTGTAATGTGTGCAGTACTCTATATATTTTGTACCAATTGAGAACTTTGGTCTAATTCCCTGAGATCTGGATCTTCTCTGGAAAATCATTATTTTAGTATTTTTGGGATTTACTGCCAGGGCCCAGGTCTGGCAGTACTGCTCTAGAAGGTCCAGGCTCTGCTATAGGCCATGTGCTGTGGGTGATAGCAGGCACAGGTCATCTGTGTTATGATTTACCAGTATTAGAACCCAAATGCAGACAAGTACACCAAGCCAGAGAAGGTTTAACAGGTTTATTTAAAATGTTCAATAGTCCAGGTTTCCAATAATAGGGGAAGAGCAAGTCCAGGTTACAGGGAGGGTAACAGATCCAGGTCAGGGCAGGTGTGGTACCGTAATGTCCTAGTGTCCGTGGTGAGTCCAAAGAGAGGTCCGGTAGTGGAGAGCAGGATGGTGGTGGCAGGGGTGAAGCGGAGGCAGGAGTCAGGTTCCAAATATCTGTGGCACAGGAGAAAAAGTAAATAGAACAGGCCAAAAACACAAAGAGCAAAAATAACCAGGTTGAGTCGGCAGCGAGACTAACATGGTCGTCTTGACTATGATCTGACGATGAGTGGTAAGTTTGACCGGGTCTTAAAGGCTGAGGTGATTATGGTGAATGAGCTGCAGCTGGAACCCTGACTCCCGCACACCAGGCTTCACTCCTGCAATCAAGGACAGACAGAGGGGAGGGAGAGAGCAGAGAGAGAGCTACCTAGCAGCAGTAGGCCTAACAGTACCCCCCTCTACGGACGCCACCTGGCGGCCGACGGGTTTATCGGGATGTAACCTATGAAACTCTCGGACCAGAGCAGGATCCACAATGAAGCTCCTGGGCACCCAGGAACGTTCCTCAGGACCATAACCCTCCCAATCCACCAGGTACTGAAAACCACGACCCCGGCGGCGAACATCCAGAAGTCGCCGGACAGTGTAGACCGGACCCCCACCCACGATCCTGGGCAGAGGAGGGGGACGAGAGGGCGGGCACAGAGGGCTAACCGACACAGGCTTAATCTGGGAAACATGAAAGGTGGAATGAACCCGTAGGGAGGCAGGAAGCTGTAGCTTAACCGCGCAGGGGTTAACAATAGACAGTATCTTGAACGGTCCTATAAAACGAGGCGCCATCTTCTTAGACTCCACCTTCAATGGAAGGTCCCGTGACTTCAGCCATACCTCTTGACCAGGAGAGTAACCGGGAGCCTGGGACCGGTGACGGTTGGCTTGCCTCTGCATGTACGCCGAAGCTCGGGACAGAGCTACCCTGGCCTTCCTCCAGACCTTGAAGCAGCGGCGCATGTGGGACTGCACCGAGGGTACCGCCAGTTCCCTCTCTTGAGAAGGGAACAGGGGAGGTTGATAACCCAGAGCACACAGAAAAGGAGACAAACCAGAGGAAGCGTTAGTCAAGGTGTTATGAGCATATTCCACCCAGGGGAGCATGGAGCTCCATGACCCAGGGTTAGACCCTGTGACACAGCGAAGAGCGGTCTCCATCTCCTGGTTCGCTCTCTCGGCTTGCCCGTTGGTCTGGGGGTGATATCCAGAGGACAGGCTGGATGTAATGCCCAAAGCTTTACAGAAAGCTTTCCACACCTGGGAGACAAACTGGGGACCCCTGTCAGAGACAATATCCGTGGGTAGACCATGAGAGCGGAACACATGTTCAACCAAAATATCAGCCGTCTCTCTGGCAGTGGGCAGTTTAGGTAGGGCCAAAAAATGAGCGAACTTAGAAAAACGATCAATCACCGTAAGAATTACAGTCTTTCCAGACGAGGGGGGAAGTCCAGTGACAAAATCCATAGCGATATGCGACCAGGGCCGGCTGGGTATAGGTAGAGGTCGTAGATGACCAGCGCTGGCCTGGGTGGAGTTCTTACTTCGTGCACATACCGTACAAGCAGCAATGAAGGCTCGAGTGTCCGCCTCCATCGTGGCCCACCAGAACTTCCGTCGCACAAAGTCAAGGGTCCGCGAAACTCCAGGGTGACAGGTAAGGGGAGACGAGTGAGCCCACTGAAGTACCTGGGAGCGAGCAGACTCAGGGACAAACATCCGGTTAGGAGGACCCCTCCCAGGGTCAGCTTGATGATGTTGAGCCTGTCTAACAATCCCCTCGATGTCACATGTGATGACCGCAATACTGCAGGTAGGAGGCAAAATGGGTTCAGGGTTACTACCAGTATCAACAGCCGAATGAACACGAGACAGGGCGTCAGGCTTGACGTTGCGTGACCCAGGACGGTAAGACAGAGAAAAATTGAATCTCCCAAAAAATAGTGCCCACCTGGCTTGACGGGGGTTGAGCTGCTTCGCTGACTGGAGGTAAGCCAGATTCTTATGATCCGTCCAAACGATGAAGGGTTGTTCCGCCCCCTCCAACCAATGTCGCCACTCCTCGAGAGCCAGCTTAACGGCGAGCAGTTCACGATTGCCAACATCATAATTCCTCTCTGCCTGAGAAAGTTTCCTTGAGAGAAAAGCACAGGGATGCAGTTTGTTATCTTCAGGAGAACGCTGTGACAACACCGCACCTACCCCAGTGTCGGATGCATCCACCTCCACGACAAACTGGCGGTCGGGGTCCGGCTGCATCAGAATGGGAGCCGAGGCGAAGCGATGTTTCAGTTCTTCGAACGCTGATTCGGCCCCTTCATTCCAAGCGAACGGTCGTGAGATGGAGGTGAGAGCGGTGAGTGGCGCCGCAATGCGGCTGTAGTCCTTGATGAACCTCCTATAGAAGTTCGCAAACCCCAGAAATCGTTGAAGTTGTTTGCGGGTAGAGGGGGGCTGGCCAGTCCGTGACAGCAGAGATCTTAGCTGGGTCCATCCGCAACTCCCCCTGAGCTATGATGTAACCCAAAAAAGAGGTCTCAGACACATGAAATTCACATTTCTCCATCTTCACAAACAGTTTGTTCTCCAACAACCTTTGCAACACCTGGCGCACATGCAGTTCATGTTCCTGGGAGGACTCTGAGAAAATCAAGATATCATCCAGATAGACAAAAACAAACCGATTCAACATGTCCCGAAGGACATCATTGACTAGTGCCTGAAAAACAGCAGGGGCATTAGACAACCCAAAAGGCATAACCAGATACTCAAAATGTCCCAAGGGTGTGTTGAAGGCAGTCTTCCATTCATCACCTTTACGAATGCGCACCAGGTGATACGCATTTCGTAGATCCAGTTTCGTAAAGATGGTAGCACCATGAAGGAGGGGAAAAGCAGAATTAATCAAAGGCAGAGAATACTTGTTCTTAATGGTGATGTTGTTAAGTCCACGGTAATCAATACAGGGTCTGAGGGTCTTATCCTTCTTAGCAACAAAAAAGAATCCCGCTCCTACAGGTGACGAGGAAGGACGCATAATACCTGCCGCCAAGGAGTCCCGAATGTAGTTCTCCATAGCCTCCGTCTCCGGCCGGGAGAGTGTACAGGCGACTGCTGGGGAGCGGGGCTCCTGGCTGGAGGTCAATGGCGCAGTCGTAAGGCCGGTGAGGAGGAAGAGAAGTAGCTCTGTGTTTGCAGAAAACGGATGCCAGGTCATGATACACGTCAGGAACAGCAGAAAGATCCATGGACTCCAGTGGAGGTTGAGGCACAGTACTGGCAGGAGTCAGAGCAGAACACAAACAATTCACATGACAAAATGTGCTCCATGAAACAATTCTACCTGTCACCCAATCAATGTGTGGATTGTGTCTTATGAGCCAGGGGATACCAAGGACCAGGGGGGTCTGTGGGCAGTCGATAATATGGAATTGAATGTTCTCCTGATGATTCCCCGACACTCTAAGACAAACAGGAACAGTCTGATGGGTAATACGGGTCAACAATTGTCCATTTAGACCCTTAGCCTGCAGCGGACAGTCCATAGGAACAGTCTCCAAATCCATTTGTTGAGCCCACTCTCTATCCAAAAAGCTTTCGTCGGCACCAGAGTCAATCAGCGCACTAACAGAGAGATTCTGGAACTGCCACTGGAGGGATGCCTGGAGCAGAATGCGGGGAGAAGAGGAAGAATCCGCTGCTCGGCTCACCAAAACTTCTCCCATTAATGATGAGCCGGCCCTTTTCCCGGACGAACTGGGCAGGAAGGAACGAAATGACCAGGTTCTCCACAATACAGGCAGACCCGAGCCTGAATACGACGTGCACGCTCCTCTGAGGACAACCGTGCATGACCCACCTCCATGGCTTCGGGTTCAGTGCTCCTCGTATCGACTTGGGAAGACACGGCTTTCTCCGTAGGGGAAGATGCGGGGAGGAGTTTGTTGATGACAGACAGGTTGCTTGGAACTACCACTCCTCTCCCGGCGGCGCTCCCGAATCCGATTATCCAACCTGATGGTGAGTGAAATAAGATTATCCAGCGTAGGCGATTCATCATATGACACCAATTCATCTTTTAAAGTCTCAGACAAAGCATTGATGAACACTCCTTGTAATGCCTCGTCATTCCAACCACTCACTGCTGCTAAAGTCCGAAACTCCACTGCCATCTCCGCCACACTGCGAGCCCCCCTGCCGAAGAGAAAACAACCGTTTCGCAGCCTCCTTGCCTCGTACGGGGTGGTCAAAAACCTTCCTCATCTCAGTGGTGAAGGCAACGTAAGCGTTGCAAATGTCCGACTGACTCTCCCAGACCGCGGATCCCCAGGCACGAGCGGAACCGCTAGTAGAGTTGATAAGGTAGGCAATACGGGCTCTTTCTGAGGCGTAGGTGAGGGGCTGTTGTTCAAACACTAACGAGCATTGAGTCAAAAAATCGCCACAGGTTCCCATGTTCCCGTCATAGCGCTCTGGAGCAGGAACAAAAGGCTCTCTGATCTGGGCTGAAGGGGTAGTAAGGGCAGACACTTGATTGGTGAGTAATTTAACCTGATTAAGCAGCACCTGACTGTCCTCAGCAATCGTCTTAAACAGGGTATCATGTTGGCCAAGTAAAATGCCCTGATTGGCTATGGCCGTCCAAATTTGAGTGCACTCTGGGGTGGTATCCGAGCTACTGTCTGCTGGGTTCATGATGGTCAGATCATACTGTTATGATTTACCAGTATTAGAACCCAAATGCAGACAAGTACACCAAGCCAGAGAAGGTTTAACAGGTTTATTTAAAATGTTCAATAGTCCAGGTTTCCAATAATAGGGGAAGAGCAAGTCCAGGTTACAGGGAGGGTAACAGATCCAGGTCAGGGCAGGTGTGGTACCGTAATGTCCTAGTGTCCGTGGTGAGTCCAAAGAGAGGTCCGGTAGTGGAGAGCAGGATGGTGGTGGCAGGGGTGAAGCGGAGGCAGGAGTCAGGTTCCAAATATCTGTGGCACAGGAGAAAAAGTAAATAGAACAGGCCAAAAACACAAAGAGCAAAAATAACCAGGTTGAGTCGGCAGCGAGACTAACATGGTCGTCTTGACTATGATCTG
The DNA here is from genome assembly GCF_020615455.1 of Coregonus clupeaformis. Classification (NCBI taxonomy): domain Eukaryota; kingdom Metazoa; phylum Chordata; class Actinopteri; order Salmoniformes; family Salmonidae; genus Coregonus; species Coregonus clupeaformis. Next base: position 9,745,207 of record NC_059192.1, read on the forward strand.
ACGATGAGTGGTAAGTTTGACCGGGTCTTAAAGGCTGAGGTGATTATGGAGAATGAGCTGCAGCTGGAACCCTGACTCCCGCACACCAGGCTTCACTCCTGCAATCAAGGACAGACAGAGGGGAGGGAGAGAGCAGAGAGAGAGCTACCTAGCAGCAGTAGGCCTAACAATCTGTGAACAGCAGGCATTTAACCTCTGAATTGTGGAGACTAACACCAGGGGCTGAGGATTTTTCTAGAATAGTGGCCAATTCGTTGATGTAAATCTTGAAGAGTGCAGGGCCCAGATTGCAACCCTGGCGAAGACCCCTCCCCTGGATAAAGAATTATGTTATTTTCTTGCCAATTTGGATACTGCACGTATTGCCATTGATTTAATTATGTCATATGTTTTACCCCCTACACCACTTTCAATGACTTTTTAGAACAGTCCTGTATGCCGAATAGAATAAAATGCTTTTTGGAAGTCGATAAAACAAGCACACATTTTTGTATTATTTTGGTGGACATGTTTCTCTATCAGGGTGTGTAGGGTGTAAATATTGGTATAAATCCAATTAGGCTTTTACTCAAGACATTGTGCTTATTAAGAAAGCTTATAACTCTTACGTTTATAATTATCACGTGTAAGGTAAGACCCAGATGCAGACAGTGTCTAAGTAACAACAGTTTATTACTTGAACAGGGGGCAGGCAAAACGGCAGGTCAAGGACAGGCAGAGGTCAGTAATCCAGATCAGAGTCCAAAAGGTACAGAACGGCAGGCAGGCTCAGGGTCAGGGGAGGCAGAATGGTCAAAACCGGGAAAACTAGAAAACAGGAACTTTAGAAAAGACAGGAGCAAGGAGGAAACCGCTAGTAGGCTTGACGAACAAAACGAACTGGCAACAGCCAAAGAGAGAACACATTTATAAATACACTGGGGATAATGGGGAAGATGGGCGACACCTGACGGGAGGTGGAGACAATCACAAAGACAGGTGACAATAATACTACAGAAAACCTTCCCCAGTTTACATTTACATTTACAATTTAGTCATTTAGCAGACACTCTTATCCAGAGCGACTTACAGTTAGTGAGTGCATACATAATTTTTTTATTTTTCATACTGACCCGTGGGAAAGTTTACTGTTTACTGTTCACACAAATGCCTCTGTAATTGTTAGGGTCACATTTGTCTCCATTTTGAAAGATTGGGGTTATGAAATCCTTGATTCCAGATGTCAGGGAAATAACCTACACTCAGGATCAAATTAAACAGTTTAATATAGCCAATTGACATTTTGCACTAGTGAATTTGAGCATCTCATTTAGGATGCCATCAGGTCCGCATGCTTTTTTAAATTTGAGGGCCTGAAGTTTCTTATAGAGCTCCTGGTCAGTAATTGGGGAGTCCAATGGATTTTGATTGTCCTTTATAGCTTTTTCTAATCCATTCAACTTCTCCTGAATTTGGCATTGTTCTGTGTTTGCATCAATTTGAACGGTGTTTTAAAATGGGTTGTCCATATGCCACCATTTTGTATCGCTAATTCCTCTTGTTTAGATTTTTTTAGGTTTTCCAATTTTGCCAGAAGTTGTTTGTGTTTATGGATCCTCAATTAGTGCTAGCTGCTTGCTGTTGTACTGTGCTTTGTTGGTTCTGAGTGGACGTTTATAGAGCTTTAAAGTCTCGATAGTGTTCTATGTTTTTTGCTTATCATTTTACAATCTGCATCAAACCAGTTGTCATCTGTGGTCTTTTAGGGTAAAAAAAAAAAAAATCAATTTCAGTTGTGCTTCTTTTGCTGTTTGCCTGAATATATAGTTGATGTTTTTTACTGCTAGATCGATGCCTTCTTTACTGTGAGTGAATGTGCTATCCAGAAAGTTATCTAAGAGTGTTTGGATATTTTGGTTAATGGTTGCTTTCTGGTATTCTTCTGTGCTGTTTTTGGCCCATCTGTATGAATGGTAACTGATAGCGATTTCATGTTGCAAAAAGAAAGAAAAGCACAGTCAAAAATACAGTAACTACTAACTACTAAGTTGCTAAGAGTGAGATAAACAGGATAACAGCAAACATTTGTTCTGTTACATATACATACCAATTCCTATTTATTGAACTTTTAACTTTTTTTATCTTTCAAGTAAACTTCTATTACAATAGGTGGAGTTTAGTGCAGATGTATTGTAGGAGCTGTTTAATCTCACTCAATCCTACAGGGTTCTCCTGTCCTCTGAGGACCTCCAAGTAGCTGCGCTGGTCCTGCTGTTGGGCTCTGTGGAGTGGAGGGGGGCCAGGTCTATGCTGGGGGGCTTCCTCTTTAGTCTGGTAGAGGTGGCGGTCTGGTGCGGGGTAGTAGTCTCTCTCTCTCTCTCTCTCTCTCTCTCTCAATTCAATTCAATTCAATTTAAGGGCTTTATTGGCATGGGAAACATGTGTTAACATTGCCAAAGCATGTGAAGTAGATAGTAAACAAAAGTGAAATAAACAATAAATATTAACAGTAAACATTACACTCAGAAGTTTCAAAAAAATAAAGACATTTCAAATGTCATATTATGTATATATACAGTGTTGTAACAATGTGCAAATAGTTAAAGTACAAATGGGAAAATAAATAATCATAAATATGGGTTGTATTTACAATGGTGTTTGTTCTTCACTGGTTGCCCTTTTCTTGTGGCAACAGGTCACAAATCCTGCAGCTGTGATGGCACACTGTGGTTTTTCACCCAGTAGATAAGGGAGTTTATCAGAATTGGGTTTGTTTTCGAAGTCTTTGTGGATCGCTGTAATCTGAGGGAAATATGTGTCTCTAATATGGTCATACATTTGGCAGGAGGTTAGGAAGTGCAGCTCAGTTTCCACCTCATTTTGTGGGCAGTGTGCACATAGCCTGTCTTCTCTTGAGAGCCAGGTCTGCCTACGGCGGCCTTTCTCAATAGCAAGGCTATGCTCACTGAGTCTGTACATAGTCAAAGCTTTCCTTAAGTTTGGGTCAGTCACAGTGGTCAGGTATTCTGCCACTGTATACTCTCTGTTTAGGGCCAAATAGCATTCTAGTTTGCTCTGTTTATTTGTTTGTTCTTTCCAATGTGTCAAGTAATTCTCTTTTTGTTTTCTCATGATTTGGTTGGGTCTAATTGTGTTGTTGTTGTTGTTGTTGTCCTGGGGCTGTGTGGGGTCTGTTTGTGTTTGTGAACAGAGCCCCAGGACAAGCTTACTTAGGGGACTCTTCTCCAAGTTCATCTCTCTGTAGGTGATGGCTTTGTTATGGAAGGTTTGGGAATCACTTCCTTTTAAGTGGTTATAGAATTTAACGGCTCTTTTCTGGATTTTGATAATTAGCGGGTATTGGCCTAATTCTGCTCTGCATGCATTATTTGGTGTTTTACGTTGTACACGGAGGATGTTTTTGCAGAATTCTGCATGCAGAGTCTCAATTTGGTGTTTGTCCCATTTTGTGAATTCTTGGTTGGTGAGCGGACCCCAGACCTCAGAACCATAAAGGGCAATGGGTTCTATAACTGATTCAAGTATTTTTAGCCAGATCCTAATTGGTATGTCAAATTTTATGTTCCTTTTGATGGCATAGAAGGCCCTTCTTGCCTTGTCTCTCAGATCGTTCACAGCTTTGTGGAAGTTACCTGTGGCGCTGATGTTTAGGCCGAGGTATGTATAGTTTTTTGTGTGCTCTAGGGCAACGGTGTCTAGATGGAATTTGTATTTGTGGTCCTGGCAACTGGACCTTTTTGGAACACCATTATTTTTGTCTTACTGAGATTTACTGTCAGGGCCCAGGTCTGACAGAATCTGTGCAGAAGATCTAGGTGCTGCTGTAGGCCCTCCTTGGTTGGTGACAAAAGCACCAGATCATCAGCAAACAGAAGACATTTGACTTCAGATTCTAGTAGGGTGAGGCCGGGTGCTGCAGACTGTTCTAGTGCCCTCGCCAATTCGTTGATATATATGTTGAAGAGGGTGGGGCTTAAACTGCATCCCTGTCTCACCCCACGGCCCTGTGGAAAGAAATGTGTGTGTTTTTTGCCAATTTTAACCGCACACTTGTTGTTTGTGTACATGAATTTTATAATGTCGTATGTTTTTCCCCCAACCCCACTTTCCATCAATTTGTATAGCAGAACCTCATGACAAATTGAGTCAAAAGCTTTTTTGAAATCAACAAAGCATGAGAAGACTTTGCCTTTGTTTTGGTTTGTTTGTTTGTCAATTAGGGTGTGCAGGGTGAATACGTGGTCTGTCGTACGGTAATTTGGTAAAAAGCCAATTTGACATTTGCTCAGTACATTGTTTTCACTGAGGAAATGAACTAGTCTGCTGTTAATGATAATGCAGAGGATTTTCGCAAGGTTGCTGTTGACGCATATCCCACGGTAGTTATTGGGGTCAAATTTGTCTCCACTTTTGTGGATTGGGGTGATCAGTCCTTGGTTCCAAATATTGGGGAAGATGCCAGAGCTAAGGATGATGTTAAAGAGTTTAAGTATAGCTAATTGAAATTTGTGGTCTGTATATTTTATCATTTCATTGAGGATACCATCAACACCACAGGACTTTCTGGGTTGGAGGGTTTGTATTTTGTCCTGTAGTTCATTCAATGTAATTGGAGAATCCAGTGGGTTCTGGTAGTCTTTAATAGTTGATTCTAAGATTTGCATTTGATCATGTATATTTTTTTGCTGTTTGTTCTCTGTTATAGGGCCAAAAAGGTTGGAGAAGTGGTTTACCCATACATCTCCATTTTGGATAGATAGCTCTTCGTGTTGTTGTTTGTTTAGTGTTTTCCAATTTTCCCAGAAGTGGTTAGAGTCTATGGATTCTTCAATTACATTGAGCTGATTTCTGACATGCTGTTCCTTCTTTTTCCGTAGTGTATTTCTGTATTGTTTTAGTGATTCACCATAGTGAAGGCGTAGGCTCAGGTTTTCTGGGTCTCTATGTTTTTGGTTGGATAGGTTTCTCAATTTCTTTCTTAGGTTTTTGCATTCTTCATCAAACCATTTATCACTGTTATTACTTTTCTTTGGTTTTCTGTTAGAGATTTTTAGATTTGATAGGGAAGCTGAGAGGTCAAATATACTGTTTAGGTTTTCTACTGCCAAGTTTACACCTTCACTATTACAGTGGAACGTTTTGTCCAGGAAGTTGTCTAGAATGGATTGAATTTGTTGTTTGCTAATTGTTTTTTGGTAGGTTTCAACACTACTTTCCTTCCATCTATAGCATTTCTTAATATTATTCAGTTCCTTTGGCTTTGATGCCTCATTATTGAATATTGCTCTGTTCAAGTAGACTGTGATTTTGCTGTGGTCTGATAGGGGTGTCAGTGGGCTGACTGTGAACGCTCTGAGAGACTCTGGGTTGAGGTCAGTGATAAAGTAGTCTACAGTACTACTGCCAAGAGATGAGCTATAGGTGTACCTACCATAGGAGTCCCCTCGAAGCCTACCATTGACTATGTACATACCCAGTGTGCGACAGAGCTGCAGGAGTCGTGACCCGTTTTTGTTTTTTATGTTGTCGTAGTTGTGCCTAGGGGGGCATATGGGGGAGGGAATGCTGTCACCTCCAGGTAGGTGTTTGTCCCCCTGTGTGCTGAGGGTGTCAGGTTCTTGTCCAGTTCTGGCATTTAGGTCGCCACAGACTAGTACATATCCCTGGGTCTGGAAATGATTGATTTCCCCCTCCAGGATGGAGAAACTGTCTTCATTAAAGTATGGGGATTATAGTGGGGGGATATAGGTAGCACACAGGAGGACATTTTTCTCAGTGGAGATAATTTCCTTTTGAATTTCTAACCAAATGTAAAATGTTCCTGTTTTGATTAATTTAATAGAGTGAGTTAGGTCTGCTCTATACCAAATTAGCATACCCCCTGAGTCCCTTCCCTGTTTCACACCTGGTAGTTTGGTGGATGGGACTACCAGCTCTCTGTAACCTAGAGGGCAACCAGTGGGTCCGTCTCCTCTATACCATGTTTCTTGTAGGATGACAATGTCTGTATTTCCGATTTCTTTGGTGAAGTCCAGATTCCTGCTCTTTAGGCCAAAGGCAGATGACCTCAGGCCTTGGATATTCCAGGATGAAATAGTGAAGGCTTTGTGTTCCATAAAGTGTCTAATGTTGTTGGTTGTGTGGTTTGGCCTCAGGCCAGTAATTGTGAGCAGAGCCTGCTGAGCATCTGGTACATGCCATTGGCTTGGGCTAGTGTAAGAGTGGGTGTTGGGCCTGTTTGCCTGCTCACGGCCTGGGCGTATGTGTGACTTTCATGTTGAGGCCCTCTTTGTGGGAGTGGGGGCTTGGCGTGGGTAGGAGGGGCATAGGTCTGATCTGAGGGGGGCCTAAATGGGGTGTGGGCATGGTTGACTTGGGGGTAGTTAATTGGTGGGGGTGGGGGGTGTAGATGTGGTTGATGGTGCTGTGGTCTGGATGTATGTCCTCTCTGCGGGGGTCCTCTATGTGTAGGTCCTGGGGGGGGTCCCGCAGGTCTGGGAGAGTGTCTCGCTGGTCTGGGCGGGGTGTCTATTGATCTGTTGCTCCTGTGTGAGGTGTTGGGTCTGCGGTTGAGGGCGATATCCTTTAGGGTCCGGGCGAAGGTGGGCACTGCTGCCTTGTAAAGGTGGACCTGGTCATAAAGGCTGTTCACGTCCAGGGTGGAGTGGTGGGCCAGGAAGACATTTGGTTTTGATGCACAGTCACGGGAAATACTTGCGTTTACCCGCTGTATGGTAGCAGGGTGGAAGTCTTTTCGTGGTAACAGGGTTGAGATAACCACTTGTGCGTTGGGGAAAGTAGAAGAAGCTTTTTCTATCATTCCCTTGAGTGATGTGGCCACCCTTTCCTGCTGTGTTCTCAGGTCGTTTGTGCCTGTGTGTATTATTATGTGGCTGGGTGATCCTAGTCGGTCCTCAGACAGAAGGTCTAGGGCGCGCTGGGTGTTTGGACACCAGAGTTTAGACACTGTGTGTTTTGGAAAAAGTTTATTTTCTTGTATGTATTTCCCGTTTGAGTCCATAAGGAGTACAATCTGTGGCTTGTGTATGTCCTCAGTGGGTGTGGGGGGGGTCGTCATGAGGGCTATCAGGGTGTCTGACTGGGGGTTGCTCAGAGGGGTTGGGGTCCCCAGGGCTTGGGGTTCTTCATTTGTTTGTCTGGGTGTGATGTCGAGGCTATGGTCAGGGTCTAGGGTGTACTGTTCTGCTGCAGTGTCGAGACTTTGGCCAGGATCTGAGGTGGGCTGTTCTCTAATGGGTTGTTCAATGTCACCCGTCATCGTTCTCACCTTCTCCTCCAGCACTCTGATCCTCTCCTCTAGTGCTCTGTTCTTCTCCTGCTCCTGCTCTTTCTCCTGTTGATGTTGTCTCACCACAGTCCAGAGTGCAGACATGTCTCTCTCTACCTGCAGCTCTCCAGGTCTAGTTAAGGGGGTGTTGTTGTGCTGGACTGTTGTCTGGGTCTGTGCTGATTGGAGTGTGTTCACCTGCTGTTCCAGCTCCACCTGCCTTACCTCCAGCTGGGTGAATTTATCCTTCATTTCAATGAGGGAGTAGTACTCTGTGCTGGGAAGTTGACTTTCTGCTTGGGGTTGCTCTGTGGGGTTATTTAATGAAGAGGTCTGTTCTGACCCGCTCGGGGTGGGGGTATCTTTCTCAAGGGAGAGCTTCTCCTGCTGAGCTATTTCTTTGATTAGGTCAAAGTCCAGCTGGAACTGTTTGGTGTTGCCTTGAACCAAAACGGTTCCAGATTTATAGAGATTAATATTAGACGACTCAGAGTCCTCGTTGTCCAGTATCCTGAGTTTCCACCCGTCGCACACACCCCCTCTTAACAGAGGGGTAGTGTGCTAGTATAGCACTGTGCCATGCCAGGGGATGGTCTGTGTGGAAGATAAGGTTGCTTATGTTCCCATTTTTATACAAATCAGCAAAAAGTGTCTCGTGCTTCCCCAAAAGAAGTTTCAATTTGTACTCTTTTCGTGTCTTGTCGTTTTTTACATTCAGAGGGTACTGTATTTTAATGACCTCTGAACAGTGGGGGGGGTGCTTCTAAGGCCTCTCCATTTAGTTGGGGTAGACTGTACGACTCTCCTGCCATTGTTGGGCTCAAGGGCTTTGACACCTCTCACTTCACACGTCAGTGCTAATTGAAATTGTATCTCTTTGTAGCAAGTTTAAGCTTGGTAGCCTAAGCATTCAGTCCTTATAAAATAAAATATATCATTGTAATGTATTTTTCTTCTTGGTTTTTGAAAGTGAAAAATAGCTTCATACTAAACATTACTCACTCAGTTCCAGGTTGGATGGTGTTTTCAGGTTTCTGTTTGTTTGCCAGAGCATTTGCTGTATAGTTTGAGAATAGTAATCCTTGGTAGTAGAAAGCTTTCCAGGTAATTCCGTCCAAAATCAGGTTGTAGGTTTGGAGTTTTGGTTTGGAATGAAGGTTATGTTGTGGAGGGTAGCATCCTGTATATGTCCCTGCCAAAAAATCTTACTTTATCTAACTCTAAATCTATATTTTTTGTTAAAAATGCAAGAGCAATGTCTTTGAGCTCTCTCTCCCTCTCTCTCTCTCTCTGTCTCTCTGTCTCTCTGTCTCTCTCTCTCTCATGGTAAATATTATATGAATAAATATAACTTGTGGTGATGTAAACCGCTGATGTCCTACTCAGCTCACCCCATACATCACCGCAGTGTGTCCCTGTGTGGGTTTGGCCTGTGGGGATGTCCAGATGTCAGGTTGTTTGGGTGACTGAACAGAGAGAGAGAAAGACATGGTGTGTGAGAGAGAATAAATCTCTTCATGCATGGCTGCACCAAGCCCAGGATTTTAGAGCTGTTATTCTCATCACTCTTCCTCAGGTGTGTCAGAACTCTGGAACTAATTAAGTGTGTGTGTGTGTGTGTGTGTGTGTTTGTCCTATCTCAGCAGGTGGCATGCTCCTGTGTGTGTGTGTGTGTCTGCGTTTATTAGTGTCAGTGCAGGTAGGCTGCACTGCGTTGGTTGTATCACGCCTGGGCCATCTGTTCTCTAACACACACACACACACACACACACACACACACACACACACACACACACACACACACACACACACACACACACACATACACACAAAGTCTTGTTTAACTAACCTTGTGGACACACACACACACACACACACACAGGTGGGACAGCAGCTCATAATATCGCTGCACTGTTTAAGCTAGCAGTAGCTCTGTGTGTGTGTGTGTGTGTGTGTGTGTGTGTGTGTGTGTGTGTATGTAGTAGCAGGGTCGCTCAGAGTGTGAGGGGATAAGCCTGTGAGAGTTTAGCTGTGTTGTCATGTGCAGCCAACTATGCAGTCTGTGCTAACACACTACAGACTCACACACCTAGAACACTCACTCACACACACACACACACACACACACACACACACACACACACACACACACACACACACACACACACACACACACACACACACACACACACACACACACACACACACACACACACACACACACACACACACACACACACACACACACACACACACACACACACACACACACACACACACACACACACACACACACACACACACACACACACACACACACACACACACACACACACACACACACACACACACACACACACACACACACACACACACTACAAATCCGACCATACACACACAGAGCCTCTGCCATGTATTGTCCCCAGGAGATTTATTATGTAGTTAGAGAGAGATAGAAACATTACCTCCATACGGAGGTTACATACGAGAGAGAGAGAGAGAGAACAGATAGAGACAACACTGTATATATACAGTTGAAGTCAGAAGTTTACATTCACTTAGGTTGGAGTCATTAAAACTTGTTTTTCAACCGCTCCACAAATTTCTTGTTAACAAACTATAGTTTTGGCAAGTCGGTTAGGACATCTACTTTGTGCATGACACAAGTAATCTTTCCAACAATTGTTTACAGACAAGATTATTTCACTTATAATTCACTGTATCACAATTCCAGTGGGTCAGAAGTTTACATACACTAAGTTGACTCTGCCTTTAAACAGCTTGGAAAAATCCAGAAAATTATGTCATGGCTTCAGAAGCTTCTGATAGGCTAATTGACATAATTTGAGTCAATTGGAGGTGTACCTGTTGAGTTATTTCAAGGCCTACCTTCAAACTTAGTGCCTCTTTGCTTGATATCATGGGAAAATCAAAAAAATTGTTGACCTCCACAAGTCTGGTTCATCCTTGGGAGCAATTTCCAAACGCCTGAAGGTACCACGTTCATCTGTACAAACAATAGTACGCAAGTATAAACACCATGGGACCACGCAGCCTTCATACCATTGAGGAAGGAGACGCGTTCTGTATCCTAGAGATTAACGTACTTTGGTGCGAAAAGTGCAAATCAATCCCAGAACAACAGCAAAGGACCTTGTGAAGATGCTGGAGGAAACAGGTACAAAAGTATCTATATCCACAATAAAACAAGTCCTATCTCGACATAACCTGAAAGGCCGCTCAGCAAGGAAGAAGCCACTGCTCCAAAACCGCCATAAAAAAGCCAGACTACGGTTTGCAACTGCACATGGGGACAAAGATCGTACTTTTGTGAGAAATGTCCTCTGGTCTGATGAAACAAAAATAGAACTGTTTGGCCATAACGACTATCGTTATGTTTGGAGGAAAATGGGGGTGCTTGCAAGCCGAAGAACACCATCCCAACCGTGAAGCACAGGGGGTGGCAGCATCATGCTGTGGGGGTGCTTTGCTGCAGGAGGGACTGGAGCACTTCACAAAATAGATGGCATCATGAGGAAGGAAAATTATGTGGATATATTGAAGCAACATCTCAAGACATCAGTCAGGAAGTTAAAGCTTGGTCGCAAATGGGTCTTCCAAATGGACAATGACCACAAGCATACTTCCAAAGTTGTGCCAAAATGGCTTAAGGACAACAAAGTCAAGGTATTGGAGTGGCCATCACAAAGCCCTGACCTCAATCCTATAGAAAATGTGTGGGCAGAACTGAAAAGGTTTGTGCGAGCAAGGAGGCCTACAAACCTGACTCAGTTACACCAGCTCTGTCAGGAGGAATGGGCCAAAATTCACTTAACTTATTGTGGGAAGCTTGTGGAAGGCTACCCGAAACGTTTGACCCAAGTTAAACAATTTAAAGGCAATACTACCAAATACTAATTGAGTGTATTTAAACTTCTGACCCACTGGGAATGTGATGAAAGAAATAAAAGCTTAAATAAATCATACTCTCTACTATTATTCTGACATTTCACATTCTTAAAATAAAGTGGTGATCCTAACTGACCTAAGACAGGGAATTTTTATTAGGATTAAATATCAAGAATTGTGGAAAAACTGAGTTTAAATGTATTTGGCTAAGGTGTATGTAAACTTCTGACTTCAACTGTATACAACACGGTCGCCCTCAGCCAGTGATGGCCCGACCAGAAAAAATCCACCAGCTTGCATTGCAGGTCTGCGAGCAGTTTATGCCACAGGGAAGATACCACCAGGTTGTTGATTATCAGCACCCTCCCTCTATATGATACTTGGGACAGGAGCCACCACCACCTGGCCAGTCTTGACATCACTGCCTGTGACAGCCCCTCCCAGTTCTTCCTGACCCACCTCTCCGAGGCCAGGTACACAACCAACATTTTAAGCTCTTCACAACCGCACTGCAAACCCCCTGGAAGCAGAGGGGGGGCTATCCCTCCATGCCCCACATAACATAACTTTACTCTTTCCCCAGTTCACCTTAGCTGACGAAGCTCCCTCGTACACCTTCAGACTAGTCTCTAGTGCCTGCATATCCTGGCCATCCCTGACTATCACAGAAACGTAATATGCATATGCTGACACTGCTATGCCTGTCAACACACCCATGCCTGTCCAGCACACTCCCTGCAGTCTCCTGCGTAGCAGGCCCAAAAAAGGCTCAATGGCTAGTGTATATAACTTAGCCGATAGAGGGCATTCTTGTCTAATGCCCCGCCTCACCCAGACTGGCCTACTGAGCCCCCCTCCCACCTTGACCAGCATACAACATCTTCACACATGCCAAAAACCTTTCCCCAAACCCAAACACAGACATCACATTAAACAGATACTCATGGTCCACTCTATCAAAATATTTTTCTTGATCTAATGAGTCCAGTCCAAAGTTCACATTAGAACCTCTCCAACATGTCCGTGATTAAGAACAAGTTGTCTGTGATTGAGCATCCCGGTACACATTATGTCTGGTCCTTGTGTACTATAGAGTCCAGATGGCGGCCGAGGCCCTGGAGAAATAGACAGCCGAGCCATGGTTATGTGGTGATTCAAAAAACCCACCGGGAGAATGGTAGCGCCCAACAGCCTATTGCTCTTGTTCCTAGACCGATCGAGTCTGGCTGCACTCACCCTAGCCACAAAGACCTTCACCTATGTATAATGTCTTGTGTTGGGATGTCTAGTTCTCCAAACATCCACTAGGTCAAACTGATTAATGATGTCCCTTAACACCCCCACTGAGCCTGAATGAGGCTCCTCCCCATTTCTGTCTTTCGTAAAATCCATCGTACAGTCCCAGTCACCGCCGACCACCAGCATCTCCTCAGGCGCTACCTGTGAGAGTTCCTGTCTAAGACACCCAAACAGACGTCCCCCCTCTCCCCCTGTGTTAGGCACATACACATTCATAAGGACAAAACCCCTGTTGTTAATTTCTGCTTTTACTACAAGCAGTGTACCCCTACACACCTCCTTGGAGGAGCAAATGTTTACGGCCAGACCCGGTGCAAAAAGGACTGCCACCCCTGCACTATCATTTGTTCCATGGCTCAGCACACTTGCCCCTTTCCACCAGAGTCCCCAATCAACTTCATTCACCACATCACTATGCGTCTCCTGCAGAAACAACACCTGTATTTTTTTTGTTTTACATATTCACCCAACAGACTCCTCTTTCCCGCATCTCTGGCACCATTTATATTAAGCAAGCCTTCCCGAAGAGTCTCCATAAGAAGTGGGAGAAAAGCCAGCAAAGAAGGAGACCAATAGCAAAGCTCAAAAAGCCCCAGTGCCAGACAAAAACTATTCATTTAAACAGCATCTGAAGGTAGACCCTTACGCACGGTTGTGACCCACTTCCTCAACCTAAAACTTTTCCTGGGTGAGAGGACAAAATGCCTCTCATTTTTCATAGCGTGTTGTACTGATCTTACAAACTTCCCCGAATTGCAAAAAAACATCTTCAAGATAAACCTTTTTCCCTTTAGTCTCATTCAAGACATTTGACAGTTCCCTCACTGTGTACCCCTCTGCCTGACTGGCTGTCAGCTCTGGACCCATTGAGGAGGAGTCTGGAAAAAAAAGCCTCCTCATCTTCCTCTTCCTCAGACTCACTTCCCTCCTCCTCATCTCCATCTCCCATCCAAACCACCTGCCTTTCTCTCCAGTTGTGGGCTCCCCCCAGCACCAGGCAAAGGTTCCTTCGTGCCTTTGACCACACCAGCCTCTCCCCTCCCACCTCCTTTCTTATCCCCCTTTTTCCTCTTCCGCTTGACACCCTCATCCACCCCCCTAGTTGCTTACCCTTCCCCACTCTACTCTCCTCATCCACTAGCATAACCTGACTAGGTCCAGCCTCATCTACACCACCATCCATGACATGACTAGACCCAGTCTCAGCTACACCATCCTCTATAGCATGACTAGGCCCAGCCTCATCTACACCACCATCCATGACATGACTAGACCCAGCCTCAGCTACAACACCATCTATAGCATGACTAGACCCAGCCTCATCTACACCACCATCTATAGCATGACTAGACCCAGCCTCATCTACACCACCATCCATAGCCTGACTAGACCCAGCCTCATCTACACCACCATCCATAGCATGACTAGACCCAGCCTCAGCTACAACACCTTCCATAGCATGACTAGACCCAGCCTCATCTACACCACCATCCATAGCATGACTAGACTCAGCCTCATCTACACCACCATCCATAGCATGACTAGACCCAGCCTCATCTACACCACCATCCATAGCATGACTAGACCCAGCCTCATCTACACCACCATCCATAGCATGACTAGACCCAGCCTCATCTACACCACCATCCATAGCATGACTAGACCCAGCCTCATCTACACCACCATCTATAGCATGACTAGACCCAGCCTCAGCTACAACACCTTCCATAACATGACTAGACCCAGCCTCATCTACAACACCTTCCATAACATGACTAGACTTAGCCTCATCTACACCACCATCCATGACATGACTAGACGCAGTCTCATCTACACCAAACTCTGCATAGAGCCCCTCCCCATGCCTCACTTTAAAATGCACATTTAACTGTTGCTCATTGTTATTCAGAAACATGAAGACTTACCCCACCAAACATGCCACCAAGGGGTCTTTTCACAGTCCCCAAATCCAGAACAAATTCAAGAAAGCGTACAGTATTATATAGAGCCATTATTGCATGGAACTCCGTTCCATCTCATATTGCTCAAATAACAAACCTAGTTTAAAAAAACAGATAAAGCAACACCTCACTGCAAAATGCCTCTCCCCTATTTGACCTAGATAGTTTGTGTGTATGTATTGATATGTAGGCTACTGTGCCTTAAAAAAATTTTTATGTAGTTCTGTTCTTGTCTATTAATGTTCTGTATTATGTCATGTTTCATGTTTGTGTGGACCCCAGGAAGAGTAGCTGCTGCTTTTGCAACAGCTAATGGGGATCCTAATAAAATACCAAATACCAAACACTTGCCTCCGGAACGAGAAAACATGCTTGACGGCATCTGCCTAAAAACCTGACGACAGTTCACAAAAACCGCTAGCAAATTTACCAAAACGACTCAGCTCTTTCTTGATTTGATCATCCGTAATAAATGGGGGCAAATTTGCAACTACCACCCTAGTCGAATGGGTAGAAAGATACAAATATTCCACTAGCAAAGAGCCTACCCACCAAATTTGCTCTTTTCATTAAATGTATAAATTCAGCTCCTACATGTTCGCCGACCGTTAGCAGAAACTCCACATTAATTATATTCTCAGGAACACACCTGAATCCATGCCGTAAACGACAGTGTCTCCTCTGCACTAGGCTGCGAAGCCATCGCGCACACCACACCGTTCAAAACCCCAGGAAACTCCACCCTCTTCCTCCCTAACTTTGAAAAAAAAACAGTGGGTACCGCTAAAACAAACAGTGCATTAACCCTCCACCATAGAAAATAAAAATGAAAGAAAGACCAAGGAAAGAATCAAGAAAATAAGTTAGGACAGAGCCCTCCACATGAACTCTCAAACTCAAAAAAACTCCCAGCATGCACAGAGAGAAAGAGAGAGATTGAGAGAAAGAGAAAGAGAAAGAGAAAGAGAGGGAGGAACAGAGAGAAAAAAGAGAGAGACTGAAAGAGAGAGAGAGAGAGAGGAAGAGAGAGGAAGAGAGGGAGAGAGGGAGAGAGAGGGAGGAGAGGGAGTAGAACAGACAGACAGAGAGAAAGAAAGAGAGAGAAGGGAGAGGACGAAAGTGAGAGACTGAAAGAGAGAATGAGAGAGAGGGAGAGAGGAGTCCAGTAGAATGGTTCAGTAGGCGGAGGAAATCCTTCGTTGGTCTCCACGGCAACAGTCACACTGTTCTGCCCACATTCCATCACACTCCTTGCCAGTGTTCCCCTTAAGAAATTAAAATTAAACATATTTTGATGTTAAGCCAACTGAAGGGTCTTTCTCTCTCTCTCTCTTTCTCTGGAAATATGTTTTCCTGCCACATCTTAGTCTTAATGCCCACTCCTCACTAAATCTGGGGTTCCGTTCCACATTCACTGGGGTCCCGCCCCACTCCCTACTTCCCATTCACTCAGATCTGAGAGGATAAGCACTGAATAGGAAATTCCACTTAGAGGGAAAGAGTTATTTAAAACATTTCAAATATCCATCCAATCCTGTCAAATCTATGATGTGCCAAAGGGGTTAGGGGTTAGGGGCTAGGGACTAGCAGTTGAAATGGAACCAAACCATTTGAGACATGACATCAACACAATAAACTCCATCCATGTAGATACACTAGAGTCCCTTTCTCTCTCCTCCTCTTGTCATGAGTCCTCCTGTTCTCCATCCCTCCCTGCCTCCCTCCCTCCCTCCCTGCCTCCCTCCCTCCATCCTTCATGCTTGTAATTGTTCTTGTAATTTGTCTCTCTCTGGTGAGTCCGATTGTTTGACAGGCTGAAGGAAGTGGCACGTGTTTGACAGCAAGCGGCCTGAGGAACAGACAAGACAGGCGTTTAAAGGGATAGTTTTTATGTCTTCGCGTTCATTTTGAAGGAAGTTCCCAACTAGCGTTAGCGCAATTGCTGACTAGCGTTAGCGCAATGAGGCTGCGTTGAGACAATGATTTATCAATGACCCAAGCCCAGCTCATTTAATCCCTACCATTGTGTCGCTGAGTTGTCATAATGCTTCAGCAAATGTACATTATCCCAGGGGCGTTGGAAGACACAATGTAAGTAACCTAATTTATGTCCATCTTACTGCCCTGAATGCCTCTGCTGATCATACAGCTATTGTATGCAGTAATCATATGCCTATGAACCAGAGTTATACTGTTAGCATTGAGGTGGTGTGCCCTAGCATGAAGTCCACTGTGTGCAGCTCACCCTGCACTAACATACATAACTCAAGCATGTCTACCTCTGCTAAGCTTATCAGTAAAGCAAGAAAATCAATCAAGAATTCCAGAAAAGTGTTAGGTAAAAAAAAAAAGCCCACGTTAACAAATGTAGCTTAAGAAACAAGGTTCATGAAATCAATAATTTGCTAGTAACAGATTACATTCATATTCTGACAATCTCTGAAACTCACTTAGATAATACCTTTGATGATACAGTGGTAGCAATACATGGTTATTATATCTACAGAAAATACAGAAATGCCAAAGGTGGAGGTGTGGCTGTTTATTTTCAGAACCACATTCCTGTAAAGCTTACAGAGGATCTCATGTTACTGTTGAAGTAATATGGCTACAGGTTTATCTGCCTCACCTAAAGCCCATTCTGGTGGAAAGCTGCTATAGACCACCAAGTGCTAACAGTCAGTATCTGGATAACATGTGTGAAATGCTTGATAATGTATATTATATCAATAGAGAGGTATATTTTCTGGGTAATTTAAATATTGTCTGGCTTTCATCAGGCTGCCCACTCAAGAGAAAGCTTCAAACTGTAACTAGTGCCTGAAACCTGGTTCAGGTTATCAATAAACCTACCATGGTAGTTACAAACAGCAAAGGAATGAAATTATCAACAAGTATTGATCACATGTTTACTAATGCTGCAGAAATTAGTTTGAAAGCAGTATCCAAATCCATCGGATGTAGTGATCACAATATAATTTAGTAGCCATATCTAGGACAACCAAAGTTCCAAAGGTTGGGCCTAATATAGTGTATAAGAGGTCATACAATAGGTTTTGTAGCGATTCCTATGTTGTTGATGTAAAGAATATTTGTTGGTCCATGGTGTGTAATGAGGAGCAACCAGATGCTGCACTTGACACATTTATGAAATTGCTTATCCCAGTTACTAATAAGCATGCACCCATTAAGAAAATGACTGCAAAAACGGTTAAATCTCCGTGGATTGATGAGGAATTGAAAAACTGTATGGTTGAGAGGGATGAGTCAACATAAATGGCGAATTATGTCTCCCGAGTGGCACAGTGGTCTAAGGCACTGCATTGCAGTGCTAGCTGTGCCACTAGAGATCCTGGTTTGAATCCAGGCTCAGTCGTAACCGGCCGCGACCGGGAGACCCATGGGGCAGCGCACAATTGGCCCAGCATCGTCCAGGGTAGGGGAGGGAATGGCCGGCAGGGATGTAGCTCAGTAGAGCATGGCGTTTGCAACGCCAGGGTTGTGGGTTCGATTCCCACAGGGGGCCAGTATGATTTTTTTAAATTTATTTTTATAAAAATAAATCTATAAAAAATTATGTATGCACTAACTAACTGTAAGTCGCTCTGGATAAGAGCGTCTGCTAAATGACGTAAATGTAAATGTAAATGTCTGGCTGTTCAACCGATTGGCAAACGTACTGCAAATTGAAAAATCATGTGACTAAACTGAATAAAAAGAAGAAGAAACTACACTATGAAACAAAGATAAATGACATAAAGAATGATAGTAAAAAGCTTTGGAGCGCCTTAAATGAAATTTTTGGCAAGAAGGCAAACTCCGCTCCATCATTCATTGACTCATATAACTCATTCATCACAAAACCCACTGATATTGCAAACTACTTTAATGATTTTTTCATTGCCAAGATTAGAGAATTCAGGCATGACATGCCAGCAAAAACGCTGACATCCAAGTATACCTGACCAAATTATGAAAGACAAGCATTATAATTTTGAATTCCGTAAAGTAAGTGTGGAAGAGGTGAAAAATGTGTTGTTGTCTATCAACAATGACAAGCCACCGGGGTTTGACAACTTGGATGAAAAATTACTGAGGATAATAGCGGATGATATTAACAGTCCTATTTGCCAAGTCTTCAATTCAAGCCTACTAGAAAGTGTGTGCCCTCAGGCCTGGAGGGAAGCAAAAGTTATTCCCCTACCTAAGGATAGCAAAGCTCCCTTTACTGGCTCAAATAGCTGATCAAAAATTGTTTGACCAGATACAATGCAATTTCATAGTAAACAAATTGAAAACAGACTCTCAGCACGCTTATAGGGAAGGACATTCAACAAGCACAGCACTTACACAAATGACTGATGATTGGCTGAGAGAAATTGATGATAAAAATATTGTGGGGGCTGTTTGTTAGACTTCAGTGCGGCTTTTGACATTATAGATCATAGTCTGTTGCTGGAAAAACGTATGTGTTATGGCTTTACACCCCCTGCTATATTGTGGATAAAGAGTTACCTGTCTAACAGAACACAGAGGGTGTTCTTTAATGGAAGCCTCTCCAACAAAATCCAGGTAGAATCAGGAATTCCCCAGGGCAGCTGTCTAGGCCCCTTACTTTTTTCAATCTTTACTAACGACATGCCACTGGCTTTGAGTAAAGGCAGTGTGTCTATGTATGCGGATGACTCAACACAATACACGCCAGCTACCACAGTGACTGAAATGACCAAAACACTTAACAAAGAGCTGCAGTTAGTTTCAGAATGGGTGGCAAGGAATAAGTAAGTACTAAATATTTCAAAAACTAAAAGCATTGTATTTGGGACAAATCATTCACTAAACCCTGAACCTCAACTAAATATTGTATTGAATAATGTGGTAATTGAGCAAGTTGAGGAGACTAAAGTGCTTGGAGTAACCCTGGATTGTAAACTGTCATGGTCAAAACATAGTGATACAACAGTAGCTAGAATGGGGAGAAGTCTGTCCATAATAAAGCGTTTTTCTGCATTCTTAACAGCACTATCAACAAGGCAGGTCCTACAGGCTCTAGTTTTGTCGCACCTGGACTACTGTTCAGTAGTGTGTTTAGCAGCCACAAAGAGGGACATAGGAAAATTACAATTGGCTCAGAACAGGGCAGCACGGCTGACCCTTGGATGTACACAGAGAGCCTTGGCAGCAGCTAATGGAGATCCATAATAAATACAAATACAAATGACTGGAAGGCTATGGGTATAGGGCTGTTACGGTGAAAATCTGAGCGGTAGGTTTCGGCTTGCATTTTGACTCAGAAATGGTTGCTGGCCACTGCCTTTAACGATACTCTGCTGACTCTAACACACACACACATAAACCCAAACATTCTTTCTTACTGCAGCTGGGGTGATGGGGGCATCGACCCTGGTCTAATTTAAGTTATTTCTGGGAGAGATTCCCTGGTTGGGGGTGGAGGGAAATAACTTAATCAGACCAGGGTCGATGCCCCCCATCACCCCAGCCGCAGTAAGAAAGAATGTGAGTCATGAACAAAAATTTGAAATGATTTGCACTGACTACCCACACATCCAACCCTTACACACACACTTACACACGCACACACACAAACACTCATAAACACCCACACACAAGCACACACACACACACACTCAGAGCTCACACACACACTCTCTCACACACACAGTCAACACTGTCGTTCTAATACATGCTATTGATTCCACTGCCCACTTTATATTTGTTAATCCAGTGTAAATCCAGTCCATTGTTACTATGCATGCTAACTTTTTTATTACTTGTTATTGATTATTGATTAATGTTCTGCGTTGTTGAGGGAGCTAGCACACAATTTCACTGCACCTGCTGTAAACTATGTACGTGACAAATACATTTTGATTTGACAGTGCACAGCTGCCCTCATCAATAAAAACAAAATGCTACCTCCTTATTATCGTAATCTCTTGCTCCCCGTCTTCTCTCGCTCCAAGTTCTGACAGGGCGACATAATCAGGGCTCTCTCCTCCCTCCCTCTCTCCCTCCATCTTTCCAGGTCCTGATGTTAGCTGATTGGTTGAGACAGAGGGCTGTCTGTGTCATCGTCTAGCCATCCTTCCCTCCAAGGGTGGCAGCGCCACAGTGTATGTGTGTGAGGACTTCACCTGTGCCCTGCCCGTCACAGACCCACTGGAGCAGTGAAGGAGAGCGGGAGGGATGGAGAGAGAGATATAGGGAGAGAGGGCCAGATGAACCCTGCCCTAACCTGCTCCAGATAGACCTACCCCACACAGCAAATTATCCAGTGTTAAATCAACACTGAAAGTGTGGAGCCTGTGGATGCATTTAGACACCAGAACAGTGTTAAATTAACACACTCTTTAGTGTAAAGCCTTATTACAATTTTTACCAGAATGACTTGCCTTTCGAGTTAATTGTAGAGTTATATACTGTATATTTAAAGGTCATGAACAGTCAATTTCATGTTTTTCATGAAATTGGGTGATATTTGAAGGAAACCAGATCAAAGTATGATGACAAAAGTATGAAAAATTGCTGTTGCTTCTATATTGATAAAGTTTGATCATAAAGTTACTGGTCACCTCCCACCTATCTAACACTTGGATTCATTATGAAGGGGACAAGGTAGTATCACCTTAACTCTCATTTTAATGCACCAATGGTAATATGATATTCTCTTACCTAATTTAAATAAGTACCGCCTTGTAACCAACATCGGAGAAGGCGTGTTTTGCAGACTGTAGGTTATCAGCAAATACAATTCAAAGTTGACCCTTTTCATCTATGGGAAAGATACTTCTATGTTTCCTCTTTCATCTGTGTCTAGTGTTAGCTAGTAACTGGCTAGCTAGGTCTTCAGCATGCATGGAACAAAAGGGGAGGAAGGGTCGTTCAAAACTCTGCCGCAGTTGTCAAGTCAACACATCCATCAGTGCTGCTGTGAACTGCATCACAAGAGCCATGCCAAATGGGAGACGTATACAGTATATAAATAATTTATATCATTAATGCAATTTCAATGTTCAATGTTCATACTACCGATCTCCCTCTCTCTTCTCAGACTCCTGCACTACTGATCTCCCTACTACAGACTACTGGTCTCCCTACTACAGACTACTGATCTCCCTACTACAGACTACTGATCTCCCTATTACAGACTACTGATCTCCCTACTACAGACTACTGATCTCCCTACTACAGACTACTGATCTCCCTACTACGGACTACTGATCTCCCTACTACAGACTACTGATCTCCCTACTACAGACTACTGATCTCCCTACTACAGACTACTGATCTCCCTACTACAGACTACTGATCTCCCTACTACAGATTACTGATCTCCCTACTACAGACTACTGATCTCCCTACTACAGATTACTGATCTCCCTACTACAGACTACTGATCTCCCTACTACGGACTACTGATCTCCCTACTACAGACTACTGATCTCCCTACTACAGACTACTGATCTCCCTACTACAGACTACTGATCTCCCTACTACAGACTACTGATCTCCCTACTACAGATTACTGATCTCCCTATTACAGACTACTGATCTCCCTACTACAGACTACTGATCTCCCTACTACAGATTACTGATCTCCCTACTACGGACTACTGATATCCCTACTACAGACTACTGATCTCCCTACTACAGACTACTGATCTCCCTACTACAGACTACTGGTCTCCCTACTACAGACTACTGGTCTCCCTACTACAGACTACTGATCTCCCACAAGACTACTGGTCTCCCTACTACAGACTACTGATCTCCCTACTACAGACTACTGATCTCCCTACTACAGACTACTGATCTCCCTACTACAGACTACTGATCTCCCTACTACAGACTACTGATCTCCCTACTACAGACTACTGATCTCCCTATTACAGACCACTGTACTATAAATACACACACTGATAGTGATGATGGTCTATTCTCACTGCTCTCTGGGCTTCATACTGAGAAATGTAAGCAGTGTCTGCGTGCATGTGTGTGTCTTCTCTTGTATGTGTGTTTGTGTTTGTGTGTTCTCTTGTGTGTGTGTGTGCGTTTTTGATAGATGGGTTTGGGGATGTTGGAGGCTGAAGCGAGGGAGCTTGTCTCTGGAGGTCCTGCTCAGGGCTCTGGAAGCAACAGAAACAAAATAACAGAAAAACGACAGAAGGAAGGAAACTAGAAGACAGAGAGATGGGAAAACACACTGAGACACACCACCTCCGTCTCCCTGTCCCCCTAGAGAAAGAGAGATAAGACGAATGAAAGAGAATGAGAGACAGAATGGTCCTGCCAACGCAATGCTAAATCACAGAGCCATCTACACTTGTTTACCTCTCACCCCTCCTTTCTCTCTGTCAAATCCCTCACCAACAGACCTGGTGTGGGCCAAGGGAACGGCAGAATGAAAGAACACATGCTGGCAGACGAGTGCATCTGTGGAGGAATAAAGGGAGAGAGGGGAGGGAGATGGAATGGAGGGAGATGGATGGAAGAGCGTTAATAGAGAAAGAGAGATGATGGAGAGAAAGAGAGGGGGATGAGGGGGCCCTGTGTCCTGGTTATGTCCTCCTGACTTCACTTGTCAGATTGGCTTCTGTCACGCTTTTTTCTCTTCACCTCCTCCTAATCTTTTCTTTCAAAATGCCTCCTCTCCTCTCTGCCACTCTCTCTCTCCTTCCTCTGGTTTGTAAGGTAGGTTAGCCTCCTCTCCTCTCTCCCTCACTACCTCTCTCCCCATCCTCCAGGTTAGGGACACTTCTACCCTTCTGCAGTTTTCCCTCTGTAGTGTGCATCTTTCTCCACCCAATCTACCTTTCTCCTCTCTGGTTTCACAAGCAGGTTAGGGACGCCTGTCATGTGCAACTCTCTCTCCCTCCCTTCTGTATTTCACCACTCACATTTATCTCACTCCCTCCGTTTCCTCATAGAAAGCAACTTGCAGACAAAGAGAAATGCAGCTGTTTTGCCTCTCCTCTCCCGTTAAACTCCCTGCCTCTCCTGTTATTGTGAGAGTTCATTGTTTTGATGAACTGCACCAGTTACATTTTAATTAGAGATTAGTGTTTGACCCTGGTTTACCTGTTGCCATGGTAATTATGAAACTGTAATCTACATGGCATGGATGAGTGGAGACAATTCACCCAAGACCAAGGGAGTGGCAGAGGATGTGTGTGTGTGTGTGTGTGTGTGTGTGTGACCCTCTCCCTCAGTCTTCCAGGCTGATAATGAGGCCACAGGGGGTTGAGCAACATGCCAACCAGTAGAGAGAATGGAGAGAGAGAGAGAGAGAGAAAGAGGGAGGTGGAACAAAGGGATGCAAAGACAACTAGAGAATGAGGAGAAGAGAGGTACAAAGGTACAAAGGTAGAAAACAGGGGAGTGCAGAAAGGGAGACGAGAGAGAACAATTCCCTACATTCTAGACAAGTATGGGGATTGAATATAGGGGTACAAAATGAGAGAGAGAGGTAGAGAGATCTCTACTGTTGATGAGAGAGAGAGAGAGAGAGAGAGAGAGAGAGAGAGAGAGAGAGAGAGAGAGAGAGAGAGAGATGTAGAGATCTCTACTGTTTAAATGAAACACAATTAGACCCAACCAAATCAGGAGAAAGCAAAAATAGAATTACTTGCCACATTGGAAAGAATTAACAAAAAAACGGAGCAAACTAGAATGCTATTTGGCTCTAAAAAGAGAGTACACAGTGGCAGAATACCTGACCACTGTGACTGACCCAAACCTAAGGAAAGCTTTGACTATGTATAGGATGGCAGCTGACTCTATAGCCACTCCTATCTGTCATATCTCTATTCTGAGCCTAGAGGAAAGTCTTTGTCCTCAGGCCTGGAGGGAAGCCAAAGTAATTCCGCTACCCATGAGTGGTAAAGCGGCCTTTACTGGTTCTAACAGCAGACCTATCAGCTTGCTGCCAGCTCTTAGCAAACTGTTGGAAAAAATTGTATTTGATCAAATACAATGCTACTTCTCTGTAAACAAACAAACAACAGAATTTCAGCATGCTTATAGAGAAGGGCACTCAACATGATGATTGGTTGAAAGAAATTGATAATAATAAGATTGTTGGAGCTGTACTGTTAGAGTTCAGGGCAGCCTTTGATATTATTGACCATAACTTGTTGTTGAGAAAACGTATGTGTTATGGCTTTTCAACCTCTGCCATATCGTAGATTCAGATCTCAGAGGGTTTTCTTTAATGGAAGCTTATCTAATGTCAAACATGTATAGTGTGGTGTACCGCAGGGCAGCTCTCTAAGCCCCCTCTTTTCTATTTTTACCAATGACCTGCCACTGGTAAACAAAGCATGTGTGCCCATGTATGCTGATGATTCAACCATGTACACATCAGCAACCACAGCTGATGAAGTCACTGAAACCCTTAACAAAGAGTTGCAGTCTGTTTCGGAATGGGTGGCCAGTAACAAACTGGTCCTGAACATCTCTAAAACTAAGAGCATTGTATCTGGTAATGAAAGTTGGGGTTGTTGAACAAGTTGGGGAGACTAAATTACTTGGTGTTACCTTAGATTGTAAACTGTCATGGTCAAAACATATAGATTCAATGGTTGTAAAGATGGGGAGAGGTCTGTCCGTAATAAATGCTCTGCATTTTTGACACCACACTCCACAAAGCAAGTACTGCAGGCTCTAGTTTTATCTTATCTTGATTATTGTTCAGTCATATGGTCAAGTGCTGCAAAGAAAGACCTAGTTAAGCTGCAGCTGGCTTAGAACAGAGTGGAACGTCTTGCTCTTCATTGTAATCAGAGGGCTAATCTTAATACTATGCATGCCAGTCTCTGTTGGCTAAGAGTTGAGGTAAGACTGACTGTGTCAAGTGTTGTTTCTATAAGAAACATTAATGTGTTGGAAATTCCAAATTGTTTGCACAGTAAACTTACACACAGCACTGACACACACACACACCCCACCAGACATGCCACCAGGGGTCTTTTCACAGTCCTCAGGTCCAGAACAAATTCAAGGAAACGTAGAGTATTGTACAGAGCCATGGGTGCATGCAACTCCCTTCCATCTTATATAGCGCAAGTGAACAGCAAACTTTGCGTTCAATAAACAAACAAAGAAACACCTCATAGGCACAACGCATCTACCCCTTGTGACCTACTTGTTGTGTGTATGTACTGACGTGTACACTACCAGTCAAAAGTTTGGACACACCTACTCATTCAAGGGTTTCTCTTTATATTTTACTATTTTTTACATTGTAGAATAATAGTGAAGACATCAAAACTATGAAATAACACATCATTTAGTAACAAAAAAAGTGTTAGACAAATCAAAATATATTTTATATTTGAGATTATTCAAATAGCCACCCTTTGCCTTGATGACAGCTTTGCACACTATTGGAATTCTCTCAACCAGCTTCACCTGGAATGCTTTTCCAACAGTCTTGAAGGAGTTCCCACATATGCTGAGCACTTGTTGGCTGCTTTTCCTTCACTCTGCGGTCTGTCTCATCCCAAACCATCTCAATTGGGTTGAGGTCAGGGGATTGTGGAGGTCAGGTCATCTGATGCAGCACTCCATCACTCTCCTTCTTTGTAAAAAAGCCCTTACACAGCCTGGAGGTGTGTTGGGTCATTGTCCTGTTGAAAAACAAATGATAGTCCCACTAAGCCCAAACCAGATGGGATGGCATATCGCTGTAGAATGCTGTGTTACCATGCTGGTTAAGTGTGCCTTGATTTCTTAATAAATCACAGACATTGTCACCAGCAATGCACCCCCACATCATAACACCTCCTCCTCCATGCTTTACGGTGGGAAACACACATGCAGAGATCATACACTCACCCACACCGCGTCTCACAAAGACAAACCAAAAATCTCCAATTTGGACTCCAAACCAAAGGACAAATTTACACTGGACTAATGTCCATTGCTCATGTTTCTTGGCCCAAGCAGGTCTCTTCTTATTATCGGTGTCCTTTAGTAGTGGTTTCTTTGCAGCAATTCGACCATGAAGGCCTGATTCACTCAGTCTCCTCTGAACAGTTGATGTTGAGATGTGTCTGTTACTTGAACTCTGTGAAGCATTTATTTGGTCTGCAATTTTTGAGGCTGGTAACTCTAATGAACTTATCCTCTGCAGCAGAGGTAACTCTGGAACTTCCATTCCTGTGGCGGTCCTCATGAGAGCCAGTTTCATCATAGCGCTTGATGGTTTTTGCGACTGAACTTGAAGAAACTTTCAAAGTTCTTGAAATGTTCCGTATTGACTGACCTTCATGTCTTAAAGTAATGATGGACTGTCATTTCTCTTTGCTTATTTGAGCTGTTCTTGCCATAATATGGACTTGGTCTTTTACCAAATATGGCTATCTTCTTTATACCCTCCCTACCTTGTCACAACACAACTGATTGGCTCAACCGCATTAAGAAGGAAATCGATTCCACAAATTAACTTTTAAGAAGGCACACCTGTTAATTGAAATGCATTCCAGGTGACTACCTCATGAAGCTGGTTGAGAGAATGCCAAGCGTGTGCAAAGCTGTCATCAAGGCAAAGGGTGGCTATTTGAAGAATCTCAAATATAAAATATATTTGGATTTGTTTAACACTTTTTTGGTTTCTACATGATTCCATATGTGCTATTTCATAGTTTTGATGTCTTCACTATTATTCTACAATGTAGAAAATAGTAAAAATAAAGAAAAACCCTGGAATGAGTAGGTGTGTCCTAACCTTTGACTGGGATTGTATGTGTAACTGATAGATGCACAAACACACTACATGTTCATGTTTTTAAATGTATATAAATTGTAAAGACTTTTGTCTGTAATGTCTTTTTCGTTATATTATAGGTCCCCAGAAAGACTAGCTGTCGCCATTGGCGTCGGCTAATGGGGCTCCTAATAAATCAAATCAAATCAAATATCCCAATCTTATGATGTCAGCTTCCTGCCTCCTGTTTGTCTCCGGGCCTCTAGAGGTCATCTGTGTTCCCCTCTGCCTTAGTTCTTCCTCGTGTGTCCTTATTAGCTTGATCCAGGTCACCTGTGCCTTGTTTCCCCTAGAGTATTTTAGCTGTGTGTTTTCCCCTTGTTTCTCACTTGGTTTTTGAGTCCTGGCTATGTGTCTCCTGCTTTGTCCCACCGTGTCTTTCCAAGTAAGCTTTTCTAAGTTATCTTTAGTTTGTTTTTCTCCCTCGTGGAGTTATTTTGTTTTGCCTCCTGTTTTGTTACTCTACCTCTGTTAATATACCTCCTTCGGAGAAGAACTTTTGTTGGACTATTTTTGAAGTGCGAAGAACCTTTGTTTTTACATTAAATCTACTTGCCTGGAGTATTGCCTTGGGTGTTTCATTTGGGTCCAACTATACCTCCTCTGTGGCTAAGGGTAGAACCCCCCAGCTCTCCACATCTGAGACCGGAGTTCTAGCCCAGCTTGTGACAGAAAAACCAAGTCAATCATGGACCCAGAAACACTCAGTTCCCAGGACCTGTTGGCGGTGATCACTCGACATGAGGCTTCTTTCCAGCGCCATGAAGCCGTTCTCAGCCGACAAGAAGAGCTGATGGCTAGTCATTCTCAACTCCTGGCCGAAATGATGAGTTCCCTCCGCCAGCTCTTTGAACGCCTCCCTGGTTCTCTCCCTTCCCCAGGTCACCCCCAGTGACGACAGGCCTTCTCTAGTGGCGGAGCCCCAACTACCACCTCCCAAGCCCTTTGCTGGGGATCCCAGCTCTTGCCAGGGTTTCCTCACCCAATGCTCCCTCACCTTCGAGCTCCAACCCTCAAGTTTTCCCACAGACCGTTCCAAGATTGCCTACATCATTACCCTTCTTTCAGACAAGGCGCTCGCCTGGGCCTCTGCGGTGTGGCAGTCCCAGGAGGCCTGTTGTGACTCCCACGCTGCATTTGTAGAAGAGTTCAGCGGGTGTTCGATCATCCTGTCAGTGGGCGGGAGGCTTCCAAGCGCCTACTGTCTCTCCGTCAGGGCTCCCGAGCACGGCAGATTTTGCCATTGATTTCCGGACCATAGCAGCAAGGAGCGGATGGAATGATGAAGCGCTGAGGGTCTGTTTTCAGGGAGGGTTATCTGAGCCCCTTCAAGATGAGTTAGCCACCCGAGAACCAGCTGGAGATCTCGGGTCCCTCATAGCCTTGGCCATCCGCCTGGACAATCGTCTAAGAGAGCGGAGAACGGCTCGCCGCCAGATGTCTCAGTCCCAAGTTCCTCTGAGCAGCTCGGTTTCTCCTGTTTGGACTCCGTCATTCAGAGCTTCCCCGGCTCCTGAACTGCTCCAGGATTCCCCGGAGAGCATGCAGTTAGGCCGTTCCAGGCTTTCTCCCAACGAAAGGGAACGTCGCATGAGGGGAGCGTCGGTGCCTCTACTGCGGGGTTGCCGGCCACTTCGCTCCACTTGCCCCCGAGCTTTCGGAAACGCCTGTCCCCGCCCAGCTACAGGAGGGCTGTGATGGGGGAGAATTAGAGCTCCTCCTACTAACGCTGTCCTGGCTATTCCAGCCATTCTGTCCTGGGAGGGCCACCAGCATCGGGTCCAGGCTATGATCGATTCCGGTGCCGCAGGTGATTTCCTGGATGTAACCTTGGCTAAGGAACTTAAGATCCCTACCCAACTACTTCCTCAACCCCAGGCAGTTACAGCCTTAGATGGCAGACCTCTGGAACCAGGAAAGGTTACAGAGGCGACTCAGTCCCTGCGACTTACCATCTCTCAACACCAGCAGGAGGAGACCTTCTATCTCATTGACTCTCCCGAGTATCCTATTATCCTGGGTCACCCTTGGCTATGCAGACATAATCCCCAGATCGACTGGCCTACGGGCACCATTCTAAGCTGGGGTCCCACTTGCCAACTCACCTGCATGCTTCAGAGTCCCTCAGCCCCTAGTACCCAGTTTCAAGAGTCTGTTGACGTCTCCCGAGTCCCCAGTGTTTACCATCGGTTCAAGGCAGTGTTCAGCAAGGCCCGGGCTACTTCCTTACCGCCTCATCGCACGTATGACTGTGCCATTGAGCTACTCCCTGGGTGCTGCCCTCCTAGAGGTCGGATCTTTTCCTTGTCCTCCCCCGAGCACGCAGCTATGGACACCTACATTAAGGAGTCCTTGGCAGCCGGCCTCATCTATGCCTCTACTTCCCCGGCTGGGGCGGGCTTTTTTTTTGTTGAAAAGAAAGACGGGGGTCTTAGGCCTTGTATTGATTACCGGGGACTCAACAAGATCACGGTTCGGAATCGATACCCCCCTTCCTCTCATGGCCACTGCTTTTGAGCTGCTTCAAGGGGCTTCCATTTTTACTAAACTGGATCTCCGTAATGCTTACCATCTCGCAGCGGATCCGGCAAGGAGACGAATGGAAGACGGCGTTTCAACACGCCACGGGGCACTATGAATATCGGGTGATGCCGTTCGGGCTCACCAATGCTCCCGCAGTATTCCAAGCCCTGATTAATGATGTTCTCCGGGATATGCTTAATCTGTTCGTCTTCGTGTACCTGGACGATATCCTCATCTTCTCGAGGTCACTGAAGGAGCATGAGGGGCATGTTAGCAGGGTTCTCCAGAGGCTCCTTGACAATCACCTCTACGTTAAACCTGAGAAGTGTGAATTTCATGTTTCTCAGACTCAGTTTCTCGGGTTTATTGTCATTCCCGGGCACCTAGAGATGGATCCCAAGAAGGTCAAAGCGGTCCACTGCTGGCCCACACCTGCCACGGTCAAGGAGGTTCAACGGTTCATTGGCTTTTCTAACTTCTATCGGAAGTTCATCAAGAATTTCAGCTCGGTGGTAGCCCCCTTGACGACGCTTACCAAGGGAGGAGGGACCAAGATTCACTGGGGTCCGGAAGCAGCAGGGGCCTTCGAGGATCTCAAGCGCCGCTTCACTTCTGCTCCGATTCTGGTGATCCCTGACCCAGAAAGACCTTTCGTGGTGGAGGTGGACGCCTCAGAGGTGGGGGTGGGAGCCGTCCTGTCACAGAGGGGTGAGGATGGGAGATTACACCCCTTGTGCCTTCATGTCTCGCCGCCTGTCTGAGGCCGAGCGCAACTACCACGTGGGGGATCGAGAGTTGCTTGCGGTAAAACTGGCCTTGGAAGAGTGGCGCCATTGGCTTGAGGGGCTCAGCACCCTTTCCAGGTTCTCACAGACCACAAGAACCTGGAATATCTCCAACAGGCTAAGCGGATGAACCCTCGGCAAGTACGATGGTCCCTTTTCTTTAATCGATTCCAGTTCCTCCTGTCTTACCGACCTGGCACCAAGAACGTCAAGCCGGGATGCCCTGTCTCGAGCCTATTCTCCCGAGGTACAAGAGAAGCCCTTGGCATCGATTATTCCGAGGTCTAGGATCGTCGCACCTCTTCAGTGGGAACTAGAAGAGGGTACGAGAAGCCCTTGTCCATGAGCCCGATCCAGGCGGTGGTCCTGCCGGTCGCCTGTCGTTCTCTCTCTGTTCGGGCCCGCGTCTTGCAGTGGGGTCATGAGTCGCCCTTGACATGCCATCCAGGCAGTGCTCGCGACACTGGAATTCCTCCGACGGGCGGTTTTGGTGGCCGTCCATCAAGAAGGACGTGCAGGTCTATGTTGAGGCCTGCCCTGTGTGCAACCAGGGAAAGTCGACACGCCAGCGACCCCCAGGGACTGTTCCATCCCTTACCTATTCCTCGAAGGCCATGGTCACACCTTTCTCTGGACTTTGTTACGGGACTTCCTCCATCCCAGGGCAACACCGTCATCCTAGTGGTGGTAGACCGGTTCTCTAAGGCTGCTCGGGTTTATTCCCTGCCCAAGCTGCCCTCGGCTAAGGAGACTGCTGAGCTCCTCATGAACCATGTCTTCCGGATATTTGGTATTCCCCTGGACGTGGTCTCCGACCGAGGTCCCCAATCTCGTCCCCGGTTTTGGGGGGCCTTCTGCAGGCTTATTGGGGCCACAGCCAGCCTATCGTCGGGGGTTCCATCCAGAGTCTAATGGCCAAACGGAACGGATTAATCAGGATCTGGAGACCACCCTCGCGGTGTATGGCGGCCAGTAATCCCACGTCTTGGGCCACCTATATCATTTGGGCTGAATATGCCCACAACACCCTCCAGTCCTCAGCCACCGGATTGTCCCCCTTCGAATGCCAGTTCGGTTACAACCCTCCATTATTTCCAGAGGAAGAGGCGCAAGTTGGTGTTCCCTCGGCCCAGCGCTTTGTCCAACGCTGTAGGCGGACCTGGAAGAAGGCCAGGCGTACCCTCCTTCGGACCTCCCAGAGATACCAAAGTCAGGCTAATCGCCTTACCGCGGACGGCCCCTAGTTTCCGAGCTGGTCAGAGAGTTTGGTTGGCCACTAAGAACCTGCCCCTCCGGGTCGAATCCAAGAAGCTTTCCCAGAGATACATCGGCCCCTTTCCGCATAGCTAGAAATGTTAACCCTGTTTCTTATCGTTTGGTTCTCCCTCGCTCCCTTAGAATTAACCCCACTTTCCATGTTTCACTACTTAAACCTGTCTTGTCTTCTCCCCTTTGCCCCCCCCACGCAGACCCCCGCCACCTCCCAGGATCATTGACGGCCAGCCAGCCTACACAGTCCGCCGGATACTGGACTCCCGGAGGGTCCAGAACTCTCTGCAGTATCTGGTGGACTGGGAGGGCTACGGGCCAGAGGAGCGCTCCTGGGTTCCAGCCAGGGACATCCTGGACCCAGGTTTGATCCGAGATTTTCGCACCCTGAGGCCAGGGTGTTCTGGAAGGAACGTCAGGAGTCGTTCTAGAGGAGGGGTACTGTCAGCTTCCTGCCTCCTGTTTGTCTCCGGGCCTCTAGAGGTCATCTGTGTTCCCCTCTGCCTTAGTTCTTCCTCGTGTGTCCTTATTAGCTTGATCCAGGTCACCTGTGCCTTGTTTCCCCTAGAGTATTTTAGCTGTGTGTTTTCCCCTTGTTTCTCACTTGGTTTTTGAGTCCTGGCTATGTGTCTCCTGCTTTGTCCCACCGTGTCTTTCCAAGTAAGCTTTTCTAAGTTATCTTTAGTTTGTTTTTCTCCCTCGTGGAGTTATTTTGTTTTGCCTCCTGTTTTGTTACTCTACCTCTGTTAATATACCTCCTTCGGAGAATAACTTTTGTTGGACTATTTTTGAAGTGCGAAGAACCTTTGTTTTTACATTAAATCTACTTGCCTGGAGTATTGCCTTGGGTGTTTCATTTGGGTCCAACTATACCTCCTCTGTGGCTAAGGGGTAGAACCCCCCAGCTCTCCACATCTGAGACCGGAGTTCTAGCCCAGCTTGTGACATATGATGAGACTTTTTTGTCTGTCTTTATTTCAGTGAGAGAAAGGTATGTTCCATTCAAGGGAACATGGCCAAATGACAGTGATGGTAAATTGCTGGCTATGTGGAGTAGAACATGGTCTCGCTCTCTTTCTATCTCTCTCGTTCTCTCTCTATCTCTCTCTGTCTCTCTCTCTCAGAGAGGTTTTCGCCTAAGGTTTTCGGGGTGCTTCACAGTCTCTAAATGAAAACTTTTCCAAGAATGTTAATGAGACAAGGTTCCCCGAGTCCTTCCTCTCACTGTGAGTCCTCATCAGACCTCTTTTCCCTCACACACACACAACAGAGCCAGAAAGCATTGCAGAGTGGGTTGGATTGAGTTTCCTCTTTGGAAGTTGTGGGGCTTATCAGCTATCTATAATATGTAATATAATATAATAATATGCCATTTAGCAGATGCTTTTATCCAAAGCGACTTACAGTCACGCGTGCATACATTTTTTTTGTGTATGGGTGGTCCCGGGGATCGAACCCACTACCCTGGCGTTACAAGCACTGTGCTCTACCAGCTGAGCTACAGAGGACCAAATGAGTGAGTCAAATACACACGCATTTTTACATTTTAGCAGACGCTCTTATCCAGAGCGACTTACAGTTAGTGAGTGCATACATTTTTCATACTGGCCCGCCGTCGGAATCGAACCCACAACCCTGGCGTTGCAAGCGCCATGCTCTACCAACTGAGCTAAAGAAGGCCACACACACACACACACACACACACACGGATTACAGGCGGCAGACACATCAATCACCTGGCTTTGCTACACACACACCTGAAGTTCTTCACTCACAACTTCCAATGAACTTGTGAGTTCACAAAGTATCACCCTGGCTGGTCACTTAGTGACACTTTCTGATGCTCTATAACTTTACTGTCACCTTCCATTGGCATCCAGAGCAGTCTCAGTATATGGGGACATCGGATTGTTGGCCAGAGTGATTGATCAGAGGTTATTATTCTGGGATGGAGGCATGGAGGAGAGAGGTAAGACGGAGGTGAAGACAGATCTGTCCATCCATATTCATCAGCTTTAGAGGAAAATGTCACAGAGAGAGAGGGCCACAAACACACACACACACATACACACACAAACACACACACACACACACAACCACTAACATACGCCCACTTCACACCACTGCACTAAGGGACTGGTGCTGCTCCACAGACCAGAGGATGAAAAACACGGTTGTACATCTCCTTCCCTCCCAGACTGATGTTGAAGCAGACAGAGGTCCAATAGGTTCTGATCACACATCCTGGTAGCATCCCAAATGTCACCCTTTTCCCTATATGGTGCACTACTTTTGACCAGGGCCCATAGAGCTCTGATCAAAAGTAGTGCACTACAAAAAGACTACATCAAGTTTCACGTTTCACGTTTTTAATGTCACGTGCACAATCACAGTGAAATGCCTTTCTTGCAAACTCAAAAACCCAACAATGCAATAATCAATAACAATCTAACACTAAAAAAAAAGAGAAATAAGAAGAAATATGAAGAACACAATAAGTAAGTAAGCAACTATATACAGGGTCAGTTTGAATACCATATTTATAATGTGCAGGGATACTGGAGTGATGGAGGTAGACATGTAAGGTGACTAGGCAACAGGATATAAGATAAACAGAGTAGCAGCAGCTTGTGTGTGAGTGGGTGTGTAGAGTCACTATGAATGTATTGTGTTGGCACAGGCTTCATCAACATGTGAACAATGCTAACACAATCCCACTGGCGTTCTACTGTCTTTTGCCTGCTATTCTGTTGGGCTATAAACACGGTAGTTGACATCCACTACAGTAACAGTAGCAGTATCGTTAAACTGCGTGACCAAGCCCTCTTGGCCACGGGAAGAAAAACGTTTCTCAGTCCCACAACAGAGTGACCCTTCCATTATAACTACATGATTTCGCATGTGAAATTTCACGTGGAACACTTCACGTGATCACGCTTTCACGTGTAGTTTCATGTTGTCACACTAACTTCACGTGATCACATGGTTCCGTGTGGTTTAGCATATTGTGTGTGTGTGTGTGTGTGTGTGTGTGTGTGTGTGTGTGTGTGTGTGTGTGTGTGTGTCTGATACAGCTGTACTAGTAACTCACCAGAGAGAAACAAAAGGAGAGAAGGAAAGAGAGAAAAAGATGATAGAATGAATGAACTTGAGTTTATGGACCATGTGTATCTCTATGTCTATCCTTCTCTTTCCCTCTCTTTCCTCTTTCCCTCTCTTTCCCTCTCTTTCCTTCTCTTTCCTTTTCTTTCCCTCTCTTTCCCTCTCTTTCTCTCTCTTTCCCCTCTTTCCCTCTCTTTCCCTCTCTTTCCTTCTCTTTCCCTCTCTTTCCTTCTCTTTCCTTCTCTTTCCTTCTCTTTCCCTCTCTTTCCCTCTCTTTCCTTCTCTTTCCTTCTCTTTCCTTCTCTTTCCTTTTCTTTCCTTCTCTTTCTATCTTTCCCATGTGTACGATTTATGAGTGTTTCCAGGGCTGGTTTGCATGTTGGAGAAGGAGAAGAGAGAGAGAGGAGGGTAACTAGAGTGATGCAGGTTACTGGGGAAGAGAGGGGGGTAACTATAGTGATTA
Source organism: Coregonus clupeaformis (assembly GCF_020615455.1). Lineage (NCBI taxonomy): Eukaryota > Metazoa > Chordata > Actinopteri > Salmoniformes > Salmonidae > Coregonus > Coregonus clupeaformis. The sequence continues at coordinate 9,780,593 of NC_059192.1, forward strand.
AAGCTTCTGGGGAAGAGCGAGAGGGGGGTAACTAGAGTGATGAAGCTTACTGGGGAAGAGGGGGGGTAACTAGTGTGATGTAGACTACTGGGGAAAAGAGAGAGGGGGGTAACTAGAGTGATCAAAGCTTCTGGGGAAGAGAGAGAGGGGGGTAACTAGAGTGATGTAGGCTACTGGGGAAGAGAGAGACTAGTTCCTCATCTTAGCCTAGTTATCTGAAAGGAAGAGAAATCCATCTCCCATTTCTCTCTCTCCCTCTCTATCTCTCTCTCTCTCGCTGTCACTCAGTGTCACACTTTTGCATCATACTCAGCAATATAAGATTCTTCATATGTAGAACCAACCCAGCTAGCACATAAGGTTCTGAGAACCATATGTTTCTTAGAGGTTGGTGAGAGAGTGGTTGTCCTATCGGCATTTTTGCATACCACTTTCCCACAACTTTCTGGGAATGGGGCTTGATAGTTGCTTGGCTCTGGAACATTCTCAGCACATTTAATGAACTTGACAAAAATTTATTTTCTTGGTATTTCATTACTTTAACAGAATGTTTCCTAAAAGTTCAAAGATGGTTACATTTAATTAAAATGTTAGTAATTTTCTATGAACGTTCTTCAACTGGTTTGACATTGGGAATGTTCTCAAATTGTTCAGAGAATGTGAAAAAACTACTTTCTTTGGTGGGAATTTCAGTTCTACAGTATAACATTTTCTACAGGTTTCCTCATGGTTCTATTTAAAGTCATGTTCTCAAATTATTCCAAGAACATTAAGAAACAATGTTCTTCTGTAGGAATTTCAGTACTTCAGCATAACGTTTCCTAGAGGTTTCCTCATGGTTCTATTTGAAGTCATGCTCTCAAATTGTTCTCAGAATGAAAACTTTCCATAAAAACCACAAGTAAACTTTAGTAATGTTCAGAGAACATTCTAAGAATGTTATTTAAAAACATACATTCCGTTCTCAGAACTTTAAGAAAACTTTTGTAACTTTAGTAAAAACATATACATTCCATTCTCAGAATCAACAAAAATCTCTTTGTCCGCTATGTTGTTAAGTGCGTTCAGGTTGGCCACACCTGATCTAAATGAGTGCTTGTTTCCTTTAAAATGGGGTCTGTTTGAATAGACTAAAATGAACAGCTTTGTATGCGAAATAAAACATTGCATGCTAGCTCCGTCCTGGTGGTGCAGTGGACTAATCCATGAATAGTAAACAGAAGATTATGCATGTTTTACAGTAATGATGGACTGTCGTTTCTCTTTGCTTATTTGAGCTGTTGTTGCCATAATATGGACTTGTTATTTTACCAAATAGGGCTATCTTCTGTATACCCCCCTACCTTGTAACAACACAACTGATTGGCTCAAACACATTAAGAAGGAAAGAAATTCCACAAATTTACTTTTAAGAAGGCACACCTGTTAATTAAAATGCATTCCAGGTGACTGCCTTATGACGCTGGTTGAGAGAATGCCAGGAGTGTGCAAAGCTGTCATCAAGGCAAAGGGTGGCTATTTGAAGAATCTCAAATATAAAATATATTTTGATTTGTTTAACACTTTTTTGGTTACTACATGATTCCATATGTGTTATTTCATAGTTTTGATGTCTTCACTATTATTATTTTACAATGTAGAAAATAGTGAAAATAAAGAAAAACCCTTGAATGAGTAGGTGTTCTAAAACTTTTGACCGGTAGTGTACATCAGACCCAGTTCCCCTCTTCGGATTACCAAAGAAGCGTCGCCGGCAGAGAGAGCAGGCATCTTGGTTAGACTGAGACGCTGAGAAAATCATCAAATCAAATCAAATCAAATCAAATTTTATTGGTCACATGCGCCGAATACAACAGGTGCAGACATTACAGTGAAATGCTTACTTACAGCCCTTAACCAACAGTGCATTTATTTTAAACAAAAAAGTAAGAATAAAACAACAACAAAAAAGTGTTGAGAAAAAAGAGCAGAAGTAAAATAAAGTGACAGTAGGGAGGCTATATATACAGTAAAATAAAGTGACAGTAGGGAGGCTATATATACAGGGGGGTACCGTTGCATAGTCAATGTGCGGGGGCACCGGCTAGTTGAGGTAGTTGAGGTAATATGTACATGTGGGTAGAGTTAAAGTGACTATGCATAAATACTTAACAGAGTAGCAGCAGCGTAAAAGGATGGGGTGGGGGGCAGTGCAAATAGTCCGGGTAGCCATGATTAGCTGTTCAGGAGTCTTATGGCTTGGGGGTAGAAGCTGTTGAGAAGTCTTTTGGACCTAGACTTGGCACTCCGGTACCGCTTGCCGTGCGGTAGCAGAGAGAACAGTCTATGACTAGGGTGGCTGGAGTCTTTGACAATTTTGAGGGCCTTCCTCTGACACCGCCTGGTATAGAGGTCCTGGATGGCAGGGAGCTTTGCCCCAGTGATGTACTGGGCCGTACGCACTACCCTCTGTAGTGCCTTGCGGTCAGAGGCCAAGCAGTTGCCATACCAGGCGGTGATGCAACCAGTCAGGATGCTCTCGATGGTGCAGCTGTAGAATTTTTTTGAGGATCTGAGGACCCATGCCAAATCTTTTTAGTCTCCTGAGGGGGAATAGGCTTTGTCGTGCCCTCTTCACGACTGTCTTGGTGTGTTTGGACCATGATAGTTCGTTGGTGATGTGGACACCAAGGAACTTGAAGCTCTCAACCTGTTCCACTACAGCCCCGTCGATGAGAATGGGGGCGTGCTCAGTCCTCTTTTTTTCCTGTAGTCCACAATCATCTCCTTTGTCTTGGTCACGTTGAGGGAGAGGTTGTTGTCCTGGCACCACACGGCCAGATCTCTGACCTCCTCCCTATAGGCTGTCTCATCGTTGTCGGTGATCAGGCCTGCCACTGTTGTGTCGTCGGCAAACTTAATGATGGTGTTGGAGTCGTGCCTGGCCATGCAGTCATGGGTGAACAGAGAGTACAGGAGGGGGACTGAGCACGCACCCCTGAGGGGCCCCCGTGTTGAGGATCAGTGTGGCAGATGTGTTGTTACCTACCCCTTACCACCTGGGGCGGCCCGTCAGGAAGTCCAGGATCCAGTTGCAGAGGGAGGTGTTTAGTCCCAGGATCCTTAGCTTAGTGATGAGCTTAGAGGGCACTATGGTGTTGAATGCTGAGCTGTAGTCAATGAATAGCATTCTCACGTAGGTGTTCCTCTTGTCCAGGTGGGAAAGGGCAGTGTGGAGTGCGATAGAGATTGCATCATCTGTGGATCTGTTGGGGCGGTATGCAAATTGGAGTGGGTCTAGGGTTTCTGGGATTATGCTGTTGATGTGAGCCATGACCAGTCTTTCAAAGCACTTCATGGCTACAGACGTCAGTGCTACGGGTCGGTAGTCATTTAGGCAGGTTATCTTAGAGTTCTTGGGCACGGGGACTATGGTGGTCTGCTTGAAACATGTTGGTATTACAGACTCAGTCAGGGACATGTTGAAAATGTCAGTGAAGACACTTGCCAGTTGGTCAGCACATGCTCGGAGTACACGTCCTGGTAATCCGTCTGGCCCTGCGGCCTTGTGAATGTTGACCTGCTTAAAAGTCTTACTCACATCGGCTACGGAGAGCGTGATCACATAGTCGTCCGGAACAGCTGGTGCTCTCATGCATGCTTCAGTGTTGCTTGCCTCAGGCGAGCATAGAAGTGGTTTAGCTCGTCTGGTAGGCTTGTGTCACTGGGCAGCTCGCGGCTGTGCTTCCCTTTGTAGTCTGTAATAGTTTTCAAGCCCTGCCACATCCGACGAGCGTCAGAGCCAGTGTAGTATGATTCAATCTTAGACCTGTATTGACTCTTTGCCTGTTTGATGGTTCGTCGGAGGTCATAGCGGGATTTCTTATAAGCGTCGGGTTAGAGACCCGTTCCTTGAAAGCGGCAGCTCTACCCTTTAGCTCAGTGCGAGATGTTTCCTGTAATCCATGGCTTCTGGTTGGGGTATGTACGTACGGTCACTGTGGGGACGACATCATCGATGCACTTATTGATGAAGCCAGTGACTGATGTGGTGTACTCCTCAATGCTGTCTGAAGAATCCCGGAACATGTTCCAGTCTGTGCTAGCAAAACAGTCCTGTAGCTTAGCATCTGCGTCATCTGACCACTTTTTTATTAGCCGAATCACTGGTGCTTCCTGCTTCAGTTTTTGCTTATAAGCAGGAATCAGGAGGATAGAGTTATGGTCAGATTTGCCAAATGGAGGGCGAGGGAGAGCTTTGTATGCGTCTCTGTGTGTGGAGTAAAGGTGGTCTAGAGTTTTTTCCCCTCTGGTTGCACATTTAACATGCTGGTAGAAATGAGGTAGAACGGATTTAAGTTTCCCTGCATTAAAGTCCCCCGGCTACTAGGAGCGCTGCATCTGGATGAGCGTTTTCCTGTTGATTAATGGCCTTGTACAACTCATTCAGTGCAATCTTAATGCCAGCATTGGTTTGTGGTGGTAAATAGACAGCTATGAAAAATATACAGTGGGGAAAAAAAGTATTTAGTCAGCCACCAATTGTGCAAGTTCTCCCACTTAAAAAGATGAGAGAGGCCTGTACTTTTCATCATAGGTACACGTCAACTATAACAGACAAATTGAGAAAAGAAAATCCAGAAAATTACATTGTAGGATTTTTTTATGAATTTCTTTGCAAATTATGGTGGAAAATAAGTATTTGGTCAATAACAAAAAGTTTTTCAATACTTTTTAAATACCCTTTGTTGGCAATGACACAGGTCAAACGTTTTCTGTAAGTCTTCACAAGGTTTTCACAAACTGTTGCTGGTATTTTGGCCCATTCCTCCATGCAGATCTCCTCTAGAGCAGTGATGTTTTGGGGCTGTCGCTGGGCAACACAGACTTTCAGCTCCCTCCAAAGATTTTCTATGGGGTTGAGATCTGGAGACTGGCTAGGCCACTCCAGGACCTTGAAATGCTTCTTACGAAGCCACTCCTTCGTTGCCCGGGCAGTGTGTTTGGGATCATTGTCATGCTGAAAGACCCAGCCACGTTTCATCTTCAATGCCCTTGCTGATGGAAGGAGGTTTTCACTCAAAATCTCACGATACATGGCCCCATTCATTCTTTCCTTTACACGGATCAGTCGTCCTGGTCCCTTTGCAGAAAAACAGCCCCAAAGCATGATGTTTCCACCCCCATTCTTCACAGTAGGTATGGTGTTCTTTGGATGCAACTCAGCATTCTTTGTCCTCCAAACACGACGAGTTGCGAGTTTTTACCAAAAAGTTTTATTTTGGTTTCATCTGACCATATGACATTCTCCCAATCCTCTTCTGGATCATCCAAATGCACTCTAGCAAACTTCATACGGGCCTGGCTTAAGCAGGGGGACACGTCTGGCACTGCAGGATTTGAGACCCTGGCGGCGTAGTGTGTTACTGATGGTAGGCTTTGTTACTTTGGTCCCAGCTCTCTGCAGGTCATTCACTAGGTCCCCCGTGTGGTTCTGTGATTTTTGCTCACCGTTCTTGTGATCATTTTGACCCCACGGGGTGAGATCTTGCGTGGAGCCCCAGATCGAGGGAGATTATCAGTGGTCTTGTATGTCTTCCATTTCCTAATAATTGCTCCCACAGTTGATTTCTTTAAACCAAGCTGCTTACCTATTGCAGATTCAGTCTTCCCAGCCTGGTGCAGGTCTACAATTTTGTTTCTGGTGTCCTTTGACAGCTCTTTGGTCTTGGCCATAGTGGAGTTTGGAGTGTGACTGTTTGAGGTTGTGGACAGGTGTCTTTATACTGATAACAAGTTCAAACAGGTGCCATTAATACAGCTAACCAGTGGAGGACAGAGGAGCCTCTTAAAGAAGAATTTACAGGTCTGTGAGAGCCAGAAATCTTGCTTGTTTGTAGGTGACCAAATACTTATTTTCCACCATAATTTGCAAATAAATTCATTAAAAATCCTACAATGTGATTTTCTGGATTTTTTTCTCATTTTGTCTGTCATAGTTGACGTGTACCTATGATGAAAATTACAGGCCTCTCTCATCTTTTTAAGTGGGAGAACTTGCACAATTGGTGGCTGACTAAATACTTTTTTTCCCCACTGTAGATGAAAACTCTCTTGGTAAATAGTGTGGTCTACAGCTTATCATAAGATACTCTACCTCAGGCGAGCAAAACCTCGAGACTTCCTTAGTATTTGATTTTGTGCACCAGCTGTTGTTTACAAATATACACAGACCGCCGCCCCTTGTCTTACCAGAGTCTGCCGTTCTGTCCTGTCGATGTAGCGTATACCCTGCTAGCTGAATGTTATCATTGTTGTCGTTCAGCCACGACTCCGTGAAACATAAGATATTACAGTTTTTAATGTCCCGTTGGTAGGATAACCGTAATCTTAAATCGTCCATTTTATTCTCAAAAGCTTGAACGTTGGCTAATAGGATTGATGGGAGAGGCAGTTTACTCGTTCGCCGTCGGATCCTTACAAGGCACCCGGATCTGCGTCCACGATATCTCCGTCTCTTCCTCACGCGAATGACGGGGATCTGGGCCTTGTTGGGTGTCTGTAGAATATCCTTCGCGAACGCCTCGTTGAAGAAAAAGTCTTCGTCCAACGCGAGGTGAGTAATCGCTGTCCTGATATCCAGAAGCTCTCTTTGGTTATAAGAGACGATGGCAGAAACATTATGTACAAAATAAATTACAAATAATGCGAAAAAACACACATAATAGTACAATTGGTTAGAGGGCTGTAAAACGGCAGCCATCTTCTTCCGGCACTCCCATGCAACATTCTATGCCTCACAGAGACATGGCTCTCCAAGGCGATGTATATCCAGCTTTATGGTTTCTCCATGCACCGCCAAGACCGAACAATGGACTCTGGTAAATCCAAAGGGGGAGGGGTGTGCTTATTTGTCAACGACAACTGGTGTCCGGCTTCCAGTGTGAAGGAAGTCTCAAGCTTTTGAATACCTCATGGTAAATTGTAGACCCTTCTATCTCCTGAGAGAGTTATCATCTATAATCATCACTGCTGTCTACATCCCACCACAAGCTAACACCACTTTGGTACTCAACGAATAATGTATGGGGCCATAAACAAACAAGAAACCACACAACCAGAGGCTGCATTCCTTTTAGCTGGCGACTTTAACTCAGGAAGATTAAAATCAGTCTTACCCAAGTTTTACCAGCACGTCTCCTGCACCACAAGGGGCGCTAAAACTCTGGATCACTTTTATTCAACCCAAAGACATGCATAAAAGGCCTTCCCCGACCTCCCTTCGCCCAATCAGACCACGACGCTATCCTTCTGCTTCTTGTCTAATAACAGAAGCTCAAACAGGAAGTGCCAATGTCGTGCTCAGTGCAGAAATGGTCTGACGAAGCGGAAGCTATGCTACAGGATTGTTTTGCTAGTGCAGACTGGAATATGTTTCGTGACTCATCTGACAGCATCTAGGAGTTTACATCATCAACCACAGGTTTCATCAGGAAGTACATCAACGACGTCATCCCCATAGTGTCAGTGTTCCCAATCACAGCAAGGGATACATACTTGACCTCGTATGCACTGTTAGTCTCAACCTAACTCATATTTCCCCCTACCTGTTCCCACTGTCTGACCACAACATCTTTCATTTCTCTCTTACCTCATACTCACCCCACATTACTGACAAACGCCTCATCTCATTCCGCAACATCAAAGCTGTTGACCCCCTCCAACTCTCTGATGCCATCTGCGCTGCCTTGCCCCTTGCCCCTTGACCATGCCCCCAACTCACCTGATGAACTAGCTGCCCAATTCAATACTGCTCTATCTGTCTCCCTCAACTCTCTGGGCCCACTCCAAACTAAACCTGACTCCTCCTACTCCTCCCCCTCCTCCTCCTTCTCCTCCTCCTCCCCCTGGTTGAACGCTGAGCTCCGCGCCCTGAAGCAAGCTGGCCACTGCCTGGAGCACCTGAGCAGGAAGTCTGGGCTCACTGTCCACGCTGAGGCCCCAAAACTCCACCTCTCCACCTACAGAGATGGCCTCAGTGCTGCCAGGTCCACCTACTTCTCCAACATCAACAGGTCCAATAAGAAAACCCGGACTCTGTTCTCCACTGTCAGCAAACTACTTCAGACCTGTGACCACACCTTCTCTACTCCCTCCACTGAACTCTGCAACTCCTCCCTTCAGTTTTTCAAGCACAATATCACCAAAATAAACTCATCACTGACTGATGAATCTCCCTCATCCGCCCCTCCCCCTGTCAACCTCCCAACCGTCACCCCTGAAACCAGGCTCTCCGAATCTGCTCCCCATTGACTCTCCCTATATCTTAAAACTCACCATGTCATCCAAGACTACAACTTGCTCCATGGATCTTCTCCCTACTGTTATAATCAAAGCCTGACTGCCTGCTCTCTGTCCATATATCACACACATCGTCAACCTCTCCCTCGCCCACGGAACTGTCCCCTCCAACTACGAAACAGTCACCCACATCTTAAAAAAGCCAGGACTGGACACCACCATCGTCAATAACTTCTGACCCATTTCCAACCTCCCCGTCCTTGCCAAGACTCTGGAACGTTCTGTTGCTTCCCAATTACAAACCCACCTGCTAATCAACCTCCTGTTCAAGCCTTTCCAGTCTGGTTTCCACCCTCTCCTCAGCACTGAAACTGCACTCCTCAAAGTGATCAATGACTCCCCCTCCCCCCCAGGACATCTCATCCCCCCCTTGGTCAGCTCCTCCATGACTTCCACTGCTATGCCGATGACACCCTGTTCTACCTCAGCATCAAATCCGTCCTCAACCAACATCTAAACCACATTGAATCCTGCCTCTCTGCAATAAAAACATGGAGGCAACAAACATTCCTCACGCTCAACAATGATAAAACAGAACTTTCCCCATAGGCACCAAATCCACCCTCACCAAAGCTTGCAACCTCACCCTCACCATTGAGGACACCGCTGTCTCTCCCTCCCTCCATGCATGCAACCTTGGAGTCATCCTGGACTCCACCTTCTCCTTTGACCACCACATAAGACAGACTGTCAAATCCTCATTCTTCCACCTCCACAACATTGCCAAAGTCTGGTCCTCCCTCTCCCATCCTGCAGCTGAAACACTCATACATGCATTCATCTCCTCCCGTCTTGACTACAGCAACTCACTACTCTACAACTCACGCTCCCTCCATAATCCCCAAATGGTTCAAAACTCTGTAGCCCAACTCCTCACCCACACTAAGTCCTGGCAGCACATCAACCCTGTCCTCCGTGAACTCCACTGGCTCCCTGTCTGCCAATGCATTGATTACAAGATCCTCCGTTTGACCTACAAAGCCCTTCACCACCTTGCCCCCCTTAACTGTCAGACCTTCTCCCCTACCAACCCACACTCCTGTTTTACAATTGTAAAGCGACTTTGAGTCCTGGAAAATAACTGTATATGACCAATGTAATATTATTATTATTATTACTGTACCAAACCAGAAGCCATGGATGACATCTGAAGGCTAAAGCTACCACTTTTCAGGGACGGGACACAGACACAGTCGACTGTGTGATCTTGCTGTCCGTGGCTGATGTGAGTGAGGCTTTTAAACAGGTTAACACTTGCAAGGCCGCGAGACTGGAGGTAATACCAGGGCGAGCATCTTCACTGACATTTTCAACCTCTCCCTGTACCAACATATTTCTAGCTGACCACCATTGTCCCTGTTCACAAGAACTCTAAGGTAACCTGCCTAAATTCATATTGCCCGATTACACTCAGATCTGTAATCATGAAGTGCTTTGAAAGGCTGGTCAAGGCACACATCAACGCCATCATCCCAGACACCCTGGACCCACTCCAATTTGCATATCGCTCCAACAGATCCACAAATGATGCAATTTCAATTGAACTTCACATTGCTCTCTCCCACCTGGAGGAGGAATACCTATGTGAGAGTACTATTCATTGACTATAGCTCAGCGTTCAACACCATAGTCTCATCCACTAAGCTCAGGACCCTGGGACTGTACACCTCCCTGTGCAACTGGATCCTAGACTTTCTGGTGGGCTGCCCCCAGGTGGTGAGGGTAGGCAACAACACTTCTGCCACGCTGACCCTCAACATATGGGCCCCACAGTGGTGTGTGCTTAGTCCCCTGCTGTACTCCCACGACTGTGTGGCCACGCATGACTCCAACAGCATCATTAAGTTTGCTAATGACACGACGGTGGTAGGCCTGATCACTGACAGCGATGAGCGAGTCAGAGACCTGGCAGTGTGGTGTCAGGACAACAATCTCTCCCTCAATGTCAGCAAGACCAAGGAGCTGATTGTGGACTAGGAGAAAGAGGGGAGATCACGCACCTATCCACATTGACAGGGCTGTAGTGGGGCGGGTCGAGAGCTTCAAGTTCCTCGTTGTCCACATCACTAAGGACTTAACATGGTCCACACACACCTGCACAGTCGTGAAGAGGGCACGGCAGCGCCTCTTCCCCCTCAGGAGGCTGAAAAGACTTGGCATGGGCTCTCAGATCCTCAAAAAGTTATACAGCTGCACCATTGAGAGCATCTTGACTGGCTGCATCACCGCATGGTATGGCAACTGCACCTGCCTGGACCGCAAGGCTCTACAGAGGGTGGTGCGTACTACCCAGTCTGGGGCCAAGCTCCCTGCCATCCAGGACCTTTATACCAGGCGGTGTCTAAGGAAGGCCCAGAAAATTGCCAAACACTTCATTCACCCAAGCCATGGACTGTTCTCTGTGCTACCGCAGGCAAGCGGTACCAGGGCATCAGGTCTCGAACCAACAGGCTCCGAGACAGCTTCTACCGCCAAAGCAATTAGACTGTTGAATAGCTAACGACTGACTACCCGGACTATGGACTATCTGCACTGACTCTACCTGCACTGGCTATGTATACTCACAGGTCTCTATCCACACACACACACACACATACACACACACACACACACACACACACACACACACACACACACACACACACACACACACACACACACACACACACACACAAACACACACACACACACACTTACACTGACACTTCCACACATGCAAACCAGTGGCGGTCAGTGCCGTTTAAGATGAGGGAGGACGATTTATTTTACATGAGCATGGCCTTATTTCTATTACAGCATATTGGGTGTGACTCTCATTCATATTCCATTCACCCAGTTCAATGCAACAGCGATAGGTTTAGGCTACTACATGATACTCTAATTTTCCCTATACCCATCATGAGGTTGCTACAACCTAGCATATGAATGAAAGTTTACAACTTAGGTGCACACAGGTCGAGAGACAAATTTGAAGTGACAGACAGTGACACATGGACAGACAGTGACATTCAATACCGCCTTGCATACTCTTGCCTGCATCTAGCTGATACAGGGTGTAATCATTTATCCAACAGCTGCAAACGAGAGTTTCTATTGGACAAATTCAGGTATGTTTATCCCCGTTTTGTTCTGCTTACTTCCGTTTAAGAAACGTTTTTCAACAGAATCGGCGGAATGAATACAACCCTAATCACGCATAAACACTGTTCACTTTCATAGCAGCCACGTTGTATTCCTTCTCGCATCTCTCCTCCTCTCACCTCTTCCCTTCGCTTGTGGACCTCAATGCACAACACATCAGCTGTATGTGACCAGGTGAAAAAACCTTTTAAAGAAAAACCACTACACACAGCCTACATCATTGTCACCATATTAGCTAAAGTAATGTCATAGTCAGCATAGCTAATAGAACTAAGGCGTTAGTAAACCCGCTACAATCATGCAGTAACGTTAGAGTGTACAGTCAGTAAGCAGTTACACAAGCAGGCCCCGGTGGCAATAAATTAGTAAAACCAAAAGCTTACCTTGACTTGGAAGAGTTCCAGTGTTGGATAGCCATAGCCAGCTAGCTAACATAGCATCCCTCTGTTTGAGCAGGGTGTTTCAGTAGGCTGAACTAGCTAGCTGCATTTGCTAGCTACAGTGGCTTTGCGAAAGTATTTACCCCCTTTGTCATTTTTCCTATTTTGTTGCCTTACACCCTGGAATTAAAATTGATTTTTGGGGGGTTTGTATCATTTGATTTACACAACATGCCTATCACTTTGAAGATGCAAAATATTTTTTGGTGTGAAACAAACAAGAAATAAGACCAAAAAAAACAGAAAACTTGAGTGTGCATAACTATTCACCCCCCAAAGTCAATACATTGTAGAGCCACCTTTTGCAGCAATTACAGCTGCAAGTCTCTTGGGGTATGTCTCAATAAGCTTGGCACATCTAGCCACTGGAATTTTTGCCCATTCTTCAAGGCAAAACTGCTCCAGCGCCTTCAAGTTGGATGGGTTCCGCTAGTGTACAGCAATCTATAAGTCATACCACAGATTCTCAATTGGATTGAGGTCTGAGCTTTGACTAAGCCATTCCAAGACATTTCAATGTTTCCCTTTAAACCACTCGAGTGTTGCTTTAGCAGTATGCTTAGGGTCATTGTCCTGCTGGAAGGTGAACCTCAATCCCAGTCTCAAATATCTGGAAGACTGAAACAGGTTTCCCTCAAGAATTTCCCTGTATTTAGCGCCATCCATCATTCATTCAATTCTGACCAGTTTCCTAGTCCCTGCCGATGAAAAACATCCCCACAGCATGATGCTGCCACCACCATGCTTCACTGTGGGGATGGTGTTCTCGGGTGATGAGAGGTGTTGGGTTTGCGCCATACATAGCGTTTTCCTTGATGGCCAAAAAGCTCAATTTTAGTCTCATCTGACCAGAGTACCTTCTTCCATATGTTTGGGGAGTCTCCCACATGCCTTTTGGTGAACACCAAAAGTGTTTGCTTATTATTTTCTTTAAGCAATGGCTTTTTTTCTGGCCACTCTTCCGTAAAGCCCAGCTCTGTGGAGTGTACTGCTTAAAGTGGTCCTATGGACAGATACTCCAATCTCCGCTGTGGAGCTTTGCAGCTCCTTCAGGGTTATCTTTGGTGTCTTTGTTGCCTCTCTGATTAATGCCCTCCTTGCCTGGTCCGTGAGTTTTAGTGGGCGGCCCTCTCTTGGCAGGTTTGTTGTGGTACAATATTCTTTCAATTTTTTAATAATGGATTTAATGCTCCGTGGGATGTTCAAAGTTTCTGATATTTTTTTATAACCCAACCCTGATCTGTACTTCTCCACAACATTGTCCCTGATCTGTTTGGAGAGCTCCTTGGTCTTCATGGTGCCGCTTGCTTGGTGGTGCCCCTTGCTTAGTGGTGTTGCAGACTCTGGGGCCGTTCAGAACAGTTTTATATATACTGAGATCATGTGACAGATCATGTGACACTTAGATTGCACACAGGTGGACTTTATTTAACTAATTATGTGACTTCTGAAGGTAATTGATTGCACCAGATCTTATTTAGGGGCTTCATAGCAAAGGGGGTGAATACATATGCACACACCACTTTTCCGTTATTAATTATTTTGAATTTTTTGAAACAAGTAATTAATTTCACTTCACCAATTTTGACTATTTTGTGTATGTCCATTACATGAAATCCAAATACAAATCAATTTAAATTACAGGTTGTAATGCAACAAAATAGGAAAAATGCTAAGGGGGATGAATATTTTTGCAAGGCACTGTATTGAAGTCAATGTACCCAGAGGAGGACGGAAGCTAACTGTCCTCCGGCTACACCATGGTGCTACCCTACAGAGGGCTGTTGAGGCTACTGTAGACCTTTTTTGCAAAATAGTGTGTTTTAATCAATTATTTGGTGACGTGATTATATTTAGTATGGTTTTATCTAACAATGATAACTTTTTAAATGTTTTATAATTTACATTTTAATGAAATTCACTGAGGAGGATGGTCCTCCCCACATAGCCTCATTCTTGTGTGTTTTATTTCTCAAGTGTTAGTGGATTTTTCTTTAACTCTGCATCATTTGGAAAGAGCTTGTAAGTAAGCATTTCACTGTAAGGTCTAAACCTGTTGTATTCGGTGCATGTTACAAATAAGTATTGATTTTGATTTGATTTGCAATTGCTGTGTGTCCATGTCAGCTAGCCCTTGACATTTTCTTGACATTTGTCGACATTTCTAATTTGTTGCAGAGCCGTGTAAACAGAGGAACTAACCGTGAGTTCATCAAAAGTGGTCTGAGAATACTGATGACCAAATGTCACCAGGCACTGCCCATTTGGTGTGTGGCCCAGTTACAGAGGCGAAGGACTGGAGTCGCTGTGGCCATTATACGGTCATTCTGATTGGCTGGTCATGATTATCATCAGATGGGCTATCAGTGATTGGATTTTTAATGACGGTTGAATGAGATTTGATGTGGTCGGCTTGATGTGGTCGACTTGATGTGGTCGACTTGATGTGGTCGGCTTGATGTGGTCGACTTGATGTGGTCGGCTTGATGTGGTCGACTTGATGTGGTCGGCTTGATGTGGTCGGCTTGATGTGGTCGGCTTGATGTGGTCGGCTTGATGTGGTCTCACCTGCGCTCACCCATCTCCGTCCAATTTGCAGTGCAATGTGTCTTTGAGATTACAGCTACTTAGCTATTACAGTAAAGCCTGCTTGAAATAATATTGTGGTGAGTGGTGACAGCACACAAAGCAGAGTTTACAGTAATATCACCAGGAAATGGTCATGTTCTCTTCATTCATATTACGTCAGTGAAATTATGACCAGCTAGCTAGCCTTCAGATGGAAATTATATGAAGGAATTTTATCTTCAGAAGTTGGGCCAGGCCGGATTGTTATTGTTAGCATTTGGTAATGCATGAGTCACTCTCTCTGTAGGAGAAGACCAGATTGACTGCATAGATGTATAGATCTCCCACAGTCCCCAAAACGATAATCTAATATCTATCCCTCCATCTTCAGAAGAGAGGAGAGAGAGAGAGAGAGAGAGAGAGAGAGAGAGAGAGAGAGAGAGAGAGAGAGAGAGAGAGAGAGAGAGAGAGAGAGAGAGAGAGAGAGAGAGAGAGAGAGAGAGAGAGAGAGAGAGATGAGAAGAGAACAGTGAGATGAGATTAGGGGAGAAAACTAGAATGATGTTTGGCTTAGAAGGAACAGGACAAGTTTTCAAGTACACTGAGAGAGTGAAGTCAAAGTCTGAAAAATAATGAATGAATACATTTTGGCTGAATTCTGTTTTTCAGATTTTGAGGACTTTTCTGTTAGTCTTGCCTTTTTTAATTTGTTTTTTTGTGTTTATGTTGACTAATTGTATCATCATTCAAATGTGACTATTAATTGTTTTTCAAATCGATATCAACAACCTCATCTTCACCAACAATAAAAAGAATGATGCATCAACATTAGTGTTAATCAGTTAACACACACACATACACACATGCACAAATACACACACACACACACACACACACACACACACACACACACACACACACACACACACACACACACACACACACACACACACACACACACACACACACACACACACACACACACACACACACACACACACACACACACACACACACACACACACAGTGACTCAGTGATGTGTAGGCTTGCCCTCTTGTTAACCCAATGAAGACAAGGCTAACAAACGCTTCTAATAAAACCCACTTGTGTGATCTATGGGGTAAATGTTCTCTACTGCACACGCAGATTTAGTTATTTACTTAACCCCTGGTCTTAAAACAGAGGGAGATTCGTGATGCATGATGACTGTGTTCGTTGACTGGCTGTCATGGCAGAATCCTGGCCTGGGATGATGCCCATAAGGACAAGACACAGGAAGGTGACATAGATGGATTCGTCTTATTGGCTACTCTGTCGTAGATGGATTCGTCTTATTGGCTACTCTGTCGTAGATGGATTCGTCTTATTGGCTACTCTGTCGTAGATGGATTAATCTTACTGGCTACTCTGTCGTTTATGGATTAATCTTATTGGCTACTCTGTCGTAGATGGATTCATCTTATTGACTACTCTGTCGTAGATGGATTCATCTTATTGGCTACTCTGTCGTAGATGGATTCATCTTATTGACTACTCTGTCGTAGATGGATTCATCTTATTGGCTACTCTGTCGTAGATGGATTCATCTTATTGGCTCTATACCCAGTATACTTTACATTGTGTGATCAGTTTTCTTTTCCACTCAGCTTTATTGCAAATGTCAAAGTGGGAGTCATGTGAAAGCACTCTACTTAGGGTGTCCACCCACTCTGCTTTGGTGATGAAATTTCACCTTACATGATAAAATACATTTCACCAAGACGAGTATGATTCTTCATGTCCTGAATCGTTCAGTGGGGTCGTTCTCTAACATATCATTAAAAGTCAGATTTCGTAACCTAATACATCCGATAATAAGCACTGAGCTCTGTTGACAGAGCGGCGCTGCTTCTCACAGTGAATTTTGAGGATTTGACATGGATTGGACATCCTCTGCAATGTTATTTCCGTGGGTCACAAAAAGCAAAATTAACATTACAAGAGCTGAATTAAATGTAAAAAACTTTCAAAATAAAAAGTTTGGGGTACGCTCAGGGCTCCGTTGACATTTCACAGAGATACGCTTGATTTCGCATTAATATGAAAAGTGTATACTAAAATATGAAAATAATACGTAATGTCACAAAATCGATATCGATCTTACCTCTCTCTATATTGTTTTATGTCCTCTGGGTTTGAGAAGAAAGATGACGAGTTCAATAGTGAGCCTGTCAGGTCGCCTTCATTCTCACACAACAATGCTATTTTCCAGATTTTTTAACACTTTTTTTCTCAGGCCTCCATTGATTTAGTCACCCTAATTCTGGCCATCCTACAAGGGTAAAAACTCCAATAACTTTTGAACAGATTATGATAGAGACATGAGGTTTGGACCATTGGTTTCTTAGAGGTTTATTTACACAATTAACATATTAGTTTACCCATTGGTCAAAAGATGCATTTTGGATTGGACACTCTGTTTTGAATGGAGGAAAAGCCTTCTGATGTGAATGTGCTACACTTAAGTATGTGGTACATTTTCATAAACTCTAAGCACAACAATCAAAACAGATCATCAAAATGGCTAAAACGCTCTAAGCACATTTCCAATTGACTGAATACAACAAACACATTCAAAAACTCACTTGTTTACAATACCAAAACACTCTTTCAGTATCTGCATTTCAAAATGAAATATACACTTTACTTTTGATATTACTTTTCTTGTCATTTGTTAAGTCTCTCTCTCTCTCTCTCTCTCTCTCTCTCTCTCTCTCTCTCTCTCTCTCTCTCTCTCTCTCTCTCTCTCTCTCTCTCTCTCTCTCTCTCTCTCTCTCTCTCTCTCTCTCTCTCTCTCTCTCTCTCTCTCTCTCTCTCTCTATATATATATATATATATATATATATATATATATATATATATATATATATAGTTTGCATACACTCGTTTTTCAACCACTCCAAAAATGTCTTGTTAAAAAACTATAGTTTTGGCAAGTCGGTTGGGACATCTACTATGCGCATGACACAAGTAATCTTTCCAACTACAGTGAGGGAAAAAAGTATTTGATCACCTGCTGATTTTGTACGTTTGCCCACTGACAAAGAAATGATCAGTCTATAATTTTAATGGTAGGTTTATTTGAACAGTGAGAGACAGAATAACAACAAAAGTAAGTAAGTTAGTATTTGACCCCCTCTCAATCAGAAAGATTTCTGGCTCCCAGGTGTCTTTAATACAGGTAACGAGCTGAGATTAGGAGCACACTCTTAAAGGGAGTGCTCCTAATCTCAGCTTGTTACCTGTATAAAAGATACCTGTCCACAGAAGCAATCAATCAATCAGATTCCAAACTCTCCACCATGGTCAAGACCAAAGAGCTCTCCAAGGATGTCAGGGACAAGATTGTAGACCTACACAAGGCTGGAATGGGCTACAAGACCATCGCCAAGCAGCTTGGTGAGAAGGTGACAACAGTTGGTGCGATTATTCGCAAATGGAAGAAACACAAAAGAACTGTCAATCTCCCTCGGCCTGGGGCTCCATGCAAGATCTCACCTCGTGGAGTTGCAGTGATCATGAGAACGGTGAGGAATCAGCCCAGAACTACACGGGAGGATCTTGTCAATGATCTCAAGGCAGCTGGGACCATAGTCACCAAGAAAGCAATTGGTAACACACTACGCCGTGAAGGACTGAAATCCTGCAGTGCCCGCAAGGTCCCCCTGCTCAAGAAAGCACATATACAGGCCCGTCTGAAGTTTGCCAATGAACATCTGAATGATTCAAAGTGTTGTGGTCAGATGAGACCAAAATCGAGGTCTTTGGCATCAACTGAACTCGCCGTGTTTGGAGGAGGAGAAATGCTGCCTATGACCCCAAGAACACCATCCCCACTGTCAAACATGGAGGTGGAAACATTATGCTTTGGGGGTGTTTTTCTGCTAAGGGGACAGGACAACTTCACTGCATCAAAGGGACAATGGACGGGGCTATGTACAGTAAAATCTTGGGTGAGAACCTCCTTCCCTCAGCCAGGGCATTGAAAATGGGTCGTGGATGGGTATTCCAGCATGACAATGACCCAAAACACACGGCCAAGACAACAAAGCAGTGGCTCAAGAAGAAGCACATTAAGATCCTGGAATGGCCTAGCCAGTCTCCAGACCTTAATCCCATAGAAAATCTGTGGAGGGAGCTGAAGGTTCGAGTTACCAAACATCAGCCTCGAAACCTTAATGACTTGGAGAAGATCTGAAAAGAGGAGTGGGACAAAATCCCTCCTGAGATGTGTGCAAACCTGGTGGCCAACTACAAGAAATGTCTGACCTCTGTGATTGCCAACAAGGGTTTTGCCACCAAGTACTAAGTCATGTTTTGCAGAGGGGTCAAATTTATTTCCCTCATTAAAATGCAAATCAATTTATAACATTTTTGACATGCGTTTTTCTGGATTTTGTTGTTGTTATTCTGTCTCTCACTGTTCAAATAAACCTACCATTAAAATTATAGACTGATCATGTCTTTGTCAGTGGGCAAACGTACAAAATCAGCAGGGGATCAAATACTTTGTTCCCTCACTGTATATATATCAATTTCACATACATTTATGTTGGTGTTTTACCCAATAAATTACAGCGAGTTCATATATATAGAGTGTGCAACTCACTTTGTTTTTAGTCAGCACCTCTACACTAAATAATTGTCTCTGGGTGTGTGCCAGCTCATGCTTTTTACTGGAAGGTAAAAGCAAGTCATATTTGGATGTGGCTTTAAATACTTCATCAGTATTCTTTATCAGCCAGTGTGCTTCAATAGGACAGATTGGAAAGAGTCACTCGATGTGTTAACCATTTGGAATTATAGTGTAGTGTACAATGCACTGCTGAAAAAGCTGGGTTGTAGATAACAATATATTCCACTCATTATCTGAATGTCATTGATACTGTAAGCTGATGAATTTCAAGCAGAGAGACGGGCGATGTGGGATGTGAACATCAAGCTAAGTTTAGGGTTAGATTTGAGGCTAGGGTTAGGGTTGAACCGTGATATGGACATCAAACTAGGGTTAGGATTAGGATTAGATTTCAGGCTAGGGTTGAAACCGGGATGTGGACATCAAGCTAGGGTAATGTTTGTGGTTAGGGTCAGGGTTGAACCAGGGTGTGGACCTGAAGCTAGGGTGTACCCTGATCCTAGATCTGTGGTCATCTTTAAGACCTCAAACTGCAAGAGTATGAGCCCCATGAAAAGGATTGATAAACTGCAAGTCAAATTCCTTTTTGATGAAATGTTTAAAATCTAAACAGGGCTGTGACCACAGAGAACATGGATGAAAGCTGGGGATAATTTTTCATCTGGACATTTTGCAGTGGGAAGCGAATATTTGCGTAGCTCCTTGCTATTGTGGCTGTAACTCTTCCCAGATCGCTGGGCAATAACTGATGATCGGCCAAACTGTGGAGACTCTCTCTCTCTCTCTCTCTCTCTCTCTCTCTCTCTCTCTCTCTCTCTCTATCCCTCTCTCTCTCTCTCTCTCTCTCTCTCTCTCTCTCTCTCTCTCTCTCTATCCCTCTCTCTCTCTCTCTCTCTATCCCTCTCTCTCTCTATCCCTCTCTCTCTCTCTCTCTCTCTCTCTCTCTCTCTCTCTCTCTCTCTCTCTCTCTCTCTCTCTCTCTATCCCTCTCTCTCTCTCTCTCTCTCTCTCTCTCTCTCTCTCTCTCTCTCTCTCTCTCTCTCTCTCTCTCTCTCTCTCTATCCCTCTCTCTCTCTATCCCTCTCTCTCTCTCTCTCTCTCTCTCTCTCTCTCTCTCTCTCTCTCTCTCTCTCTCTCTCTATCCCTGTCTCTCTCTCTCTATCCCTCTCTCTCTCTCTCTCTCTCTCTCTCTCTCTCTCTCTCTCTCTCTCTCTCTCTCTCTCTCTCTCTCTCTCTCTCTCTCTCTCTCAGAGTAATGATGTGTTACCCAGCTGACAGGGGGAAAGACCAAACTGGAAACTCCACTAGAGACCAGGCCAGTCAGCCCATATATCAGGGATAACATTTACACACACGCACGCACGCACACACACACACACACACACACACACACACACACACACACACACACACACACACACACACACACACACACACACACACACACACACACACACACACACACACACACACACACAAACACACAGACACTCACCTCGTAACACCTTTCTGCTCCAACATGTCCCTAAAGTGTGTGAGGACAGGATTGGGACAAGCTTTGAGGTGTTACGGAGATTACTGTACACCTCTAACATCAGGTTTCCCCTTGCTCTGCCTCCAGATGACATTCCTAACTGGCCACTCCTATCAAAGACCCACAGCGAATCAGACTGCAGAATTTACATAGCGGTTGACCTGCACGGTACGGACTGTACAAACAGTCGGTGACGTAACCTTAACTCTTAACAGCTGTCTGTCATAGCAAGTGAAGATCGGAATGATCTGTACAGTGTCTTCACATGAATGCATTCCAACAAGGATCTCACCATTGTACATCTGACAGAGCAACTTGATAAGGTAGACATGCTGGGAGAGGTTAATATCATGTGTTCCTGTAAAGCGGTTCTCCACTTACAGACAGACGGGCCTACCACGTATTCAACCAGATGCAGAGCTAACACCAGGCATGAAAACACACACATTTCTCATGTCATGGCTCGTATAAATTGGTTCCAGAAACATCCGAATCAAAATCATTTCTAGCCCCCTGTTGAGTTTTTAAGGGCAAGACATTGGACTCTGTATCATAGGCTAATTTCGGTTCAGAGAATTATGAAACCCTTATTGCCAGTATAAAGCGTAGTTTGCCAGGACTTCAGAGACTATCTGTTGTAGTACCAGTTTCAAGCTTTTAGGCATTAGGCTTGGATGTGAAACTAGGAGAAATAAAGGGGCCGAGCATTTGGAATTTGAGAGCAACGCTACTATTTATTTCTTAAATTGTAGCGGTTTGTGTTTATTTCATGAAGTGTATCATACTTTTTATAATCCGTTTTTTATATGGAACTTAACTTTGCATTGTACTGTGAAACTGCTTGAGGTGTTGAAATCCCATTTGTCAATCAGTCATTATAGCTTTGCCTTTAATCAATCTGTTGTAGTACCAGTTTGTGTTTTATGTTCTTTGATAACATTTTATGTATTTTTTGTTTGCCGTAAAAAAAAAAAGAAGGTTTATTTTAAATGAAGTTGGATTTGATATTGACTCTGTAATTGATGATTGTATGAATACGTTTGAAAAATGGATGAAATGGGTTATAGGCATACTAAATAAATGTTTGGAGTAGATTGCCTGCTGAGGTAACTTACATGTAGACACTCGGAAACAGGCCTTTTTACGCAGTGATACATGCACCAACGAACGCAGACACGCGCACACATGCATACACATGAACGCATGCAAAGAGGCCAGAGGAGGGGGGTTCAGAGAATAAGCATAGGTAGGTGAAGTATGATTCAAAATATCAGTCCCTAATTTGAGTCCCTTGAATGAAAGGCAGGTGGAAAAATAGGGTTGGGAAGAAATTAGAAAAGAGAGGGAAGAGGGGATGGAGAACAGGGGAGGAAAAGCAGAGGAAGGGGGGTATCCCCAAATCAATCAACCAATCAAATGTATTTATGAAGCCCTTTTTACATCAGCAAATGTCACAAAGTGCTATACAGAAACCCAGCCTAAAACCCCAAACATCAAGCAATGCAGATGTAGAATCACGGTGGCTTGGAAAAACTCCCTAGAAAGGCAGAAACCTAGGAAGAAACCCAGAGAGGAACCAGGCTCTGAGGGGTGGTCAGTCCCCTTCTGGCTGTGCCTGGTGAAGATTATAACAGTACATGGCAATTAAGGCCAGATCTTTCTCCAAGATGTTCAAACGTTCATAGATGACCAGCAGGGTCAAATAATAATCACAGTGGTTGTCAGTACATCAGGAGTAAACGTCACTTGGCTTTTCATAGCCGGGCATTTAGAGGTTGAAATAGCAGGTGCGGTAGAGAGAGAGAGTTGAAAACAGAAGGTCTGGGACAAGGTAGCACATCCGGTTAACAGGTCAGGGTTCCATAGCCGCAGGCAGAAAAGTTGAAACTGGAGAGGCAGCACGACCAGGTGGACTGGGGACAGCAAGGAGACATCGGGCCAGGTAGTCCTGAGGCATGGTCCTAGGGCTCAGGTCCTCTGGGAGGGGAGGGAGAGAGAGAGAATTAGAGGGAGCATACATAAATTCACACAGGACACCGGATAAGACAGGAGAATAACACCAGATATAACAGACTGACCCTAGCCCCCCGGCACATAGTCTATTGCAACATAAATACTGGAGGCTGAGACAGGGGGGGTTGGGAGACCCTGTGGCCCCGTCCAATGATACCCCTGGACAGGGCCAACCAGGCAGGATATAACCCCACCCACTTTGCCAAAGCACAGCCCCCACACCACCAGAGGGATATCAACAGACCACCAACCTACTACCCTGAGACAAGGCTGAGTATAGCCCACGAAGATCTCCTCCACTGCACGAGCCCGAGGGGGCGACAAACTGGACAGGAAGATCATGTCAGTGACTCAACCCACTCAAGTGACGCACCCCTCCTAGGGATGGCATGGAAAGCACCAGTAAGCCAGTGACTCAGCCCCCGTAATAGGGTCAGAGGCAGAGAATCCCAATGGAGAGACGGGAACAGACCAGGCAGAGACAGCAAGGGCGGTTTGTCGCTCCAGTGCCTTTCCGTTCACCTTCGCACCCCTGGGCCAGACTACACTCAATCACAGGACCTACTGAAGAAATGAGTCTTCAGTAAAGTCTTAAATGTCGAGACCGAGTCTGCGTCTCTCACATGGATAGGCAGACCATTCCATAAAAATGGAGCTCTATAGGAGAAAGCCCTGCCTCCAGCTGTTTGCTTAGAAATTCAATTCCTGCGTCTTGTGAACGTAGCGTACGTGTAGGTATGTACAGCAGGACCAAATCAGAGAGAAAGGTAGGAGCAAGCCCATGTAATGCTTTGTAGGTTAGCAGTAAAACCTTGAAATCAGCCCTAGCCTTAACAGGAAGCCAGTGTAGAGAGGCTAGCACTGGAGTAATATGATTAAATGTTTTGGTTCTAGTCAAGATTCTAGCAGCCGTGTTTAGCACTAACTGAAGTTTATTTAGTGCTTTATCCGGGTAGCCGGAGAGTAGAGCATAGCAGTAGTCTAATCTAGAAGTGACAAAAGCATGGATTAGCTTTTCTGCGTCATTTATGGACAAAAAGTTTCAGATTTTTGCAATGTTACGAAGATGGAAAAAAGCTGTCCTTTAAATATTATTGATATGTTCGTCAAAAGAGAGATCAGGGTCCAGAGTAAAGCCGAGGTCCTTCACAGTTTTTTTTGAGACGACTGTACAATCATCAACATTAATTGTCAGATCCAACAGAAGATCTCTTTGTTTCTTGGGACCTAGAACTAGCATCTCTGTTTTTTCAGTCCGAGTTTAAAAGTAAAACATGTGCCGCCATCCACTTCCTTATGTCTGAAACACAGGCTTCCAGGGTAGGTAAATATGGGGCTTCACCATGTTTCAACGAAATGTACAGCTGTGTGTCGTCCGCATAGCAATGAAAGTTAACATTGTGTTTCCCAATGGAAGAGGTAAAATATTTAGTGAAAACAATAGTGGTTCTAAAATGGAACCTTGAGGAACACAGAAACGTACAATTGATTTGTCAGAGGACAAACCATCCACAGAGACGCACTGATATATTTCCGACAGAAAAGGTCTAAACCAGGCAAGAACTTGTCCGTGTAGACCAATTAAGGTTTCCAATCTCTCCAAAAGAATGTGGTGATCGATGGTGTCAAAAGCAGCACTAAGGTCTAGGAGCAAGAGGACAGATGCAGAGCCTTGGTATGACACCATTAAAAGGTCATTTTACCACCTTCACGAGTGCAGTCTCAGTGCTATGATGGGGTCTAAAACCAGACTGAAGCATTTCGTGTACATTATTTGTCTTCAGGAAGGCAGTGAGTTGCTGCGCCACAGCTTTTTCTAAACATTTCGAGATGAATGGGAGATTCGATATAGGCCGATAGTTTTGTACATTTTCTGGGTCAGTGTTTGGCTTTTACAAGAGAGGCTGTATTACTGCCACTTTTAGTGAGTTTGGTAAACATCCAGTGGATAGGGAGCCATTTATTATGTTCAACATAGGAGGACCAAGCACAGGAAGTAGCTCTTTCAGTAGTTTAGTTGGAATAGGGTCCAGTATGCAGCTTGAAGGTTTAGAGGCCATGACTATTTTCATGAATGTGTCAAGAGATATGGGATTAACAAACTTGAGTGTCTCCATTGATCCTAGCTCCTGGCAGTTTTGTGCAGACTCAGGACAGCTGAGCTTTGGAGAAATACGTAGATTCAAAGAGGAGTCCGTAATTTGCTTTCTAATAATCATGATCTTTTCTTCGAAGATGTTCATGAATTCATCACTGCTGAAGTGAAAGGCATCCTCTCTTGGGGAATGCTGCTTTTTAGTTAGCTTTGCTACAGTATCAAATAGAAATGTTGGATTGTTCTTATTCTCCTCAATTAGGTTGGAAAAATAGGCTGATCGAGCAGCAGTGAGGGCTCTTCGATATTGCACTGTACTTTCTTTCCAAGCTAGTAGGAAGACTTCCAGTTTGGTGGAGCGTCATTTCCCTTCCAATTTTCTGGAAGCTTGGAAGCTTGCTTCAGGGCTCGGTTATTTTCTGTATACCAGGGAGCTAGTTGCTTGTGATAAATGTTTTTAGTTTTTAGGTGTGAGACTGCATCTAGGGTATTACGTAAGGTTAACTTTAGATCCTCAGTTAGTTCATTAACTGATGTTTGTACTCCAACGTCCTTGAGTAGGTGGAGGGAGTCTGGAAGGGCCTCTAGGAATCTTTGGGTTGTCAGAGAATTTATAGCACAGCTTTTGATGGTCCTTGGTTGGGGTCTGAGCAGATTATTTGTTGCAATTGAAAATGTAATACGATGGTGATCCGATAGTCCAGGGTTATGAGGAAAAACATTTAGATCCACAATATTTATTCCATGGGACAAAACTAGATCCCCAGGGTATGACTGTGGCAATGAGTAGGTCCGGAGACATGTTGGACAAAATCCTGAGTTGATGATGGCTCTGAAAGCCTTTTGGAGTGGGTCTGTGGACTTTTCCATGTGATTATTAAAGTCACCAAAAATTTGAATATTATCTGCCATGACTACAAGGTCCGATAGGAATTCAGGGAACAGTGAGGAACTCTGTATATGGCCCAGGAGGCCTGTGTCACGATCGTCTGAAGGAGGAGACCAATGCGCAGCGTTGCGAGTGAACATGATGACTTTATTAACTTAAAGCAACCACGAAGAAAACAACAAATGACGATCCGTGAAGTTCTATACTGAATACTACTAACAGCAACAAAGAAACAATAACCCACAACACAAAGTGAACTCACACAGTATAAATATGGCTCCCAATCAGAGATAACGAGCCGACAGCTGACACTCGTTACCTCCGATTGGGAGTCATCCGACTAATCAAGAACAATTAACCAAACATAGAAAATGCACAACCAGAAATCCCCAACATAGAAATACACCCAAACAATGAAACTAAACAACCCTGGCTCAAATATCAAGGTCCGTGGAGCCAGAGTGTCACATTACCCCCCCCTAAAGGTGCGACCTCCGGGCGCACCAGCCTACAGTCTCGGGGAGGGTCTGGGTGGGCGTCTGTCCCTGGTGGCGGCTCTGGCCCCGGTCGTGATCCCCACCCCACCACAGTCACAGCCTGCTTCGGTAGCCTCCCAATGACCACCCTCCACCTAACCCCACCTGGACTAAGGGGCAACCCCGGACTAAGGGGCAGCACCGGGCTAAGGGGCAGTACCTGACTAGATGGCGGATCCTGGCTGGCTGGCTCTGGCGGATCCTGGCGGGACGGCTCTGGCTGATCCTGGCGGGACGGCTCTGGCGGATCCTGGCGGGACGGCTCTGGCGGATCCAGGCTGGACGGCTCTGGCGGATCCTGGCTGGACGGCTCTGGCGGATCCTGGCTGGACGGCTCTGGCGGCTCATGGCTGGCTGACGGATCTGGCTGCTCATGGCTGGCTGACGGATCTGGCTGCTCATGGCTGGCTGACGGATCTGGCTGCTCATGGCTGGCTGACGGGTCTGGCTGCTCATGGCTGGCTGACGGATCTGGCTGCTCATGGCTGGCTGACGGATCTGGCTGCTCATGCGCTGGCTGACGGATCTGGCTGCTCGTGGCTGGCTGACGGATCTGGCTGCTCATGGCTGGCTGACGGATCTGGCTGCTCGTGGCTGGCTGACGGATCTGGCTGCTCATGGCTGGCTGACGGATCTGGCTGCTCGCGGCTGGCTGACGGGTCTGGCTGCTCGTGGCTGGCTGACGGGTCTGGCTGCTCATGGCTGGCTGACGGATCTGGCTGCTCATGGCTGGCTGACGGATCTGGCTGCTCATGGCTGGCTGACGGATCTGGCTGCTCATGGCTGGCTGACGGGTCTGGCTGCTCGTGGCTGGCTGACGGATCTGGCTGCTCGTGGCTGGCTGACGGATCTGGCTGCTCATGGCTGGCTGACGGGTCTGGCTGCTCATGGCTGGCTGACGGGTCTGGCTGCTCATGGCTGGCTGACGGATCTGGTTGCTCATGGCTGGCTGACGGATCTGGCTGCTCATGGCTGGCTGAAGGCTCTGGCTGATCCTGTCTGGCGGAGAGCTCTAGCGGCTCCGGTCTGGCGGACGGCTCTGAAGGCTCATGGCAGACGGGCGGCTTTGCAGGCTCAGTACAGACGGGCAGTTCAGACGGCGTTGGGCAGCCGGGCAGTTCAGACGGCGTTGGGCAGACGGGCAGTTCAGACGGCGTTGGGCAGCCGGGCAGTTCAGGCGCCGTTGGGCAGACGGGCAGTTCAGACGGCGTTGGGCAGACGGGCAGTTCAGACGGCGTTGGGCAGACGGGCAGTTCAGGCGCCCCGTTGGGCAGACGGCCAGTTCAGGCCGGCTAGCGACGCACATCGTGGACCTGGTGCGTGGAGTAGGAACAGGCCGGACCGTACCGGGAACACCCACCACTGGCCTTAACTGGGGATCAAGAACGGACCGGACCAGACTGGGAACACACTTCAGTCTCTCATGCCGTGCCACAACAACTTCCCTCCCTCTACTCGCCAATGGCTCCCGTAATCCGATAGCCTTCTCTCCTTTTCTCCCTGTGGCAGCCTCCTGCTGCCCAGGCGCCCAAGCCATGTGCCCCCCCCAAAAAAATTTTTGGGGAGTAACCACGGGCTTCCAGCCTCGACTCCGCGCTTCCTCTTCATACCACCTCCTCTCGGCTGCAGCTGCCTCCAGCTCTTCACGAGGGCGGTGATATTCCTCCTCAGACCACCTCCTCTCGGCTGCAGCTGCCTCCAGCTCTTCACGAGGGCGATGATGTTCCTCCGGTTGTGCCCAAGGACCCTTTCCAGCCCGAATCTCCTCCCATGTCCAAAAGTCCTTAGGAGGCATCCATAACTCCTGTGTCCAGACCCCTTGCTCCTGGACGCGCTGCTTGGTCCTTTTTTGGTGGGTTATTCTGTCACGATCGTCTGAAGGAGGAGACCAATGCGCAGCGTTGCGAGTGAACATGATGACTTTATTAACTTAAAGCAACCACGAAGAAAACAACAAATGACGATCCGTGAAGTTCTATACTGAATACTACTAACAGCAACAAAGAAACAATAACCCACAACACAAAGTGAACTCACACAGTATAAATATGGCTCCCAATCAGAGATAACGAGCCGACAGCTGACACTCGTTACCTCCGATTGGGAGTCATCCGACTAATCAAGAACAATTAACCAAACATAGAAAATGCACAACCAGAAATCCCCAACATAGAAATACACCCAAACAATGAAACTAAACAACCCTGGCTCAAATATCAAGGTCCGTGGAGCCAGAGTGTCACAGCCTGTAAACAGTAGCAATAAAAAGTGATTGAATAGGCTGCATAGATTTCATAACTAGAAGCTCAAAAGACGAAAATGCAGTCATTTTTGGGGGGGTACATTTATATTTGCTATCGGAAATGTTAGCAACACCTCCACCTCCGGGGACTGTGCGAGGGGATTTATACTTCTATCTGTACTTCTGGTGGCAGAGACGCTGTTTCATCCTTTCCTACACTTGCATTGCCCTTGCCTAACGATTGCGTCTGAAGCTGGGCTTGCAGCATGGCTCTCCTCACCATAAGGCGATAGTTCTCCTGTATATTATGAATACAAAGACTGCAATTAGATGGCATAGTGTTAATGTTCCTACTGAGCTTTGGCTGGTGGAGGTCCTGTAGAACCATGTCCAGATAAAGCGTCCGGGGTGAAAAAGTTGAACGGTTTGGCAGGTAGCCAAGCAGCAACAAGCAGCACAGAGACAGGTGACACGCTAGAAACGCACAACCACTTCCAGGCACAGACACACACTCTCTCCCCACTCTCTCCCCACTCCCACCCCACTCTCTCCCCACTCCCACCCCACTCTCTCCCCACTCTCTCCCCACTCTCTCCCCCACTCTCTCCCCACTCCCACCCCACTCTCTCCCCCACCTCTCCTCTCTCCCCACTCTCTCCCCACTCCCTCCCCACTCCCACCCCACTCTCTCCCCCTCACTCCCACCCCACTCTCTCCCCACTCTCTCCCCACTCCCTCCCCACTCCCACCCCACTCTCTCCCCCACTCTCTCCCCACTCCCCACTCCCACTCTCTCCCCACTCCCACCCCACTCTCTCCCCCACTCTCTCTCCCCACTCTCTCCCCACTCTCTCCCCACTCCCACCCCCACTCTCTCCCCACTCTCTCCCCACTCTCTCCCCACTCTCTCCCCACTCTCTCCCCACTCTCTCCCCACTCCCACCCCACTCTCTCCCCACTCCCACCCCACTCTCTCCCCACTCCCACCCCACTCTCTCCCCACTCTCTCCCCACTCTCTCCCCACTCTCTCCCAACTACGCCCACTCCCACCCCACTCTCTCCCCACTCCCTCCCCACTCCCACCCAGTGTCCACACCCTCTAAAACTTTTCCATCATCCGAATAGTTTGAAACACTCTCGCTCCTCCGTAACAGGAATGGAAGTATTGATCTCCCTCTCCTCTGCTAACTAGAAGACATGAATCATTTATTTAATCTTCATTTAGAACACAACTTCTGCTACTGATGCCCCTGATGGAAAAGCAGGCGCCCTGTCAAACTGAATGTGTGTGTGTGTGCGCGTGTGTGTGTGTGTGTGTGTGTGTGTGTGTGTGTGTGTGTGTGTGTGTGTGTGTGTGTGTGTGTGTGTGTGTGTGTGTGTGTGTGTGTGTTGTTCAAGGCATAATTATGGAGATTGGGTGTTCAATCACAGGAATAAATATTCATTTATGTTCTTTTTGATTTTGATGATATGAGTGCTGATGTGAGACACTATGTTGGAACAGACTTCTGTTGAGAGAAGCATGCCAGAGTTTTTCAGACTTTTGAGAATAAAGTCACTTTCTTTCTTGTGCTGCTGTATGCTGGTCCCGTCATGTACACTTTTAGAAAAAAAAAAGGTGCTATCTAGAACCTTAAGGGGTTCTCTGGCTGTCCCCATAGGGGAACGCTTTGAAGAACCCTTTTTGGTTCAAGGTAGAACCCATTTCGGTTCCATGTACTGTAGGGTTTCAAAACAGTTCTTCGGCTGTCTCCATAGAATAACTCTTTTTAGTTCCAGGTAGAACCTTCTTGGTTCAATGTATAACCCTTTTGGGTTCCATGTAGAACCCTCTGTGGAAAGAGTGTAGAACGTGTGTGTGTGGTTGTCAGGTGGATGTTTACAGGTCATAGACTCTTTGCTCTCATTTGGGGGGTAGCAGCAGTGTCTCGACTCTCCTTCCTGTTTCCTCCCCTTCTCCTCCCCCTCTCCTTCCTCTCATGTCTCCCTCACAGGAACGGGTAATGCCTGCTTAGGTCAGAGGTCAGATGCACCGTGCACCCCTCCTCCTCCCTCCGCTCCCTCACACCACGTCCCACCCTCAGCTGTCAGAAGTAACAATGTCATGTCGACCTAAAAAGGGACTGGGGGTCTGAGAGCTGAAATGGAACGGATCTGTCTCCAGTCTTCCAGATAGCTGTCTGCTCAACCTGGTCTCAGAGCATTTAGTATTATTCTGTACATAAATACGAGACCCTCCATTTTGTATGATATGTTACATTTCGCATGGTGTGTATTCATTTGTGGATGTCCATCACCCATTTCGTATGATATGTTACGAATCACAATGTGTATTATATGTTACAAATTTGTAAAACGTACAATATGTTACGGATTTGCAAAAAGTGTTATATATTACGAATTTGCAAAACGTACAATATGTTACGAATTAGCTAAACGTATGATATATTATGAATTCTAGCTAGGTGGCTAACGTTAGGATTAGGCTATGGGTTAAGGTTAGGGTTAGGGTTAGGGGAAGGGTTAGCTAAAAGGGTTAAGGTTAGATTTAGGGGAAGGGTTAACTAACATGCTAAGTAGTTGCAAAGTACTGTAGATGAAAAGTAGTAAGCAGTTGAAGTGTTGCTAATTAGCTAAAATGCTAATGTTGTCCATGATAAGATCAAACGTGCAACCTCTGGGTTGCTAGACATTCACCTTAAACGCCCACCTATACACCCTGACCAATCACCCTACTTTCGTTTTTGCTCTAAGTAACCATCTATCTGTCGTATGTAACCATACCAAACATAACATACCATATCATACTAAATGGAGTGTCTCGAATTTACATACAGAATAATACAAAATGCTCTGAGACCAGGCTGGTCTGCTGGACAAAAATGGAAAAAACTGAGATGGAAAAAAGTTACCTGACAAGGTTTAAAGACCCACCACAGTTTTGTCAGATGAAGAAAATGGAGAGGGAAAAAAAAACGATAACAGAGAGGTTGGTGATAAAAGGAAGGTGTTGAAAAGATAGAGGGAGTAATTTAGGGGAAAAGAGAGAGAGTGAAACAAAGATAAAGATAATGTTGTGAAATCCATAGATTAGGGCCTAATGCATTTTTTTCAATTGACTGATTTCGTTAAATGAACTGTAACTGAAATTGGTGCGTGTTGGGTTTATATTTTTGTTCAGTGTATATTTAAAGATTACTGCTATTAGTCCATAGAAATGCATTGAATAACACAGTCACACATGGCAAAACAGTCAAAAAATGTATCAAAAGGAAGTATGGTTTAAGGTTTCTGAAATGCATCTGAGCGATATAGGAAAGCATCAGGAACAAGCCCCCCCCAATTTTTCTTTACATGTAAACCTGGTCCCAGAAAATTCATTTTCATATTT
The DNA here is from genome assembly GCF_020615455.1 of Coregonus clupeaformis. Classification (NCBI taxonomy): domain Eukaryota; kingdom Metazoa; phylum Chordata; class Actinopteri; order Salmoniformes; family Salmonidae; genus Coregonus; species Coregonus clupeaformis. The sequence continues at coordinate 9,812,459 of NC_059192.1, forward strand.
TTTTTACCGGTCGGTACCGGGTTACCTTGAGACGAGTCTCATGAAGCTTGTGGGCATCGTATATTAAAATGGAGTGTGTTCATGAGATTGTCAGCTTTCATTTTAGTTTGTAGCTCAAACCGTTTGAACTTGACAGAAGTTTTCTCTGAGAAGGCCTGTTCGGGTTCAGACGTTGGCGTCAGCGACTTGAGACGAGTCCCGTGAGCTTGTGGATGTCGTAGAGGAAAACGGAGAACACATTCGTGTTCTTCAGAGTCTCAGCTTTCTAGAACTGTAAATAGTTTCTGGCCGTTCAGACACTACATATAACTTTTTGTAGACCGATTTTCGGTATGTGTTCTGGTCTGACAAACACCGCTGTAGCTCTGCCACCTTTCACCGCAGATGTGGAAGGCCGACATTGATGGATGCGATAGATTGAGACACAGCCTACGCAAAAAACAAAGTCTCTAGCTTAAACAGAGATTTTGATGGCGATTTCCGCGTGACATCGACCTTAGGGGGTTAATGGGTGTGGGCGGTAGCGGCAGGTTATTTTCTCAGCGGTGGCATGATATTAGATTAGGTTAGTGTGATGAGATCAAGATAGTGCACTAGGGTAATAGAGTAGAGAAACCTTCTCTATTTGGTGAGATTGAATTAGAGTGCAGAGTGGAATTCTACATTCTTCCACAGAAACTCCTAGCAAGACTGGTTGGTGGTGAATAACTCAGATCCGATGAATACAGTGAATGCAGACACCCTTTCTGGCCTTGACAACACAATTTTTTTACCTTGACAACACAATCACACAAAGTTGATAGCATGGCACTAGCAGAAAAGGTTTGGGTGAAAAAAAGAGTACTTTTTCCAGTTAGGTTTCCATCCAATTGGCGACAGATTTTAATGAGAATATTCAAAATTCCACATTTAAAAAAATATATGCGTTTTTTCCCCACCTGTTGTGTGTTTCCACCAAATTGCTAAAAATCAGTGCGTGATTGTACCGAATAAAAATCTAAAGTTCCATTTGTTTCCATCGCATTTTCAACTCTACCGATAGTTTTGTCACAAAAACTGTTGCATTAAATAGCAAATGTGCCCACTCTGGCTCTGGCCAACAGCTCCAAGATACAGTGCGGGAGGCTGTATGTGTTGGCTATTCTACATGATGACATTATTATGGATAAGAGCAAGAATATTTTAATTTGTCAAATGGCAGTCAAGCATGTCACCAGAATCAGACCCTCAATATTTATTGGAAAGGAGCTTCAAGATTACCGTGCACTTTCACCACCCCTGTGAAGTTCATCATAACTTATTTCATTTGTAGACTAATAAACTGCATCGTAGTGGGAGGATCACATACCATATCACCGCGCGACTCCAAGTTTACTTCGATATGATGGTTATTATATAAATATTTGAACATAAAGGTTTCTCACATAATACATTTTAGCGAGACAAAAAGATCCCACCATGTCGAACGAACAAATTATATGTTGGCGTTTATACAATTGTACCGAAATGTCCTGTTTCCATCACAGCCGTCATGATTTTTTAAAATACGGTATGACTTTACTCGCATAAAAACAGTGGATGAAAAGGTTGTTACTGACAGAGAAAATGGATTCTAGCTACTGGCTATGCTACTGGCTATGCAGGAATATTTCAAAAACGTTGTAAAGCCGAAAAGGAACCAGGTAAGTTAGGTTAAGTTCAACTGAAGAGAAAAGTTCACAAGGTAAGTACCATGCAAGGTAAGTTCAGCCCTATTACTAACAAGGTGCCATGTCGATGCCACAGAACCAATGCTAATTTAGGATTCTAGATATTCACTTCTCTCTCTCTCACTCTCTATCTCTCTCTCTCTCTCTCTCTCACTCTCTCTATCACTCTCCAACTCTCTCACTCAATCTTGCATGGGGCTGGTAAATCATTCATTGCCTTTCATTCAAACACTCCTCACATGGCAGCCATCATGTCAAAGTAAAGTAGATCTTAGAAGGCCATTCTCTCCTGGGTGTGTGTTGTAGACAGGTCACTCTATAACACAACACACAGCACAGTATGAAAATGTATGCACTCACTATGCACTCACTATGCACTCACTAACCGTAAGTCGCTCTGGATAAGAGCGGCTGCTAAATTTGTTGGCGAGTGGATAATCCGCCTTTACCATCCGTCCTACTGGCGAACGTGCAATCACTGGACAATAAACTGGATGAGCTCGAGTCAATCCTACCAACGGGACATTAAAAACTGTAATATCTTATGTTTCACTGAGTCGTGGCTGAACAAGGACGTGGATAATATACAGTTGGCTGGGTTTCCGTGCATCGGCAAGACAGAACAGCAACCTCCGGTAAGACGAGGGGTGATGATCTGTGTCTATTTGTCAACAACAGCTGGTGCACGATCTCTAACATTAAGGAAGTCTCAAGGTCTTGCTCGCCTGAGGTAGAGTACATCATGATAAGCTGCATCGCAGTGCTAGCTGTGCCACTAGAGATCCTGGTTCGAATCCAGGCTCTGTCATAGCCGGCCGCGACCGGGAGACCCATGGGGCGGCGCACAATTGGCCCAGCGTCGTCCAGTGTAAGGGAGGGACTGGCCGGCAGGGATGTAGCTCAGTTGGTAGAGCATGGCGTTTGCAACGCCAGGGTTGTGGGTTCGATTCCCACGGGGGGTATGATTTTTTTTTAAATAATGTATGCACTCACTAACTGTAAGTCGCTCTGGATAAGAGCGTCTGCTAAATGACTAAAATGTAAAAAATGTAAATGTATTATCAACAGTAAAATTCTGTGAAACGTTTTACTGTGACATACTTTAAAATGATGGTGCATTGTGAGAAAATGTTGTGGGCGCAGAAATAATTACTGTATTTCGAATGGTACTTTAATTTCATCCCACAGAATATATCACCATACTGCATTTTTGGAGCGCCAAAAACCCTTTGACCTCTAGTGGGTGCATGGTATTGTTGTTCCTGGCTCATTAACGTATTTTGAGGCGTGCCTTGTAAGAGGCTATATGTGTTGTACCTGTTAGTAAGAGTGCTGGATTTATAGCTGGATTTATCTCCCCAGAGATCACTGAATAAAAATTCTGATTGGATCTTTTTTTCTCCTCAGTTTTAACCCTTTCCTTTCCAACACAAACTGAAAATATTAAATCGACATTTATATTTAAAAAATACAATTTCTTTGTAAATCCTTGGGCCTTCTCTGGAGGCGTAGAATGACTCCCCACAAATGAAATACAGTAACTTACTTACCACTAGCTGCAAGTAATGAATGGCACCGGAGGGGATGTCTGCTGTTTTATGGGCTCCTAACCAATCATGCTATTTTGTGTGTTTTTTCGCTTTGTTTGTAACTTTTTTTGTACATAATTTCTGCCACAATCTCCTATGACCGAAAAGAGCTTCTGGACATCAGAGCAGCCATTACTCACCTAGGACTGGACAAATATTTTTTATTTAACTAATCGGAGGCAAAAGACTTACAGCTCCTCCCGGACCAGGCCCAAATCCACGTAATTTTTAAAACATTTTTATTCATTTAGCAGACGCTCTTATCCAGAGAAACTTACAGTTAGTGAGCGCATACATTTCCATACTGGCCTCCCGTGGGAAAGAAACCCATAACCCTGGCATTGCAAGCGCCATGCTCTACCTACTGAGCTACAGGCGACTATGAAGAGGAGACGCCGATACAGGGGGCTCAGATCCGGGTGCTTGGGGAGAATTTGTTGGCGAGTGGATAATCCGCCTTTACCATCCGTCCTACTGGTGAACGTGCAATCACTGGACAAAAACTGTAATATCTTATGTTTCACTGAGTCGTGGCTGAACAAGGGCATGGATAATATACAGTTGGCTGGGTTTTCCATGCATCAGCAAGACAGAACGGCAACCTCCGGTAAGACGAGGGGTGGTGATCTGTGTCTATTTGTCAACAACAGCTGGTGCGCGATCTCTAACATTAAGGAAGTCTCAAGGTTTTGCTCGCCTGAGGTAGAGTACATCATGATAAGCTGTAGACCAAACTATTTACCAAGACAGTTTTCATCTATATTTTTCATAGATGTCTATTTACCACCACAAACGGATGCAGGCACTAAGACTGCACTCAAAAAGCTGTATAAGGTAATAATCAAACAAGATCATTCTCATCCAGAAGCGGCGCTCCTAGTGGGCTGGGACTTTAATGCAGGAAATCTTTTATCCATTGTACCTAATTTCTACCAGCATGTCACGTGCAACCAGAGGAAATTAACCTCTAGATTACCTTTACTCCACACATAGAGACGTGCACAAAGCTCTCCCTCGCCCTCCATTTGGCAAATCTGACCATAATTCTATCCTCCTGATTCCAGCTTACAAGAAAAAACTCAAGCAGGAAGTACCAGTGACTCGCTCAATTTGGAAATGGTCTGATGACGCGGAACACTGACATGTTCAACCTCTCCCTGACCCAGTCTGTAATGCCTACATGTTTCAAGCAGACCACCATAGTCCCTGTGCCCAAGAACGCCAAGGTAACCTGCCTAAATAACTACCGCACTGTAGCACTCACGTCTGTAGCCATGAAGTGCTTTGAATGGCTGGTCATGGCTCACATCAACACCATCATCCCAGAAACCCTAGACCCACTACAATTCACATACAGCCCCAAAAGATTCACAGATCATTCAATCTCCATTGCACTCCACACTGCCCTTTCCCAACTGGACAAAAGGAACACCTAATTCAGAATGCTGTTCGTTGACTACAGTTTAGCGTTCAACAGCATAGTGCCCTCAAAGCTCATCACTAAGGACCCTGGGACTAAACACGTCCCTCTGCAACTGGTTCCTGGAATTCCTGACGGGCCGCCCCCAGGTGGTAAGGGTAGGTAACAACACATCTGCCACGCTGATCCTCAACACGGGGCCCCTCGGTGGTGCATGCTTAGTCCCTCCTGTACTCCCTGTTCACCCACGACTGTGTGGCCACGCACAACTCCAACACACAACTCCAACACCATCATTAAGTTTGCCGACGACACAACGGTGGTTGGCCTGATTACCAACAACAATGAGACAGCCTACAGAGAGGCGGTCAGAGACCTGGCAGTGTGGTGCCAGGATAACAACCTGTCCCTCAACGTGAGCAAGACAAATGAGCTGATCGTGGACTACAGGAAAAGGGAAGCCGAGCACGCCCCCATCCACATCGACAGGGCTGTAGTGGAGTGGGTCGAGAGCTTCAAGTTCCTTGGTGTCCACATCACTAACAAACTATCATGGTCCAAACACACCAAGACAGTCGTAAAGAGGCCACGACAATGCCTATTTCCTCTCAGGACACTGAAAAGATTTGGCATGGGTCTTCAGATCCTCAAAAAGTTCTACAGCTGCACCATCGAGAGCATCCTGGTTGCATCACCGGTTGGTATGGCAACTGCTCGGCATCCAACTGCAAGGCACTACAGAGGGTAGTGCATACGGACAAGTACATCACTGGGGCCAAGCTTCCTGCTATCCAGGACCTATATACCAGGCGGTGTCAGAGGAAGGCCCTAAAAATTGTCAAAGACTCCAGCAACCCTTGTCATTGACTGTTCTCTCTGCTACTGCACGGAAAGCGGTACCAGAGAGCAAAGTCTAGGTCCAAAAGGCTCCTTAACAGCTTCTACCCCCAAGCCATTAGACTGCTAAGCAGTTCATCAAATGGCTACATGGACTATTTGCATTGTCGCCCCAGCCCAATTACCTCGACTAACCTGTACCCCCACACATTGACCCGGTACCCCCTGTATTTAGCCTCACCATTGTTATTTTATACTTTTTTTAGCAATCATTTTCTTACTTACTGTATTCGCCGCATGTGACAAATACAATTTGGCTTGAAGTTGCTGTCAAATTCACAGCAACCCCTTTACAGTGTGAGTGATGAGAGGGGTAAATCACCAAGACATATTCATATGCTCATATGGCCAGTCTCTTGTTCATGGCAAATTGCCTTCGAACCACACCTGCAAGCTCTGCCTGAACACACACGAATACCTGCTCACTCACATGCACGTGCACCTACGTAGACACATACAGCACACACCGACATAAACACACACACACAGACATGCACACACACACAAATATGCACAAACACATGCGCTGACACAAATGCTCACACACACACTCACACACACACTTTAAATCGGTTATAGTTTTGATGTCTTGCCAGGTCAGCAAGCCCTTCGTCTTAACCCCCCCCCCAAGGCACCTAAAATGGGAATCCTCTGAAAGAAATAAAGTAATTTGTGTTTTTTGCAGGGAGAGAGAAAATGTTTTCCCACCAGATCAGGCTGAGCTGAAAGCAACAAGGACACCAGCGCTTGATGTACAGTGCCAGGTTGTCAATACTGCTGCCCTGAGGGAGACAACAATCCCTATAATCACTCTTCCTTTTGCTGCCATAGAGAGTGGACACCTTTTAACCTTTAATGTGACTCGTTTCAGGAAGCTAGGCGTATGTCGCACGTCACTACTTCACAGGAGAGCCATTTGAACGTAAACATTTATTTTTTATCTAAATGCATTGTTTTGGCAGAAATGCCTTCTGGAACATGTGAACTTTCATGTGCCTTAATAACAAAATTGTATTTCATCTGTAAATACGAAGAAAATTGTTAAATTATGAGCCACGTAAAAAGACAGGAACATTCCCACTAGCCATGATTGGCTGATAATGGATGGACTGGACATGCCGGGAGATGAGTTTGGATTGGTCTGCCATGTAGCATGCTTCTGTCTATAACGTGAGCTGTTCAGTATGTGTTGATAGTCAAGAAGAGGGCACGACAATGCCTATTCCCTCTCAGGACACTGAAAAGATTTGGCATGGGTCTTCAGATCCTCAAAATGTTTTACAGCTGCATCATTGAGAGCATCCTGACTGATTGCATCACCGGTGGGTATGGCAACTGCTCGGCATCCAACCGCAAGTAACCCTTTCACTGTACCGTTTACACCTTCTGTATCCTGTGCATGTGACAAATAAACATAGATTTTATTTGATATAGTGTGTGTTTACCAGAGATGGTAATGTGAAGAACAACATGACTTGCACCAGTCAGATTAGGATATAGTCCAAGGTCTAGATAAAGTTGTTCCTTATTGTAGGCTACTACTTTTACAACTTATAGTCTTGAAATATTTGGTTGTATACTACACTTCTCGCTCTGTTTAGCACATGGCCTCACATGTGAATCCTTAAAGAGATGGGTGGGGCTAAGGCTTAAGAGGGTGTGAACGATGCTGAATGGGTGTATACAAAGAAGAGCTCTCCAGTAGGTATCCCAAAACATTCAAGGGCCATTTCCTCAAAAGTGGGGTTACAAGTTTATCAACTTTCAAAGCAGAATTATTTTTCCATTGTTCCTCAACTGCACTGTATGATATACCATTTTCTAGCTCTGAGTCTCTACTTTTATCCAATGTAAAAAACACCATTGCAAATGTTGCTACATAAGACAGAATCGACGCGGTCGGTCACATGTGGATCTGGCAGGCAGGCACCAAAGACAGAATGGATCTCAGTGTTCCCATGCTGTGGGAGAGTAGTTAGGAGCCAAAGCGTTTGTTGATTTTGCAGTCTAGATGTTGTTGTCTGTTAGAGTAACTTTTGTTTTTGAAAAGTGGAATTTAGGAAATTAGGGCATATAGACACAAACACAGTTACACACAAACACACACACACACAGTCACACACACACACAGTCACACACACACACACACACACACACACAAACAGTCACACACAAACACACACACACACACACACAGTCACACACAAACACACACACACACACAGTCACACACACACACACACACACACACAGTCACACACACATACACACACACACACACACACACAGTCACACACACACACACACAGTCACACACAAACACACACACACACACACAGTCACACACAAACACACACACACACAGTCACACACAAACACACACACACACACACACACAGTCACACACAAACACACACACACACACACAGTCACACACACACACACACACACACACAGTCACACACACACAGTCACACACACACAGTCACACACACACACACACACGCACACAGTCACACACAAACACACACACACACAGTCACACACAAAAAAACACACACACAGTCACACACAAACACACACACACACAGTCACACACAAACACACACACACACACACACACACACACACACACACACACACACACACACACAGTCACACACAAACACACACACACACACACACACACACACAGTCACACACAAACACACACACACACACACAGTCACACACAAACACACACACACACAGTCACACACAAACACATGCGCACACCTGCCAGGTCGCTCAAGATCCACTGCGAAATTAGATGTCTGTTCATGTAAGTGTAGTGGGGTAATATTTTATATTGATGAATTATATATTTACCTCGCATGCAACCCATAATAAGACTAAGCAATTATAATGTTTTTACATTTGACTCCATAAAGACAAAGGATAAACAGGAATATGCAACCAATACTCTTGAAGAGCTACAGGAATAGACTATAAAGGAAGGTCTGAGAATTTTAGATCAAAGGCAAATATTTAACTCAAATTTGAAAATGAATGAATTCACAGTGGTGGAAAAAGTACCCAATTGACATACTTGAGTAAAAGTAAAGATACTGTAATAGAAAATGACTCAAGTAAAAGTCCCCCAGTAAAATACTGCTTGAAATCTAAAAATATTTGTGTTTTCAAATATACTTAAGTAACAAAAATTAAAGTCAAAGTATAAATAATTTCAAATTCTTTATATTATGCAAACCAAACAGCACCATTTTCTGTTTTTTATTTATTTATGGATAGCCAGGGGCACACTCCAACACATAATTTACAAACGAAGCATGTGACTTTAGTGAGTCCGCTAGATCAGAGGCAGTAGGGATGACCAGGGATATTCTCTTGATAAGTGTGTGAATTGGACCATTTTCCTGTCCTGCTAAGTATTCAAAATGTAACTAGTACTTTTGGGTGTCAGAGAAAATGTATGGAGTAAAAATGATTTTCTTTAGGAATGGAGTGAATTAAAAGTAAAAGTTTCAATACCCCCCAAAACTACTTAAGTAGTACTTTAAAGTATTTTTACTTAAGTACTTTACACCACTGTGAATTGCAGCCAGGTCACCCATGATACAAGTCAATATTTAACATCAATCCATGCCTGAAGACATCGGGAGATGACGTTGAAACTGGCACTAGCGGCAACAACAGTAAGCTCTGTTATCTTCAAGTAGGTTTCGGTTTTGTTAGGGTGTAAGCATCTGCCTCTGGTGATAAAGGTTGCATGTTCAAATCTAGCGATAGAAAGTAGTTTTTGAGATTTTTGTTTAAAGCCTATCGCAAACCTTAACCATTACCATTCAGAGTTAATGCCTAAACCTAACCTTAAAAATTCAGAGTTAATGCCTAAACTTAACCTTAAACAATTTGAAATGTGATGTTTGGAACAACATCGAAATTTGACGTTTGAGAAACATGGATGAACGTCTCATTCTGACGTGAGACTGTGGGAGCTAGTTTATGAATTCGCATACAAGGCATAAAGTTCAAGTTACAAAGCATTAATAAGCATTACAAGGCATTATTCTGGGCATGATCAGACAGGGAGAGAGAGGATAGGAATCCAAGAGTCCCTGGGGTGGATAGAGAAAGAAAGAAAGTGTAGCTATCTCACCAGTGCAGGTCATGACCAAAGAAAGAGAGAGAGACAATGAATCTGAGACCCTTTTATAACCAACTGAGTTGTTTGGATTCTAAATCTGAGTTGTTTGGATTCTAAATCTGAGTTGTTTAGATTCTAAGTCTGAGTTTTTTGGATTCTAAATCTGAGTTGTTTAGATTCTAAATCTGAGTTGTTTGGATTCTAAATCTGAGTTGTTGACCAATAGCATTACTGTTGAGTTAACCTCCAATCAGATATTAGACCTACAGGAAGTAAAGAAAACAGAACCTCTGCTACCCAGAGGTGAGACGAGAGGGGGTTGGTGAGATCAACACGAAGGAGGCTGAATTCCTGAGAAGACAATAAAACCTTCTGCATAAAGTGTTGAGAAGAGTCACTTCGGGGGCTGGGCCGTCCTACATAAGCACGACGTACGGAGATGACAGCCACTAGGGGCAACGGTGAGTACTATTACCTTCAAGTAGGCTTGGGTTTAGCTACGCTTGGGTTTTGCTTTAGCCGCGAGCACCGGCTCCGACGGTCACGTGTTCAATCCCAGTGCTAGGTACTGTGCCAGGTATCGATAGGCCTACGTAGTGTATATTACAGTACCAGTCAAAAGTTTGGACACAACTACTCATTCAAGGGTTTTTTCTTTATTTTTACTATTGTATTAAACAAATCAAAATATATTTTATATTTCAGAATCTTCAAAGTAGCCACCCTTTGCCTTGATGACAGCTTTGCACAGTCTTGGTAGGTGTGTCCAAACTTTTGACTGGTACTGTATATCCCAAACCTTAACCTTTATCTTAACCACTTGAAATTAATGCCTAAACTTAACCGTGGAGTTGTTTTGTTTGAACCCTATCCCAAACCTTAACTCTTTCCTTAACCATTCAGAATTAATTTGACATTTTTGGGTTTGGACGTCTGATTCTGCAGTGAGACTGTGAAAACTTGTTGGCACAGACACACACATGCACACACACTTGCACACACTTGCACACACTTGCACACAGACAGAAACGTTACACACACGTTACACACAAATGTTACACACTCCTCTACTATTTCCAATAGCTGTTGGTGTCATGATTCCTCTGTTGACACAGATATAATCATGAAGATTTTTTTATCTGTGGTTCCTGTCGTTTTCTGTCTAAGTGCTGCAGAGATTCCTTCTGTGTGACCAAAATTGTCGGTTTTAGGAACAAACTAAATGAATCGACAATAAACTGAGAACGGGATACATCTCTCTGAATATAAATATATCTAAACACATTTCTATATTGTATGAAGGGTGAAAATGAGCTATCGAGCAGAGTCAGTTGTTGTTAGTGACAGTGTCTGTGTAGGAGACTCAGTTGAGCGGATCTCTCTGTGTGTGTGTTGCTATTCTTCCCCAGGACCACGATCTGCTCAACATCTTTTAGGAGTCTGGAATTCTGGCTGTCAATTCATTTGTTCTGATCCCTACTGGAATTCTGACCCTCCCATAAGCTTTACATTAGCATAGGTGTATTTCTTGGCCAGTTAGTTCACCCAAATTACAATGACATTGGTTTCCTTGCCCTGTAAGCCAGTCTATGGACAAGGTATGACAACAACGTGCTTTGGTTTGGTTTCCCTTGCACTGTTGTCAAATGGTAGCGTTTTGGCATTTGTGGCACAAGTCTCATTCAAGTCATTTGACCGATATTGGCATTTGTCGCACATCAGTATGAAAAATGTATGCACTCACTAACTGTAAGTCGCTCTGGACAAGAGCGTCTGCTAAATTACTAAAACGTAAGAACACACACACACGTACACACACACACATCAAATCCACTTCCTCAGGAGCAATCTAAACTACCACTGTATTTCCTTTGCAGCGCACCGCAATGCCACACAGAGACCTTCTCCCCTCGGCTATGATTCTCCCTGAGTCACAGTTACTGAAGCTCCAGATCAGGGGAACCCACACAGCACCCGTTCGCCCCAGGGAGGGCAGCTCGTCCTGGGGTTACTCTCTCTCTCAGAGGCCCCTGAAGGATCCTGGAGCTCTACCGGAGCCAGAAATCACAGAGCTGGAGGAGACTCAAAGAAACAGATGAAAGAAGAGAAAGTCAGCTCTGAGGGGCCCTTTCCATCTCTTTCATTTTCCTCATCCCACTTTCTCTTTTTCCCTCTTTCTCTATTTCCTCCCTCTGTTTCTCCCCTTCAATAACAACTTCTTTTTTATCAATTTTTCTTTGTGAAGAATTTGTGCTAATTGGGGAGAGAATAAAAGAAAACAGAGGAAGCAAGGAGGAGAGGAAGGAGAGGAAGAGAGGTATCCTGTCTCCGAGGTGATCTATTAGTGATCTGATCCATGCCAGAGCGCTCTTGAGTTGAGTTAGTAGTGAGCTTTAGTACCATGTCATTACCGCAGTATAAATAATACACAACTCAAATGTTCCAGTTTCAGACAGACAATGTTCTGTATCCTAGGTTACGGGGAGTTCTGGCTGCTTGCTGGGCATATGTCAATGTTCTGTATCCTAGGTTACGGGGAGTTCTTGCTGCTTGCTGGGCATATGTCAATGTTCTGTGTCCTAGGTTATGGGGAGTTCTTGCTGCTGGCTGGGCACGTGTCAATGTCCTTTACCCTATAGCCATACAATATATCTAAGGAAAGTATCATACATTTTATTAACATATGTAGTATAATGTTTATCACCATTTAATATCATACATTGGTATTACTGTGTAATTGCTCAATTGAAGGTATTAAGAGTTAAGAACGATACAGGCTTTGTTGTTAGCCAGCAGTCTGCCTGTCCTCTAGGGTTTGTAGTGATATATTGACAGACAGATCGTGTAGTGCACAGACCAGATGAGCCCAGAGCAGACCAGACCAGCCATCTCACTGGTACAACATTTGAAAACATGGTCAGGCGTGAAATCACTTTATTCTCACACTAATGCAGGCTTACACTAGGGTGTTTTACAGTGCATGACAGTACAGATATACACTAAACTGATTATGCAATGTAATGTCAGATGTCATGATTAGTGTGCATTCAGTCAGTTATCTGGATGCTAACGTATGTCTCGTGGTTACACATCTTCCAAACAGGTATCATCCTGTGTTGCATCATGTCAGTACTGTAACCAGTCATGACCTTTTCCCAGGCTGTGTGACTGCACTCTGAGTTAATGGGATACTTCGGGATGTTGGCAATGATTTTGCCCTTTATGTTCTTCCCAAGAGTCAGATGAACTCTTGGATACCATTTTTCATGTCTCTGCGTGCAGTTTGAAGGAAGTTGCTAACTAGCGCTAGCACAATTGCTAACTGGTGTTAGCACAATGACTGGAAGCCTATATCTATGGCATCTACACTGAGCAAAAAATATAAGCGCAAAATGTAAAGTGTTGGTCCCATGTTTCATGAGCTGAAATAAAATGTCCCAGAAATGTTCAATATGCACAAAAACCTTATTTCGCTAAAATTCTGTGCACAAATTAGTTTACATCCCTGTTAGTGAGCATTTCTTCTTTGCCAAGATAATCCATCCACCTGACATGTGTGGAATATCAAGGAGCTGATTAAACCACATTATCATTACACAGATGCACCTTGTGCTGGGGACAATAAAAGGCAGTGTTGTCACACAACACAATGCTACAGATGTCTCAAGTTTTGAGGGAGATGCAATTGATATGTTGACTCCAGGAATGTCGACCAGAGCTGTTGCCAGATAATTGAATGTTAATTTCTCTACCATAAGGTGTCTCCAACATCGTTTTAGAGAATTTGGCAGTACGTCCAACCGGCAGACCACGTGTAACCACGCCAACCCAGGACCTACATATCCCGCTTCTTCACCTGTGGGGTCCTTTAATACCAGCCCCCCGGACAGCTGACGAAACTGAGGAGTATTTCTGTCTGTAATAAAGACCTTTTGTGGGGAAAAACTCTGGGCCTGTGCCCAGTCATGTGAAATCCATAGATTAGGGCCTAATTAATGCATTTCAATTGATTGATTTCCTTATATGAACTGTAACTCGATAAAATCGTTGAAATTGTTTTATGTTGCGTTTATATTTTTGTTCAGTATACTAGCATGCTAGCAGATACCATATAATTATTATTTTTGTAATACTCCATATACAAACTTATACAAATGAACAACAACTTAGAGACGCACACAAACAATGACTACATCTCATCTGCCCAGACCAACATGCTCACACCCCCATCCCTACTGCCTGCATTATTGTTTGCCACATTGCCTTATATTATATCAGTCGCCTATGCTATTTCAATATTTCAGTCATAAAACATACGATTTTTCCATCTTGTTAATGATGGAGGATTGATTGATTTCCACTTTTGTAGTGCACGTTTTTTCAAGATGAGTGATGAGAAGGCAATCGTCCAGCCCATTGGTTATTGCACCACACCCCCATATGCCATGTCTTGAAACACAGACAGATGGATTAAAAGTATGTTTACATTGTAATACTTCTGGCCTTCATAGATTCCCAGAGAGCATGGATTATTGAGTCATTATTAGTTTTACACTTAAGACATGACTGCCGTTGTGCTGTAGAATTTGTAAATGTTGTCTCTCGTATAATACATTATATTCATTAGTTTATACTGGATTAAGTGTACATTTTCGTTAACTGTAATTCCGTTAGTTATGCTCCGACTTTCACTTCATCTTGTGCCAACATCAGTTCTTTTTAAGTCTTGGTTCCAATAGTTTATATTTTTTTCCTAAGAGATTGTCAGTTGCAGGGGCGCAACATTCACTGTGGACGGGGACATGTTCCCCTCCACATTCTGAAATTGCATTTTTGTCCCCCCCCACCCCCCCCAGTTTTGTAATTGGAATGTGATACTAAATAAGACAACAGTGTGCTTTAGGACCATGTGGATGCCTCCGAGCGGTCGGGTAGGCTGTTTGGAGCGTTTATCCGACTGGATTTGTGAAAGGAACAGAAACTGGCTTCTCTTTAGTTGACTGATGTAGCTGGCAAGGTAACTGCTGTTTAACTTAACAAAAAAAATGTAATTAACTAGTGTTAATTAACTAGTATTGTTACTGACATATAACGTTAGCTAATGTTTCATCCCCTCTCGACTGAGGTGAATGAATAAGCTACGCTAGTGAATAGCTGCCACAGCCAGGTCAGCTCTAGCCTCTAGTTATCTGTCAGATAGCGATATGAGGTGGCTATTATTACTATCTAACAGCAATTGTTTGTTCTGTAGCTTTTGTTTTGTCACATTTCAGAAGTAAATGAAATTGGCAAGCTTTCGCTAGTTGATGTACCGTTAGAGAGAGAGAGCTGGCCAAAATGTGGCTTACATTAGCTATTATTTTTGCCTCAATCAAACTGGACCTGAATCAAACGCTGAAACAATTGGCCAAATGAGTGAAGATTGATGTTCTGATGTTTTTTTCAGTGCAACGTGAGTTTTATTAGTCAGTATGTTAATGTACGTTATTGATCTGTCAGTTTCCATAGCTAATTCCCACATTTTCACACTGACACAGTAATAATCAGCTCTAACGTTAAAGGCTTCACTGTCATGGTGCTCTAGAGGTAGCACTAGAGGTCTGGGAGGGACCGATCTCTTCATCCCGCTCCCGCACGCACCCGCTGGCATTCTGTCCGACTCCCACCCGCTACCGCAAGAACTGGTCCCAAACCCAACCGCAGTCCCGCAATGGAATTTTAGGCGTATGTGATGCAGCTCAATTTTCAGCCATGGTCCCAGCAATTTTGCGCCCTATAGGTAATGTCAAATGCGCAAATATAACTTAAGAAATAGGTTAAATTACCAGAGATTCTCACATGGCACTATATCAGCCAATATTCTAGATGTAATTTCAAGAGAGTAGAGTTGGAGAGACTTGCACTTTAAAACTGGGGGGAACAAAAATGCAATTTCAGAATGTGGGGGGACATTGTAGAATAATAGTGAAGACATCAAAACTATGAAATAACACATATGGAATCATGTAGTAACCAAAAAAGTGTTGAACAAATCAAAATATATTTTATATTTGAGATTCTGCAAATAGCCACCCTTTGCCTTGATGACAGCTTTGCACACTCTTGGCATTCTCTCAACCAGCTTCATGAAGTAGTCACATGGAATGCATTTCAATTAACAGGTGTGCCTTCTTAAAAGTTAATTTGTGGAATGTATTTTCTTAATGCGGTTGAGCCAATCAGTTGTGTTGTGACAAGGTAGGGGGGTATACAGAAGATAGCCCTATTTGGTAAAAGACCAAGTCCATATTATGGCAAGAACAGCTCAAATAAGCAAAGAGAAACGACAGTCCATCATTACTTTAAGACATGAAGGTCAGTCAATACGTGAGATTTTTGGTTCAAACCGCTGTGTCTTTGGGAGATGCGGTGTGGGTGAACGGATGATCTCCTCATGTGTTTTTCCTACTGTAAAGCATGGAGGAGGAGGTGTTATGGTGTGGGGGTGCTTTGCTGGGGACACTGTCTGTGATTTATTTAGAATTCAAGGCACACTTAACCAGCATGGCTACCACAGCATTCTGCAGCGATACGCCATCCCATCTGGTTTGGGCTTAGTGGGACAATCATTTGTTTTTCAACAAGACAATGACCCAACACACCTCCAGGCTGTGTACGGGCTATTTTACAAAGAAGGAGAGTGATGGAGTGCTGCATCAGATGACCTGGCCTCCACAATCCCCCGATCTCAACCCATTTGTGATGGTTTGGGATGAGTCGGACCGCAGAGTGAAGGAAAAGCAGCCAACAAGTGCTCACATATGTGGGAACTCCTTCAAGAGTGTTGGAAAAGCATTCCAGGTGAAGCTGGTTGAGAGAATGCCAAGAGTGTGCAAAGCTGTCATCAAGGCAAAGGGTGGCTACTTTCAAGAATTTCAAATATAAAATATATTTTGATTTGTTTAACACTTTTTTTGTTACTATACGATTCCATGTGTGTTATTTCAACTCAGAAAACAGCCACCAGTTGGGGAACCCTGGCCTATTCTTCTCAGTTGGCTGCTTCTGATGTGGAGGATTCCTCCTGAAAATCTCTATTTGATAAATTACATTAATTATATACAGGTTATGGAGTCAGGATATTATCATATACATAAGAAGGAAATAATCAATACGAGTTATGGAAATGTGCGCACGTTTTTACGCACGGAAGTGCACATTTCACAAGAACAGACTTGGAACACCAGCCAGGTCACCTGTGATAGAAGTCAGTATTAGACATCCATCCATGTCTGAGGACATCAGGAGATTATGTGGAAACCGGCCACTAGGGGCAACAGTGAGTGATGTTACCTTCACGAAGGTTTCACTTTTGCTAGGGCGTTGGGGATGGTGGATGGGTCTAAGCATCTGGTACAAAAGGGCGCATGTTCGAATCCAGCAATAGAAAGTTGTTTTTGGAATAATTTTTTAAGCCTATCCCAAACCTTAACCCTTACCTTAACCATTCAGAATTAATCCCAAACCTTAAGATTTTGGAGTTAATGCCTAAACTTAACCTTAAACCCTTCGAAATTTGACATTTGGAACAACTTTGAAAATTGACGTTTGAGAAACATGGATGAAGGTCTAATTCTGACGTTAGACTGTGCATCCCAGCCAGCACACATGAGCACATTCAAACTACAAAGAAGGGAAAAAAAGAACTTGAAAGTGTTATATTTAAACAATAAGGCCCGAGGGGGTGTGGCATATGGCCAATATGGCCAATATACCATGGCTACGGGCTGTTCTTATGAACGTGCAATGTGGAGTGCCTGGACACAGCCCTTAGCCGTGGTATATTGGCCATATACCACAAACCCCTGAGGTGTCTTATTGCTATTATAAACTGGTTACCAATGTAATTAGAGCAGTAAAAATAAATGTTTTGATATACCACGGCTGTCAGCCAATCAGCATTCAGTGCTCTAACCACCCAGTTTATAATGACTAATAGACTATTGGGTCAGAAATAATGTATGACACATGTATAAAGGTGATGGTGGAAACGGAAGGCATCTCTTATAAACATATGGCAACTCATTTTCTTCTTAAACTTCCCATAATAAACCTGTTCCCTAATCATCAAGTAGCTTTGGTTAGATACTGCTAACTTAAGTTAGTTAGATACCAAGACTACCTCGCTTCTCATTGGCCAATAGTTGACAATTGGATTCCAGCTGTTACCCCCTCCCTCCTGATAAACTTGAGACTGATACATTTCTATGCCAATAGAATAGTATAATTAGATATCGTCCGTTTTTTGGTTGGTGAATGGGCGGTTAGGGAGGCAGGAGGAGAAGTTAAATCCTATTCCAGCTGTGCTTGCGTTCTTGGCGGATTCTTGGCGTGGGCAGCCTCGCGGACCGAAAATATTATTGAGAAAGAGAAACAGAAACGGAGGCAGATACTTGTGTGGTGCTGTCGGCAATAATGGGACGGAACCTTACCTAGACACATCAAAAGCTGCTACATCCTTTCACAGGCGTTGCACCCTGACCCCTCGTGCACGCAAAGGATGCTCCATGGATGTGTTATTAGAGCGGAAATATTGAGTACTGTATTTAAATTATGAAACAATTTTAGGCTGTGGTACATACTGGCGCTAAAACACCCTGTGTGTGGATGAATGGAGTGAACATCTTTGGTTACTAAAACCGAGGAAGAAAACGAGGGGAAAACGAATTGTCTGTTGATAGTTTATTTTATTGATTATAATTGTTTTGTGTGATGTGGGAAAGGAGGGGAGAAGGACGGAATAGGAGAGCCAACGGTGGGGATTCGACTATAAACGCCAGACAAGGATTTGTGTCTGGAAACTGACCGGGATTTGGACTGAATTATTCCAAAAGGAAAGGTTCTAGCGTTCGTGGAGTTCCGAGGGGGCTTGAGACTAGAATACCATGTCTGGCTCTTGATGCCCATAAATCCGCTGTAACGGCCACTTGGAACCTTTACTTACCGACCTACAGAGCCCCTCCACTTATCCTCTCCTCCTCGCTCTTCTCTCATCCCTTCTTCCCTGCACGCGCGATTATGGCTGCACTTTTGCCACGCGAACCGATCATGCGATGACCGAGCGTGCTTTGGGAACATCTACTGAGTCTATTACAGGTAATAAATCAACGATGACAAAAAACGCCTGGTTTTGTTATCGATTTTGTTATAGGCTATGGCTGGTTTACACAATTCCAAAAGCAAACGAATTTAGTTTGACGCTCCATTGATGTTGCAAAAACGCATGGCTGAAGTTTGGAAAACAAGAATATTAATTATTTGTAGTATCTACATGATGCAGTGCATGCGAGACAGTTTTGGAGAGAGAATGCATGGGGACGGGAATCCCTCTATCCAAAATGTAGACGCACTGCTGCTAAATTGGACCCCTATTTTGCCAAATTTTGTGCCAAATTTAGGTGACATAGAATTAGAAACAAGTCTTGACCTTTAGTCACAAAAATCCAGGAGAATAGTGTCAAAATAACATAAGATGTTTCTTTAAAACAGACCTCTCCGTTGGAATAAACGCATTGGGAGCTGAATGCATATTTTGTGGAAATCTAATAACCGATCTCGCTGCTCACCACAGTATTTCCGTCAAATATTTGGATGTAATTGTAAGCATATGTCTTGGAGACCAGAAACACTTATAAAGAATGTTATTAAATCTTAACAATACATTTTTCGTTTCTCCCCAAATATAATTTAATCTATTTGAAACTTCTCAATTACGCAACGAATATTATTTTATCCATCAACAATAACAATAGCCCTCCTAAATATAATCGCCCTGCACACACTTTAATGATGCTTTAATATGTAGACAAGTCGTTTTGTTGTATGTAATCCATCTGTCATTCCTAAAATATGTTTACACATGAACGTTTTGCCGGTTTGTCCAAATGTATGGACATAAACAAGTAATTATGTTGAGCGCCTATAAACGACGTAATAGCCTAAAGTTTAAGCATTTCTATGTAGGTGATGTTTATAAAACCATTGGTTTATTTAACCTATATTCCTCCATATCAGGGGGTAAATGATGGCCGAGGATGGGGGAAATCTCTCCGGGGACCCCGGCGCCATGGACGCAGAAGGGCGCTCCTCTCTCCCCAGAACTTTCATACGGCTCAACGACCTGTCTGGGGCCGGGGGAGGAGGCGTGGAACGCAGCGAAATGGAGCCGGTGTCACCGGGACCTGATGGAGCCTTTACGGCCGGGGAGGAGGCCTCAGCAGGCGGGGAAGATGATCTGCCACACCCCACCCTGGCTCCCGTCGTGTTTTTCTACCTGAAACAAACCACCCCTCCGAGGAGCTGGTGTCTGAAGATGGTCTGCAACCCATATCCTTTTACTTAGAAATAATAGCTATTATTTCACTCAGGTGCGCTCTGCTTGGATCGCGGGTACACGCATCTCTTACATATCCATAAGCCCACACACATCTGTGAAGGTAAGACGCACCTAGTTCTGCTTATGTGCCTATTCAATCCCCTCAGATGGACACAAGTGTGTTGGGTTAAGCCTTGAGGTTGATTTGGGATGCAGAGAATATGTATAGGCCTGTAAGGGTTTATGGAGACCTTGGTGTGGAAATTATACCTAATTTCTGTTGATGTCATTGCTGCCAAAGGAGTTGGATAAATTTGCCCCTAGAAGCTTATTTCACGGTCGGATTTTTTGAGATTCAAGGATTAGCTGGCTAAACTGATCCTATATCTGAGAGTTCAACTGACATCAGGCCTTAGTTCAGAGGTCAATTCATGGCTTGCACCTATAGATTTGTCCTGCTGGATATCTGGTGACCTCATGAAAATGAGGTCAGGAATGACTGAGTATGAATATTGCTCTTCAATATGAGCAATAAGGTGTTGTAAGGCCTTGTGTTGGACGGAGGCCATCATTGATTTGCTGTTTCTCAAGGGTTGCAGCACTATAACTTTTCATTTCACTTTTCCTATTTTGTTGCAGCTGCTTTATTTTATATTTGTGCCATTTTCTTGATTAGAATTGATTGATTAATCATAATTACAGTAGGCGGTGGAAATCAATGGCCATCCACATACATACATACACACACACACGCACGCACGCACACACGCACTCACACACACACACACACACGCACGCTAGTTGACGTCAGTAAAGTTAATTTTCTCTTTATTGGTTCATATCTACTTCTCTTGCACAGCAAAGACGTTTAGGGACCGGGGTGAAATGCAATAAAAAAAATTAGAACGATTTTCCGTGCAAAATTTCCAAATGACATCAGTTTGACCAGTTTTAAGAAAATGTAAAGCTGTTAAATGACCAAATATGTTTTTAATAAGATTTCAGTTCAGGCTTGGATGCATATTACATGGTTGAAATACTATCATCTTCTAAGATGCTGAAAAAGAAAGCACTGCCACCTTTATAGACGGTCCTTAACCGCACATTCATTCTCTCAAGATGCTGTTCCCGAGTAAAAATGTACATTTGGTGTATAATTTTACTGCAAGAAATGCTTAATTTATATTATATTAGGCTATGTGAGAAGTTATAGACCTACAGTCAGTGTCCAGATTTCAGTTAGGCTAGTATTCCATTCAACCCTTCTGAACAGTGCAGTTCCCTTGACGTGCCGTGACTGTCGAATTTAGCTGGCACTTTTACCACTTCACCAAATCTTTCCCAAACATTAGACTACTGTTCTGGCCCTCCCTTCTCTTTATTTTAACTCTCCATTCCTCAGCTTTTCTCTTATTGAATTAATTTCCGACATTGTCCCTTTTCCCTCTGTGAATAGCCGTGAACTTTTTCTGCCCAAGTTTCTAAAAGCATTTGTGAATTGGGATTTATTTGGCGCCTACAGTTAGGCTCTAAAGCTTAGTCTTAGGCTACGCACTAACGGAAGATACAAATAATGAAAAAAAAAAAAAACTCAATGTAGTCTGTTGATATGAATTGCACAAGAATGCATTTATAGATTTTGTATGCATTGTTTTTTTCTTTATTCAACCCGTCCGCCACCCACCTACCCTTCATCCACACAATATTTAATGACCCTAAACACGAGAGGGGTTATGTTTTAACTCATGAATTGTTACATACTGTACCTGTGTGGTTGATTATTAACTGCTAGCTCTGGGTTGTGTGTCTGTGTCTGAGCCCTTTATTAAATCATTCATAGGAGCACAGCCCCTTTACTTCACCCCAGAGAGGAGGAGAGAAGAGATATAACTAGCTTGGTGTGTGTGTGTGTGTATTATGGTATATATGTGGACCATACCTAGCCTACCTTGTGTTCTTTGTGTTACAGTGGCGGTATGTGTGTGTGTGTGTGTGTGTGTGTGTTGCCAGACTACAGTGTTTAGGTAGATGGTCTTTGAGCAGCAGTCTCCTGAAGGGGAAAGAATGCTGGTTTGGCGTGTGTGTGTGTGTGTTGGCTCACACACACTGTAATGTCGGCTGTGGACCTGTGTGTGTGTGTGTGTGTGTGTGTGTATGTAGGAGCAGTCTCTGGACCGGTAACAACCTCAGAGACTTCTTTGACCTTATTATTCTCTCCAACTTTTATCTTCCTTCCTTCCTTCCTTCCTTCCTTCCTTCCTTCCTTCCTTCCTTCCTTCCTTCCTTCCTTCCTTCCTTCCTTCCTTCCTTCCTTCCTTCCTTCCTTCCTTCCTTCCTTCCTTCCTTCCTTCCCTCCCTCCCTCCCTCCCTCCCTTCCTTCCTTCCTTCCTTCCTTCCTTCCTTCCTTCCTTCCTTCCTTCCTTCCTTCCTTCCCTCACGTCCTCTGTCTGTCTGTCTGAGTTTGCCTCTGTCTTTCCACTGTTGTTCAGACATACAGACAGTATGCTCCCACACCGCTTACTCAGTCTCCCTCAGTCTCCCTCAGTCTTCCATCCGTCTCCCATCCATCTCCCTCAGTCTTCCTCAATCTCCTTCTGTCTCCCATCCATCATCCATCCATCTCCCATCCGTCTCCCATCCGTGTCACTCACTCTCCCTCAGTCTTGCTCAGTCTCCCATCTATCTTCCGTCCGTACCCATCCTTCTCCCTCAGTCTCCCTCAGTCTCCCTCAGTCTCCCTCAGTCTTCCTCAGTCTTCCTCAGTCTCACTCAGTCTTTCTCAGTCTCCCTCAGTCCTTATCAGTGGTATGTGTAGTCAGTGGGGTATTTCTCTGCTAGAGGTCACATCCATTGCTCTCTCATTTCCATATCTGTAAATGGCAGCAGAGCCTCTCCTGTGTTCCCTCTCTGCTCTGCATCAGAGTACCAGGGGCCTCCAGTGGCATAGGGAGGAACAAGGCCCCCAGAGGGCCCCAATATGTGGGGTGAGACCCCCTATTAATGGGAACTCCTTTGACACACAATGCTCCGTAGAGAGACAGACAGCCTGGCTCCTGAGAACTACAGTCACATAGACAGGCAGTGTTTACCCTGCCTAGACAGGCCCCCTGCCTAACCCTCTTTTCCCCTTGTCTTAAACAATAGCCTCTCTATATTGGTTGCTATTGAAAGTTTCCAGCTCTGAATAGAGGCACATGCACCCCCAGCCAAGGAAAGGGAAACAATCTGTAAGGAGACGGTTCTGACCTCTCCTGCTGCCATGTAGTTGTGCTGTAGTCTACAACATTTACATTTACATTTTTGTCATTTAGCAGACGCTCTTATCCAGAGCGACTTACAGTTTTTTTTTTTTTTAGTTTTTTTATACTGGCCCCCCATGGGAATCGAACCCACAACCCTGGCGTTGCAAACGCCATGCTCTATCAACTGAGCTACATCCCTGCCGGCCATTCCCTCCCCTACCCTGGACGACGCTGGGCCAATTGTGCGCCGCCCATGAGTCTCCCGGTCGCGGCCGGCTGCGACAGAGCCTGGATTCGAACCAGGATCTCTAGTGACACAGTTAGCACTGCAATGCAGTGCCTTAGACCACTGCGCCACTCAGGAGCTACAAGACAAGACATACGCTTTAACTGCAGTGATGTGACATTAGGAGGAACCTGGGCTGTACCAAACAGAGATACTAGTGGTTGGGATGTGGCGGTAATTGAGTGAATGCTAAGTTGGCTTTTGGAGAAGTCAGAGGCCAAACGCTGACAGACCGAGCGTCTAGAGCTGGAACTGGCTGGGGGGGATCGGGAGAGAGAGAGAGAGAGGGATATGTCACCACAACTCACTTCCCCACTGTGTTGCTATATCATGGTGATGTTTAACATGGTGGTAGTGTAGCCGAGACGTAAGTGAGTGTGTGTGTGTGTGTGTGTGTGTGTGTGTGGGTGGGTGTGTGTGTGGGTGTGTCTGTCCCCATGGCTGGGAGGCTGTGTTATTTAGACATCTCTGCCGCTGCGCCATTCATGTTTCTGTGTTTCTGTAGCTATTTAGGAAAAGGTCAGCGGTTCTGTAATACTTTGTAAACGAACTGAGATTGATCTGTCTCTGTACCCCCACGGAATGTGTGTGTGTGTATGTGTGTGTGTACTTGCGTGTGTGCGTATGTCTCTCTGTGTGCGTGTGCGCTTCTGAAGTCTCCTGGCTGTTCAGGATTCTGAGCGAAAACTCAGATAGTGTACGTACCACCACCTGGAGGTAAGGTGTGGAGCACCACCTGGAGGTAAGGTGTGGAGCACCACCTGGAGGTAAGGTGTGGAGCACCACCTGGAGGTACGGTGTGGAGCACCACCTGGAGGTATGGTGTGGAGCACCACCTGGAGGTAAGGTGAGGAGCACCACTTGGAGGTACGGTGTGGAGCACCACCTGGAGGTACGGTGTGGAGCACCACCTGTAGGTACGGTGTGGAGCACCACCTGTAGGTACGGTGTGGAGCACCACCTGTAGGTACGGTGTGGAGTACCACCTGGAGGTACGGTGTGGTACTTTGGTGTGGTGGTACATTGTGGTGCTCTGTTGTAGTGCTCTGGTGTGGTGGTACCTATACTCTCTCCTTACTTCTCTCTCCCCTCCCTACCTCCCTCCCTCACACATACACACTATCTCCATCCTCCTCCCTTTCTCTCTCGCCCCATCTCTCCCTCCCTCTCTCCCTCCCCCTCTCTCTCCACACTTCTTATCCCCCCTCCCTTTCTCCCTCACTATCGCCTCTCCTCCATGTCTCCTACCGATTTAGTATAACAGGATTATGTAGTCCAGTCTGCAGAGAGAGAGCTGACCGATGGCTCTCCTGTCACTCTGTCATTGTTTTGGCTGTGGAAAGAACGTAGCGCCTCATGCTAGCTCCCATGTTAATGATATATCACCAGTCAACAACGTTTCAGCAAGCTTGCCGCCTTCATCAGGCTACTCTGTCATTGCACTGGAACGCTGATTCAGGCCAGTATTGAAGGACACAAAATAATTGCTTAATTTTACAGTAACGAAATGTGGGACATTATGTTTTAATGTTTTATGTTGATACGTTTCGTTTTTTACTCTCTTACTTCTCCCTTCGTTACTTTTCTTTCTCTTTTTATATCTCACTCCTTCCACATCTCCTCTTCACAGTAAGAGGAACAAACAGCAGTTGTGCGTATTTTTCTAATGCCTTTATTACAGTGGAAGTCGGAAGTTTACATACACCTTAGCCAAATACATTTAAACTCAGTTTTTCACAATTCCTGACATTTAATCCTAGTAAAAATTCCTTGTCTTAGGTCAGTTAGGATCACCACTTTATTTTAAGAATGTGAAATGTCAGAATAATAGTAGAGAGAATTATTTCTTTCAGCTTTTATTTCTTTCATCACATTCCCAGTGGGTCAGAAATGTAGATACACTCAATTAGTATTTGGTAGCATTGCCTTTAAATTGTTTAACTTGGGTCAAACGTTTCGGGTAGCGTTCCACAAGCTTCCCACAATAAGTTGGGTGAATTTTGGCCCATTCCTCCTGACAGAGCTGGTGTAACTGAGTCAGGTTTGTAGGCCTCCTTGCTCGCACACACGTTTTCAGTTCTGCCCACAAATGTTCTATAGGATTGAGGTCAGGGCTTTGTGATGGCCACTCCAATACCTTGACTTTGTTGTCCTTAAGTCATTTTGCCACAACTTTGGAAGTATGCTTGGGGTCATTGTCCATTTGGAAGACCCATTTGCGACAAAGCTTTAACTTCCTGACTAATGTCTTGAGATGTTGCTTCAATATATCCACATCATTTTCTTTCCTCATGATGCCATCTATTTTGTGAAGTGCACCAGTCCCTCCTGCAGCAAAGCACCCCCACAGCATGATGCTGCCACCCCCGTGCTTCACGGTTGGGATGGTGTTCTTCGGCTTGCAAGCAACCCTCTTTTTCCTCCATACATAACGATGGTCATTATGGCCAAACAGTTCTATTTTTGTTTCATCAGACCAGAGGACATTTCTCAAAAAAGTACGATATTTGTCCCCATGTGCAGTTTCAAACAGTAGTCTGGCTTTTTTATGGTGGTTTTGGAGCAGTGGCTTCTTCCTTGCTGAGCGGCCTTTCAGGTTATGTCGATATAGGACTTGTTTTACTGTGGATATAGATACTTTTGTACCTATTTCCTCCAGCATCTTCACAAGGTCCTTTGCTGTTGTTCTGGGATTGATTTGCACTTTTCGCACCAAAGTACGTTAATCTCTAGGAGACAGAATGCGTCTCCTTCCTGAGAGGTATGACGGCTGCGTGGTCCCATTGGGTTTATACTTGCATACTATTGTTTGTACAGATGAACGTGGTACCTTCAGGTGTTTGGAAATTGCTCCCAAGGATGAACCAGACTTGTGGAGGTCAAACATTTTTTTTATGAGGTCTTGGCTGATTTATTTTGATTTTCCCATGATGTCAAGCAAAGAGGCACTGAGTTTGAAGGTAGGCCTTGAAATACATCCACAGGTACACCTCCAATTGACTCAAATGATGTCAATTAGCGTATCAATAAACCATGACATCATTTTCTGGAATTTTCCAAGCTGTTTAAAGGCACAGTCAACTTAGTGTATGTAAACTTCTGACCCACTGGAATTGTGAAACAGTGAATTATAAGTAAAATAATCTGTCTGCAAACAATTGTTGGGAAAATTACTTGTGTCATGCACAAAGTAGATGTCCTAACCGACTTGCCAAAACTATCGCTTGTTAACAAGACATTTGTGGAGTGGTTGAAAAACGAGTTTTAAGGACTCCAACCTAAGTGTATGTAAACTTCCCACTTTCACTCTCTTTCTCCTTCCGACTTCAACTGTAGATAATAGTTCATCATCAGGAGAAAGGGTTTGCTGCTCACTTTGTTCTCTCCTCCTTTCCAAAGTTAAAAGCCTGTCTCAGGAGAGAGAGGGAGAGAGAGAGAGAGAGAGAGGGGGGAGAGAGAGAGAGAGGGGGGGAGAGAGAGAGAGAGAGAGGGGGGGAGAGAGCGAGCGAGAGAGAGAGGGGGAGAGAGAGAGAGAGAGAGAGAGAGAGAGAGAGAGAGAGAGAGAGAGAGAGAGAGAGAGAGCGCGCGAGAGAGAGAGAGAGAGCGCGAGAGAGAGAGAGAGGGGGGGAGGGAGAGAGAGAGAGAGCGAGAGAGAGAGAGAGAGATAGATTGTGTCTCAGTCTTAAGGGTATGACACAGCAGGAGGCAAAGTTAAAGTTGCAAAATCAGGTGTTGGTTTATTAAAGGTCCAATGCAGCCATTTTATTATTTCTGGGTAACAATTAAATACCTTACTGTGATTGTTTTCAAGTATTTATTTTTTTTAACAAAAAAATAAAAACAGCTTCTTAGAAAATAGCAATTTCTCAAGCAATAATTTAGCTAGGACAGTCTGAGAGTGGTCGGAGAGGGGAGTGGAAAACTGAAAACTAACTGTTATTGCCAGAGAGGTTTGGTCTATTAACTAATTTACAGCCTGCTGATGTCACCAGGCAGACCAAAGCTCCATCAAAACAGGTTGAAATTCCAGGCGGTCTTTTAAAAAAACGCATACAATTTCAAAGTATTATTCATAGTGTGGAAATAGTATATAAAACACAGGAAAATAATGTTTTTGTCTGCACTGGGCCTTTAAATAATACATCAAAATATATTTAGGGCAATGTCAAAAAAAAAAAAAGAAGACATTTTATTTGCCACATGCGCCGAATACAACAGGTGTAGACCTTACAGTGAAATGCTTACTTATAAGCCCTTAACCAACAATGCAGTTTAAAGAAAAATAAGTGTTAGGTAAAAAATAGATAAGTAAAAAATTAAAGAGCAGCAGTGAAATAAAATAACAATACGGAGGCTATATACAGGGGGTACCAGTACAGAGTCAATGTGTGGGGGCACAGGTTAGGGGTAAAGTGACTATGCATTGATAATAAACAGAGAGTAGCAGCAGTGTAAAAGAGGGGGTGGGGGGGGGGGGACAATGCAAATAGTCCGGGTAGCCATGAATAGCTGTTCAGGAGTCTTATGGCTTGAAGGTAGAAGCTGTTAAGAAGCCTTTTGGACCTAGACTTGGCGCTCTGGTACCGCTTGCCGTGCGGTAGCAGAGAGAACAGTCTATGACTAGGGTTGCTGGAGTCTTTGACAATTTTTAGGACCTTCATCTGACACCGCCTGGTATAGAGGTCCTGGGGCGTACGCACTACCCTCTGTAGTGCCTTGCGGTCGGAGGCCGAGCAGTTGCCATACCAGGCGTTGATGCAACCAGTCAGGATGCTCTCGATGGTGCAGCTGTAGAACTTCTTGAGGATCTGAGGACCCATGCCAAATATTTTCAGTCTCCTGAGAGGAAATAGGCTTTTGTTGTGCCCTCTTCACGACTGTCTTGGTGTGTTTGGACCATGATAGTTTGTTGGTGAGGCCTAAACAAAACATTGCTGCCAAATATAACTTCCTTGGAACAGGCTGGGTTTAGTAGGTTCTGACCAGTGAGCATTTCCAACACTGGTTCCAGAGCACCGCATGCACATGTGTATAGAGCCTGGGTACGCCTTGGATCACACCAATATAGCCAGCAATCTAGCGAGAGAAAGTTGAATAAACCTCAATACAACATTCTCATTATCACTTCGCAGACATTAACTATGATAAAGACCATTTTAACAGATACCCTCGAGTATTATGTAATCGACAATATATTAGCAAATTACATGCTAGGGCTGTTTCCAAACCAAAACAGATAAGTGGCGCGCGCACCTTTGCACACAAATACTGTCACGCATTCCCGCTCGCTCTAGGACACACAGTGGAGCACATAACCGTCCAGGGGTGAAGACCGGGAGCACAAACAAAACAATCAACAATATGAAAATGAAACACGTATTTGTTTGTAAATGTTCATGAGCTCCTAAGCACCGCATCCACTCAGAGGATCAGACAGCAGCTAAGTTACATGACAGAAACAAATGTTTGTTTGACAAAATAAACTATCGATATTAGCGAACTGAAACCATGTAACTGAAGATGAAACTGGGCTGTAAATTAACGTTTGGGCTTTGTAAAAACGACATTGATAACTTGCTCGGGACATTTTATAAAGGATAGATGAGAATGAAACTATTTTGAGGGAGAAATGCATGCTGGCCACAGCCTTGGCTAACTCTATATCTCCTCCACTACAGTAAGAGGAACAGATCGAGGCTGTGTATATTTATCAGATAACGTCTATAAAACAATGAAAGGTGAAGGGAACACCTAGCTAATCAATGTATTCTGCTCTAATACCTCTAGTTCTCTTCTCCTTGAGTTATCTGAACAGATAGAGAGAGAGAGAAAGGAAGAGAGAGATAGAGAAAGAGAGAAAGCGAACGAGCGAGAGAGAGAGAGAGAAAGAAAGAAAGAAGGTGTGAGAGCGGGAGAGAGAGAATTAGGCCAATATCCACTAATAATGAAAACTCAAAAAATAGCAATTAAGTTTTGGAAACATCTCAAATACAGCGACCCCCTCTCATATCATTACCAAGCCCTGCAATGCCAAGAGCTGAGCAAAGAAAAGAGTCCCCTCATCCAGCTAGTCCTGGGGCTGAGTTCACAAACCTGTTATACTAACACACTGAAGCCTCAGGACCAGAACATCCAATCAATCAGAATAAACCAAATTACAACACAGTCAAAACAAAACAACATTGCTTATTGAGAAACACAAGCACAAGCACAAAGTAAAATGCAGTGCTATCTGGCCCTAAATCGACAGTACACTGTGGCAAACTATTTGACCATGGTTACTGATCAAAACCTTAGAAAAACCTTGGCAAAGTACAGGCTCAGTGAGCAAAGCCTTGCCATTGAGAAGGGTATACACAGGAAAACCTGGCTCCCTGTATAGGAAAGGCTGTGCAACCACTGCACCACAGCAGAACCTGAGACAGAGCTGCATTTCCTGACAAAATGTTAAAAAAAAAATAAAAAAAAGTTTTTCAAGGTTTCAAAGACCTCTCTGATGAGAATATGCTACCCGTCCTGTTGGGGGAGGACGCAGAGAGCTGTGGGTTGGCAGTGCACTGCATTGCTGCCTACCATAAGATGAGGGACAGTGTCTGACAAACCAACCAACCTGCACATTTCCTCTATATTGTTATTGTTCAATTGTTATTTGACCCTTGGTTATTGTTGTGACTGTTGTCCCATTGACAATATTGATTATTATTATTTTAATTATGTTAATAGTGTAAATTCCAAAGTAAGGTTTGGCAATATTTACATTGTTACGTCATGCCAATAAAGCAAATTGTATTGTAGAGAGAGAGAGAGAGAGAGAGAGAGAGAGAGAGAGAGAGGGAGACAGCGACAGAGAGAGAGAGAGAGAGAGAGAGAGAGAGAGAGAGAGAGAGAGAGAGAGAGAGAGAGAGAGACAGAGAGAGAGAGAGAGAGAGAGAGAGAGAGAGAGAGAGAGAGAGAGAGAGAGAGAGAGAGAGAGAGAGAGACAGAGAGAGAGAGAGAGAGGGAGAGAGAGAGAGAGACAGAGAGAGAGAGAGAGAGAGAGAGAGAGAGGGAGAGAGAGAGAGAGAGAGAGAGGCAGAGGGAGAGAGAGGGAGAGAGAGAGAGAGAGAGAGAGAGAGAGAGAGAGAGACAGAGAGAGAGAGAGAGACAGAGATAGAGTGAGAGAGAGAGAGAGAGAGAGAGAACCCCCAGTTGGAGAGCAGAGTGGGGTTTCATTATTAATTGAACAGGTATCCGCCAGCTACTTTACTTTCATATTATCTCTCTCTCAACTGCACATGGGGACAAGTATCATACTATTTGGAGAAATGTCCCCTGGTCTGATGAAACAAAAATAGAACTGTTTGGCCATAATGACCATCGTTATGTTTGGAGAAAAAAGTGCTTGCAATCCGAAGCACACCATCCCAACCGTGAAGCACGGGGGTGGCAGCATCATGCTGTGGGGGTACTTTGCTGCAGGAGGGACTGGTGCACTTCACAAAATAGATGGCATCATGAAGAAGAAAGATTATGTGGATATATTGAAGCAACATCTCAAGACATCAGTCAGGAAGTTTCGTCGCAAATGGGTCTTCCAAATGGACAATGACCCCAAGCATACTTCCAAAGTTGTGGCAAAATGGCTTAAGGACAACAAAGTCAAGGTATTGGAGTGGCCATTACAAAGCCCTGACCTCAATCCTATATAACATTTGTGGGCAGAACTGAAAAAGCGTGTGTGAGCAAGGAGGCCTACAAACCTGACTCAGTTACACCAGTTCTGTCAGGAGGAATGGGCCAAAATTCACCCAACTTATTGTGGGAAGCTTGTGGAATGCTACCCGAAACGTTTGACCCAAATTAAACAATTTAAAGGCAATGCTACCAAATACTAATTGAGTGTATGTAAATTTCTGACCCACTGGGAATGTGATGAAAGAAATAAAAGCTAAAATAAATAATTCTCTCTACTATTATTCTGACATTTCACATTCTTAAAATAAAGTGGTGATCCTAACTGACCTAAGAAAGGGACTTTTTACTAGGATTAAATGTCAGGAATAGTGAAAAACTGAGTTTATATGTATTTGGCTAAGGTGTATGTAAACTTCCGACTTCAACTGTATATAGAAAAAAACGGAAATATGACATTTACATAAGTATTCAGACACTTTACTAAGTACTTTATTGAAGCACCTTTGGCAGCAATTACAGTCTTCTTGGGTATGACACTACAAACTTGGCATACCTGTATTTGGGGAGTGTCTCCCATTCTTCTCTGCAGATCCTCTCAAGCTCTGTCAGGTTGGATGGGGAGCGTCGCTGCACAGCTATTTTCAGGTCTCTCTAGAGATGTTCGATCGGGTTCAACTCCGGGCTCTGGCTGGGCCACTCAAGGACATTCAGAGACTTGTCCCGAGCCACTCCTGAGTTGTCTTGGCTGTGTGCTTAGGGTTGTTGTCCTGGTGGAAGGTGAACCTTCACCCTAGTCTGAGGTCCTAAGTGCTCTGGGGAAGGTTTTCATCAAGGATCTCTTTGTACTTTGCTCCGTTCATCTTTCCCACGATCCTGACTAGTCTCCAGTCCCTGCCGCTGAAAAACATCCCCACAGCATTATACTGCCACCACCATGCTTCACCGTAGGGATGGGGCCAGGTTTCCTCCAGACGTGAAGCTTGGCATTCAGGCCAAAGAGTTCAATCTTGATTTCATCAGACCAGAGAATCTTGTTTCTCTTGGTCTGAGGGTCCTTTAGGTGCCTTTTGGCAAACTCCAAGCGGGCTGTCATGTGCCTTTTACTGAGGAGTGGCTTCTGTCTGGCCACTCTACCATAAAGGCCTGATTGGTGGAGTGCTGAACAGATGGTTGTCCTTCTGGAAGGTTCTCCCATCTCCACAGAGAATCTCAGGAGCTCTGTCAGAGTGACCATCAGGTTCTTGGTCACCTCCCTGACCAAGGCCCTTCTCCCCCGATTGCTCAGTTTGGCTGGGCGGCCAGCTCTAGGAAGAGTCTTGGTGGTTCCAAACTTCTTCCTTTTAAGAATTTTGGAGGCCACCATTTTCTTGGGTACCTTCAATGCTGCAGAAATGTTTTGGTACCCTTCCCCAGATCTGTGCCTCGACACAATCCTGTCTTGGAGCTCTACGGACAATTCCTTTGACCTCATGGCTTGGTTTTTGCTCTGACATGACCTGTCAACTGTGAAACCTTATATAGTCAGGTGTGTGCCTTTCCAAATCATGTCCAATCAATTGAATTTACCACAGGTGGACTCCAATCAAGTTGTAGAAACATATCAAGTATGATAAATGGAAACAGGATGCACCTGAGCTCAATTTCGAGTCTCATAGCTAAGTGTCTGAATTCTTATGTAATTAAGGAATTTATGTTTGTTTTTTTATATAGATTTGCAAAAATTTCTAAAAACCTGTTTTCACTTTGTCATTATGGGGTATTGTGTGTAGATTGATGAAGATTTAATTTTTTTTTTTACATCCATTTTAGAATAAGGCTGTAACGTAACACAATGTGGAAAAATTGAAGGGGTCTGAATACTTTCCGAATGCACTGTATCTCCCCCATACACAGACAATATTCATGACACCGTGCTCAATATTTAATACTTCCATCAGTACCATCCCTAGTTCTCTCTATAGCAGGCTGGGGATCCTACAGTGTATAACATAGTTTCTCTGACCTGTCAGAATTTGTGTGTGTGTTTGTGTGTGTTTGTGTGTTTGTGTGTGTGTGCTTGTGTTGTCAGTGTGTGAGAGATGTGTATTTTGTGCTGTGAGGCACTGCAAAATGTGTGACTATTCCTACTAGCTCTCACAGTCTCACTGCAGAATTAGACGTTTATCCACATCTCTCCAATTGTCAAATTTCAAAGTTGCTACAAACGTCACATTTCTAAATGTTTTTGACAACCTGGGTTGACTCCTCCTGCTCAGTAGCTTTCCGTTTCTCCAAAACATCAAATTTCAAAGTTGCTCCAATTGTCAAATTTAGAAGGTAAAGGTTAACGTTTGGGATAGGGTTCAAACAAACACATTTAAAACGAGTGAGAGCAAACGTGCAACCTTCTAATCCAGAGTCATGAGATTACAGCCATCCGCCACCCCCCGTCCACAACACCCTAGCAAAACCCAAGCCTACTTGACAGTAATAGCGCTCAATGTTGCACCTAGTGGCCGGTTTTGAAGTAATCTCCCGATGCCCTCAGGACATGGATAGACATCCAATTTCTTGAACGATCTGCCTGGACTATTCGGCTATGTGCGTCTAATTTGGGAATGTGTTTGTGTGTGTGTCTGTCTGTGTGTGTAAGGATAAATGTGTGTGTGTCTGTGTATTTATGTGGGTGGGTATTGGAATGTGTGTGTGCTAGTATTTTTTGTAAGATGTATTTATTTGTCTTGTCAGACGTGTCATGTTTAGTGCTCTTCCTCAATGATTCTAGTTAGTGCTCTTCCTCCATGATTCTAGTTAGTGCTCTTCCTCCATGATTCTAGTTAGTGCTCTTCCTCCATGATTCTAGTTAGTGCTCTTCCTCCATGATTCTAGTTAGTGCTCTTCCTCCATGATTCTAGTTAGTGCTCTTCCTTCATGACTCTAGTTAACACATTAATGTGAAGCCAGTCAAACCACGGGCTGGCCTCCAATTACATTTTACATTTTAGTCATTTAGCAGACGCTCTTATCCAGAGCGGCTTACAGTTAGTGAGTGCATACATTTTTCATACTGGCCCCCCGTGGGAATTGACAGAGGGGAGTGACAGAGTTGGGAGTGACAGAGGGGAGTGACAGAGGGGATGTCAAGGGAGGAGGTGTGTAAAGGGAGCAACTGAAAGACAGACAAAAATATACATACTTTTTACTGGTGCGTTTACATCAGTCCCTTCCTGATTGTACATATACACCCTCTACACGTCCCTGTCCCTGTCCCTGTCCCTGTCCCTGTCCCTGTCCCTGTCCCTGTCCCTGTCCCTCTCCCTCTCCCTCTCCCTCTCCCTCTCCCTGTACATGTGTGTCCCTGTCCCTGTACATGTGTGTCCCTGTCCTTGTCCCTGTATGTGTGTGTCCCTGTCCCTCTCCCTGTACGTTTGTGTCCCTGTCCCTGTACGTTTGTGTCCCTGTCCCTTTACGTTTGTGTCCCTGTCCCTCTCCCTGTATGTGTGTGTCCCTGTCCCTGTACGTTTGTGTCCCTGTCCTTGTCCCTGTACGTGTGTGTCCCTGTCCCTCTCCCTGTACGTGTGTGTCCCTGTCCCTCTCCCTGTACATGTGTGTCCCTGTCCTTGTCCCTGTATGTGTGTGTCCCTGTCCCTCTCCCTGTACGTTTGTGTCCCTGTCCCTGTACGTTTGTGTCCCTGTCCCTTTACGTTTGTGTCCCTGTCCCTCTCCCTGTATGTGTGTGTCCCTGTCCCTGTACGTTTGTGTCCCTGTCCTTGTCCCTGTACGTGTGTGTCCCTGTCCCTCTCCCTGTACGTGTGTGTCCCTGTCCCTCTCCCTGTACGTTTGTGTCCCTGTCCCTCTCCCTGTACGTTTGTGTCCCTGTCCCTGTACGTGTGTGTCCCTGTCCCTCTCCCTGTACGTTTGTGTCCCTGTCCCTGTACGTGTGTGTCCCTGTCCCTCTCCCTGTACGTTTGTGTCCCTGTCCATGTATGTGTGTGTCCCTGTCCTTGTCCCTCCATGTGTGTGTCCTTGTCCCTGTACGTGTGTGTCCCTGTCCATGTATGTGTGTGTCCTTGTCCTTGTCCCTGTATGTGTGTGTCCCTGTCCTTGTCCCTGTATCAGTGGCGGCTGGTGAAAAATATTCTCGGTGGGGCTGTGCCATACTTTTTTTTTCCTGTAACCATCGCAATATATTTTAACACAAACTGCAGGACAGCAGTGCTCAGTGAAACATTCAGTAATTATTTAATGCCAATATTAAAAAGTTGAGGCATTCTTACACAAAAACATATTACACAAACCCAAGCCTTTCATTTGCATTTAAAGTGAACTTTTCACCATTGGTAGTAAACAGGCAACGCAACAGGCATGCTGTCAGAACAGAGTGGAAAGTGGACAATAACATGACATTATTATAAAGTTTATAGGAAATCTTACACTGTATAAAAGGATGTATAATATAGAAATGGATATCAAGTGGATGAACTCAAACCTTTGACTGGAAGAATAGCATACAGTATTTTATGATCATACTAAATGTGACTAATTGTTAATGTGCTCCAGAACTGCAACAATTAATTGATACAAAACAACATATATACAGTAATATTAGCAAAGACACTATTAAGACTTTCTAGAGTACCATATATAACTGGATTTTTTATGCTAAGGTCAACTATATACAAAGAAACATGCGGCCAGAGCTGCTCTGTGTGTGTGTGTCTGTCATCTTATTTGTACAGGAATTTTGCCCGTCTGTCCTTCTGAGTGGCAAACCTCTCAATGACCCTTTGATTAAAGTCAGGAATGTCCCTGACAAGTTTCTTCTCCATGGAGAGCATGGCCAGAGCGTTCAGGCGATCCTGTGTCATGCTGTTTCTCAGGAAGGTCTTGATCCTTTTCAGTGTAGAGAAGCACCTTTCTGACTCAGCAGTTGTCATGGGTGTGGTGATGAGGATCTTGAGGAGGCTGGCAGTCTCTGTGAAAGTGCTCTGAAGGTTGTTCTCCATGAAGAACTGGTACAGGGGCACTGCACCACTACAAGCCTTGAACTCACTGTTCTCATAGATGAGGGACAGTTCGGTTTTGAGCTTGGCCTTGTTCAACATGGGGTACGCCTCCACGGTTGTTTCAAGCGCTGTATCGGGAACTTCACACTGTGTTGTGGGAACAACTCTCCGTGCAATAGTGTTGCGCTGATGAGGTGCTGGGTGAAGGAGAACCTCTCTTTGGCATGACTCAGGATGGTATCACATACCTGTAAAAGATACATCATCAGCTTTAATTTGCAATTAAGCTATTTTGATGCAAGTGATCCTGACTGACACATGCCTATGTCCAACTCAAGTATATGATTACCAAGGTGCTGATTGTTCAGGGTTTTGGCTACATACTACCAGGCCTGAAAAAAGTTCTAGGGGGAAACACTGACAATTACATCACAACTTACCTCTATAGCCAACCTCTGTTGTTCTCCTGGTCCCAGCATCCTCCGTCGCTTGATGGGCTGTTGCTGCTCGTCAGATGCGCTGTCCCCACACAAAGAGGGAATTGAGGCCCTGGGTCCAAAAAATAAAGTTTAATTTGATAACTTGCAATCAGACTTCTTAACTCACTGTAATTCCCCCTCAACACACAACCAGTGACTTTTATATATATATATATATATATATATAGACAGACAGACAGACAGACAGATAGTGTGTATATACACACAAACTATGTCTAGTAACTGCTTTTAACCTGTGATGTACATAATTAACTGATGTTATTACGTTTTAAAGCCTTTTTCTATTACATTTGTGAGAGGGATGCAACATCATTTTGTTCTGCTGTGCACTTAGCAATAAAGTTAATCTTCAATAACAACTAGGCCTCTTCTAGAAATTGACCTGGTGGACACCTGAATAATTATTACAAACTGTGTAGTACTTTCCTGCATTATTATCAACGTCTGATTGTGTCTTCTCTTTCCTTTTAAAATACTAAAACAAATATAATTGTGACGGCTCTATGATAATCACTCACTTTGATGACCAGACACATTTAGGCTTTTAAACTGTTGTAAGTGAACTATTCATCTTTCTAACAACATCTTTATCAGCCAATAGTAAATATAGTTATTTACCTGATTGTTAGCATGCTGTCTGTGAACCTCTGGACAAGTGCTTTAATGAAGACAGGGTCGATGTTCCTCTTCTGCAGCTGGCTGAAAAGCATGTCCACATTTGGCATGATCTTGTGGAACAGTGCCAGGAAAAAACAGAAAGCCTCGTCTTCGAGCATCCTCACAAAGCCCCCCGCCTCTCTGACAGTCGGGGCATCAAAGTTCCCAGAGTCTCTGATGGTCTGGAAACACGTTAGGAGGTCATCCCTGTACTCGTACACAGTGTTTACAGCGCGACTGTGGAAGTTCCACCGTGTTGTAGAGGCTCTGGGAGTCTATGCGCAACCACTTCGTCAAGCACGGTGGTTCGCTTGGGAGACCTGGAGAAGAAAGCAGAAAATCCTGCAAGGTCGGAAAAGAAAGTGCCGATCCTGGGGATGCGTGAAGTAGCCTGCTGCATGATGAGGTTCAGCTGATGTGCATAGCAGTGGACGTAGTGCGCATTTTCGTACACATCCACTATTTTACGCTGCACTCCGCCGGTGGCTCCCCTCATCACACTTGCTCCGTCGTAAGCCTGGGCAATAAGTTTGGCCTTTTGTCCATGTGAGAGTATGGTGCTGAGCCTCTCCAGCAGCGCTGTAGCGATGGTGTCGGCGGTTGCGTTCTCGATCAAAATGAACTCGAAAAACGCTCTTGGACGTTACTTTTAGCATCGATGTAGCGTATCACAAGCACCAACTGGCAGTGGGTGGAAAGCGTCAGTCGTCTCGTCAGCTTGAATGGCGATAAAATCAGCACTCTTTACTTCCTCCAGGATGTAATCCTTAAGCACTGACAGCATACAGTCCAACAGCTCGTTCTGTATCGTCTTTGACGTGCCCTTAAAAACGGTAGCTGTCTTCAGGTGCTCCTCCAGCACACTGTCGAGGAGGCAACAAAATCCACTAAGCCCCGGAAAATGCCGGGGTTGTCCGAGAGTCAGTCTCCTCGTGCCCACGCAAGGCCAACTCAAAAGCCCCACAGAACTTCACACAATCGATAATTTTGGATAGAATGTGCCTGTTTTTATCCACCTCCTCATTGTGTTTCCTCACCGCAATCCTGTGGCCGTCATCCAGCTGCGTAGCAATGTTCACCCTTCCTAATACAGCTAGCTTTACAGAGTTGTCCATGTGTGCCCTGGTGTTCTCATGTTTCTTTACCTTCTCTGACAGGTGCTTCATATCCCTCACTCCGGTACCTGTCCATGCTGAATCTGACCCCGTCGTTTTAAAAAGCAAGCACGGAAAGCAAAATAAAGCATTAGCATCAGTGCACCCAGCTAGCCAAGCCTTCCTGGTGTACCAGCTACGGGAGAAGCCGCGCATATACTGCTTCCCTTTCTCGCTAGCCTGCTGTCTGATTGAGAGGTCAGGTTGATCTGGGCCCAGCTCTTTCACCCGAACTTTCTCTGACAAAGTTCTCCTCTCAAACGGATCTTGGAGGAGAGATTTCACCGAGTTAGGGTTGGGTCTTGGAGGAGTAACGTTTGCGCTCGCCATTGTCGTCTAGTAAAAATGGCGCCACTGGAGCCCGGTCCTTATTTTATCAGGGGCGAGCTTGGGGCGATAAAATAATCGCCCTCCTTGGATTCGAATTAAAATCGCTGATTAGCTACATTTTATGTCATACATTCATATCTTAAATTAGCAATTGGCTTAACTGCTACGTAGACCCGCCTCCTCGGGGCACTTTCTGTATCGCCCAGAGCTGACGAGGCGTTTGACAGGCAGAGGAAAGGTTGCGAATATGATTTTCTATCATATCTTACACATATTACTGTGTGCATTCCATATTTCAAACACACAAATATTGACATACTGATGTTTTTATTATTATTATTATTATTTTTATTTATTTTTTATTTTATTTTTTTAAATAATTTTATTTAAGGGGGCGGCGCCCTAGCGCCCTCTATCGGCCAGCCGCCACTGCCCTGTATGTGTGTGTCCCTGTCCCTCTCCCTGTACGTGTGTGTCCCTCTCCCTGTACGTGTGTGTCCCTCTCCCTGTACGTGTGTGTCCCTCTCCCTGTACGTGTGTGTCCCTGTCCCTCTATTGCTCAAAATAATGGCTGGAATGGAGCAAATGGAATGTCATCAAACACATAGAAACCATGTGTTTAATGTATTTGATACCATTCCACTGATGCCACTCCAGCCGTTACCATGAGCCTGTCCTCCCCAATTAAGGTGCCACCAACCTCCTGTGGTGTGTGTGCGTGTGTGTGTGTTAGGGCTGGGCGGTATACCGTATTTTACTATATAACGGTATTGATGCACGAACCGGTTTGGGGGTTTACTTTACCTTCTATAATGGTATTTACATTTTTGGTTTGTTAAATGTGATTCCCCACTCTGGCGTGTGTAACATCTACTTTTATACTTTACTCCACTATTAGAGTTCTCTCTCTCTCTCTCTCTCTCTCTCTCTCTCTCTCTCTCTCTCTCTCTCTCTCTCTCTCTCTCTCTCTCTCTCTCTCTCTCTCTCTCTCTCTCTCTCTCTCTCTCTCTCTCTCTCTCTCTCTCTCTCTCTCTCTCAATTTCAATTTCAATTTAAGGGCTTTATTGGCATGGGAAACGTGTGTTAACATTGCCAAAGCAAGTGAAGTAGATAGTAAACAAAAGTGAAATAAACAATAAATATTAACAGTAAACATTACACTCAGAAGTTTCAAAAGAATAAAGACATTTCAAATGTCATATTATGTATATATACAGTGTTGTAACAATGTGCAAATAGTTAAAGTACAAATGGGAAAATAAATAAACATAAATATGGGTTGTATTTACAATGGTGTTTGTTCTTCACTGGTTGCCCTTTTCTTGTGGCAACAGGTCACAAATCTTGCAGCTGTGATGGCACACTGTGGTTTTTCACCCAGTAGATAAGGGAGTTTATCAAAATTGGATTTGTTTTTGAATTCTTTGTGGATCGCTGTAATCTGAGGGAAATATATGTCTCTAATATGGTCATACATTTGGCAGGAGGTTAGGAAGTGCAGCTCAGTTTCCATCTCATTTTGTGGGCAGTGTGCACATAGCCTGTCTTCTCTTGAGAGCCAGGTCTGCCTACGGCGGCCTTTCTCAATAGCAAGGCTATGCTCACTGAGTCTGTACATAGTCAAAGCTTTCCTTAAGTTTGGGTCAGTCACAGTGGTCAGGTATTCTGCCACTGTGTACTCTCTGTTTAGGGCCAAATAGCATTCTAGTTTGCTCTGTTTTTTTGTTTGTTCTTTCCAATGTGTCAAGTAATTCTCTTTTTGTTTTCTCATGATTTGGTTAGGGTCTAGTTGTGTTGTTGTTGTTGTTGTCCTGGGGCTGTGTGGGGTCTGTTTGTGTTTGTGAACAGAGCCCCAGGACAAGCTTACTTAGGGGACTCTTCTCCAAGTTCATCTCTCTGTAGGTGATGGCTTTGTTATGGAAGGTTTGGGAATCGCTTCCTTTTAAGTGGTTATAGAATTTAACAGCTCTTTTCTGGATTTTGATAATTAGCGGGTATTGGCCCAATTCTGCTCTGCATGCATTATTTGGTGTTTTACGTTGTACACGGAGGATGTTTTTGCAGAATTCTTCATGCAGAGTCTCAATTTGGTGTTTGTCCCATTTTGTGAATTATTGGTTGGTGAGCGGACCCCAGACCTCAGAACCATAAAGGGCAATGGGTTCTATAACTGATTCAAGTATTTTTAGCCAGATCCTAATTGGTATGTCAAATTTTATGTTCCTTTTGATGGCATAGAAGGCCCTTCTTGCCTTGTCTCTCAGATCGTTCACAGCTTTGTGGAAGTTACCTGTGGCGCTGATGTTTAGGCCGAGGTATGTATAGTTTTTTGTGTGCTCTAGGGCAACGGTGTCTAGATGGAATTTGTATTTGTGGTCCTGGCAACTGGACCTTTTTTGGAACACCATTATTTTTGTCTTACTGAGATTTACTGTCAGGGCCCAGGTCTGACAGAATATGTGCAGAAGATCTAGGTGCTGATATAGGCCCTCCTTGGTTGGTGACAGAAGCACCAGATCATCAGCAAACAGAAGACATTTGACTTCAGATTCTAGTAGGGTGAGGCCGGGTGCTGCAGACTGTTCTAGTGCCCTCGCCAATTCGTTGATATATATGTTGAAGAGGGTGGGGCTTAAACTGCATCCCTGTCTCACCCCACGGCCCTGTGGAAAGAAATGTGTGTGTTTTTTGCCAATTTTAACCGCACACTTGTTGTTTGTGTACATGGATTTTATAATGTCGTATGTTTTTCCCCCAACCCCACTTTCCATCAATTTGTATAGCAGACCCTCATGCCAAATTGAGTCAAAAGCTGTTTTGAAATCAACAAAGCATTAGAAGACTTTGCCTTTGTTTTGGTTTGTTTGTTTGTCAATTAGGGTGTGCAGGATGAATACGTGGTCTGTCGTACGGTAATTTGGTAAAAAGCCAATTTGACAGTTGCTCAGTACATTGTTTTCACTGAGGAAATTAACTAGTCTGCTGTTAATGATAATGCAGAGGATTTTCCCAAGGTTGCTGTTGACGCATATCCCACGGTAGTTATTGGGGTCAAATTTGTCTCCACTTTTGTGGATTGGGGTGATCAGTCCTTGGTTCCAAATATTGGGGAAGATGCCAGAGCTAAGGATGATGTTAAAGAGTTGAAGTATAGCTAATTGAAATTTGTGGTCTGTATATTTTATCATTTCATTGAGGATACCATCAACACCACAGGACTTTTTGGGTTGGAGGGTTTGTATTTTGTCCTGTAGTTCATTCAATGTAATTGGAGAATCCAGTGTGTTCTGGTAGTCTTTAATAGTTGATTCTAAGATTTGCATTTGATCATGTATATTGTTTTGCTGTTCTCTCTCTCTCTCTCTCTCTCTCTCTCTCTCTCTCTCTCTCTCTCTCTCTCTCTCTCTCTCTCTCTCTCTCTCTCTCTCTCTCTCTCTCTCTCTCTCTCTCCCCCTCTCCCTCTCCCTCTCTCTCTCTCTCTCTCTCTCTCTCTCTCTCTCTCTCTCTCTCTCTCTCTCTCTCTCTCTCTCTCTCTCTCTCTCTCTCTCTCTCTCTCTCTCTCTCTCTCTCTCTCTCTCTCTCTCTCTCTCTCTCTCCCTCTCTCTCTCTCAATTCAATTCAATTCAATTCAAGGGCTTTTATTGTCATGGGAAACATATGTTTACATTGCCAAAGCAAGTGAAATGGATAAACTAAAGTGAAATAAACAATAAAAAGTGAACAGTATATATTACACTCACACAAGTTCCAAAATAATAAAGACATTTCAAATGTCATATTATGTCTATATACAGTGTTGTAACTCTCTCTATCTCTCTCTCTTTCTCTCTCGCTCTCTCTCTCTCTTTCTACATGTCACTTTCCACAGTACACATCAAGCCCCGCCCCCTGTCACTCAAGGAGCGCAGTTGCTTGACCAATAGACCACTTGCCGTTCACTCTTCAGTTGAGTGAACAGTCAGTATATGTAAGTATTTACATATATGACATAAAAATGACTACAGCAATGTTAAATATAAATACATGACATATTGAATGGCTTATTGACAAATGGCAAAACAATGGACACTGTAAACTAGAACTGGAGTCCGTTCATTCTTCAGATGCAACAACGTTGGTGACAACGATGCTGCGTTCCACTTTGCTTCTTTAATAATAATTACACTATTAGTTTGTGTTTCTTACTGTCTGTAAACAGATAGTTTGTCTTTTCTTAGCAAATTGTGGCTAAAATAAATTGTGTTACCAGCTAATGGTAATCGCTAGTTAGCTGGCTAGCTAGCTAGCTAGCTAGCTAATAAATATACTGAGACTGTCAGAGCAAACGTAGCTAGCTAATACAGTAATGGTGTAGGACTAGATCAGCATGTTATTTGTGCAACGGTATCTTCTAAATAATAGAGGAATAGGTGAAGCATGAATATGTTAGCTACATGAAGTAAGATAAAACATTTAATGTAGCTAACATCTAATTAGGGTCCCCTGGGAAACACTGTCCAACACTTTGGTTCGTACCCTGTCACAAGAACTCCTCCCTGGCTTTTTCATTCGTTGTCATGTCAAACAACACTGTATTCAAAGTGCCCACTATTATATTCTAATGATATAATTAGAATAATCATTCTATTTCCATGATTCCAACAGTTCACCCAAGTGTTTTGATCTCTATCGCAAGTCAATTCACAATTTGCACATATCGTTACAGCCCTATTTGGTAGTGTGGAAATGATCTCAAATCAGTGCAGGAAATGCCAAAATGTATGAAAATGCAAAAAATGATTTTTGGTTGAAGTTGAATTGAACAGTATAAAACAATCAGAAAGGAAAACGCTCCATTTGAAATCACTTAGAATTTGTGTTGCCACCCTAGGTTCATGCAGTACTCAAATGTAGAACTTTAATTATTCAAAAACATCAAATAGTGTAAAATATCGTAAAAAAGGTGAAAATATTGTGATATGATATTTTGGCCATATCGCCCCGCCCTAGCGTGTATGTGTGTCCATGGCCATGCAGATAGTGTATTGGTCAGCAACTTGCAATCAAATCTGCGGAGAGACAGAACAATATTAACCTAAACACCACCCAGATAATTGTTACTTCTGAGAGGCTTGAGATTAAGATGTATGATATGGAAAAAGAAAAACTTTCCATTTTAGATTTGTTTTTTTGGGGGGGTTTGCTAAGTAAAAGTATTTGAAGAAAAACGTTTTATTGTAGAGGGCATTCCCCATTCCTTGGTTTCTAACCCTCCATTCAATCTTCCTTTCTGCTTTTTACCCCTTAGCCTTTTCTCTCTCTCCCCCATGACTGCCTGTACTACCCCTGCTGTCTCTCTCTCTCTCTCTCTCTCTCTCTCTCTCTCTCTCTCTCTCTCTCTCTCTCTCTCTCTCTCTCTCTCTCTCTCTCTCTCTCTCTCTCTCTCTCTCTCTTCTCGCTCTCTCTCTCTCTCTCTCTCTCTCTCTCTCTCTCTCTCTCTCTCTCTCTCTCTCTCTCTCTCTCTCTCTCTCTCTCTCTCTCTCTCTCTCTCTCTCCCTCCCTCCCTCTGTGGGCTGCCTGTGTCGTGAGATGGCTGTTAGTTTATGTAGGCCTCTAGCCAGGATTTTCCTACCATATTTTTCTCATTAGACCATTGTAGGAGAGGAGAGGGGCTTGGCTGAGGAGAATGGTATGAGAGGGGGGTGAGGAGAAGGAGTGGGGGGGGAGTGGGGGGTAGAGAGGGGACAGGAGAGGGAGGAGGGGAGGGAGAGGATGGAGAAGAGAGGAGAAGGATTGGGCGAGGGATTGAGAGAGGGAGGAGGAGAGAGAGTGGAGAGAGGGAGTGGAGAAAGGTAGTGGGGAGAGGGAGAGGGGGGAGGAGGGAGTGGGGAGAGGGAGGAGGAGAGGGAAGAGGAGGGAGTGGGGAGATGGAGTGGCGAGAGGGAGTGGGCAG
Organism: Coregonus clupeaformis; assembly: GCF_020615455.1. Lineage (NCBI taxonomy): Eukaryota > Metazoa > Chordata > Actinopteri > Salmoniformes > Salmonidae > Coregonus > Coregonus clupeaformis. The sequence goes on from NC_059192.1 coordinate 9,857,335, forward strand.
AGGGAGGAGGAGAGGGGTGGGGAGGGAGGAGGGAGGAGGAGAGGGGGTGGGAGAGGGAGGAGGAGGGAATGGGGGAGGGGTGGGGGAGAGGGAGTGGGAGTGGGGAGAGGGAGGAGGAGAGGGGTGGGGAGAGGGAGTGGGAGTGGGGAGTGGGAGGAGGAGAGGGGGTGGGGAGAGAGAAGAGGAGGGAGTGGGGAGAGGGACTGGGGAGAGTGGTGGGGAGAGGGACTGGCGAGAGTGGTGGGGAGAGGAAGGAGGAGGGAGTGGGGAGAGGGAGTGGGGAGAGGGACTGGGGAGAGGGACTGGGGAGGGGAGGAGAAGAGGGGTGGGGAGAGGGAGGAGGAGAGGGAGGAGGAAAGGGAGAGGGGGGATGCCGAGGTTTGATGAGCTATACTTGTATTGGGCATGATCTTCCCTCTCTTAGTTCTGTCTGCCTAGCCAGACGTACCGAATACCTTATCCTTCCCCTCCTCCTTCCCTCGTTAGCCATAATGTCCCTCCTACTGATACCTAATCCTTCCCCTCCTCCTTCCCTCTTTAGCCATAACGTCCCTCCAACTTGATACCTTATCCTTCCCCTCCTCCTTCCGTCTTTAGCCATAACGTCCCTCCAACTTGATACCCTATCCTTCCCCTCCTCCTTCCCTCTTTAGCCATAATCTCTCTCTTTTCTCTCTGTCTCCCTCTCCATCCATCATCTCTCTCTCCCCCTGTTCTCTCTGTCTCCCTCTCCATCCATCCCTCTCTCTCTCTGTTCTCTCTGTCTCCCTCTCCATCATCCCTCTCTCTCTCTGTTCTCTCTGTCTCCCTCTCCATCCATCCCTCTCCCTCTGTTCTCTCTGTCTCCCTCTCCATCCATCCCTCTCTCTCTGTTCTCTCTGTCTCCCTCTCCATCCATCCCTCTCGCTCTGTTCTCTCTGTCTCCGTCTCCATCCAACCCTCTCTCTCTCTGTTCTCTCTGTCTCCCTCTCCATCCATCCCTCTCTCTCTGTTCTCTCTATCTCCCTCTCCATCCATCCCTCTCTCTCTCTGTTCTCTCTGTCTCCCTCTCCATCCATCCCTCTCCATCTGTTCTCTCTGTCTCCCTCTCCATCCATCCCTCTCTCTCTGTTCTCTCTGTCTCCCTCTCCATCCATCCCTCTCTCTCTATGTTCTCTCTTTCTCCCTCTCCATCCATCCCTCTCTCTCTCTGTTATCTCTGTCTCCCTCTCCATCCATCCCTCTCTCTCTCTGTTCTCTCTGTCTCCCTCTCCATCCAACCCTCTCTCTCTCTGTTCTCTCTGTCTACCTCTCCATCCATCCCTCTCTCTCTGTTCTCTCTGTCTCCCTCTCCATCCATCCCTCTCTCTCTGTTCTCTCTGTCTCCCTCTCCATCCATCCCTCTCTCTCTCTGTTCTCTCTGTCTCCCTCTCCATCCATCCCTCTCTCTCTGTTCTCTCTGTCTCCCTCTCCATCCATCCCTCTCTCTCTGTTCTCTCTGTCTCCCTCTCCATCCATCCCTCTCTCTCTCTCTTTTCTCTCTGTCTCCCTCTCCATCCATCCCTCTCTCTCTATTTTCTCTCTGTCTCCCTCTCCATCCATCCCTCTCTTCCTCTGTTCTCTCTGTCTCCCTCTCCATCATCCCTCTCTCTCTCTTTTCACTCTGTCTCCCTCTCCATCATCCCTCTCTCTCTCTGTTCTCTCTGTCTCCCTCTCCATCCATCCCTCTCTCTCTTTTCACTCTGTCTCCCTCTCCATCCATCCCTCTCTCTCTCTGTTCTCGCTGTCTCCCTCTCCATCCATCCCTCTCTCTCTATTTTATCTATGTCTCCCTCTCCATCCATCCCTCTCTCCCTCTGTTCTCTCTGTCTCCCTCTCCGTCCATCCCTCTCTCTCCCTGTTCTCTCTGTCTCCCTCTCCATCCATCCCTCTCTCTCTTTTCTCTCTGTCTCCCTCTCCATCCATCCCTCTCTCTCTTTTCTCTCTGTCTCCCTCTCCATCCATCCCTCTCTTTCTTTTCTCTCTGTCTCCCTCTCCATCCATCCCTCTCTCTCTGTTCTCTCTGTCTCCCTCTCCATCCATCCCTCTCTCTCTCTGTTTTCTCTATCTCCCTCTCCATCCATCCCTCTCCCTCTGTTCTCTCTGTCTCCCTCTCCATCCATCCCTCTCCCTCTGTTCTCTCTCTGTCTCCCTCTCCATCCATCCCTCTCCCTCTGTTCTATCTGTCTCCCTCTCCATCCATCCCTCTCTCTCTCTGTTCTCTCTGTCTCCCTCTCCATCCATCCCTCTCTCTCTGTTCTCTCTGTCTCCCTCTCCATCCATCCCTCTCTCTCTCTGTTCTCTCTGTCTCCCTCTCCATCCATCCCTCTCTCTCTTTTCTCTCTGTCTCCCTCTCCATCCATCCCTCTCTCTCTTTTATCTCTGTCTCCCTCTCCATCCATCCCTCTCTCTCTCTTTTCTCTCTGTCTCCCTCTCCATCCATCCCTCTCTCTCTCTGTTCTCTCTGTCTCCCTCTCCATCCATCCCTCTCTCTCTGTTCTCTCTGTCTCCCTCTCCATCCATCCCTCTCTCTCTCTGTTCTCTCTGTCTCCCTCTCCATCCATCCCTCTCCCTCTGTTCTCTCTGTCTCCCTCTCCATCCACCCCTCTCTCTCTTTTCTCTCTGTCTCCCTCTCCATCCATCCCTCTCTCTCTCTGTTCTCGCTGTCTCTCTCTCCATCCATCCCTCCCTCTCTCTGTTCTCTCTGTCTCCCTCGCCATCCATCCCTCTCTCTCTATTTTATCTATGTCTCCCTCTCCATCCATCCCTCTCTCCCTCTGTTCTCTCTGTCTCCCTCTCCGTCCATCCCTCTCTCTCCCTGTTCTCTCTGTCTCCCTCTCCATCCATCCCTCTCTCTCTTTTCTCTCTGTCTCCCTCTCCATCCATCCCTCTCTCTCTTTTCTCTCTGTCTCCCTCTCCATCCATCCCTCTCTTTCTTTTCTCTCTGTCTCCCTCTCCATCCATCCCTCTCTCTCTGTTCTCTCTGTCTCCCTCTCCATCCATCCCTCTCTCTCTCTGTTTTCTCTATCTCCCTCTCCATCCATCCCTCTCCCTCTGTTCTCTCTGTCTCCCTCTCCATCCATCCCTCTCCCTCTGTTCTCTCTGTCTCCCTCTCCATCCATCCCTCTCCCTCTGTTCTATCTGTCTCCCTCTCCATCCATCCCTCTCTCTCTCTGTTCTCTCTGTCTCCCTCTCCATCCATCCCTCTCTCTCTGTTCTCTCTGTCTCCCTCTCCATCCATCCCTCTCTCTCTCTGTTCTCTCTGTCTCCCTCTCCATCCATCCCTCTCTCTCTTTTCTCTCTGTCTCCCTCTCCATCCATCCCTCTCTCTCTTTTATCTCTGTCTCCCTCTCCATCCATCCCTCTCTCTCTCTTTTCTCTCTGTCTCCCTCTCCATCCATCCCTCTCTCTCTCTGTTCTCTCTGTCTCCCTCTCCATCCATCCCTCTCTCTCTGTTCTCTCTGTCTCCCTCTCCATCCATCCCTCTCTCTCTCTGTTCTCTCTGTCTCCCTCTCCATCCATCCCTCTCCCTCTGTTCTCTCTGTCTCCCTCTCCATCCACCCCTCTCTCTCTTTTCTCTCTGTCTCCCTCTCCATCCATCCCTCTCTCTCTCTGTTCTCTCTGTCTCCCTCTCCATCCATCACTCTCTCTCTCTGTTCTCTCTGTCTCCCTCTCCATCCATCCATCTCTCTCTCTGTTCTCTTTGTCTCCCTCTCCATCCATCCCTCTCTCTCTTTTCTCTCTGTCTCCCTCTCCATCCATCCCTCTCTCTCTTTTCTCTCTGTCTCCCTCTCCATCCATCCCTTTCTCTCTTTTCTCTCTGTCTCCCTCTCCATCCATCCCTCTCTCTCTTTTCTCTCTGTCTCCCTCTCCATCCATCCCTCTCTCTCTTTTCTCTCTGTCTCCCTCTCCATCCATCCCTCTCTCTCTGTTCTCTCTGTCTCCCTCTCCATCCATCCCTCTCTCTCTCTGTTCTCTCTGTCTCCCTCTCCATCCATCCCTCTCTCTCTCTGTTCTCTCTGTCTCCCTCTCCATCCATCCCTCTCTCTCTGTTCTCTCTGTCTCCCTCTCCATCCATCCCTCTCCATCTGTTCCCTCTGTCTCCCTCTCCATCCATCCCTCTCTCTCTGTTCTCTCTGTCTCCCTCTCCATCCATCCCTCTCTCTCTCTGTTCTCTCTTTCTCCCTCTCCATCCATCCCTCTCTCTCTCTGTTCTCTCTGTCTCCCTCTCCATCCAACCCTCTCTCTCTCTGTTCTCTCTGTCTACCTCTCCATCCATCCCTCTCTCTCTGTTCTCTCTGTCTCCCTCTCCATCCATCCCTCTCTCTCTGTTCTCTCTGTCTCCCTCTCCATCCATCCCTCTCTCTCTCTGTTCTCTCTGTCTCCCTCTCCATCCATCCCTCTCTCTCTGTTCTCTCTGTCTCCCTCTCCATCCATCCCTCTCTCTCTGTTCTCTCTGTCTCCCTCTCCATCCATCCCTCTCTCTCTCTCTTTTCTCTCTGTCTCCCTCTCCATCCATCCCTCTCTCTCTATTTTCTCTCTGTCTCCCTCTCCATCCATCTCTCTCTCCCTCTGTTCTCTCTGTCTCCCTCTCCATCCATCCCTCTCTCTCTTTTCTCTCTGTCTCCCTCTCCATCCATCCCTCTCTCTCTTTTCTCTCTGTCTCCCTCTCCATCCATCCCTCGCTCTCTTTTTTTCTCTGTCTCCCTCTCCATCCATCCCTCTCTCTCTTTTCTCTATGTCTCCCTCTCCATCCATCCCTCTCTCTCCCTGTTTTCTCTGTCTCCCTCTCCATCCATCCCTCTCTCTCTCTGTTTCTCTCTGTCTCCCTCTCCATCCATCCCTCTCCCTCTGTTCTCTCTGTCTCCCACTCCATCCATCCCTCTCTCTCTCTGTTCACTCTGTCTCCCTCTCCATCCATCCCTCTCTCTCTTTTCTCTCTGCCTCCCTCTCCATCCATCCCTCTCTCTCTTTTCTCTCTGTCTCCCTCTCCATCCATCCCTCTCTCTCTTTTCTCTCTGTCTCCCTCTCCATCCATCCCTCTCTCTCTGTTCTCTCTGTCTCCCTCTCCATCCATCCCTCTCTCTCTCTGTTTTCTCTGCCTCCCTCTCCATCCATCCCTCTCCCTCTGTTCTCTTTGTCTCCCTCTCCATCCATCCCTCTCCCTCTGTTCTCTCTGTCTCCCTCTCCATCCATCCCTCTCCCTATGTTCTCTCTGTCTCCCTCTCCATCCATCCCTCTCTCTCTGTTCTCTCTGTCTCCCTCTCCATCCATCCCTCTCTCTCTCTCTTTTCTCTCTGTCTCCCTCTCCATCCATCCCTCTCTCTCTATTTTCTCTCTGTCTCCCTCTCCATCCATCCCTCTCTCTCTCTGTTCTCTCTGTCTCCCTCTCCATCCATCCCTCTCTCTCTCTTTTCTCTCTGTCTCCCTCTCCATCCATCCCTCTCTCTCTTTTCTCTCTGTCTCCCTCTCCATCCATCCCTCTCTCTCTCTGTTCTCTCTGTCTTCCTCTCCATCCATCCCTCTCTCTCTCTGTTATCTCTGTCTCCCTCTCCATCCATCCCTCTCTCTCTGTTCTCTCTGTCTCCCTCTCCATCCATCCCTCTCTCTCTTTTCTCTCTGTCTCCCTCTCCATCCATCCCTCTCTCTCTGTTCTCTCTGTCTCCCTCTCCATCCATCCCTCCCTCTCTCTGTTTTCTCTGTCTCCCTCTCCATCCATCCCTCTCCCTCTGTTCTCTCTGTCTCCCGCTCCATCCATCCCTCTCCTTTTGTTCTCTCTGTCTCCCTCTCCATCATCCCTCTCCCTCTCTTCTCTCTGTCTCCCTCTCCATCCATCCCTCTCTCTCTCTGTTCTCTCTGTCTCCCTCTCCATCATCCCTCTCTCTCCCTGTTCTCTCTGTCTCCCTCTCCATCCATCCCTCTCTCTCTTTTCTATCTGTCTCCCTCTCCATCCATCCCTCTCTCTCTTTTCTCTATGTCTCCCTCTCCATCCATCCCTCTCTCTCCCTGTTTTCTCTGTCTCCCTCTCCATCCATCCCTCTCTCTCTCTGTTCTCTCTGTCTCCCTCTCCATCCATCCCTCTCTCTCTCTCTTTTCTCTCTGTCTCCCTCTCCATCCATCCCTCTCTCTCTATTTTCTCTCTGTCTCCCTCTCCATCCATCTCTCTCTCCCTCTGTTCTCTCTGTCTCCCTCTCCATCCATCCCTCTCTCTCTTTTCTCTCTGTCTCCCTCTCCATCCATCCCTCTCTCTCTTTTCTCTCTGTCTCCCTCTCCATCCATCCCTCGCTCTCTTTTTTCTCTGTCTCCCTCTCCATCCATCCCTCTCTCTCTTTTCTCTATGTCTCCCTCTCCATCCATCCCTCTCTCTCCCTGTTTTCTCTGTCTCCCTCTCCATCCATCCCTCTCTCTCTCTGTTCTCTCTGTCTCCCTCTCCATCCATCCCTCTCCCTCTGTTCTCTCTGTCTCCCACTCCATCCATCCCTCTCTCTCTCTGTTCACTCTGTCTCCCTCTCCATCCATCCCTCTCTCTCTTTTCTCTCTGCCTCCCTCTCCATCCATCCCTCTCTCTCTTTTCTCTCTGTCTCCCTCTCCATCCATCCCTCTCTCTCTTTTCTCTCTGTCTCCCTCTCCATCCATCCCTCTCTCTCTGTTCTCTCTGTCTCCCTCTCCATCCATCCCTCTCTCTCTCTGTTTTCTCTGCCTCCCTCTCCATCCATCCCTCTCCCTCTGTTCTCTTTGTCTCCCTCTCCATCCATCCCTCTCCCTCTGTTCTCTCTGTCTCCCTCTCCATCCATCCCTCTCCCTATGTTCTCTCTGTCTCCCTCTCCATCCATCCCTCTCTCTCTGTTCTCTCTGTCTCCCTCTCCATCCATCCCTCTCTCTCTCTCTTTTCTCTCTGTCTCCCTCTCCATCCATCCCTCTCTCTCTATTTTCTCTCTGTCTCCCTCTCCATCCATCCCTCTCTCTCTCTGTTCTCTCTGTCTCCCTCTCCATCCATCCCTCTCTCTCTCTTTTCTCTCTGTCTCCCTCTCCATCCATCCCTCTCTCTCTTTTCTCTCTGTCTCCCTCTCCATCCATCCCTCTCTCTCTCTGTTCTCTCTGTCTTCCTCTCCATCCATCCCTCTCTCTCTCTGTTATCTCTGTCTCCCTCTCCATCCATCCCTCTCTCTCTGTTCTCTCTGTCTCCCTCTCCATCCATCCCTCTCTCTCTTTTCTCTCTGTCTCCCTCTCCATCCATCCCTCTCTCTCTGTTCTCTCTGTCTCCCTCTCCATCCATCCCTCCCTCTCTCTGTTTTCTCTGTCTCCCTCTCCATCCATCCCTCTCCCTCTGTTCTCTCTGTCTCCCGCTCCATCCATCCCTCTCCTTTTGTTCTCTCTGTCTCCCTCTCCATCATCCCTCTCCCTCTCTTCTCTCTGTCTCCCTCTCCATCCATCCCTCTCTCTCTCTGTTCTCTCTGTCTCCCTCTCCATCATCCCTCTCTCTCTGTTCTCTCTGTCTCCCTCTCCATCCATCCCTCTCTCTCCCTGTTCTCTCTGTCTCCCTCTCCATCCATCCCTCTCTCTCTTTTCTATCTGTCTCCCTCTCCATCCATCCCTCTCTCTCTTTTCTCTATGTCTCCCTCTCCATCCATCCCTCTCTCTCCCTGTTTTCTCTGTCTCCCTCTCCATCCATCCCTCTCTCTCTCTGTTCTCTCTGTCTCCCTCTCCATCCATCCCTCTCCCTCTGTTCTCTCTGTCTCCCTCTCCATCCATCCCTCTCTCTCTCTGTTCTCTCTGTCTCCCTCTCCATCCATCCCTCTCTCTCTTTTCTCTCTGCCTCCCTCTCCATCCATCCCTCTCTCTCTTTTCTCTCTGTCTCCCTCTCCATCCATCCCTCTCTCTCTTTTCTCTCTGTCTCCCTCTCCATCCATCCCTCTCTCTCTTTTCTCTCTGTCTCCCTCTCATCCATCCCTCTCTCTCTGTTCTCTCTGTCTCCCTCTCCATCCATCCCTCTCTCTCTCTGTTTTCTCTGTCTCCCTCTCCATCCATCCCTCTCCCTCTATTCTCTTTGTCTCCCTCTCCATCCATCCCTCTCCCTCTGTTCTCTCTGTCTCCCTCTCCATCCATCCCTCTCCCTCTGTTCTCTCTGTCTCCCTCTCCATCCATCCCTCTCTCTCTGTTCTCTCTGTTTCCCTCTCCATCCATCCCTCTCTCTGTTCTCTCTGTCTCCCTCTCCATCCATCCCTCTCTCTTTGTTCTCTCTGTCTCCCTCTCCATCCATCCCTCTCTCTCTTTTCTCTCTGTCTCCCTCTCCATCCATCCCTCTCTCTCTTTTCTCTCTGTCTCCCTCTCCATCCATCCCTCTCTCTCTCTTTTCTCTCTGTCTTCCTCTCCATCCATCCCTCTCTCTCTCTGTTATCTCTGTCTCCCTCTCCATCCATCCCTCTCTCTCTGTTCTCTCTGTCTCCCTCTCCATCCATCCCTCTCTCTCTCTGTTCTCTCTGTCTCCCTCTCCATCCATCCCTCTCCCTCTGTTCTCTCTGTCTCCCTCTCCATCCATCCCTCTCTCTCTTTTTCTCTCTGTCTCCCTCTCCATCCATCCCTCTCTCTCTCGTTCTCTCTGTCTCCCTCTCCATCCATCCATCTCTCTCTCTGTTCTCTCTGTCTCCCTCTCCATCCATCCCTCTCTCTCTTTTCTCTCTGTCTCCCTCTCCATCCACCCCTCTCTCACTTTTCTCTCTGTCTCCCTCTCCATCCATCCCTCTCTCTCTTTTCTCTCTGTCTCCCTCTCCATCCAGCCCTCTCTCTCTTTTCTCTCTGTCTCCCTCTCCATCCATCCCTCTCTCTCTTTTCTCTCTGTCTCCCTCTCCATCCATCCCTCTCTCTCTGTTCTCTCTGTCTCCCTCTCCATCCATCCCTCTCTCTCTCTGTTCTCTCTGTCTCCCTCTCCATCCATCCCTCTCTCTCTCTGTTCTCTCTGTCTCCCTCTCCTTCCATCCCTCTCTCTCTTTTCTCTCTGTCTCCCTCTCCATCCATCCCTCTCTCTCTATTCTCTCTGTCTCCCTCTCCATCCATCCCTCTCTCCCTCTGTTCTCTCTGTCTCCCTCTCCATCCATCCCTCTCTCTCTCGTTGTCTCTGTCTCCCTCTCCATCCATCCCTCTCTCCCTCTGTTCTCTCTGTCTCCCTCTCCATCCATCCCTCTCTCTCTGTTTTCTCTGTCTCCCTCTCCATCCATCCCTCTCTCTCTGTTCTCTCTGTCTCCCTCTCCATCCATCCCTCTCTCCCTGTTCTCTCTGTCTCCCTCTCCATCCATCCCTCTCTCCCTCTGTTCTCTCTGTCTCCCTCTCCATCCATCCCTCTCTCTCTGTTTTCTCTGTCTCCCTCTCCATCCATCCCTCTCTCTCTCTGTTGTCTCTGTCTCCCTCTCCATCCATTCCACTCCCTCTGTTCTCTCTGTCTCCCTCTCCATCCATCCCTCTCTCCCTCTGTTCTCTCTGTCTCCCTCTCCATCCATCCCCCTCTCTCTGTTGTCTCTGTCTCCCTCTCCATCCATCCCTCTCCCTCTGTTCTCTCTGTCTCCCTCTCCATCCATCCCTCTCTCTCTCTGTTCTCTCTGTCTCCCTCTCCATCCATCCCTCTCTCCCTCTGTTCTCTCTGTCTCCCTCTCCATCCATCCCTCTCTCTCTGTTATCTCTGTCTCCCTCTCCATCCATCCCTCTCTCTCTGTTCTCTCTGTCTCCCTCTCCATCCATCCCTCTCTCTCTCTGTTCTCTCTGTCTCCCTCTCCATCCATCCCTCTCCCTCTGTTCTCTCTGTCTCCCTCTCCATCCATCCCTCTCTCTCTTTTCTCTCTGTCTCCCTCTCCATCCATCCCTCTCTCTCTGTTCTCTCTGTCTCCCTCTCCATCCATCACTCTCTCTCTCTGTTCTCTCTGTCTCCCTCTCCATCCATCCATCTCTCTCTCTGTTCTCTCTGTCTCCCTCTCCATCCATCCCTCTCTCTCTTTTCTCTCTGTCTCCCTCTCCATCCACCCCTCTCTCACTTTTCTCTCTGTCTCCCTCTCCATCCATCCCTCTCTCTCTTTTCTCTCTGTCTCCCTCTCCATCCAGCCCTCTCTCTCTTTTCTCTCTGTCTCCCTCTCCATCCATCCCTCTCTCTCTTTTCTCTCTGTCTCCCTCTCCATCCATCCCTCTCTCTCTGTTCTCTCTGTCTCCCTCTCCATCCATCCCTCTCTCTCTCTGTTCTCTCTGTCTCCCTCTCCATCCATCCCTCTCTCTCTCTGTTCTCTCTGTCTCCCTCTCCTTCCATCCCTCTCTCTCTTTTCTCTCTGTCTCCCTCTCCATCCATCCCTCTCTCTCTATTCTCTCTGTCTCCCTCTCCATCCATCCCTCTCTCCCTCTGTTCTCTCTGTCTCCCTCTCCATCCATCCCTCTCTCTCTGTTGTCTCTGTCTCCCTCTCCATCCATCCCTCTCTCCCTCTGTTCTCTCTGTCTCCCTCTCCATCCATCCCTCTCTCTCTGTTTTCTCTGTCTCCCTCTCCATCCATCCCTCTCTCTCTGTTCTCTCTGTCTCCCTCTCCATCCATCCCTCTCTCCCTGTTCTCTCTGTCTCCCTCTCCATCCATCCCTCTCTCCCTCTGTTCTCTCTGTCTCCCTCTCCATCCATCCCTCTCTCTCTGTTTTCTCTGTCTCCCTCTCCATCCATCCCTCTCTCTCTCTGTTGTCTCTGTCTCCCTCTCCATCCATCCCACTCCCTCTGTTCTCTCTGTCTCCCTCTCCATCCATCCCTCTCTCCCTCTGTTCTCTCTGTCTCCCTCTCCATCCATCCCCCCTCTCTCTGTTGTCTCTGTCTCCCTCTCCATCCATCCCTCTCCCTCTGTTCTCTCTGTCTCCCTCTCCATCCATCCCTCTCTCTCTCTGTTCTCTCTGTCTCCCTCTCCATCCATCCCTCTCTCCCTCTGTTCTCTCTGTCTCCCTCTCCATCCATCCCTCTCTCTCTGTTTTCTCTGTCTCCCTCTCCATCCATCCCTCTCTCTCTGTTCTCTCTGTCTCCCTCTCCATCCATCCCTCTCTCCCTGTTCTCTTTGTCTCCCTCTCCATCCATCCCTCTCTCTCTCTGTTCTCTCTGTCTCCCTCTCCATCCATCCCTCTCTCTCTCTGTTCTCTCTGTCTCCCTCTCCTTCCATCCCTCTCTCTCTTTTCTCTCTGTCTCCCTCTCCATCCATCCCTCTCTCTCTATTCTCTCTGTCTCCCTCTCCATCCATCCCTCTCTCCCTCTGTTCTCTCTGTCTCCCTCTCCATCCATCCCTCTCTCTCTGTTGTCTCTGTCTCCCTCTCCATCCATCCCTCTCTCCCTCTGTTCTCTCTGTCTCCCTCTCCATCCATCCCTCTCTCTCTGTTTTCTCTGTCTCCCTCTCCATCCATCCCTCTCTCTCTGTTCTCTCTGTCTCCCTCTCCATCCATCCCTCTCTCCCTGTTCTCTCTGTCTCCCTCTCCATCCATCCCTCTCTCCCTCTGTTCTCTCTGTCTCCCTCTCCATCCATCCCTCTCTCTCTGTTTTCTCTGTCTCCCTCTCCATCCATCCCTCTCTCTCTCTGTTGTCTCTGTCTCCCTCTCCATCCATCCCACTCCCTCTGTTCTCTCTGTCTCCCTCTCCATCCATCCCTCTCTCCCTCTGTTCCCTCTGTCTCCCTCTCCATCCATCCCCCTCTCTCTGTTGTCTCTGTCTCCCTCTCCATCCATCCCTCTCCCTCTGTTCTCTCTGTCTCCCTCTCCATCCATCCCTCTCTCTCTCTGTTCTCTCTGTCTCCCTCTCCATCCATCCCTCTCTCCCTCTGTTCTCTCTGTCTCCCTCTCCATCCATCCCTCTCTCTCTGTTTTCTCTGTCTCCCTCTCCATCCATCCCTCTCTCTCTGTTCTCTCTGTCTCCCTCTCCATCCATCCCTCTCTCCCTGTTCTCTTTGTCTCCCTCTCCATCCATCCCTCTCTCTCTCTGTTCTCTCTGTCTCCCTCTCCATCCTCCCTCTCTCTCTGTTTTCTCTGTCTCCCTCTCCATCCATCCCCCTCTCTCTCTGTTCTCTCTGTCTCCCTCTCCATCCATCCCTTGCTCCCTGTTCTCTCTGTCTCCCTCTCCATCCATCCCTCTTTCCCTGTTTTCTCTGTCTAGTCATATCAACCAGTTTCTCAACACGCTAACAGGCAGACTGCTAGCTGGACTGTGTACATCCTTCCGGCTGTCTTGGCTTTGTTCTCAGGTGTATTTGATACTTCCTCTGTTCTGTCCTCCATCAGTCTGTCTTCTCCTTCTAGATGGAAGGAGGGTGAGGAGAAGAGGGGGAGATGAGAAGGTGTGAGGATGTTAGGGGATACTGGGAGTATGTGTGTGTGTTTGTGTGTGTGTGTGTGTTTGAGAGAGTGTGTTAGTGAGAGAGAGAGTGTGTGGTGCTATGGGATGCCAGGTCTGAGAGAAATCCCCTTTTTAGGTAATGTGTCTTACTGGGACTCAGGTGGCAGTGACATACACCAGACTGACCATTGACAAAATACCTCTCTCTCTCTCTCTCTCTCTCTCTCTCTCTCTCTCTCTCTCTCTCTCTCTCTCTCTCTCTCTCTCTCTCTCTCTCTCTCTCTCTCTCTCTCTCTCTCTCTCTCTCTCTCTCTCTCTCTCTCTCTCTCTCTCTCTCTCTCTCTCTCTCTCTCCTTTACACCCCTCCTATATCCCTCTCCTCACCCCTCCTATATCCCTCTCCTCCCACCCCTCCTATATCCCTCTCCTCACCCCTTCTTTATCCCTCTCCTCACCCCTCCTTTATCCCTCTCTCTCACCCCCATATATCCCTCTCCTCACCCCTACTATATCCCTCTCCTCACCCCTCCTTTATCGCTCTCCTCACCCCTCCTTTATCCCTCTCCTCACCCCTCCTATTTCCCTCTCCTCACCCCTCCTATATCCCTCTCCTCACCCCTCCTATATCCCTCTCCTCACCTCTCCTATATCTCTCTCCTCACCCCTCCTATATCCCTCTCCTCACCCCTCCTATATCCCTCTCCTCACCCCTCCTATATCCCTCTCCTCACCCCTCCTATATCCCTCTCCTCACCCCTCCTATTTCCCTCTCCTCACCCCTCCTATATCCCTCTCCTCACCCCTCTTATATCCCTCTCCTCACCCCTCCTATATCCGTCTCCTCACCCCTCCTATATCCCTCTCCTCACCCCTCCTATATACCTCACCTCACCCCTCCTATGTCCCTCTCCTCACCCCTCCTTAATCCCTCTCCTCTCCTCACCCCCTCCTTCTCTCTTCTTCTCACCCCACCCTTCCGCTCCCTCTGTCATTGTGGCTCTAATCAGAGTTCCCGCGCCTGTCTGGGAAGAATGGAGGAAGGGATGAGAAAGAGAGAGAGAGCGAGAGATGTCTTATTATACACTGAACAAAAATTGAAACGCAACATGTAAAGTGTTGGTCCCATGTTTCATGAGCTGAAAGAAAAGATCCCAGAAATGTTTAATGCGCACAAAAAGCTTATTTCTCTTAGTGAGCATTTCTCCTTTGCCAAGATAATCCATCCACCTGACAGGTGTGGCATATCAAGAAGCTGATTAAACAGCATGATCATTACACAGGTGAACCTTGTGCTGGGGACAATACAAGCCACTCTAAAATGTGCTGTTTTGTCGCACAACACAATGCAACAGATGTCTCAAATTTTGAGGGAGTGTGCTATTGGCATGCTGACTGCAGGAATGTCCACCAGAGCTGTTGCCAGAGAATTTAATGTTCATCTCTCTACCATAAGCCACCTCCAACATCATTTTAGAGAATTTGGCAGTATGTCGAACTGGCCTCACAACCGCAGACCACGTGTTACCATGCCAGCCCAGGACCTCCACATCCTGCTTCTTCACCTGCGGGATCATATGAGACCAGCCACCCGGACAGCTGATAAAACAGCGTATTTCTGTCTTTAATAAAGCCATTTTGTGGGGGAAAACATATTCTGATTGGCTGGGCCTGTTTCTCCAGAGTCCAGTCATGTAAAATCCACAGATAGGACCTACTGATTGCCATATATGAACTATAACTCATTAAAATCGTTGTAATTGTTGCATGTTGCGTTTATATTTTTGTTCAGTATAGATAACAAAGGAGGGATATGAATACTTCTGGGTCCGGTGTATAAAATCGAGCAGCCATGCAATCTCCATAGACAAACATTGGCAGTAGAATGGTCCACACTGAAGAGCTTAGTAACTTTCAAAGTGGCACCATCATAGGATGACACGTTTCCAACAAGTCAGTTCGTCAAATTTCTGCCCTGCTAGAGCTGCCGTCAACTGTAAGTGCTGTTATTGTGAAGTGGAAAAGTCTAGGAGCAACAACGGCTCATAAAAGGAAATGTATGTGTATGTATGTATGTATGTGTGTATGTATGTGTGTATATGTGTGTATATATATATATATATATATATATATATATATATATATATATATGTATGTGTATGTGTATGTGTATGTGTATGTATGTATATATATATATATATATATATATATATATATATATATATATATATATATATATATATATATATATATAAAACATGGGGGATTGGAAGTGATGCAGACAATTACATTGATGGAAGTTACAATCCATCTGCAATATTAAGCTGATCTACCCCCTTAAAAAACAACAACGGCTCAGCCGCGAAGTGGTAGGTCAAACAAGCTCACGGAACGGGACAGCAGAGTGCTGAAGTGCGTAGTGCGTAAAAATGGTCTGTCCTCAGTTGCAACACTCACTGCCGAGTTTCAAACTGCCTCTGGAAGCAACGTCAGCAAAATAACTGTTCGTCGAAAGCTTAATGAAATGGGTTGCCATGGCCGAGTAGCCGCACACAAGCCTAAGATTACCATGCGCAATGCCAAGCGTCGGCTGCAGTGGTGTAAAGCTCGCCGCCATTGGACTCTGGAGCAGTGGAAGTGCGTTCTCTGGAGTGATGAATTACGCTTCACCATCTGGCAGTCCGACGGACAAATCTGGTTTGGGGCTGTTTTTCAATGACATTCTTGACGATTCTGTGCTTCCAACTTTGTGGCAACAGTTTGTGTAAGGCCCTTTCCTGTTTCAGCATGACAATGCCCTTGTGCACAAAGCGAGGTCCATACAGAAATGGTTTGTCGAGATCGGTGTGGAAGAACTTGGCTGGCCTGCACAGAGCCCTGACCTCAACCCCATCGAACACCTTTGGGATGAATTGGAACGGCGACTGCGGGCCTAATCGCCCAACATAAGTGCCTTACTTCACTAATGCCCTTGTGGCTGAATGGAAGCAAGTCCCCTCAGCAATGTTCCAACATCTTGTGGAAGCCTTCCCAGAACAGTGGAGGCTGTTATAGCAGCAAAGGGGGGACCAACTCCATATTAATGCCCATGATTTTGGAATGAGAAGTTCGACGAGCAGGTGTCCACATACTTTTGGTAATGTGTGTACATGTAATTTAGATGTTTATACTCTACGAACACACATTTTATATTATTTTATTTCTATAGCTCTAAAAATCCATATATCGTAGACAAACAAGTTTAAAATCTATAGGTTTAACAAACCATTAAGCGCAGTTGGATTAAGTGATGGTCAAATGTACTTAAACAAATGAGAAGAGAATCATATGAAAAGTATTGTGAGCATTGCATTGTGAAAGGCAATGACTTTATATGAAAGGTATTTCTAGATAAAACACTGATTAGGTTTGGTGAAAAGGTTACTGTGTGATTTTGTGTGTTGTACGTAGTCAATTGAAGATGTACTTTTTTAACCCCAGCTTTTTCATGATCTGTTTTGAGTTTTGTACTAAGAGTTGTGAAATGTTACCACATAGTTGTGAAAATAATACCAAAGCGATATATATATTTTTAAAACATGTAGCTATTTTTATCTTCCATATATATCAGGGGCTTTGGTTGATTTACATTTGATATGCATCTCTTAGAGGGGATAGCACATCTACTATCTTGCTGTCTAATTGTCTTTTGATCAGTAATAGAGGGTTTCTCTATAGTTCTGCCTGTACTGCAATGCTATATTCTCTCCGCTTTCCAGTCGGGTGTTGTAGACACACAGGGAAACCCTGTCTGGTTTCTAGGGGATTTTAAGGGGGGTGGACCCAGGACGTGTATGGGTGTGTGTGCACTCGGGGGGTGGGGGGGGGTTGTGTGTGAAAGAGAGAGAGTGAGAAGTGTCAGTAACACAGTAGCACAGACACTGAGAGGTTATGTTTGTTTGTGTACAGTATGTGTGTACTTGTGTATCTTTGTGAGTGTGTGTGTGTGTGTGTGTTTGTGTGTGTGTGTGTGATGGCGACACACAGTGTATGGAGCGGATCCTCGCCGCTCGTGTGGTTTCGCGTGTCTCCGCGTGTCTCGTTTAAATTTTCCTGCAAGATGTGGCTACAAAACCAGTTCCAGACTCCCTCTCTCTCTCTCTCTCTCTCTCTCTCTCTCTCTCTCTCTCTCTCTCTCTCTCTCTCTCTCTCTCTCTCTCTCTCTCTCTCTCTCTCTCTCTCTCTCTCTCTCTCTCTCTCTCTCTCTCTCTCTCTCTCTCTCTCTCTCTCTCTCTCTCTCTCTCTCTCTCTCTCTCTCTCTCTCTCTCTCTCTCTCTCTCTCTCTCTCTCTCTCTCTCTCCCTTTGTGTCTCTACCTCCCTCCCTCACTTTTCCCTCTCTCAGAAGACAAAAAAAAAACAAGAGAGAGGGAGAAGTCTGCTTTTAATTTACAGAGAGCTGGTTGGTTGGTCCTCCCTCGCCGGGTCCTAGCTCTAATCAGTGTATTAGCGGGCCGTGCCAAGTGCCTGTTTACAGTTTTTCTCGATTGCTAAGACAAATTTCTTGAAAGCTGCTCTCCTTTTCTCTTAACTGTGAACACAAAACCCAATTTTCAAGCTACATTCACAAAACCTCAGACTCTTCTTGCAAAACCAAACTTTCACCTCAAAACAGTTCAATCTGTGCTCAAAACTGAACTATGTTGTCAAATCGTGCCCCGAGTCAATCAAAATTAAAAACACTACTGAACAGTCACTAAACACTACGTAGAAAAATAGAAAACACAATGCTCAGGACATGAAGCTGGAGAAATAAATGTTTATTGTTCACTGTAGGCTAAATGCATGTTGCAAAACAAAAAATTACTGTGCATTTAGCACTTGTACAAAAAGACAAAACAGAAATCTTGTGCATTTACATGTAGCACTTGTAAAAACAAACAGAAATCTTATGCGTTTGCCACTTGTGTACAGTAAGCCCATGTAAAAATAAAGTACAAAAATATACAAATAAGTGCATTACTCAGCCACAGCATCATGTCTCCCGTACTGGGTCCAGGCCACAGGACTTCATCCACATCACAGGCCACATTTTGTCTGGCTAGGCAACGGGGAAAAAAACCCTGGCATGCCGTATCCAGGCTTGGCATGCCTCCACACCTATGTCACCACAGGCAAGTCCCATGGCTTGCAGGAGATTTACCCTGGTGTAAGGTTGGCGTTCATATACCTTCCACCGCCATGAGGAGAAGAATTCCTCAATGGGGTTTAGGAAAGGGGAGTACGGTGGAAGGCAAAGATTGATAAAACCTTGGTTCATATTGTACCACTCTCTAACCTGGAGGGCTCTGTGAAAACTCACATTGTCCCAAACAACAACATAGATGGGATGCTCATCCTGCTGCCCTAACAAAGCATCTCGCATGTGATTGAGGAAAATGAGGAGCTGGTGAGTGTTGTAGGGGCCCCAGGTTGGCATGATGGTGGACAACCCCATGATTGCTGATGGCAGCACATAATGTGACATTGCCACCACGCTGCCCAGGAACACCAACAATGGCCCGATGGCCAATCACATTACTGACCTCTCCTTCTCCTTTTGGTGGGATTAAACCCAGCTTCATCCATTTAGATGTATTGATGGGTCTTTCCATTGCATCCAGTTGAAAAACCCTCTGTAGAAATAGATATAGTTTTGTAAGTGATACGGAAAAAGTGATTTAGGCCACTACAGTAAATCACTACTTAGAGTAATCAACATTGAATGTGTCTGGATATATGCCAACCTGTACATACTGGAATCTTTGCTCTTTGACTCTGTCTGAGTTGCGATCAAAGGGCACTCTGTATAGCTGTTTCATGCGCAGTCTGTTGCGCTTGAGGACACGATCCAACAGTAAGAGGCTGACACTGTTGATACCCTCAAAATGTAAATGGTCCTCAATGATCTTCTGCTGAATTTCGCTCAGTTTAATGGCATTGTTCTCACGGACCATATCAACAATTAGGGTCTCTTGGTGTGGGGAGAACATACCTGTTGTGGCAGTCTTTCAATTCTACAAAAAGAGAACATGGAATTACAAAAAATATACATGGAATACTAGGCCTACAAACAGTTAGACCAACCCTCCATTACAATACTACAGTACATTGGTACAGTGATGTACTGAAACATATATTTACTTACAGTATACTGTGGTACAGTATATAGTATGTCATACAGTAATTGCTGTCAACATTTACATACTGTACTATAATGTCAAAAAAAGGTAATTACCTGTTCTCTTTTCTAAATCTTCGGATTATGGTGGACACAGTGAATCTACTGATGTTTGGTTGTACCCTTTGTCCAGCCTCCCTCATGCTCATACCATGGACAAGAACATGGTCAATCACAGTAGCTCTGATTTCATCAGATATTACTGTTCTTTGTCTTCGCTGACCACCTCGACCACCTCGACCTCCTCTCACACGAACTCTTCCTCTCAGATTTCTATCCATTGTAGGGCCTCACAAACCAGTGCTTTCTGAACTTGCTTACTGTATATGTTCCCTCACATCATTAGCCACAAGTGTGATCAATTTTGAGTTGTTGTGTTCAAGTGGTGACACCTGTGCTCTAATTGTGTTTGACTTTTGTCACCTGTGCTCACCATTATGCAGCACGGGTGCATCACAATGAAAATGTGTTGGCAAGTTATGTCTAAACAGGTGAAAAGTGCTTATGGTTTTGCCAAAAGAGTGATTGATTCAATCAGTGGGTTCAGGCAACTGAGCATTTGGTTCAGACAATAGGGTTTAGTGTTTTAGCAATTGAGAAAAACTGTAAAACAACACCAATTAAATTCCTAAATAAAGACAGCTCCTCTGGCACACTGACAGGGTTCTGGAACAGCAGAGGTTTGGTTGTGTGTTTCTTCACAATGTCTCTTGTGTTCGTTAGAAAGTATAATAGTCGTGCCTCTGACTTCAGTTTTGAAGTTGTTTTGAAGTTTGTTGTCTTCAGTAGTGTGTGTGTGTGTGTGTGTGTGTGTGTGTGTGTGTGTGTGTGTGTGTGTGTGTGACACACAGGAGGTTGGTGACACCTTAATTGGGGAGGACGGGCTCCTGGTAATGGCTGGAGCAGAGTGAGTGGAATGGTATCAAATACATCAAACACATGATTTGATGCCATTCCATTCAATCCGTTCCAGCCATTATTAGAAGCTGTCCTCCCCTCAGCAACCTCCACTGGTGTGACAGCACGTGTCTGTTGGCTTGTGTGTGTGTTTGTTAGCGTGTGTCGTTTTGGCATAGTGTGTGTGATAGTGTGTGTTGCAGTGTGTGTTGCAGTGTGTGTGATAGTGTTTGTGATAACGTGTGTGATAGTGTGTGTTGCAGTGTGTGTGTGTGTGTGTAAGCAAATGTGTATTTGAGCTGTGACAGTCATGGAACTTTGGATGACGGTTACTGGTCAGCCAACTGACCGTGGTCACCATTATAACCATTCGAATAGCACCATTTATTTGTATTATTATAATTGTTTAAATACGCACATTTTCTCCTCTCCTCCGCTCTAGACTGCATGTGCTGCCATAGGCGTCCCCATTCAAGTCAATGATGGCGGAATGGGTGGACTGGCGGCCATTGCGAGTGTACCCATAGGAGTAAAGCAGGAAGTCAAAGCAGGAAGTCAAAGCTGGAAGTCAAAGCCGGAAGTAAAAGCTAGGTTGGAAATATACAGGTTAAGACATTGTAATGATTCCATTCGGCAGCTTTAGAAAATAAACAAATTCAATGCACCAGCGCCGTTGCTGATTCTACAGGATTTGCATTCAAAACGTGACCAGCGGAATGAGTAGAAGGACAATAAAACCGTTATGCCACGTGTTTGCTCAGTAGTTAGCTGAAATTCACCACAGTTGTGTTTATTTTCCAAGTTTGATTGCAAACTTTCTGTACTGCTAACATTCGCTTCCAGTCATTTCCGCTCGCAGTCATTGCTAGCCCCACTGTTTAGAATTCTTCCGCTTTTTTGCAAAGACTTTGGATATTAGAATCCTCTTGTCCTAACCTGTACATTTTCGACCTAAAGTAAAACCAGGAAGTGTACCCATCACTATGTGCTGTGATTTGTTGATTCAGCTCAACAGACATGACAGAAAATACATTCCATTGCATGAGCCACATCAGTTAGTATCACATGAATGAACATTCTACCTTACCATGGAAATTATGGCATCACAATACCAGGCAGACATTGTGAGTGTACCCATGAGTTTACCAGTCAAATACGGTTAATGCATTCTAGCACCTCCCAGATTCCATTCCTCTTCATATTGGGGGTTTAATTTCCGTTTGACTTCGGTTTGACTTCCGGCCCGTCACGATGCTTCACTAACTCAGGGAGGGAAGAGATGTTGCTAAATATGGATCAAATTTGTTGAAATTACTAAATTACATTCACAGAATTTGTAAGCTACAGCAAGGCATTGGTGAGAAAATTGGGAGGAAATTTTTTCCCCGGCTGTTTCCACAGCATTACCGCTACAAAGCTGATGCTAGCTAGCTTCTTTTTAATTTAAATAACATGGCTGGTTAGCTACTAACTAGCTAGCTAGCATAAGAGACTTCTGGCTAGCCTGTAACATGTTGTTGTTATCCAGTTGTGTAACAGAGCAAAATATCTATGTACTTGTCATTTGGTTGAGACTAACATTAGTTTAAATTGGCTAGCCAGCTAATGTTTTAGGAGAACAGGCTAGCTCCCTGTAGAATCTAGACAAGAGGCAATGGGAAAGAAGATCAGATGTGCAGCTGCGTCTATCTAGCTGTTGCAATGCTCAGACGAGGCGAGAGCAAAATGCCACAGAGATAAAGAGGTGAGATCTCTCAGACTCTATATTGATTATTTAGATTTCAATGTTGAACCTATGCAAAGATATACATTTTATTGGCTTGCTAAATGAGCTGCTTTTCCTGAAAATGTATATCTGATAAAGCTAACTAGTTGTTGTTCTAATGCAATGTCCATGAAATGTTACAGCCCCAACATCATAATAATGTAGTCAAGCATCTGCAGACCACCGAGGAGGAAATAACAGATAACTAGATAGTTTACCTTTCAGTCATTTACCAGACGCTCTTATCCAGAGCAATTAGGGTTAAGTGCCTTGCTCAAGGGCACATCAACAGATGTTTCACCAAGTCAGCTCGGGGATTCAAACAGCGACGTTTCGGTTACTGGCCCACCGCGTTTAGCCGCTAGGCTACCTCTGTGCCTCCATTATATCAGACATACATTTTCAGGAAAAGCAGGAATAGAGCAAGCTAGTGGTAGTAATATTATTATTATAATCTGTATCTGTATTATATTCTATATTATGTTTTAGTCTATTTTTACTGTATTGCCATCTGTCTCATGTTGTACAGATTATCAGCATGAAGATTTAATTCTGTTGAATTGTCAAGTGGACTAAACTCTCATTAAATAGCATTTTGCCTCTCTTTCAGATCTGCCAAGCACACCGCTGCCTCTGACAGCACAGAGCTGCCGTTGATGGGCTCCTGGCCAAGCACCGCAGGGAGAAAGACATCCTGAAGCGGGTGGACGGGACATTCAGCTCTACCAGCAGTATCATGACTGTCATTGTCATTAGCTGCTTAACTCATTTACTAATGTGTATTGCACCATATAGT
Organism: Coregonus clupeaformis; assembly: GCF_020615455.1. Taxonomy (NCBI): domain Eukaryota; kingdom Metazoa; phylum Chordata; class Actinopteri; order Salmoniformes; family Salmonidae; genus Coregonus; species Coregonus clupeaformis. The sequence continues at coordinate 9,879,330 of NC_059192.1, forward strand.
TTATATACTTTTTCATACAAGATCTAGGGAGACTGTGCCTCAGAGTGATTGGGAAAGCTCCTTCCTGGTTGGCCCTGTCCGTTGAACAGCGCCACAGTGTCTCCCAACACCTCTCTCTCAATTCCCATAATTATGCTGCAATAGCTTATGCGCCGGGGGCTGCTAGGGTCAGCTTTACTCATCTGGTGTACTGTGTGTTCTTAGGCATGCTCCCACTAATCCAGGTAGTCACTGTGCTTCTGCCTCTGCATTGCTTGCTATTTGGGTTTTTAGACTGGTTATCTTTAACACACCTTTTGACAACAGCTGATAAAAATACATTTGATTGATTGATAATCAAACCCCCGTTGGCTAAAACGAGTTCACAAAACATACACACAGTGTTTGTATGTCTATGTATCATGTGTACATCCTCTCTCCATCTCGCCCTCTCTCTGATTAATGTGAGTTCCACTTCTCTGTTGTTGCAGCTTGGTGGGAGGCCCAGGAGCTTTTCTCTGTGCACCATGTACCTGCATAAGCTGCCCACATCTTGCCAGCCCATATCAGTGTGAGTACCCTACCACCATGTGTTTATTCAAGTGTCATTATGAAACCAGAGCAGTGGTCATGCGTTTGGAACAAGAACAGCGAGTGTTGGTTTGGGGTTGTATGTCCTTATTTTTGCCAATGTAAATGGACTACATTTTAATTAAAATGATTCTCTATGATGACTACCATCCATCATTATCAATGACTACCATCCACATGTAATCCATCACCACTTTTCTAATGAACACTCCTCCGCAATCAGCATATTGTACATGGAGTTTTCTATGTATTTATGATTACTGTTCTCTTTTGTCAACAACAGCTTCTACACATCATGGCGACATGCAAGACTGAACATCTTTAAACATGTCTATAGACTTTATGGAGGTTATAAGGGGTGATGCTGTTGCATATTATGCCAATATGTCAAAGTGATGAATTAGGAAGATGGTGCTGTTCAGAATAACATGTTAATACCACGGATGAAGACAGTGGAGGAAAAAGACAGATTCTCTCTACCACACCATACAGTGGAGAAAAAAAGTATTTAGTCAGCCACCAATTGTGCAAGTTCTCCCACTTAAAAAGATGAGAGAGGCCTGTAATTTTCATCATAGGTACACGTCAACTATGACAGACATATTGAGAAAAAAAATCCAGAAAATCACATTGTAGGATTTTTTATGAATTTATTTGCAAATTATGGTGGACAATAAGTATTTGGTCACCTACAAACAAGCAAGATTTCTGGCTCTCACAGACCTGTAACTTCTTCTTTAAGAGGCTCCTCTGTCCTCCACTCGTTACATGTATTAACAGAAACAAAATTGTAGACCTGCACCAGGCTGGGAAGACTGAATCTGCAATAGGTAAGCAGCTAGGTTTGAAGAAATCAACTGTGGGAGCAATTATTAGGAAATGGAAGACATACAAGACCACTGATAATCTCCCTCGATCTGGGGCTTCACGCAAGATCTCACCCCGTGGGGTCAAAATGATCACAAGAACGGTGAGCAAAAATCCCAGAACCACACGGGGGGACCTAGTGACAAAGCCTACCATCAGTAACACACTATGCCGCCAGGGACTCAAATCCTGCAGTGCCAGACGTGTCCCCCTGCTTAAGCCAGTACATGTCCAGGCCCGTCTGAAGTTTGCTAGAGTGCATTTGGATGATCCAGAAGAGGATTGGGAGAATGTCATATGGTCAGATTAAACCAAAATAGAATTTTTTGGTAAAAACTCAACTCGTTGTGTTTGGAGGACAAAGAATGCTGAGTTGCATCCAAAGAACACCATACCTACTGTGAAGCATGGGGGTGGAAACATCATGCTTTGGGGCTGTTTTTCTGCAAAGGGACCAGGACGACTGATCCGTGTAAAGGAAAGAATGAATGGGGCCATGTATCGTGAGATTTTGAGTGAAAACCTCCTTCCATCAGCAAGGGCATTGAAGATGAAACGTGGCTGGGTCTTTCAGCATGACAATGATCCCAAACACACCGCCCGGGCAACGAAGGAGTGGCTTCGTAAGAAGCATTTCAAGGTCCTGGAGTGGCCTAGCCAGTCTCCAGATCTCAACCCCATAGAAAATCTTTGGAGGGAGTTGAAAGTCCGTGTTGCCCAGCGACAGCCCCAAAACATCACTGCTCTAGAGGAGATCTGCATGGAGGAATGGGCCAAAATACTAGCAACAGTGTGTGAAAACCTTGTGAAGACTTACAGAAAACGTTTGACCTGTGTCATTGCCAACAAAGGGTATATAACAAAGTATTGAGAAACTTTTGTTATTGACCAAATACTTATTTTCCACCATAATTTGCAAATAAATTCATAAAAAATCCTACAATGTGACTTTCTGGATTTTTTTTCTCATTTTGTCTGTCATAGTTGACGTGTACCTATGATGAAAATTACAGGCCTCTCTCATCTTTTTAAGTGGGAGAACTTGCACAATTGGTGGCTGACTAAATACTTTTTTTCCCCACTGTATATTCAGTCAGAAGTCACTAGGACTATTTTATGTTGCCTTTTAAAATGTTTGTTAACATAAGTACTGAATTAATTTTGGTTCATTTTGTTTCAAATGTTGTTGTTTTTTATGCTAGATGTGAGCAATTTAGGAGGTCTATAATATAATGTATTGATTTGAAATGTTTATTAAATATGTTTCGGTCACAAGTCACTTGGACTATTTAATGTTGCCTTTTAAAGTGTTTGTTAAAATGATGTATTATTAGATTATTATGTTACTTTGTAGATGCGGAAACAGTCTCATTAGTTTTGGGCTAGACTATGATCTGAAACAGTCTCATTAGTTTTGGGCTAGACTATGATCTGTAAATGTCTAAATAGAAATGCCTTAAAAAAAAAGTTGTTGAGTGAAATTAACACTATTAGTTGTTTACTACTGTCTGGTGAGGAAATGGGCAATGAGGAATACATCGGAGGAAGGGAGAATGAATGAGTAATCAGTTTATGGATGTAAAAATGGAAGGCATTCGTAAAAGGCATTGACAACGTCAGGGAATAAGCAGGCCTATCAACGACAAAAGAAACGGTGCAGGGAAACAACATTACTTAGGATAACATTAGATGACACATATGTAATGGACTGGACGGGACTAGGAAGCGGTTTTCAAAAAATTTGATTACCAACTTGAGCAATGAGATCTCAGCTTGCTAGAAAGCAAAACCTACCAAACCATACATCTTAGCAAACAATCATTTTGTAAACTAATGTTAGCTTCAACTAACATGACAAGTACATAGAACTATTTCTCTGTTAAACAACGTTAGATCCAGTCTATGATATCAGCCAGAAGGCTCTGATGCTAGCTAGCTAACCAGTCAAGTCTATGGAAGAGGTTAGCTAGCTAGCATCAGCTTTGTAGTGGTTATACTATGTTGAAACACTCATTTTCAAATGTTCTTACATTTTTCCAAGCCCATTTTATTCATTATATTTCTATGTGTGCTGCTGCTGCAGGAAGGGGGCATTGCCGAGGCAACAGAAGACTCGTTTGCTACAACACCTTGATTGTTTCAGCAAGATGCAACAAAGTTTCATCATGTTATTAAGAATCCATGTTATCGCAGAAACGTACTCACTGCTCGAATGCCCGGACGTCCCAGCTTCAGTCAGCTGTTTGTTCCACAAAATTATTATGTTTATTTTTTTAATGGGTATGACAATTATTTTATTTTCATGACTGTCTTCATTCATAACTGTCCTAATGTGTATGCATGTGTGTGTGTCTAGCGTCAGATAAGATGTTTGGGAGGAGGTTGACAGCTGAAAGTAATTAACGTAGCACATAGTGGAAAGGCCCCTCACAAAACCCACGACGTGTTACACTCAAATAGTTCCCCTCCTAGACCCACAAGGTGTTACACTAAAATAGGCCCCATCCAAGAGTGTTACACTTAAAAGCTCCCCAGTGCTTTCCCTCCATGAGGTAGATTGTGAAATAGCAGTGAAGGATATACCATGACTTAGATAATAGAGATAGGAACTTTTCTTTATATATCACTTTACACATCAAAGGTCTTCATCAAAGGTCTTCGAAAGTTTTCTTTGTCTCAACTAGACACACACACAAACACACACACACACACACACACCCCGCTCTATATGTAGTCGGTCTCAGGAGTGGGCTGCGTCTTTATCTGCAGACGTGCTGCTTTTTAATATCATTTTTGATGAGTGCACTTCAAAACTATCCCCTTGAAATTAGCCAACGGGGGACCGTGTTTAACAGCGCACAAGACAATGAAGACAGGAAAGGATCAGTAAATATAAGCAGCCAGGCAGAGGAAGATTTTTTGGGGGGGTTTTAGTATCTTTTTTATGAACAGTAATTTTGATGAGTTGTAGTTATGGAGTGTTAAGCAGTGGATGAGTTGGGACTAGAGAGGGAGGTTGGGCTATTTTCTCTCTCCTCCTATCACATGCCTCCATCCGTCCGTCCTATCCCTCTCTCCTCCTATCACACGCCTCCATCCATCCGTCCTACCCCTCTCTCCTCCTATCACACGCCTCCATCCGTCCGTCCTATCCCTCTCTCTTCCTCTATCAGCTCTCCATCCCTCCTTCCTTCTCTCTCTCCTTCTCCTCTCAACACCAAGTCCACAAATTAATTGCTTTAATGATGGTCCAGCTGAGCGATTGAGAGAGTTTGACAAATGTAATCATGCGAGAAATGTCATCTGCTTGACCATTTCTGTCCCCCATGAAAACACATTTTTCTTTGACTTTTTTGGCTCTCGAACAAACTCACCCATGCATGAAAAATAACGATAGAAATGTGGGCAGGGAAAGGAGAGGTATTTGAGAGAGGAGAAGGGAGAGGGAGAGGGTACAGTTAGTCGGAATATAACATTTCTCCCATTGTCCTGATAGAAATCGAACAATCAATTCTGATTGGCTCCTCTGGTTCATCGGCGCAACTGATTGGTCAATGCTCTAATAAGGAAGTTGCGGCACAAAAGTTAACGAGGTCAGAGTAGACCATAAAGGTCCAGTAAATGGGAAACTGTATGCAGAGCGATAGAAAGAGAGAGAGAGAGAGATAGGGAGAGTGGGAGGAAGAGACAGAGAGAAGGATAGGTTAGATAGAATGATAGAGGGAGATACGATGTGTATGTGTGTGTGTATATGTGTGTGTGTGTGTGTGAGCGTGTGCGTGTTAATTATGGAGACCTTCCAGAGCCAGGATAATTTGACACATGTTCATCGTGAGGCCATGTTACTTACCATGGAGTCCCTAGTGATCTGAGGGGTCAGTCAGTTGTATGTGTGTGTGTGTCAGTTGAGTAACAATCCTCAGAAGATTAGATGTTGTTAGAAAGGTATCCTCTTTGTCACCTAACCCCTCCTCATCCCTTCCTCTCCTCCGTTCTTCCCCCTCTCCTCCCCAAGGTAACCTCTGACCCCTACCTTGTAGCACACTAGCCCCATGACAGGCCCAGAGACACATCCATAACCCTAACCCCACTGACAGACAGGGTGAAGAGTCAAGGGTCAGTACTGAGATATGATACTATTAACTTGTAATGTAGATCTGGTGCTCTAGCCCAATAATAGTCCCAACTAAATGCTGCAACAACAAACAAATCTGCTTTAAAATGTGAACAGAAACAGAAGTGCTAGTGAGTACACGGTATTCTGACCAGAGCCATAGAAGAGATGCAACACTATGTTGCACTGGGAGAAAAGTGGTGCACTATATAGGGGAGTAGGGTGTCATACAGTGGAGGCTGCTGAGGGGGAGGACGGCTCATAATAAGGGCTGGAACGGAGTGAATGAAATGGCGTCAAACACATGGAAACCATGGAAACCAAGTGTTTGATGTATTTGATACCATTCCGCCCATTCCGCTCCAACCATTACCACGAACCCATCCTCCCCAATTAAGGTGCCAACGACCTCCTGTGGTGTCATATGAGATATACTCCTCCCCTGTCATACTTTAGCCAAAATGAACAGAATATATAGACCATGTTAAATGTCCTGTGGTCCAGTCTGTAGCCATAAGGTCCAGTCTGTAGCCATTAGGTCCAGTCTGTAGCCATAATGAGTCGTTAGTTAGACTGAGACAGAGATGTCTGGGAAATACTATAAGCACTCTTATCAATCAGACCATCTTCTGAATTATTCAATATATTATAAGGAATATGAGGAATTCTGGAGAGAGGGAGGGATGGAGTGAGGAAGGGATGGAGAGAGGAAGGGATGGAGATGGAGAGAGGGAGGGAGAGATGGAGAGAGGGAGGGATGGAGATGGAGAGAGGGAGGGAGAGATGGAGAGAGGAAGGGATGGAGATGGAGAGAGGGAGGGAGAGATGGAGAGAGGGAGGGAGATATGGAGAGAGGGAGGGCGATATGGAGAGAGGGAGGGAGAGATGGAGAGAGGGAGGGATGGAGAGAGGGAGGGATGGAGAGAGGGAGGTTGGAGAGAGGGAGGAGAGATGGGGAGGGAGAGAGAGATAGAGAGAGGGAGGGAGAGATGGAGAGAGGAAGGGATGGAGATGGAGAGAGGAAGGGATGGAAAGTGGAAGGGATGGAGAGGGAGAGAGAGAGAGGGAGGGATGGCGTGAGGGAGGGATGGAGAGAGGGATGGATGGAGATGGAGAGAGGAAGGGATGGAGAGTGGAAAGGATGGAGAGGGAGAGAGAGAGAGAGAGGGAGGGATGGAGTGAGGGAGGGATGGATGGAGATGGAGAGAGGGAGGGAGAGATGGAGAGAGGAAGGGATGGAGATGGAGAGAGGGAGGGAGAGATGGAGAGAGGAAGGGATGGAGATGGAGAGAGGGAGGGAGAGATGGAGAGAGGAAGGGATGGAGATGGAGAGAGGGAGGGAGAGATGGAGGGAGGGAGGACTGGAGATGGAGAGAGGGAGGGAGAGATGGAGAGAGGAAGTGATGGAGATGGAGAGAGGGAGGGAGATATGGAGAGGGGAGGGATGAGAGAAGGAAGGATGCAGGGAGGGAGAGATGGAGAGAGGGAGGGATGGATGGAGATGGAGAGAGGAAGGGATGGAGAGTGGAAGGGATGGAGATGGAGAGAGAAAGAGAGAGAGGGAGGGATGGAGTGAGGGAGGGATGGAGATGGAGAGAGGGAGGGAGAGATGGAGAGAGGGAGGGAGAGATAGAGAGAGGGAGGGATGGAGAGAGGGAGGGATGGAGAGGGAGGGTTGGAGAGAGGGAGGGAGAGATGGAGAGAGGGAGGGAGATATGGAGAGAGGAAGGGATGAGAGAAGGAAGGATGGAGGGAGGGAGAGATGGAGAGAGGGAGGGATGGAGAGAGGGATGGATGGAGATGGAGAAAGGAAGGGATGGAGAGTGGAAGGAATGGGGATGAGAGAGAGAGAGAGGGAGGGATGGAGTGAGGGAGGGATGGAGATGGAGAGAGGGAGGGAGAGATGGAGAGAGGGAGGGATGGAGAGAGGAAGGGATGGAGAGGGAGGGTTGGAGAGAGGGAGGGAGAGATGGAGAGAGGGAGGGAGAGATGGAGGAGGGAGGGAGAGATGGAGAGAGGGAGGGATGGAGATGTAGAGAGGAAGAGATGGAGAGAGGAAGGGATGGAGAGAGGGAGGAAGAGATGGAGAGAGGATGGGATGGAGATGGAGAGAGGGAGGGAGAGATAGAGAGAGGGAGGGAGAGATGGAGAGAGGGAGGGAGAGATGGAGAGAGGGAGGGATGAGAGAAGGAAGGATGGAGGGAGGGAGAGATGGAGAGAGGGAGGGATGGAGAGAGGGATGATGGATGGAGATGGAGAGAGGAAGAGATGGAGAGTGGAAGGATGGAGATGGAGAGAGAGAGAGGGATGGAGTGAGGGAGGGATGGATAGAGAGAGGAGGGAGAGATGAGAGAGGGAGGGATGGAGAGAGAGGGAGGGATGGAGAGAGGAGGGAGAGATGGAGAGAGGGAGGGAGATATGGAGGAGGGAGGGAGAGATGGAGAGAGGGAGGGAGAAATTGAGAGAGGGAGGGAAGGAGAGAGGGAGGGTTGAGAGAGGGGGAGATGGAGAGAGGAGAGGGAGAGATGGAGAGAGGGAGGGAGAGATGGAGAGAGGGAGGGAGAGATGGAGAGAGGGAGGGATGGAGAAAGGAAGGGATGGAGGGAGGGAGATATGGAGAGAGGAGGGATGGAGAAAGGGATGGATGGAGATGGAGAGAGAAGGGATGGAGAGTGGAAGGGATGAGAGATGGAGAGGAGAGAGAGGGAGGGATGAGAGAGGGAGGGATGGAGATGGAGAGAGGGAGGGATGAGAGAAGAAGAGATGGAGAGAGGAAGGGATGGAGAGAGGAGGGAGGGAGATGGAGAGGGAGGAGGGAGAGATGGAGAGAGGGAGGGAAGATGGAGAGAGGGAGGGATGGAGAGAGGGAGGGAGAGATGGAGAGAGGGAGAGATGAGAGAAGGAAGGATGGAGGGATGGAGAGATGGAGAGAGGGAGGGATGGAGAGAGGGAGGGATGGAGATGGAGAGAGGATGGAAGGAGAGGGAAGAGGAGATGAGAGAGAGAGAGAGGAGAGATGGAGAGAGGGAGGGATGAGATGGAGAGAGGAGGGAGAGATGGAGAGAGGAGGGAGAGATGGAGAGAGGGAGGATGAGAGAGGGAGGGATGGAGATGGAGAGAGGAAGGGATGGAGAGAAGGATGGAGATGGAGAGAGGGAGAGAAGGATGGGATTGAGTGAGGGAGGGATGGAGATGGAGAGAGGGAGGGAGAGAGGAGAGAGGATGGAGAGAGGGAGGGATGGAGAGATGGAGAGAGGGAGAGATGGAGAGAGGGAGGGAGAGATGGAGAGAGGGAGAGATGGAGAGAGGAGGGAGAGATTGAGAGAGGGAGGGATGGAGAGAGAGAAGAGATGGAGAGAGGGATGGATAAGAGATGGAGGGATGGAGATGGAGAGAGGGAAGGATGGAGAGAGGGAGGAATGGAGATGGAGAGAGGGAGGGAGAGATGGAGTGAGGGAGGGAGAGATGGAGAGAGGGAGGGAGAGATGGAGAGAGGGAGGGAGATGGAGAGAGGGAGGGATGGAGAGAAGGATGGATGGATGGGAGAGATGGAGAGAGGAAGGGATGGAGAGTGGAATGGATGGAGATGGAGAGAGAGAGAGAGGAGGGATGGAGTGAGGGAGGGATGGAGATGGAGAGAGGGAGGGAGAGATGGAGAGAGGAGAGAGAGATGGAGAGAGGGAGGGATGGAGAGAGGGGGATGGATGGATGGAGATGGAGAGGAGGGAAGAGATGGAGAGAGGAAGGGATGGAGATGGAGAGAGAGAGAGAGAAAGGGGAGGGATTAGGTGAGGGAGGGATGGAGATGGAGAGAGGGAGGGAGAGGTGGAGAGAGGGATGGGATGGAGATGGAGAGAGGGAGGGAGAGATTGAGAGAGGGAGGGAGAGATGGAGAGAGGGAGAGAGATGGAGAGAGGGAGGGATGAGAGAGGGAGGGATGGAGGGAGGAGAGATGGAGAGAGGAAGGGATGGAGAGAGGGATGGATGGAGATGGACAGAGGAAGGAGATGGAGAGAGGGAAGGAATGGAGATGGAGAGAGGAGAGGGTGGGATGGAGAAAGGAAGGGATGGAGATGGAGAGAGGGAGGGAGGAGATGGAGAGAGGGAGGGATGGAGATGGAGAGAGGGAGGAAGATGGAGAGAGGAAGGGATGAGATGGAGGAGGGAGGGAGATATGGAGAGAGGGAGGGAGATATTGAGAGAGGGAGGAGAGATGGAGAGAGGAGAGGGATGGAGGAGGAGGGAGGGATGGAGAGAGGGAGGATTGGAGAGAGGGAGGGAGAGATGGAGAGAGGAGGGATGATGGAGAGAGGAGGGAGAGATGGAGAGAGGGAGGGAGATATGGAGAGAGGGAGGGATGAGAGAAGGAAGGATGGAGGGAGGGAGATATGGAGAGAGGGAGGGATGGAGAAAGGGATGGATGGAGATGGAGAGAGGAAGGGATGGAGAGTGGAAGGGATGGAGATGGAGAGAGAGAGAGAGGGAGAGGGATGGAGGTGAGGGAGGGAATGGAGAGAGGGAGGGAGAGATGGAGAGAGGGAGGGATGGAGAGAGGGAGGTTGGAGAGAGGAGGGAGGAGAGATGGAGAGAGGGAGGGAGAGATGGAGGAGGGGGGGAGAGATGGAGAGAGGAGGGAGAGATTGAGAGAGGGAGGGAAGGAGAAAGGGAGGGTTGAGAGAGGGAAGAGGGAGAGAGGGAGAGAGGGAGAGGTGGAGAGAGGGATGGAGAGATGGAGTGAGGGAGGGATAGATTGAGAGAGGGAGGGATGGAGAAAGGAAGAGATGGAAAGAGGGAGGGATGAGAGAGGGAGGGATGGAGATGGAGAGAGGGAGGGATGGAGAGAAGAAGAGATGGAGAGAGGGAGGGATGAGAGAGGAGGGATGGAAAGGGAGGGATGAAGGGGATGAGATGGAGAGAGGGAGGGATGGAGAGAAGAAGAGATGGAGAGAGGAAGGGATGGAGAAAGGAAGGGATGGAGATGGCGAGAGGGAGGGAGGGAGAGATGGAGAGAGGGAGGGATGGAGATGGAGAGAGGGAGGGTTGGAGAGAGGGAGGGAGAGATGGAGAGAGGGAGAGATGAGAGAAGGAAGGATGGAGGGAGGGAGAGATGGAGAGAGGGAGGGATGGAGAGAGGGATGGATGGAGATGGAGAGAGGGAGGGAGAGATGGAGAGAGAGGGAGAGATGGAGAGAGGGAGGGATGGAGAGAGGGATGGATGGATGGAGATGGAGAGAGGAAGGGATGGAGAGTGGAAGGGATGGAGATGGAGAGAGAGAGAGAGAAAGGGAGGGATTGGGTGAGGGAGGGATGGAGATGGAGAGAGGGAGGGAGAGATGGAGAGAGGGAGGGATGGAGAGAGGGAGGGATGGAGAGAGGGAGGGTTGGAGAGAGGGAGAGATGGAGGAGGGAGGGAGAGATGGAGGAGGGAGGGAGAGATGGAGAGAGGGAGGGAGAGATTGAGAGAGAGGGAAGGAAGGAGAAAGGAAGAGATGGAAAGAGGGAGGGATAAGAGAGGGAGGGATGGAGATGGAGAGAGGGAGGGATGGAGAGAGGGAGGAATGGAGATGGAGAGAGGGAGGGAGAGATAGAGAGAGGGAGGGAGAGATGGAGAGAGGGAGGGAGAGATGGAGAGAGTGAGGGAGTTATGGAGAGAGGGAGGGATGAGAGAAGGAAGGATGGAAGGAGGGAGAGATGGAGAGAGGGAGGGATGGAGAGAGGAAGGGATGGAGAGTGGAAGGGATGGAGATGGAGAGAGAGAGAGAGGGAGGGATGGAGTTGGGAGGGATGGAGATGGAGAGAGGGAGGGAGAGATGGAGAGAGGGAGAGAGAAATGGAGAGAGGGAGGGATGGAGAGAGGGGGGGATGGCGAGAGGGAGGGTTGGAGAGAGGGAGGGAGAGATGGAGAGAGGGAGGGAGAGATGGAGGAGGGAGGGAGAAATTGAGAGAGGGAGGGAAGGAGAAAGGGAGGGTTGGAGAGAGGGAGGGAGAGAGGGAGGGAGAGGTGGAGAGAGGGAGGGAGAGGTGGAGAGAGGGATGGAGAGATGGAGTGAGGGAGGGATAGATTGAGAGAGGGAGGGATGGAGAAAGGAAGAGATGGAAAGAGGGAGGGATGAGAGAGGGAGGGATGGAGATGGAGAGAGGGAGTGATGGAGAGAAGAAGAGATGGAGAGAGGGAGGGATGAGAGAGGGAGGGATGGAGATGGAGAGAGGGAGGGATGGAGAGAAGAAGAGATGGAGAGAGGAAGGGATGGAGAAAGGAAGGGATGGAGATGGCGAGAGGGAGGGAGGGAGAGATGGAGAGAGGGAGGGATGGAGATGGAGAGAGGGAGGGTTGGAGAGAGGGAGGGAGAGATGGAGAGAGGGAGGAGATGGAGACGGAGGAGAGATGGAGAGGGAGGGAGAGATGGAGAGAGGGAAAGGATGGAGAGGGAGGATGGAGGGATGGAGATGGAGAGAGGAAGGGATGGAGAGAGGGAGGACTGGAGATGGAGAGAGAGAGAGAGAGAGAGGGGAGAGATGGAGAGAGGGAGGGAAATGGAGAGGAGAGAAATGAAGGAGGGAGAGATGGAGAGAGGGAGGGATGGAGAGAGGGATGGATGGATGGAGATGGAGAGAGGAAGGGATGGAGAGTGGAAGGGATGGAGATGGAGAGAGAGAGAGAGAGGGAGGGATGGAGTGAGGGAGGGATGGAGATGGAGAGAGGGAGGGAGAGATGGAGAGAGGGAGGGATGGAGAGAGGGATGGGTGGATGGAGATGGAGAGAGGAAGGGATGGAGAGTGGAAGGGATGGAGATGGAGAGAGAGAGAGAGAGAGAGAGAGAGAGAGGGATTGGGTGAGGGAGGGATGGAGATGGAGAGAGGGAGGGAGAGATGGAGAGAGGGAGGGATGGAGAGAGGGAGGGATGGAGAGAGGGAGGGTTGGAGAGAGGGAGAGATGGAGAGAGGGAGGGAGAGATGGAGGAGGGGGGAGAGATGGAGAGAGGGAGGGAGAGATTGAGAGAGGGAGGGAAGGAGAAAGGGAGGGTTGGAGAGAGGGAGGGAGAGAGGGAGGGAGAGGTGGAGAGAGGGAGGGAGAGGTGGAGAGAGGGATGGAGAGATGGAGTGAGGGAGGGATAGATTGAGAGAGGGAGGGATGGAGAAAGGAAGAGATGGAAAGAGGGAGGGATGAGAGAGGGAGGGATGGAGATGGAGAGAGGGAGGGATGGAGAGAAGAAGAGATGGAGAGAGGGAGGGATGAGAGAGGGAGGGATGGAGATGGAGAGAGGGAGGGATGGAGAGAAGAAGAGATGGAGAGAGGAAGGGATGGAGAAAGGAAGGGATGGAGATGGCGAGAGGGAGGGAGGGAGAGATGGAGAGAGGGAGGGATGGAGATGGAGAGAGGGAGGGTTGGAGAGAGGGAGGGAGAGATGGAGAGAGGGAGGGAGAGATGGAGGACGGAGGGAGAGATGGAGAGAGGGAGGTGAGAATTGAGAGAGGGAGGGAAGGAGAAAGGAAGAGATGGAAAGAGGGAGGGATAAGAGAGGGAGGGATGGAGATGGAGAGAGGGAGGGATGGAGAGAGGGAGGACTGGAGATGGAGAAAGGGAGGGAGAGATAGAGAGAGGGGGGGAGAGATGGAGAGAGGGAGGGAGAGATGGAGAGAGGGAGAGATGAGAGAAGGGATGGATGGATGGAGATGGAGAGAGGAAGGGATGGAGAGTGGAAGGGATGGAGATGGAGAGAGAGAGAGAGGGAGGGATGGAGTGAGGGAGGGATGGAGATGGAGAGAGGGAGGGAGAGATGGAGAGATGGAGAGAGGGAGGGATGGAGAGAGGGATGGGTGGATGGAGATGGAGAGAGGAAGGGATGGAGAGTGGAAGGGATGGAGATGGAGAGAGAGAGAGAGAGAGAGAGAGAGAGGGAGGGATTGGGTGAGGGGGAAGATGGAGATGGAGAGAGGGAGGGAGAGATGGAGAGAGGGAGGGATGGAGAGAGGGAGGGATGGAGAGAGGGAGGGTTGGAGAGAGGGAGAGATGGAGAGAGGGAGGGAGAGATGGAGGAGGGAGGGAGAGATGGAGAGAGGGAGGGAGAGATTGAGAGAGGGAGGGAAGGAGAAAGGAAGAGATGGAAAGAGGGAGGGATAAGAGAGGGAGGGATGGAGAGAGGGAGGAATGGAGATGGAGAGAGGGAGGGATGGAGAGAGGGAGGGAGAGATGGAGAGAGGGAGGGAGAGATGGAGAGAGTGAGGGAGTTATGGAGAGAGGGAGGGATGAGAGAAGGAAGGATGGAGGGAGGGAGAGATGGAGAGAGGGAGGGATGGAGAGAGGAAGGGATGGAGAGTGGAAGGGATGGAGATGGA